>NC_083413.1:54040163-54665163 GCF_020745735.1 Hemiscyllium ocellatum
TCTTTTCGGTTGACATATATATTAAGATTTTGACACAGCCAATCCTCATTGGACCCATATTTAGGCCAAAAAATAAATACCAGGTGCCTCAATACTTTCTCCAGTCCAAACGAAACAACGATAGTTTATCATTTTAGCCTTATCTTTCTCCCGCGTCTGGGAGTTGTGTTCCCAATTACCCAACATTTTCCCCAAAGGACTGTTGGACGGGATATATCCCCTTTAACGTTATTTACAGATCGATCGTTACCCAGGCAACTCCCCGTGCCTCCCATTGTTGCTAATTTAATTAATCTTAACGAGGTCCAGTGTCTCCTTCTTCCACACCACCATCAGGGTCCTGGCTGGACACCTTACTCATCCAATTAATCTGACCAATTATATGCTTTTTTTTGAGACTTCAACTATTTTCCATAAATCACTTTTATGTAAGGATAAAAGAGATCAGTTAGAAACTGATAGTAAGGCAGCCATGACCTGTAAAAAGAACAGGAGTTAACATTTTATTTCATAATCTGTAAAAACCTTAACCTTAAAAGAAACCATGTTAAAATTTCCATAGTAGAAACCAGATTCATAACAGTCCCGATCTCAAGCTCCAGGAAACAAAGCACAAACATTCAATCACCAACAAACAAAAAAACCGAATCACAAAAGGTTAAACTTTCTACTTGCTGTGCAGCTCTTTCTCTTTCTCTCTCTCTCTCTCTCACACACGCACAGACACCCTGCCTCACAGACACTTTGAGCTTCCCGCAACAACTCCTCTAGCTTTGAATATTTTTCTGGATGTCTGGCCATAAATTAGTTCCAAAGTGTACCCTCAGTAGCCCTTCAGCTACTAGCCATTCTGACACAGGCTGTTTTCCATGGACATATGCTTAATTTTATATATATCACCAATTCCCTGTACTTTCGTACGCCCGACCACCAAGACAATACTTTTTTTTTAGATTACTTACAGTATGGAAACAGGCCCTTCGGCCCAACAAGTCCACACCGACCCGCCGAAGCGCAACCCACCCATACCCCTACATTTACCCCTTACCTAACACTACGGGCAATTTAGCATGGCCAATTCACCTGACCCGCACATCTTTGGACTGTGGGAGGAAACCGGAGCACCCGGAGGAAACCCACGCAGACACGGGGAGAACGTGCAAACTCCACACAGTCAGTCGCCTGAGTCGGGAAGTGAACCCGGGTCTCAGGCGCTGTGAGACAGCAGTGCTAACCACTGTGCCACCGTGCTGCCCACTAAAGGTCTCTTTTCTTATCTTGGTCTGTGCACAGAGTTAACTGGTCATTTTGGTGTGCCCCGTCCTGCAGCAATTCCTGCAGCAAATACCGCTGCCTCCGGTCGCCTGGATATATCCTTTAAGACCTTTTCCTACCCGTGTCTGTGCACAAGAGTTGCCCGACCGAACCCGCCGTGTCTGCCCGCCTTGTTTCCAGTGTCTCCCAGTCCCAAGAGTGTCGAGCGGCTGGAGTTTTGGATCCCGGACGAGCCCCCAAATTGTGAGAAACAGAACTCACTCACAAATCAATCAGCCTGAGACAAAGCCTTGGAAACAAGAACAATTTATTACAGGCTTGCAAGAACCAGACACTTCTGCAATCAAGCAGAAATGCGCGCGAAAACAAAACATTAAAGCATTCTTATTCAGTTTACAAGTTGCAGAATCACGCCTCCCTTTTCCCATCCTATCATAAGCCGATTACCTCACTTGTTAGTTATTTTCTTATCTGGCCATCCTGCTGTCCTTGTCTGCAGTCTTTGTTCCTTGTTTGTTACAGCTTGTTCTTTTATCCAGTTTCTCTTATCATACTATAAGCTTTATTGTGAAATGCCCCTGCTCCTTCTTTTTGTTGTCAGCTACAACCCTTCATAGTTATTTCCTAACTTAAAACTATTTTCTTTAAAAGAGCCTCTATATTCATTAAAGTCTTAGCTTTAAGTATGCTACATGCAACAAGAATTAACACCGCTCCCCCCTCCCCCACCCCCCATCTGAAAAAACAACATTTCTAATCTCCCAGAAGAATATACTGGATCATGGCACACCTCTTTTGATGACGACAACAGTTACTTACCTACCACATGTGAAACTCATTGCTGTGAAGAGCATATTTTATTTATTTCCATAATTGTTGGGCTGTGGACGAAGAAAGGAAGATGCCGCTTTAAACCAAGTAGACTGTGTGCGAGCAGATGGCTGCATTTTGAAAATCATATTTACTGGAACACATTGTGAGTTGTACACAATGTTGCTTTTTCTCCGGGAACAATGAGAGTAAAAGCAGACATCATGGAGCTTGCATTTTGTTCTAGGGGGAGTAATTAATTGACAACAATGTTTGGATGGCTCCTGATCAGCGAACAATGACTTGTGTGGGACCAGTGTAGCAAAGAAGCATCCAGGCTGCAAACCAAAACCATCAAAAAAGTCTGTGACTTTCTTTCTTTCCTGGGTGCAGGACCAAAACGATTCCAGGAATAGCTACTTGTCTTCCACTCTCCTTGCAATGTGGATCCCCTGTGGTGATTGAGTAATAAAATGCCTTTAAAACAGTGAAAGGACTAATTTCCAACCTGGGAATGGAAAGCTCTTGTGTGCAACAACCTTGTGTCAGCAGCAACAAAACTGAAAGTACAGGAAAAAAACAGAATAAAATCAATTCATCAAATCCTATGCCACACTGATACGATCAAACTGTGTTTCCCAGTTTTTTTTGCCATTTCTACCCCTAGTAACTACATTATTTCTATCTTTATACGTCTGCTGCTTATGAAGGGAGGCATTTGCAAGGATAGAGTTGAAGTTATAAAGAGTTAGAAATTCATGTTTCCCTTTTTGCAGTTACTGGAAATCATTTTATTTGTTTGAAGCAGTTATTTTCTTCTGAAGAACAAAGACCTGATGGGCAGCTTATTTTCATGCAAGTTCATCAGTCAGTTAAATTGAGTACTTTGGATAATTATACATTTTTTTTGTAAATTATGCTTATTAAATATATTTATATAAATATTACTAAACATTTATGACAGTTCCGGGAAAAGTGGGGCTTGATTTTCAGCTCTTTATCACAGTGAGTTGTGAAACTGTCTAAAAGTCAATTGTTGAAGTATTTAAAAGAAAAGTAGATATGTGGGAAGTAAGATATTGGTGAACATTAAAAATGAAGGAATTATGAAAAGTCAATGCCACAAATAATTAAATTCTTGGAACATAGTCTATGAAGCTAATCACTGTGTCTGTTATTCTTTTCGGACGTTCTCACTACCATTTTAATGAAGGTAGTCTACTTTATACAAAAACATGTTAGCTCAAAAGATGACTCAGCCATTCTGGTTTTCTGTTTTCTGTTTTTGCTTTATTTTATTATCTATTGTCAAGTGTTTAATGAAAGTAATTTTAAAAATTACCTGATTATTCCTTAAATATTAGCAATGCCCTTACAAGAACATCTTACTTATTTAATTTTCTCATTCACTTGCAGGAACTCTATGTTCATATGACAGATAAAAATTTCTCGATAGACAAGCCATTGGAAATTTTTTGGAATACACCATGAGTATTACTTCTAAGTATCTGATGTGTAAAATTTTTAAATGAATTTTGTTATCCCATTGTTGATTAATGAAGATTTCAGAGGAACTTACTGAAGAAAAGTCCTACATTTAATAAAAGTGGGTTACTGCGGATGCTAGAAATCTGAATTAAAACCAGAAGATGCAAGAGAAAATCCACAAATCTGGCAACATCCATGGACAGGTAAATAGAGTCAATATTTTGAGCCTGACGTATCTTCTTCAGAAATCATTGGACTCAAAACATTAACTCTGTTTCTCTCTCCACAAATGCTGCTAGACCTGTTGTTTTCCTACAACATTTCTTGGAAAATATAACAATTGGATATAAATTTAATTTAAATACTTGGAATTATGAATCAGAAGAAATGCTGTTTGAAATCTTTCATTATACTTTATTTGGGAAATAAAGTATTCTTTATCATTACCCTAACATCCTATTTGCATTTTTTTTCCATATTGCCTTGAAATGATGATATTATGATGCAAACTATTGCTTGCTTAAAGCATGCAGCAGTTACAATGCCGCAATGAATCTATCAGCATTGTTGTAAATAATTTAACAATGTTAAGTGGGTAAATGCTGCGTGCTTTTTTGCTGGTGAATTGAATATGAGAACAAGGTGTGATTTGAAAATTATACATATACTTGGTTCAGCCACAGTTGAAGTATTTGCAATCTGGTTATCCATTACAGTTGTTGAATCTGACTTAAAGTGTCAATACTTTCACTTCAGAAAGAGATTCTTAAGCAAGTACAATCAAGCCAAAACTGCAATGATCGTAGGGGATGATCTAATTTTCTCCAGGACACATAGCTTTTATGCTTTTTTACTTCAAATCTTTACTTCTGTATTTTCACTATTAACTTTTCATTTATTACACATTTATGTGTAATAAAGTAACTTATTATTTTGCTCCAATCGTAAAACAATGGTGCTGCTTAGTTTTGAATTGAAACACTCAAACCAAAAGGGAATTACATATGAACTGAAACAAATTCTTGCTCATGGACTAATCTGGGGACCTATCTGCTGGGTAGCCACACTACACTGATTTGGCATTTGCTTTAGATCTGTGGAAATACAGAAGGGCTGACCCATGAATCATTCAACTAACTCCTTCTGGGGCATAGCTTATTTAAAAAGGCAACAATGATATAATGAATTTACAGGTTAGATTCTTGGGTATGAAGTTCTTGCAGGGGTTTCTGGCTCATCTGCTACAACTTTGATAGAAGGGAGAGAGGTATAAGAATAAAAATAGTCTGTTTGCAAATATACAGTCCATTATTTTATTGTTATCTTCATAAGGTTAGCAAATTTTCACAAGAACTTGAATGCCTTGAGGACTTTCTTAAGTGATGTCTCACAGTCCCATTCCATCACTACTGACAGTGCATTCACCTGAAAAGTAATTTTCACATATTTGCCTCCTTGAATCAGTTTCCAATCTCCCTGCAGCTGCTTTCTGCACTTTTTAACTGTAATATTTATGCATGCTTCCAGCCACATGACAAAATATTTCTGAAATTTTACTGAGGGGTTCACTTAACAATGTCATCCACAGAATGTAAGATAAATCTCTTTAATTTCACTAATAATTTTTGCACATCAACAGGTAAAGTTTGTCACTATTGTTTCTCCACATGCAACTGATAAGTAGCCTTTATCTTTCTATTTTTCCTTTTCCTTATGGTTTTCCCGATTTTATTTCACAAATAGTCATATTGTTTGTTTATTCATGTTCAAATTAGATATTTGAATGACTAAAGATTAGAAATGAATGGTTGCCATTAGTTGGCATAAGTCTAGCTCCATTCTGCATAAGTGTTTTATAATTAAATACAAATTTTCTTAACGTGTTACATCTTTTTGCTAGACTATTTTTGCTAAAGACCTTTTGAAAGTGTATGTGTTAAATAGGATGAATGGAAGTTGCTTTAAGTCAGTATTTTTGATCTCAATCTCATGTACTGTATATGGAAAGAAATGCACCAAGAAATACAATTAAAAACTATACATCTTCCACATAGTAATTTGTTTTTAACCTTTTTTAAAATATATATATAATTAATTCATGGTTACAGTAGATAATTCTAGCAGTTTCAAAGTGATTCTGTGTTGGCTTAGGGACTTGGAGGAAGCAAGATAGTGTGAAAGTAAAATCATTAAATTGACACATTGCAGTCGTCCCATCTGAGGTCTGAGGGCAAGCATTTCCAAGCAGGAAATCCAACAGGAAACAGGCATGTGCCCAATCACTTGATACTAATCAATGTCCTGTTACTTAAGATAGAACATTAATGCTATTTACAAACTAAAATGTTTGAAGAACAGCCAAAGCAGTGGGTTATTAGCCGCCTCAGATAACCAATGCAAATTTCAGGAACTTATAGCGCTATTGAAATTCTTGCACTTTCATTAAAAAAACCCTTCTGTTTGTCCTACTCTAGAAATTGGTTTGTCTCTTCTCAATAAGTATCTTCTACCAATTGGCTCTGCAGGTGGGTTAGTAGGTTCTGATCTTATCCCACTTGCCAATCAGCAAGCTGCTTTCCAGAATTCATTTCTTACAGACAGATTGTCTCATAGTCATAATTTGAGCAATGTTTAAAAAAGGACATTTTGGAGAAACTTTTTGTCTTGTTCTCATCAGAACAATTTGCAGGAATACCAATTTTAAAACAAAAGAAACAGTTTAAGTTGAGAGAAGAGTGCCGATTGTTTAGTGACTGGACCCTGAATGTTAGATGCATTGTCATTGAGAATGCACCAGTTAATGATATGAGACAAGTAACATATGAATTGAATATATGTATGGGCAGCCTTTAAGGCCATCCATTTTGGTCCTGAAAAATGCTCAATCCTATTGTAGGTTATCTCTAGTTTGAGCAATATTTGGAGCTTGCTGTTTCCAGTTGCTATAGCAACACGAGTGGCGTTTGCCACTAACAGGAGAGCTAAAATGATATTTTGCCCATCACACAAATAAGTAATATGGTATTCAAATTCCAGTATCAGTGTGATGACATGTATGAAGGCTGTATGTCCTAAAGGTTGATCCAATTATATCAAACAGTATAGTCCTTCCGTTGTTTGCAACAAACAGGCACTGACTGTATCCAACCAGCCTATACAAAGATTTCAATAAAGTGTACAACATTAGATGTGATTCTGTAATTGGACAACATTTACCGGATAATTCAAAGTGTGTAAAGAATTACACTGACATTTAATTTAGGATTGTCAGTCAGGCTCAAAGTGTGGCATAAGTGTATGAAATGAAAGCTACATCAATTAATACACAGGACCGTGTGCTTTCCAGACAGAAAGAACGTGTATACACCCCCACCTTTTTTAACTCAACAGACAGTCATTCACTGATTCATTACTCAGGGCACTGCCTTCAATAATCAGAGTCAACCTGTTCAGGTTTAAAATTTAAACAAAGCCTTATACATAATTGTCAACCATTAACTAGTTCAATATTCTCCCTGGCAAAGCTTTGACAAGTCAGAGCCTACTTGCTAACCAAACAGCATACTCCTCTCATATTGTATAAATATTATTTTCCGCTTAAATAGGTGTTCTTGTGAAGTATCCTGAAGATTGCAAGATGAAAAGCTTTAACAAAAATGTCTTTTATCAGCAATACACAGTCAGATCGCTGATTCAGTTTGATTGAAAAGCCTGATCAGTAAAATGCTTTGGGCCATGGTAAGGATATTGACATCACTTTGTTCAGTCCTCACAGAAAAGGGTAACATTTATGCCCCCAGCATCACAACAAATAAATTTGCAGGTGGGAAGGACACATAAAATAAAATGAGCAGCTAGCCAACCGTCCCCCCATCCCCATGATCTGTTCCCTCATTAATTGGCCAGTTTTATTTTGCCTCCACTGCAATAACTTGCATATGGCTGGAAGACGTGGACTGAAGGTGACCAGCCCATTACTTTTATAATTCTGGCAAGAATGCAACGAAGAAAGGGGATCATCCTTCTAAGAGTGTACATTGTATTGATTGGGGATGTTCCCAAGAACATTCTTGGCCCTGCCCCTCGCATGCAAAAAAGCTCCCTATTTCTCTCCCTCACTCACTATCCCCTCCTCCACAACCATCATCTCTCTATGATCCCCAACTGCTCTCGGCTGAAGCATAGTTCATCTGTCACACATTCAGAGTCCCCTCTAAGTTTCTTTCTGAGTACACGGGCCTCTGAGCAGTGTGCATGGCAACAACCTTCACAGCCAGAATTCAATGCCATGATCACCCTGCCCACACGATAGCCCATTCTATTAGCTTGTCTTATGTCTTCTTAAAGTTCAATGCACTCTTACTCACAGTTGGCAATACTTCCAAGTTTTGTATCACCTGTAAATTTTGTATTTGAGCCTCATATATTCTGCAATAGGTACTAAAATCTATCTAGAAAAGTAGTGGCCATGATATTGATGCTTCATGAAACCCACATAAAACTTACTCACTCCAAAAAAAACCTCTCTTTTTCTACTCTGTTACCTTTTTCTCAGCCAACTCTGTACTGATGCTGTCACTTGTCCTTTTATTAAACATGGACTTCAACTTTGCTGGCAATCCCATGTATAGCATTTTTATGAAACAGATTGAATATTGAACATAGAACATGGATCAGTACAGCACAGTACAAGCCCTCCAGCCCTTGATGTTGTGTCGACCTTCTATACCACTCTAAGGTCAAACTAAACTAAATACCCTTCTATTTACTATCATCCATGTGCATATCTAAGAGTCACTTAAATGTTCCTAATGTACCTGACTCTACTACCATGGCTGGAAGTGCATTCCAAACACTCACCACACTCTGTGTAAAGAACCAACCTCTGACATCTCCCCTAAACCTTCCTCCAATCACCTTAAATTTATGTCCACTTGTGAAAGCCATTTCTGCCCTGGGAAAATGTCTCTGACTTATCACTCTACCTGTGCCTCTCATCATCTTGTACACCTCTATCAAGTCACCTGTCACCCTTCTTCAATCCAATGAGAAAAGCCTTAGCTCCCTCAATCTTTCTTCATAAGACATGCCTGAAAATGTGTTGCTGGAAAAGCGCAGCAGGTCAGGCAGCATCCAAGGAACAGGAGATTCGACGTTTTGGGCATAAGCCCTTCATCAGGCTTATGCCCGAAACGTCGAATCTCCTGTTCCTTGGATGCTGCCTGACCTGCTGCGCTTTTCCAGCAACACGTTTTCAGCTCTGATCTCCAGCATCTGCAGTCCTCACTTTCTCCTCATAAGACATGCCGTCTGGTCCAAGCAACATCCTGGTAAATCTCCTCTGCACTCTCTATAAAGCTTTAACATCCTTCCTATAATGAGGTGACCAGAAATGAACGCAATATTCCAAGTGTGGTCTAACCAGGGCCCTATAGATCTGTAGCATAACCTTACCCCTCTTAAACTCAATCCCCATGCTAATGAAAGTCAATGCACCATGTGTCTTCTTAAAAACCCTATCAACTTGGGTGACAACTTTGAGGGATCTATGGATATGGACACAAAGGCTGTTCCTCCACACTGCCAGGAATCCTGCCTTTAACTCTGTACTCTGCATTCAAATGTGACCTTCCAAAATGCATCACTTCACACATTTCCAAGTTGAACTCCATCTGTCACTTATCAGCCGAGTTCTGCAATCTGTCAATGTCCCTACAACTGCCCTCCACACTATCCACCACTCCATCAACTTTCATGTCATATCATCAAACTTACTAACCCACCCTTCCACTTCTTTGTCCAAGTCATCTATAAAGATCACAAACAGCAGAGGTCCCAGAACAGATCCCTGTGGAACTCCACTGATCACCAAGCTCCAGACTGAATACTTTCCATACACTACAACCCTCTGTCTTCTATGCGCCAGCCAATTCTGAATGCAGACAGCCAAATTTCCCTGTATCCCATGCCTCCTTACTTTCTGAATGAGTCTACCATGGCCTTGCTAAAATCCATGTATACCACATCCTCTGCTCTACCTATGTGGTTTTGTCACATGCTAAAAGAATTCAATAAGGCCTGTGAGGCATGACCTGTCCCTCACAAAGCCATGCTGACTATCTCTAATCAAACTATAGTTTTCCCAGTAATCAAAAATCCTGTCTCTCAAAATCCTCTCCAATAATTTGTCCACCACAGACGTAAGACTGACTGATCTGTAAATACCAGGATTATCCCTATTTCCTTTCATGAATAGGGGAATAACATTTGCCATCCTCCAACCATCTGGCACTACTCCAGTGGACAGTGAGGATGCAAAAATTGTCTCCAAAGTCTTCGCAATCTCTTCCCTTGTTTCCTATCTTTGGTTATATCCCGTCTGGCCCAGGGGACATAGCTATCCTTAGGTTTTCAAAACTTTCAGCACATCCTCCTTCTTAACATCAACGTGTTCGAGTGTATCAGCCTGTTTCACACTGTCCCCATAAACAACAAGGTCTCTCTCAGTAGTGAATACTGAAGCAAAGTATTCATTAAAAATCTCCTCTACCTCCTCTGATTCCAGGCACATGTTCCCTCTACTATGTCTGATTGGCCCTACCCTCATTCTGGTCATCCTCTTGTTCCTCACATAAGTGTAGAATGTCTTGGAGTTTTCCTTAATCATACCTGTTAAAACATTTTCATGCCCTCTTCTAGATCTCTTCATTCTTCATTCTTCAGTTCCTTCCTGGCTACCTTGTAACCCTCTAGAGCCCTGTCTGATCCTTGCATCCTCACCCTTAAGTAAGCTTCCTTCTTCCTCTTGACTAGAAGTTCGACATTCCTTGTCACCCAAGGTTCCGTCATCCTTACCATCCCTTCCTTGCCTCAGTGGGACAAACCTATCCAGCAGTATCAGCAAGTGCTTCATAAACAACCTCCACATTTCTGTCCTGTACTTCCCTGAGAACATCTGTTCCCAATTTAGGCACCCCAGTTTCTGCCTATTAGTATTGTAACCTTCCCCTCCCCCAAATAAATACTTCCCCATACCATCTGCTCCTGTCCCTCTCCATAAGCATAGTAAAATCAGGGAGTTCTGATCACCATCAACAAAATGCTCTCCCACTGAGAAATCTGGCACCTGGCCTGGTTCATTGTCAAGCACCAAATCCAATATGGCCTCCCTTGTAGTCAGTTTACCTAAATATGGAGTCAATTATCCTTCCTGGACATAATTGACAAAAACTGCTCCATCCCAACTATTTGAAATATGGAGGTTCCAATCAATATTAGGGAAGTTAAAATCACCTATGATAACAACAGTGTTACTTCTGCACGTTTCCAAAATCTGCCTCCCAATCTGTTCCTCGGTATCTCTGTTGCTATTGGGAGGGGGGGGGGGTGTGCGTACCTGTGGAGAATTCCAATAAAGTGACTGCCCTTTCCTGTTTCTGACTTCTACCGATACTGACTCTGAAATCAAACCTTTTTTGACAACCTCCCTTTCTGTAGTTGTGATACTATCCCTGCCTGATTAGCAATACCACTCCCCAACTTCTTTTACCTCCCCTCCATTCTTTTGGAACATCCAACAACCATTCCTGCCCCTGTGATATCTATGACTCCGTAATGGCCACAGCATCATAGTTCCAAGTACTGATCCATGCACTAAGTTTGTTACCCTTATTCCTAACACTTCTTGTATTAAAATAGATACACTTCAACCCATCACACTGACTGCAAATTTGCCCTATCAATTGTCTATCCATCCTCACTGACTCTCTGCATGTTGCATCTGGCTGTATACTAACTACTCCAACCTCTGATCCATTGTTCTGGCTCCTACTCCTCTACCTTTGGGGTTTCTTTCAGTTTAGTTGCAATAGTTCCTCTTCTTAGGGGACTAGTTATTTCACAGGAGCGGCCACCACTTGAACCTGACATTGTTGTGTCTGTAGAGCTATTGAACAATCTGGTTTACCAGCAGATCACTAGGCAGGCCTTTTCAGATGAAGGTAGAAATTTCATTGTTAGCCAATTACTATTGCATGAGTGTAAAGGGCCAGCTAGTATCAGCAGGGATGTATTGCTCATTCAAATGTTCGGGTTGTAGGTTGGGAAAATTAAGTACATATACCTTTGATTGATCCTTGGCCACTTCCATTATTAATTAAAACCTTATGATACTATTCTCACAATTGAACAGAACTTTGGTGCCCCGATGGCAAACATGTATTTCATTGAAATGGTTAAGTCTATCCTCCAGGAACAATGAGGAACATTGGCTGTGCCACTCAGCTGGTATCAATAGGTGGAACAAATGCACAGCATACTCTGTCCATACACACTTCAAAATTGAAAAGGCAATTGTATTTCATCCATTGGAGAATAACTAGGTTGGCCCCAACTTCTGTGATCAGGACTTCATCAGACTACATTTCTTTTCAGATACCTACTCGTGCAAGCTGACAGCATAGTTTCTCTTTTCTCTGTAAACACATCCACAGACCTAACTAATGGCACACAGCACTGAGGACAGTCAATAGACACTTATAATCAAACATTGAACACAACAACCTACCTACTGACCTGTCTGAAAATTACACCAAGCAGGCCTTGCGTGACAATGGGATGAGCTGCCACTCAATTTTCAATTATTGGTTTCTTGTTTATCAGATAATAAATGGGTAGTTGGCAGTTGAAAATCATCCTTATTCTGTCATTTCTTGTTTAAACATTGGTCTGAGGAGGAATACACAGTAGCCATTCTATTTAATATATAATTAAAACCAGTAAGCCATTTATGAGGAGGAAACGTAAAGTTACACAGTGGTTGCCTGTTGTGGTACTCACTGGTTACCAGTGGATGTGAGTTGTGAGGTACAAGTTACTTGCTCAGAAAACTAAAGTCGTTGCAATTGTGGCTGGTTGTCAGCAGTTCCAATTTAGTGATGCACAGACAAATTCCAGTCCAATTTTTTTTTTCTTATCCTATATTGTCGTATAATTGGCACTGAGAAAATTAAGTGAATTGCAGGATCTCTGGGATATTTTGAGAGATTTTGAAAAGTACACCAAATCTTATTTGATTGGAAAAGCTCAATTTGTCAATACAGTGGATCAGTAAAAATCCTAAATATCAGCACATCAATGGCAAGCTTGACTTTTGCTTACATCTGTTGATCTTTTCCTATCTAATACTATCTGTCAATAACATTGCAAGTCATTATTCTGCAGTCAAAGCAGCCTCACAGGCAAATAAACTGCTGGACTACTGACCAAGGCATTCTGCATTGATGTAAAAGTTTTAAGTGTTCTACATTAATCTGAGGAAAGTTTGATCATATTAACAGCTCAAACAAGCATTTTTGCATTAACTTGATAAACATGGCACAATTTGGACTCCAGAAAAAAGATAATTGATTTATTGTCTGTCTGACAAATTCAGAAATTCAGTGAATCAGAGACCACAAACAAGGATCGTGGTGAAATTGACAAGTTTTTTATTAAACAAAGCGATATCGCGGAAGAGAAAGTGACCAGGCTGACACAGAACAGATTCTCTGCACAAATGGCCAGGATTCTCTTCCCTGAACGGAAGGTGCAGGCTTTATCGGGGTACAACACAAAGGTGATAATTGTAAAGCAGTTACAGTACAATGGTGAAAATTGTAAAACAATTAAAACAAGAATAAACTGAATGGAAATTAATCAAGCGTCCGGCAGCAACAATTCATTTGTAATTGACACAGGAGATTCCAGCCATCTCCGTGAGTCGGTGAGAATGTCTTCTAGAGGATTCCTCATTGTATTTCCCATCCGTGTGAATATGTGTAAATGTTCCTTCTCCTGTCATCCAGGTCTGTCCACTGTGTTCCTCCTTCGATCGAAGTCTTCCAGCATCTCTCGGTCTGCCTGTCTATTTATGCGGTATTGGTTTCAATGGGGAATTAGGGTATTGGAACTGTAGTGCTAACTGGGGCTGGGAGTTTACTGTGAAGGTTGTTTGGGAAGTGTATTCTCTGGTCTGGGAGTAGCTTGGTCATGTCTGATTTCTTTATTAGCCTGTTTGGCCAAGACTGGGGCATTGTGGGTGTGTTCTTGACCCCTGTGTTTCGCAGATCTGCTTCTGTGTTTCTTATGTGGTCATACTGTGGTTGGGTAGGATAGCAGATCTTTCTTCCCATATTTTTAAGGGAGGGATGAAAAGGGGGCAGTGATAGTGTGCTTTGTTGGAGAGGGAGTCGCCGATGTCTGAATCTGACAGAGCGGATGCTGTGTCAGGGGTGGGGATGTAACTCCAGTGGACATGTACAAGCTGGGTGGTGAGGGGGCAGGGGGAAACAATGCTGTGTACGCCCTGGAGCAGCACATATGGAGGGCCATGACAAGAACTATGATACCAACAAGAATGGCAGTAAGGGATATCAGACCCTGCAGCTGGGCTGTGCCCCATGAGCTGAACCAGGAGGTTACCCAGCTCCACAAGTCCCATTGGGAGTCCCATCCATGTAGGGCAGCAGCAAGCTGTCGGGTGTGGTGCGCCAGGTCCGTTATATGTTTGCTGGGGTCAGGGATAGAGGTACAGCAGTCCGTGCCAATGACAGCGCAAGTGCCCCCTTTACCGGGCAGCAAGAGTCCAGGGCCATTCTATTTTCTAGGGTGACAGCGTGATTGGCATTCAGCTGGGCAAGCGCTTCAGCTGTGGCATTTGCTATCTCCTCTAATGTGGCCAACTAATGTGCCTCTATGTCGGGGCGCAGGGATGTGTAAGTGGGTACAAATAGGGAGAGTACCTCACTGAGGGCAGTGAGAGTGCGTTTTCTGTGGGTAGTAAGCTTCCGGAAAGGAGATGACCGGGCAACAGCTCTCAGTCCATGACAACAGCAGCCGGGGTATGCCTTATGGCTGCAGACAAAATAAATGTCATTCTATGTTCTTAGGTGGTAGGTTTGGGTTCCTGTCCAGATGGTAGTGAAAGTGGAATTGTGGGCAGACTTGTTAGGGACAAGTAAATTGAGGATGCTGACCCCTGCTGGAGACCGGTACGCTGCGGGGGTCAGGAGCAGGGAGTTGGTGCACCGGCTCCAGCCAGCCTCCCATCCAGACGGCTGGCTTCTCGTCAGGAAGATGGTTCCTATGGGCGGTCCCCGTCTGGTGGTGTCAGTGATGGTCAAGGCTGAGGGTTCGTGTGAGAGGTTCTAGGCTGGGTAGAACCATCCTGTGAATTTGTCAAGGCAGTACCCTGCAGATTTCCAGCATTCTGGGCTATTATCTACGTGAATGGCCAGTTCTGGTTGGTAGGCTGAGTGTTGTGACATCAGGGGACCTGTCCGGTTCCAGTCACCAGTCTGCCATCTCTGCGATGTTAAAAGGGACCGTGACTAGGGGAGTGCCCCCGTGGAAATGGGCAGGGATTAGATTAGATTCCCTACAGTGTGGAAACAGGCCCTTCGGCCCAACAAGTCCACACCGACCCTCCAAAGAGAAACCCACCCAGACCCATTCCCCTACATTCACCCCTGGCTAATGCACCTAACTATATAGGCAATTTAGCATGGCCAATTCACCCAACCTGCACATCTTTGGACTGTGGGAGGAAACCGGAGCACCCGGAGGAAACCCACGTAGACACGGGGAGAATGTGCAAACTCCACACAGACAGTTGCCCAAGGTGGGAATTGTATCCAGGTCCGTACAAACCCAGCAGTTGGTCTGGTTCACCTTCTGGGCATACCCGTGGGTCATGTTAAGGAACGTGTTCACTCACAGCTCACAGCTGGTTAAGTGCCCCATTCTGTGATCCGCGGCGATGTACAGGTCAGACCGAGGGTGATGATCCTGATGGCTGCAGCCAGCAGTTGGATCCCTCTGCAGTGTCCAGAGCTGTATCCTGTCCTGATTGGTCATCCTTGTGCAGAGATGGAGCCCTCTTGCACTGGGTCGCGTGCGGTCATTCTGGTCTCCCTTGGAGCTTGACAGCTGTCCTGGTTGTGAGCAAGACCTGGTATGGTCCTTTCCATCAAGGGGAGAGAGAATCCTTCAGCAGTGATTGTGTCATTACATAGTGCTCAGGTTCAAATAGGTGAAGTGGTTCCTGCTGTGGTGTGGGCAGCGCAGCTTTTACCAAATCATGGTTTAAAGTGATCCTTCTACTAAGGGCTTGAACATAATCTAAGAAAGGCTCCTGTGTTAGGAGCAGTGTTATGTCAGTGGCTAGTTTTGGGGGTCTGATGGTTGTGGGCATGGGTCGTCCCATTAGCACCTCAAAGGTGTAAATCCCGTCATCCGGTTTATCTGTCCTCTGATTGTGTCAGTGACAGGGCATCTCACCAAGTCAGTCATTGTCCTGAGTGATTTCGATGAGGGTGCCGTTCATTCTCCCCAACATCCTTGATGACTGGGGCTGGAAGGGGATGTGGTATCTCCAGAGTATCCCTTGGGCTTCACTGACCACAGTAATGAGCTTCGCAGTGAAATGGGTCCCCCGGTCTGTTTCTATGTTCCCAAATCTTAGAATAACATCCCACAGGAGACACTTCACCACTGTCAGGGCATCGCCATTTTGGTTGGGAATGCGCCTACCCATTTCGAAAACATGCCTACAATAACTAGGATGTTATTTGTATCTCAGTTTCTGAGGTATGTGGGCAAAATCAATCTGGAGGTGGGTAAAGAGCCCCTTCGGCTGGTAAGTGGTCACATTTGGCCCTAAGCTTCCCTGCATTGTTTCGTAAACAGGTGAGGCTCTGTGACAGCAGGGCTCGGACAACTGCAGCGAATCCTGATGCGTACCAGGGACAGCTGACAGCATGTCTCCAGCCTCTCTTACCTGCGTGCCTGATTCTGTGTGCTGCCAGGGCCAGTAAGGGTAGGTGGGCTTTCGGGCAGATGATGCGGCCATCAGAGTGGATAAGTACCTGTAGGGAGGGTGGCTGTATGGCCCCCGTGCAGGCCCATGTGGCCCTCTGTTCTAATGGGGTAGCTTGCTGAGCTACCCGGACTGCATTGAGAAGGTCAGGGGCCTCTGGAGGTTTTGCCACCCTGGGGGTCTGTAGGACATAAGTGGCCGAGTGTAGTGCAGCTTCCTGGGCTACTGCATCAGCTGAGGCATTTCCTTGGGTGATGAGATCAGTGGCCGAGGTGTGGGTGGCACATTTTATAATTGCTACAGCGGAGGGAAGCAGGACTGCTTCTAGGAGGTTAGCGATGAGTGCAGCATGTTGGAGTGGTCTCCCTGCCAAAGTGATGAACCTCCTCTGCTTCCATATTGTGCCAAAGTTGTGAACGGCTCCAAAGGCATATCTGGAGTCTGTGTTGATGTTAGCTGTACACCGCTTTGCCAGGATGCAGACTCTGGTGAGAGTGAAGAGTTCTGCAGCCTGTGCAGATTTCCAGTCTGGTAATGCAGCTGATTCAAGGGTGGTGAAGGTGGGATAACCTGCTAATGTGCATTGGTCTGATGGTCAGAAGGAAGAGCCATTGGTGAAAAGTATCAGGTCAGAGCTTTTTAGTGGTGTCTCGGACAGGTCAGGGCATGAGGAAATGACCAGCTGAAACAGGTCTAAACAGTGATGGTCACCCGCAGCATTGTGCTGGTTTAGTGGGAGTGGGGTGGCCCCAGGGTTCAAGGCTGGGGCGCATTGTAGAGAGAGGTTTGCCTTAGATAGCAAATCGACCTCATTGCCAGTTCTCCGAGTTGCAGTGAAATGTTGGGTTGCTGTTGAATTGAGCAGCAGGGAGACCGAGTGTGGGACCAAAACAGTACACAGGTGATCTAGTACAATGGAGGTGGTCTTATCCACTGTTACTGCGCCTGCTGCTACCGCGTGCAAAGCAGCCATCATTCCCCTCCCAACAGGTGGAAAATGGATAGAATAAAAGGCAGCAGGGTGATGGAGATCCCCTAAAGCTGTATTAAGATGCCGGACGCGAACCCTTCTGACTCAGTTACATAAAGATAGAAGGGCTGTGAGTAATCTGGGGCTCTCAGAGCACAAGTGGAGATTAGATTGTTGCTTCAGTCCAGTGAATCCCATTCCAGGTGTCCCCTTCACTTTGGCTGGTTGTTTAGAGGAAGCTGCCTCCCACAGGGGTGCATCAATGACACGGGGATCAGGGATCCAGTGCCTGCAGTAGTTTACCATCCCCAGAAAAGCTGACTGCTACGTCCTTGTGGCAGGTGGACCAAGTTGGGTGATGGCAGCCACCCAATCTTTGGGCAGTGTTCTGAGGCAATGGGAAAGGTCATACCTCAGGTATCGGATGTTTGGCTGACAGAGCTGCATTTTCTCGATAGATACCCTGTGCCAGACAGCGGAGCAAGGCCACTCTATCCTGCATGCATGCAGCAGCGGAGGTGGAAGCCAATAGCAGATCATCTGCATACTGAGGAGGCTGCTGCAGCATGGCAGATGGAGGGTGGACAGGGTATGGAGTACTGTAACAGTATAAACTCTGGGGCTGTCTGTATACGCTTGGGGAAGCCGGGTCCATGTATATTGGCACTGCCGTATGTAAAAGCAAAAAGGTTTTGGCTCTTGGGGGACAATTTAATTGAGAAGAAGGCTGAGCATAGTTTGATGACAGAGAAGCAAGTGGCGGAGGTGGGGGTACTGGTCAGGCTAACATTTGTGTCTGCGACTACTATGGAGCAGAGAACAACAACAATGCCATTAACAGCCCTGAGATCTTGCACAAAGCGCCATTTTCCAGGTCTCTTGGACTTTGGGATTGTTAAGATGGGAGTTTACACTGGCTGGCTGTGGGCACTAGGATTCCCTGTTGCAAAAGTGACTCAATAACTGGTTTGATCCCCTCTACTGCTGCAGGTGATAATGGGTATTGTCATATTGACAGTATGATGACTCCCTGTCTGAGTGTAACTGTATGTGGTGGGATGGACATTACCCGGCCTTCATGGATCATGTGCTGTGCCCACAGTGAGTTGGGAGATCAGCCAATACTAGGGGGCTCTCATAGGATGGGGCAGTGCCTGGGCTCTGCTTTGTAAAAGGAATTTGTCGTAATGCAGGAGGACAGAGCACGCAGAACTCATCTTGTCCAATCTGTGGAACCTCTACTAAGGGGTCTGTGTCTTGCCCAAGGGGTGTGCAATGTAGTGGTGGTTGCATGAGCCATGCTATCATGGTTCCTAGATTTTTGGGGAGCCATAGGTTCTTAACAATAAAAGGAATATGAGGAACCACCGCTGGGTCATTGCAGGCCAGCGCAGCCTGCTCTGCGCTGAGTTACACTTCTGCTGCAACACCCTGCAATCTGACAAAGTACTTGACAGTGATCATTAGATTAGATTCCATAAAGTATGGAAACAGGCCCTTTGGCCCAACAGGTCCATACTAACCCTCCTAAGAGTAACCCACCCAGACCCATTTTCCTATCCTATATTTACCCTTGACTAATGCACCTAACACTATGGGCAATTTAACATGGCCAATCCACTTGACCTGCGCATCTTTGGACTGTGGGAGGAAACTGGAGCACCCAGAGGAAACTCACACAAATATGAAGAAATGTGCAAACTCCACGCAGATAGTCACCTGAGGCTGGAATCAAACCCAGGTCCCTGGTGCTGTGAGGTAGCAGTGCTAACCACTGAGCCAGTGTGCCGCCCCAGTGGGGAAGTGACCTCGAGATGTGCAGCATATGTTGATGCTATTTCCTGCTAGCTGGAAGCTGCAGTGAAACTGTCAGACAAAGCGTCCTGTCAATATCATCCACTGGAGGAAGGATAACGTGGGGAATGAAGGGGTGGCTGATAGCCGGGAGAGGAGATGGTCAAGAAGAGCGGGGTAGATTCTGGCGGGCACAGCCAGGCGTAACAAGAGTTTGCCTGGCCAGAGGGCTTGGGGCTTGGGAGATGGCTGCCTGCAGCATGGAATAGTTTGCTTCAGGATCTCGAGCATGAGTCCTTGGGGGGGAACAGTAGATACTGGCATTTAACTTGCACAGCGTCTGGTGACCTAGGAGGGCTAATGGGCATGAGGCAGAGATGATGGCAGCATCTGGGACCGTGGTGGGCCCTATGCTGAACAGCACAGGATGGGAAAGTGGCTCCACCATGGGTATTCCCAAACCCCCCACCGCTCGGACAGTTTTTGAGCTCGGGATAAATTCTGCTGAGGGAGGTGCAGACGAATGGGTGGCCCCGGAGTTCACCAGGAAAGAAATGAGTCATCCCCCAAACTAGACACCCATTGTGGGATTTTCAAATAGGGAGTGGAAGAGGCATATTGAAACCGTCTGCAGAGCTTCCCTCCTGTGGCAACCCTACTTGGGTTGCTGGGTACAGGAAAAGGGGTTGGTCATTGTGTCTGCAGCCTGGTGAGGCTGTCACTGGGGGGGAATGGTCAGTTGCAGTGCCTAGGGGCAACTGGGGAGATGTGGGGGCATCTGGGTGACCCTGCCTAGCTCCTGACTGACACTCCCTAGCCCAACACCCTGCTCTCCCACATTGCCCTCTTGGGAATCCCCTGAGCCGTTTTAGTGGCCTGATACTGTGTGTCCGGTGGTCCAGTTGGGCAATCCGAGGGAATATCCCTTTCTGGCTGGGAGTGAGAAACAACTGATTTCTGTCCAAGTTGGTCAATGTCATTACCATGTTCACCTGCACTCCCACCCCTCTCCATTCTTCTGTTTGCCAGGGCAAGTTGTGCTATTTATATATTTGGGCAGAAGCCGGCAAATGGAGTTTACGAGGGTCTGTAATACAAGTTGTTGATTTTCTAACAATGGGCAGGCTGCTGAGCTATCCCAGATTTCGCTGAAACAGGTTATGAAGTCTGGTAGGGATTCGTCTGCTTTTTGGAGACACCGGATTACAAAGTCCGCGAGCTGCCAGGTGCTGGCTTTTAAGGCCCTCTTTTACAAAAATGTCTAGCCAGCACTCCCGGTCCAGAGCAGAGTCCCAGGGTTGGGTAGGGAATTCTATGGCAGAATGAACAATTCCCCAGTGGGATCCATATTCAAGTTGCAGCAGGGTCTGTATGTCTTGGTGCAGGCAATTATAGATGGCGGAAATTTGCAGTAGCCAATTGTGGAGTGACAGTGGCCTTTTGAAAGGGCCTGGGATTTCCTGCAGCATGGTCCCGACCTCTGCATGGGTCCAGGGCTTGTCCATCGGAGTGGAGCCAAACGTGATGCGAGGGAGTTGATGCTCTGTGTCCTGTTGGTTTGGTTTTGGGTAGCAATGGCAGCTCCTCTGTGGGTAATTATGATGATTTTGGTGGTACCTGGTAGCGGTGTTACATTAGGCTGCGGTGTAGCTCCTGTGTCCCCCTGCGAGCCCTCCCGCGGCTGGGTGGTGACTAATGCAGCCACTTCATCTAGCTGCGGGTCTGATTCTGGACGTGATAGGGGTAGCTTGGGGTCATGCGAGCCATAGAGGGGTGGGGCCATGACTGGGGGTCGTGGGCGGTCAATTTTAGGGAGGGTTCTGGCAGCCATCTTTCACTTTAGGGACCTGAAGTTTGTCCAGACACTGCAGCATGTGGGCAGTGTTCCAGGAAGGGTCCCCTCCCTCATTGGCCGTTGTCCAATAGTCAATCTTTTCAAATTTAAAAGGCCCCCAATATGGCCAATATCAGGTGTACAGGTCCCCAGCGAAGGGGATGATGGAATGGCTGTCTCGTATTTCTTTGTGCACTGTGTTTGCAGGGGACCCAGGTGTTACAAGAGGATCTCCTCCCTTTGTCTTGAAAGTAACATACTTACTGTACCTCTGAAGCAGCTTTTTCTCCCAAGATTAGCGGCTGTGACCTATTGGCCCCACGCAGTGGAATAATGATGTGCCCATGGGTGGCACCTCCCAGCAGAAGGTGAACTTTTGTGCTCCCATGCTGTAAATGGCTTCTGAGTTGAGCTTGCAGGCTGTGAATGCGGTTTTCGAGGAATTCAGTGAATGTACCTGCCTTCAGACAGCCCAGCTTCCAGTCACCGCGAGTTAGAGAAACAATCGAGCACAGGACAAGTTCATCACCGACCGCTATGTAAACAATCTCTTAGCTACCGGTTCAACACAGTCTGCAGCGCCAGCCAGAGAAATGCTTGTAAAACCACTCAGGCATGCAATGACAAAACACAGACAAACACTTACAAAATGCAAAACAAATACTTGAAAACAACAAGCATGCAGAGAGGGAAAAAAAAACACAAGACAAACAAACAGACCAGCAACTACTGCCCTTATCAATTTCCCCAAACTTTAGATCTTTTAAGCGATAATTTAATAAGTAGTCTTTCCTTCTGTCTCCCCAGAAACCCCAGCCAGTCTGCCGTTCCCCTGGCTGAAGGCACATGGCTGATCTCCGGTTCAAGTCAGAACATGCATCTGTCTAAATGGGCACAATTTTGGGTATAATTTGGGAGTTCACCGACCTGCTTTGCTTGAGCAGGGAAAACAGCTCAATGTTGAAATGCTGCCACAATAGATCAGAATTGTGGCTACTCCCCAGATATCCAACCCATTGTAGGTATGACCTGCTAGGGCAGAACTAGCCGCCAGGACCAAATTGGGCACAATCTGAAAAGTCAGGTTCGCTTTCCCCGTTGATAGAAAGGGCCTGCCAACTAACACCAAACTGTCGGAGAAATTCAGCCCAATGAATCAGAGACCACAAACAAGGATCGTGGTGAAATTGACAAGCGGTTTATTAAATATCATGGAAGAGAAAGTGACCAGGCTGAAACAGAACAGATTCTCTGCACAAGTGGCCAGGATTCTCTTCCCTGAACGGAAGGTGCAGGAAGGCTTTATAGGGGTACAACACAAAGGTGATAATTGTAAAGCAGTTACAGTACAATGGTGAAACTTGTAAAACGATTAAAACAAGAATAAACTGAATGGAAATTAATCAAGTGTCCAGCAACAGCAATTCATTTGTAATTGACACAGGAGATTCCAGCCAGCTCCGTCAGTGGGTGAGAATGTCTTCTCTAATGTTCTTCATTGCACGCGAATATGTGTAAATGTCCCTTCTCCTGGCATCCAGGTCTATCCATTGTGTTTCTCCTGTGAGCAAAGTTTTCCAAGGCCTCTCGGTCTGCCTTTTTGTTTATGCGGTATTGCATTCAATGGGAAATGAGCCTGCTCTTAAGTCATTGGGACTGCAGTGCTAATTGGGCTGGGAGCTTACTATGAAGGCTGTTTGGGAAGTGTATTCTCTGGTCTGGGAGTAGCTTGGCCATGTCTGATTTCAATGTTAGCCTGTTTAGGCAAGACTGGGGTATAATGGGTGTGTTGTGTGTGTTGGCAGGCTTGATCTCTGTATTTCGCAGACTTGACTCTGTTTTTTATGTGGCTATGCTGTGGGTGGACAGGGTAGCAGGTTTTTCTCCCACATCATCCCTTCTCAAAAGGAACTTTTCAAACATTTTAAAGAGAATGAAAACAGTTCTGCAGGTACTATCAGCAGTTTACACAAGATTCTGCCCCAGCCCTCTTTTTAGGCTGTTCCTTGGGATTGGTGATAACTTGCTTCCACTCTACTTCAGTGGACACTCAGGTGGTTAATAAGTCTAATGCACAATCTGCTACATTGTGGTGGTGCTTGAGATTTGTAATAAATAGGGTGTTTCGAGTGTTGTGTGTGGTCCCTACAATACCTTGAGACCACTGCTGACTCTTGATGTATTCAGTGCCCTCTCACATGAGTCTTCTCCAGTTTATTTAGTCACATGTCAGAGACTCCCATGAGTGCCAGGTATTATTCACTTCTTCAGGCAAGCCTTGACAACACCTCTCAAATGTCTGTCGCGGAGTCCACTGGAGCTTTTTTTTATTATTTGGGCCTTTATTCTGGCAAGTTGGCTTGGGAGAGGACATTGCTTTTCGAGGCCAGTCCTTCTTACGATCTGGACAATTTTGTGGAAAGCTAGCCTTGTGGACTTTTATCAACGAGGTAAAAACAATGACTGCAGATGCTGGAAACCAGATTCTGGATTAGTGGTGCTGGAAGAGCACAGCAGTTCAGGCAGCATCCAACGAGCAGCGAAATTGATGTTTCAGGCAAAAGCCCTTCATCAGGAATACAATACAATACCACAGTAACACAGTACAATAACACAGTAAAGAACAAGCAGAGAAATGTTGGACATACAATAACACAGTAAAGAACAAGCAGAGAAATGTTGGACATACTGGTTAAGTTACACAGCAACAGCCAACCTTTAACGCATGCTCAATTGGAAAAAAGAGAATTCCAAGATGAATTAAGAGACAGAAGAATAGTACCATGTATCAAAAAAGGGTTAGAAGTTAAAATAAAGTGTGCAGAATAAACATCAGTATAGAATTTAGACCAAAAGATCTGTTTCTGTGCTATAAAATCTCCACAATCCTGTGTCTCGTCAACCAGATTTGTAAATCTAGCTGTAACAAAAATACTTTAAAACAAAAAATCCTCATTGTTGATTTGTCACCTCCTATAACAGAACACTTTGGAAAGGTTCTAAATATAGTTCCTGGAATATACAACCTTTTAGATTGATAGTGGCCACTTGTGTGCCCCATGATCAAACTTCCCTTACAGTCTCGAAGTTATTTAATTGTATAGATTATGTAAAGTTGGATTTTCAACAGCAAACCTTTTACAATGTTCAGATCTGACATTGTAGAATTTGAAGTAGAATTCCAAAAGTAATGTAAACTGAAAGGGAAGCTTCTTGAATATGAGAGCAAATGTTTTTATTCAAATGTTTGAAAGATGTTTGGACCAAAAATAGGGCCAAAAAATGTTCATAAATCTTTTCATGGCATGTTGGTAAGGCCAACTCTTTTTATTCATTTTTAATTGTCCTTGAAAAGATCGTGGTGAGCTGTTTTCTTGAACGGCTGCAGTACAAATGATGTGGGGTACCTTTAGTACTGTTAGAAAGAGAATTCCTGGATTCCAATCCAGTGTGCAGAAACACTAATACAGTTACAAGTAAGGATATTGTGTGAGTTGGAAAGGAACTCCAAAGTTGTTAGTATTCCGAAGCATCTGCTGACCTTGTCATTCTAGCTGCTCGAGGTTGCAAGTTTGGAAGATGCTGTCAAAGGAGGCTCAGTGAGTTGAAATTGGAGTTGAGCAATATCTTTTTCTTTAGACAAATACTTCACTTTGATGGACACGTACTTGAAAACTGTGTCAGTGAAACAGTGATATGCATTTTGAAGGCATGTTTCAATGTCGAGTTCACAGAACTTTGGATCCATGACAACTTCTTTTCCTAACTCTAACAATTATAGAAAGCAAAAAGGAATTTAAGAAAGCACACTTCTTGACCAAGAACCTGATGCTTACTTGCCAAACCAGGTACTGCGAACTCTACAAATATACTTCCATGTAAGGCAATTAGAACAGGACAGGGTTAACTGAGTTCGTGAGATAAGCTCCACCCCTTATGTTGTAAAGGACTACTCCAGGGAAAGCTAAGCAATATTCCAGTCAAGTAAGTGTTAAGTCTACTTAGCTATTAGTAATGTGTACTTACCCTTAGGCCAGCCAGCTGTCTCACAAAGACAAACACATAATTTAGCTGTAATGTAATTAACTATTAATTACCAAGTAATACATCTATTCTGTTAAACAAGATAGAGACTATCTTCTGACAAAGACTTCAGCTGGGCATCCTTCATCACGTGGGAGCAGTAACTTAGATGAATACCAATAAGAAGGATTGGTGACAGCTAATCTACGCAAGATGGCCATAAGCACCATGCTAAAAGTGATGCAGATTTACATCATCATTGCTGGCTTATGCTGTCTCTTAACAAAAGATATTGTATCCATTATAGAAGGTTCCTGGAGGTTATGTTCTCCACGGTGTGGTTTATTAGTATTGGTTGACTGTTGCTACTGAGTCTGTTCTCAGGTCATATGTCAAATCATGGTCATTGCATCTACTTTGATGGTTATAGAAGGATCTCAAAGCACAAACTAATGAAGATGTGACCTCGTCAATAGGTAAGGGGATCAAGAAGGTAGCATTGGAATCTTGGTGCGTGAAATTGTCCTCCAAATTAGAGGTTCTTGCAGCTTGTACAGAGCAGGGATGCAACTTGGATGAGAGAACTAGCCATGGACCATGGGATCAGAAGTTATTCAAACTGGAGAATCAGCCATGACTCCTCTGTGAGATCCAGAGAGATTATTGTTCACTTCTTTGATACTCACCTTATTATGTCTGCACCTTGTCTCCACAACGTGCTCAACAATGACAGAGTGCTCACATTTGCTGGGACCTTCCAGGTTTCTCACCACTACTGCCATATTTAAATCCCAGCTGTATGCCTTTTCAAGCACTGCAAGCCAGGAGTTGAACTACAGAGTGGTAGTTGTTGAAGAGTTACCCCACAGATGGGTGACAGAGGAAAATTGGCAGCTCCCTTTATTGACAGGGATCTCTGAGGACCTGGTGGGATGGAGTGGTGGACAGCAGAGCCATGTCTTTCTTCAGGACTGCCAGATGCTACCAGTCTGCTCTGAGATTGCCACCCTGGTCAGTATAGTGTCCACAGTTCAGAGGAATGCCGTGCAACAGCACAACAAGGTTAATGGCCTGTTGTACTTCACAAGGATAAGTGGCACTGTCCTCTGTATACTATCTCACATTCACCTCCAACCCTGATAATTCACCCAGCTCCCACTGAGACTCATAGTATATCACTCTCAAGATAGCATACATCTTCCTCAATAGCTCTCACCTACCCCATTCCCTCAGATAACCAAACTTTCCTATCCTCTGCACTTGCTAATCACTCACTAGGGCTACCTCAACACTTTTTCTCCATCTACACTAAAACTAATACATATACCAGCCCCATCTATCTCATTTAATCCCTTCCCTGAGCTAATTTCAGTAGAAAACAGCCCACAGTAAAGCAGAGAGGCCAAGGTGAGTGTGGAGTGCCTGACATTAGTCTGCTCAAATCCTGTGAGAAGAGACCCCCTGTGGGAGAAGACGATGACTGGTCTTATGGTAATAATGAAACTACCATATCTTGGCAACCCAGGTAAAATTCACATTCAAGTGCTATGCTGCTTTCCAATTACTACGATTGTGAATGTATTCTTAACATGCCCAAACCTCTCCACTTATTTCACAACTCATTCTCTCTGTTCTCTTTTGCAGTCAAAAGCATTGTCCTCACAGCCTCCGCCATGAAGAGAGCTGCCCATCCGGGCATCATGCCCCCCTCCACCTTTAAGGAAGAGGGAGGCACGGATCCTTCAAAGGATGCACTCGCAAGACTGTCTCCATCACCCTTCACCAGGTCAGATATTCACATTTTAACCGGCATTTTGGGTCAATCCGATTCAGCAGCATGTTCTGGTTAGCACCGAACTGGCATGTCTCCACAACTGGCAGCAAGGAACAGTTCAGCTCCTGGTTCCCTGAGGACCGCAAGAAACTGGGCAACTGTTCACCCCAGGCAGAAGAGCCCCAGTCCCATGCTCCCTGCCATTAATATCTCAAATAGAATGCACAACTGACACAGGAGCAGTGGGTATATCAGCAACGCTCAGAAAACTGGTGCGAAGTTTGAGGTGTCTGCCAACACTACCTGCACCCTGCTGACTTCAGCATGCGTTCATCTAGCTGTCTTCACAGCTCAGCACCATGGTGAGATGACATGGGGTGAGGAAAGTGCCCTTTCCTCCCAAGACAACAGGGCAGTGCCAGCACACGCCCAACTGCAAGAGGAATCACATGCAGACACCACAGAAAACTCCACTCACACCACTCCAGAGATGCCAAACCTTTCCACCTCCAGTCTGCCTGCCACCCTGACCCTGAGAAAGTTGCAACTGAGATCTCTGAGTCTGCATATGGCCTGAACACACTCTGCAAGCCTGGGTCCTCCTGCCACAAATGCTTCAGGGGTCATTACCCAAACCTTCAAGCCCAACAGGCTCCGCACCCTTCAGCCTAATTTTGGTCACAGTAGGAGAAAGTGAGGACTGCAGATGCTGGAGTACCAGAGTTGAAAAATATGGTGCTAGAAAAACACAGCAGGCCAGGCAGCATCCGAGGAACAGGAGAATCGACGTTTCGGGCATAAGCCCTTCTTCATTCCCGAAGAAGGGCTTATGCCTGAAACGTCGATTCTTCTGCTCTTCGGGTGTTGCCTGGCCTGCTGTGTTTTTCCAGGACCACATTTTTCACCTTTGGCCACAGTAGTGCACAGTCGGAAAGAAATGAGAAAGAAATGTTTCTGAAGTGTAACAATGCTGCTCTTCTAACAAGGTTATGCTTTCCTTGGTTTTTCTTCAGAGAGGTCATAAAAACAGCAATTCTGAAAAGTCTAGGTTTGATTAGATTACTTACAGTGTGGAAACAGGCCCTTCGGCCCAACAAGTCCACACCGACCCACCAAAGCACAACCCACCCATACCCCTACGTTTACCCCTTACCTAACACTACGGGCAATTTAGCATGGTCAATTCACCTGACCCGCACATCTTTGGACTGTGGGAGGAAACCGGAGCACCCGGAGGAAACCCACACAGACACGGGGAGAACGTGCAAACTCCACTCAGTCAGTCACCTGAGTCGGGAATTGAACTCGGGTCTCAGGCGCTGTGAGGCAACAGTGCTAACCACTGTGCCACCGTGCCGCCCACAAAGAAGGGTGCTAAGGTCAGTTTGATTATAGCTAGCAGATACTGCCTCATGAAAAAAAGGCTTTCAATAAAAAAAAACTTGTACAATGAAACAGTGGCCAGTTCTTCCAACTCAACTTTTCCTTGGCTTAGTTTGGTTTGGCTTTTAGCAGTCTGGCTGTTCACTGAAAGCAGTCAGTCAGTTCGAGGCTGCTCGTCCAAGAAACAGCTACATGGAAGATGGTGTTCCATGCTGAATCCCTCTGCCATCTCGCTGTCTCCTGTAAGACCCTGTGTTTCATTTTACCTTTTTTTTTGCCAAGTGGGTGTTTATGGGGATTGTTGCTGAAATTTGGATTAGTATCATGAAGTTGGGATAGTCTGTTGGGTTTTCAGATAGGTTAACATATTCTGAATTTCTGTTTGCTTTTCTAGGATGTCACCTAGAAAGGGGACGAAACGTTTGCAACAAAAACTCCCAGCTCGGCGAACAGAACCACAACAACTGTTCGCTTTTGTTTGTGTTTCATTTGATAATATTATAAGTAAATTCTGTTTTGTTTAAAACTAAGTTGTTGAGCCAGCCTCATCACTCCTGGAATATCCACTATACACCTGCTTAAAACAACTAGTAAAGTTAGGGTCTGGGCTACTTTCTTGAAATGCTTTGAGGGGGTCTGGCCTGGTCCATAACAGAGGGCACATAAATGGCATAGATGACACTTTGTTATATATAGAAGATCATAGTTGTAAAGATATTTGAACTTTAAATAATTATCTTTGTGATTGACTATCATTTTAGCTGCAGGTACAAGAAAAAAGCAATAGAGGCTACTCTTACTTAGCACAACACTGTGAGAAGCCTGTCTAAAAGACAGCCACTCTTTCCTTGATACTAATTGTAACACATCTTGTTATTGTTTGATGTGTGAGCCTTAAAACAGCTGTTAACATTAACTATCACTAAACAATAGGAAAGGCAAAGGAATAAAAATGCAAAATCTGCTTCTGGGTCTAAACAGGGATTTTTAAAATCATTTGAACAGTAAATTTTACAGAATGAATGATCACCACATGTAACTCACGTCTATAGGAAGTGATTATCAATTAAGCCCCTACTTTGTCTTCTCTGCACAAGTGGAGCAGGCAAAGCAGTGATATGATGCCCCTGATGAGCTGGAAGGGAGGTAGTAGTTTTCTGAGGATGAAGATGAGAGAAATGAATGGATGTAATTTCACCTTCACTGTGATACATCAGTGCAGTGCCCTTGACTCTTAGCAGTTATCCTTATAAAACATTCAACTATTGAACTGAAGGAAACTGAGAGCTGTCAAACATTTTTATTAAATGTCTGACCCAGATATAAATGACACACAATGATCTGGATACTTCCATTTGGTCCACTTGTTATTATCCACATATAATTGTGTAAGTTTTAAGTTACTTCTGGATAAGAGTAAGAGAACTCCTCGGATGAAAGTACCAAACTGGGGGAAGGCTGACTGCCACAATGTTAGTTGAAAAGTGTGGTACTGGCAAAGCGCAGCCGGCCAGGCAGCATCCGAGGAGCAGGAGAATCGACGTTTCAAGCATAAACCCTTCTTCAGGAATGAGGCTGGTGTGCCAAGTGAGCTGAGATAAAAGGTGGGGGGGGGGGGGGAGTGGGGGGAATTTGGGGGATGGGTGCTGGGAATACGATAGGTGGAAGGAGGTGAGGGTGAGGGTGGTAGGCCAGAGAGGTCGGGAAGAAGATTGCAGGTCAAGAGGGCGGTACTGAATCCAGGGTTTGGGACTGAGATAAGGTGGGGGAGGGGAAATGAGGAAGCTGGAGAAATCTACATTTGTCCTGTGTGGTTGGAGGGTTCCTAGGCCGAAGATGAGGCACTCTTCCTCCAGGCATTGTGTGGCCAGGGTCTGGCGATGGAGGAGGCCAAGGATCTGCATGTTCTTGGTGGAGTGGGAGAGGGAGTTAAAGTGTTCAGCCACGGGGCGGTTGGGTTGGTTGGTGCAGGTGTCCCAGAAATGTTCCCTGAAACGTTCCGCAAGTAGGTGGCCTGTCTCCCCAATTTGTAGAGGAGACCACATCGGGTGCAGCGGATACAGTAAATGACTTGTGTGGAGGTGCAGGTGAATTTGCGATGGATATGGAAGGATCCATTGGGGCCTTGGATGGAGGTGAGGGGGGAGGTGTGGGCCCAAGTTTTGTACTTGTGGTTGCAGGGGAAGGTGCCGGGAGTGGAGATTGGGTTGGTGGGGGGTGTGGACCTTAAAAGGGAGTTGCAGAGGGTGTGGTCTCTCTGAAACGCTGATAGGGGTGGAGAGGGAAATATATCCCTGGTGGTGGGGTCTGTTTGGAGGTGGTGGAAATGACAGAGGATGATACGATGTATCCGGAGGTTAGTGGGGTGGAAGGTGAGGACCAGTGGGGTTCTGTCCTGGTAGCGATTGGAGGGGCACGGTTCAAGGGCGGAGGAGCAGGAAGTGGAGGAGATGCGGTGGAGAGCATCGTCGACCACGTCGGAGGGTAAATTGCAGTCTTTGAAGAAGGAGGCCATTTGGGTTGTTCGGTAGTGGAATTGGTCCTCCTAGGTGCAGATGTGGCGGAGGCGAAGGAATTGGGAAAATGGGATGGCGTTTTTACAGGAGGCAGGTTGGGAGGAGGTGTAATCTAGGCAGCTGTGGGAATCGATAGGTTTGTAGTAAATGTCTGTGTTACCACAATGTTAGGCAGGAACTGGGGAATGTAGAGTGGGGGAGCTATTTGGGGGTAAATCCACATCTGGCATATGGGAGTCATTTAAAGGCCTGCTGATTAGAGTTCAGGACCAGCATGCTCTTTTAATAATGAATAATAAGGTGGCAAGATTTGGGAACCTTGGATGACAAGAGAAATTCAGAGCTCAGCCAAAAAGAAAAAGGAGACATATGTAAGGTTTAGGAAACTGAAGACAGATAGAGCCCTCGAAGAAGACAAAAGTAGTAGGAAAGAACTCAAAAATGGAATAAGGAAGACTAAAAAGGGCATGAAATGCCTTTTGCAAACAGTATTAAGGAAAATCCCAAGGTGTTTTATACATATACCAGGAGAAAGAGGGTAGCTGGGGAAAGGGCATGTCTCTCAAAGACAAAGGAGGGAAATTATATGTGGAGCTGGAGGAAGTGGATGATGTCCTTAATGAATACTTTATATCAGTATTCACAAAGGAGAAGGACATAGAGGATTGTGAGTCTCAGGAGAGGTATATTGATATGTCAATATAAAGATGGAGGTGGTGTTAGGTTTTTCGAAAAGCATTCCAGAATGCTGAGGGAGGCAGGTGAAGAAATTACTGGGGTTTTGTATAAAATCTTTGTATCCTCTTTAGTCACAGGTAAGGGACTTAAGAATAATCAACATTGTTCCTTTGTTTAAGAAGAGCAATTCAGATAATTAAGAATTTACAGGCTGGTAAGCCTTAAGTCTGTGATAGGGAAATAATTTGAGAAGATTATTTGGGACAGGATTTACACACATTTGGAAAAATGTGGACTTATTAGTGATAAGCAGCATGACTTTGTCTGGGGAGGTCATGTCTCATAAACTTGGTTGACTTTTTGAGGAAATGATAAAGATAATTTATGAGGGTAGGATGATAGAAATTGACTTTGTCTTATTCAATCACAGAGTGAGGGTGTCACTGGCTATGCAGCATTGATTATTCAGCCCGAATTGCCCAGAGGGCAATTAGGAGTCAACCACATTGATATGGATCTGGAGTCACAAGTAGGCCAGACCAGGTAAGGATGGCAGTTTCCTTCCCTAAAAGGGATTAGTAAACCAGATGGATTGTTCCATAAATCTAGATAAACAGTTCTAGTGATAATACCACCAGGCCATTTCCTCCCCACTGGATTTTAGCAAAGCCTTGGACAAGGTCCCTTCATGGAAGTCTGATAAGAAACAGTGAAGTCACATGGGATCCATAGTGAGGTGGTAAGATGGATACAGAACTACTTTAGTCATAGAAGACAGAGAATAATAGTGGAAGAATGTTTTTCTGATTGGAAATCCGTGTCCATTGGTGTTCTTCAGGGATCTGTGTTGGGCTCTTGTTGTTGGCAATATATACAAATAACTTTGAGGAGAATGTAGGTGGCCTGATCAGTAAGTTTGCAGCTGATACAAAGATTAGGAAGCTGTGGTTAGAGAGGAGGATACAGTAGGATATACATAGGCTAGGATCTTGGGCAGATAAATGGTAGATGGAGTTTACTCTGGTCAAATGTGAGGTTATATATTTTGGGAGATCTAATGCAGAAGGTAATGGCAGAACCCTTCGTAACATCAACATACAGAGAGATCCTGGTGTAAAAGTCCATATTTCTCTGAAAGTGGTAACACAAGTGGATAAGCTAGTCAAGAAGGATGTGGTGTGTTTGCCTTCATCATTTAAGGGTGCATAAAGTATAAAATATGGCAAGTTATGCTTCATTTATATTGAGCTTTAGATTGGCCAAATTTGGAATATCATGTGCAGTTTTGTTCGTCACACTATCAGAGGGATATGTATAATAGTGGAAGAGTGTTTTTCTGATTGGAAATCCAAGGGATATGGAGAAGGTATTGAAACAATTTACAGGCTGCTGCCTGACATGGAGGGTACTAGCTATAAGGAGAGAATAGAAAAACTTGCTTTGTTTTCAGTTGAAGGTTGAAGGATGCGGTCCAAACTGATAGAAGTTTACAAAATTCTGAGAGGCTTGTATAGAATGCACAGTTGTAGTCTTTCACCAAGATAACTTACAAGGGAACGGGATAATTTTAAAGAAGGTTTGAGAAGCAAGTTTCTTTTTAACACAGAATGTGGTAAATGCCTGGAATGCACTGCCGGAGGAGTTAGTGGAGGCAGGTAGGATAGCAATGTTTAAGAGAATGGGTGGCATGGTGGCACAGTGGTTAGCACTGCTGCCTCACAGCGCCAAAGACCCGGGTTCAATTCTCGGCTCAGGCATCTGACTGTGTGGAGTTTGCACGTTTTCCCCGTGTCTGCATGGGTTTCCTCCAGGTGCTCCGGTTTCCCCCCACAGTCCAAAGATGTGCAGGTCTGGTGAATTGGCCATGCTAAATTGCCCATAGTGTTAGGTAAGGGGTAAATGTAGGGGTATGGGCGGGCTGTGCTTTGGTGGGTTGGTGTGGACTTGTTGGGCCAAAGGTCCTGTTTCCACACTGTAAGTAATCTAAAAAAGAGGTACCTCTTTTTAATTATTATCTTTTTATTATCCACCTATATAAATAGGTGGATAATAGAAGAACATGGACCAAGTATTGGCAAAAGGTTTTTTTTTGTTCAGAAAAGCATCATGTATTGCAGTCTTGAAGCCAAAGAGCCTGTTCCTGTGCTGTATTGTTCTTTATAACGTGGTAACCTATAGTGCATATTCACTGTAACACTTAGAGTCATGGAGTCATAGAGATGTACAGCATTGAAACAGACCCTTCAGTCCAACTCTTCCGTGCTGACCAGATATCCCAACCCAATCTAGTCCCATCTGCCAACATCCGGCTCATATCCCTCCAAACCCTTTCTATTCATATACTCATTCAGATGCCTTTTAAATGTTGCAGTTGTACCAGCCTCCACCACTTCCTCTGGCAGCCCATTTCACACATGTACCATCCTCCATTCCCCTCATGATTTTATAAATCTCTGTAAGGTCACCCCTTAGCCTCTGCTGCTGCAGGGAAAACATCCCCAGCCTATTCAACCTCTCCCTATATACTCAATACTCTGACCAATAAAGGAAAGCATAGCAAATGCCTTCTTCGCTATCCTAACTACCTGCAACTCTACTTTCAAGGAGCTATGAACCCGCACTCCAAGGTCTCTTTGTTCAGCAACACTCTTCAGACCTTAACATTAAGTGTATAAGTCCTGCTAAGATTTGTTTTCCCAAAATACCTTGCATTTATCTGAATTAAACTCCATCTGCTACTCCTCAGTCCATTGACCCATCAATATCCTGTTGTAACCTGAGGTAACCCTCTTCGCTGTCCACTAAACCTCCAATTTTGGTGTCATCTGCACACTTACTACCTGTACCTCTCATGCTCAAATCCAAATCATTATGTAAATGATGAAAAATAGTGGACCCAGCACCGATCCTTGTGGCACTCCACTGGTCACAGGCCTTCAGTCTGAAACAACCCTCCACCACCACCCACTATCTTCTAACTTTGAGCCAGTTCTGTATTCAAATGGATATTTCTTCCTGTCATGAGATCTAACCTTGCCAACTGATCTCCCATGGGGAACCTAGTCGAATGCCTAACTGAACTCCATATAGATCATGTCAACTGCTCTGTCCTCATCAATCCTCTTTGTTACTTCTTCAAAAAACTCAAATCAAGTTTGTGAGGTATGATTTCCCACGCACAAAGCCATGTTGACTATCCCTAATAAGTCCTTGCCTTTCCAAATACATGTACATCCTTTTCCTCAGGATTCCCTCCAACAACTTGCCCACCACCGATGTCAGGCTCACTGGTCTATAGTTCCTTGGCTTGTCCTTACCACCATTCTTAAATAGTGGCACCATGTTAGCCAACCTGCAGACTTCCGGCATCTCACCTGTGACTATTGTTGACACAAATATCTCAGCAATCACTTACACAACGTCCTACAGAGTTCTAGTCAGACCTGTTCAGACGCTGGATATTTATCCACTTTAATGCATTTCAAGACATCCAGCACTTCCTCCTCTGTAATATGGACATTTTTCAAGATTCACCATCTATTTCCCTACATTCTATATCTTTCATGCCCTTTTCCACAGTAAATACTGATGCACAATACTTGTTTAGTATTTCCCCCATCTCCGGCAGCTACACATAAAGGCCACCTTGCTAATTTTTGAGGGGCCTTATTCTCTCTCTTGTTAACCTTTTGTCCTTAATGTATTTATTGAAGAATCTCTCTCATCCTGTATGCAAAAAGTAGAACAAAGCTCTCGCCTTGTTTGGATTTTCACATGTCTGCAGTAAAACAATAATCCTATACTGGTCATAATTTGGAGATGCCGGTGTTGGACTGGGGTGTACAAAGTTAAAAATCACACAACATCAGGTTACAGTCCAACAGGTTTAATTGGAAACACACTAGCTTTCGGAGCGACGCTCCTTCATCAGGTGATTGTGGAGGGCTCGATTGTAACACAGAATTTATAGCAAAAATTTGCAGTGTGATGTAACTGAAATTATACATTGAAAAATTGATTGTCTGTTAAGCCTTTCATCTGTTAGAATACAGTGATAGTTTCACTTCTTTCACGTGTAAATCACAAAATCCTTCTTTTTAAAGTTGCATTCTCGGGTTAGAAGTTAACAAACTGCTAACCTGAGTGATAGCTAGACAATATGTTGAAGGTGTTAGCCCCCTGTGTTTTCTGTCTATGACCTGATGTTTAGATTGATTCTAATCTAATAAGTGAGATAACAGTGTTTTACATAAATTCCTGCAGTTTTTGAGCTCAGAGTTCTACATTAATGTATGCAGTTTTTGAGCAAATTGCAATGTAACTCTGCAATTCAAATTCACCGCACAAAATATATGTGTGCATGTGGGTCTTTGTCTGTGTATGTGTCTGTCTGGGGTGGGAGTTGTGAGTGTGAGAAAGTGTGTGTGTGTGTGTGTGTAGAAGTATCTCTGTGTGTATATAGTGCAATGGTGATCACCTGTAATGTGCCCATGACCCCAAGGTCCCGGTTGAGGCCCTCCCTATGGGTACCGAACTTAGCTATCAGCCTCTGCTCGGCCACTTTCCTCTGCTGCCTGTCCCAAAGTCCACCTTGGAGGATGGTCACCCGCAGGTCCGAGGCTGAATGTCCTGGACCACTGAAGTGTTCCCCAACTGGGAGCGAACCCTCCTGTCCGTTGATTGTTGTGCGGTGCCTATTCGTCCGTTGTCATAGCCTTTGCTCGGTTTCTCCAATGTACCATGCATGTTCTTTGTGACCTGCAACACATTATCAATGAGGATGAGCATCTCACTAAGACCTTCCCCACACCACCACTACCTGCCTTTAAACAACCGCCAAACCTCAAACAGATCATTGTTCGTAGCAAAATGCCCGGCTCTGAGGACTACTCCATACAACCCTGTCATGGTGGACGCTGCAAGATGTGTCAGATTGTGGACATAGATACCACTATTATGTGTGGGAACACCTCCCATCTTGTACATGGCAGGTACTCATGTGACTCAGCCAACGTTGTCTATTTTATACTTTGCAGGCAAAGATGCCCGGAGACATGGTACATTGGGGAAACCAAGCAAAGGCTACGACAACGGAGGGGAATGAGCACTGAACAACAATCAACAGACAGGAGGGTTCCCTCCCAGTTGGGGAACACTTCAGTGGTCCAGGACATTCAGCCTCAGACCTGCGGGTGACCATCCTCCAAGGTGGACTTCGGGACAGGCAGCAGAGGAAAGTGGCCGAGCAGAGGCTGATAGCTAAGTTTGGTACCCATAGGGAGGGCCTCAATCGGGACCTTGGGGTCATGTCACATTACAGGTAATCACCATTGCACTACACACACACACACACACACACACACACACACTCTCACATACACACGGACACGGGTACACACATATGTGCACACAGACACCCACACACACCCTTATAGACACACACACTCCCACGCTCGCACCCCCTCACAGACTTAAGACACTCTGCACCCACTACACACACACACACACACACACGCTTTCTCACACTCACAACCCCCACCCCAGACAGACACATACACAGACAAAGACCCACATGCACACATATATTTTGTGCGGTGAATTTGTACTGCAGAGTTACATTGCAATTTGCTCAAAAACTGCATACATTAATGTAGAACTCTGAGCTCAAAAACTGCAGGAATTTATGTAAAACACTGTTATCTCACTTATTAGATTAGAATCAATCTAAACATCAGGTCATAGACAGAGAACACGGGGGCTAACACCTTCAACATATTGTCTAACTATCACCATTGTTAACAGCTAACCTGACAAAGTGAGAACTGCAGATGCTGGAGATCAGAGCTGAAAATGTGTTGCTGGAAAAGCACAGCAGGCCAGGCAGCATCCAAGGAGCAGGAGAGTCGACGTTTCGGGCATGAGCCCTTCTTCAAGAAGCCCTTCATTCCTGAAGAAGGGCTCATGCCTGAAACATCGACTCTCCTGCTCCTTGGATGCTGCCTGACCTACTGCACTTTTCCAGCAACACATTTTCAGGTAACCCGAGAATGCAACTTTAAAAAGAAGGATTTTGTGATTTACACATGAAAGAAGTGAAACTATCACTGTATTCTAACAGATGAAAGGCTTAACAGACAATCAATTTTTCAATGTATAATTTCAGTTACATCACACTGCAAATTTTTGCTATAAATTCTGTGTTACGATCGAGCCCTCCACAATCACCTGATGAAGGAGCGTCGCTCCAAAAGCTAGTGTGCTTCCAATTAAACCTGTTGAACTATAACTGGATGTTGTGTGATTTTTAACTTAATAATCCTATATGTATGGAAGCTGGTGTTGGAAAGTGAAGACAAAAGGAAACCTGTTGTGATCAGAAATGCTCAGCAGGTCTGGCAGCATCCGTGAAGAGAAATCAGAATTAGCATTTTGGATCCAGTGACCCTTCCTCAGATCTGCTGAGCTTTCCCAGCAACTTCTGTTTTGTTTCTGATTTACAGTATCAGTATTTCTTTTGGTTTTTAAACCAGTCGTGATTGATATGTAGCTTATGTTCAATTTACCTAAATCTCAAATCAGGTTTTTTTCACAATTGATAAATTGCAATTGATAATTGTAGGTTTTGCCCACGTTCTGCTGCGTGGGCTCCTCTTTGTTGCTCCTCTTTAGGCCATTTGAACCACACTGTGATTCTGGGAGAAAGAAAAAAAGAGGGGAAGTGCAGGAAATGGGCTGGACAAGGCTAATGGCCCTGTCAACCAAGGGCGACCACCATTTATTCTATGACGTGTTTCATACTTAATCGTCTTGAACCCTCTAACCTTTCTATTTTACTTCCCCTTTCTTGACCACCCTTCTTTTTCAACAGTATAGACTGGATTAGATTAGATTAAATTCCCTACAGTGTGGAAACAGGCCCATAGGCCCAACAAGTCCACACCAACCCTCCGAAGAGCAACCCATCCAGACGCATTCACCTATATCTACCCCTAACACTATGGGCAATTTAGTTTGGCCAATTCACCTTACCTGCACATCTTTGGACGGTTGGAGGAAACCGGAGCATCCAGAAGAAACTCACGCAGATACCGGGAGAATGTGCAAATAAACTTCCAACTCTTCAATCCAAAGCAGAGAGTGATATCGAACTAGCAATATTAATTTGGTTTCTCTCTCCACAGATGTTGCCAGCCTCATTGAGTTTCTCAAGCATTTTTTGTATTTATTTCAGATCTTCAGCATTCACAATATTTTGCTTTTGTAAAGCCATGAACACTAGTTATAATATAATGAATTTAAGGATTCAAAGTAAGTTTGGAACTGAAAATGCAATTTAATTTAGTTTCATCGTTGCAATGTATTGACTCTTAAGTGCCCTCATATGGTCTAGCAAGTCAGTCTGCTTAAGGACAATGAGGGATGGATAACAGATATCAGCCCAGCCAGTAACATGAATGAATTAAAGGAACACGGTTGTCAGCTTCATTGTGTATGTTGTTAACAGTAATAATAAATACACCATTGATAATAAATTAATATTCTTGGAAAGGAATAAAGGAATCAATAAAATGATCACTGGCTATCACTTCCTGTCCTGCAATGAAACTGAAAGAAAAAGTAGAAAAACAAAATGTCAGGATTGAGGAAAACAGAAGAGTAGGCTTATTCTCATTATCACCTCGAAGGCATGATTGGAAAGGAAGCTGGAGGAAAACCAGGCCACTTATGAAGTTGACCGACAGAAAAAAAAATCCCTTCACTGATTCAGAACTGGGAACATTCCAATTAAAGGGAAACCAATAAACATGTCCTCACCTTCAAATACTGCAAGACTTATGAGTAAAGTATTTACCAAGAGAGGAGAAGTTTGTTATTTTGCCTGAAATGGCTTCCTGGCATTTTCTACTGACACCAGTAATTTTCCACATCAATATTCCCTCATAAGAAGTTTGTTCCAAAGCAAGTATTTGCAAATGGAATTCATTGATGATTGCGTCTTTCAAAGTAAGGAGATGCTGTTGATCGGAAATCTTTTTGTAGTTGAGCACCAAACTTCATCTCAAATGTTCAGCCTAATACTTGTGGTATATCTTCTGGTCAAGGTGACCTATCTGCTCTACCCAACTGCAGCAGTGATTCGTATATAAAGTATTTTCATTTTATCTCTTTCCTTGCAAGCATAATACGTTGCCTGATTTTGTGTCTGCTCTCAAAGGCAAGATGGAAACACTGTGAGCCTGTATGTTCTGAGTAAGGCAAAAGAGAGATGTTATGAGCATCCAGTAGGTGCAAAGTGAGTGAGCATTATGAAAGCAGAGCAAGCTATGAACCCACAGATGGATCCTGTTCTGATGCATGAGACTGGCATGCGTCCCTGCATGTTAAACAGACTGAGAGTAGCATTTGAATTCAGGGTATTAGGGAGCTCTGAAGTGCAGTATTAAGATGGTGAACTGTATTAAAAATGAGTCGGAGATGTGCCATGATGATGTGATGAGACTGATCCTTTGCTGTTGTAACCTCCAAGGCTAAAGGAAGTAAGCAGACACTGCTTAAAGAGTGAATCCTGCGATGTTACAGGAAGCTTATCACACTGAATGTTTGGAGAAGATACCGTGAGCTGTAACTGCTAAGTATTTGCTCTGACTTTCATGTTGGGAAATGGTACTGTCTAATTTTTTCTCCAGTACCAGGGAATATCACAACCTGTATATAAACAAGATGAGATTAGGAAATAAAGAGAAATTAGAACATGTGAATCGTTCCCTTATTACATACTAGTGGGTTTCTCATCTAACTGTTGAAATCTTTTTGCAGAAAATATTTTTTTCCCTGTGTTGAAAATCTAATTTTTCCAATCTCAAATTATCTTCGCGACAGTCCCACTTTCGTTCATTTCATTCAGAGTCTAGTAAAATTCAGTGTTAAATATCAAAGACCTTTGTGACGGATCATGGGGAGCAAGTGAATTATTTGTCTAGAATTGAAGTTTCCAAGGCAATTAGCAAAGACTCCCATGAGACCCTCACACTCATCTTGCATTTGATGTCACAAGTAGAGAGCATAGATCAGTAAATAATAGGTAAACAGCGGCAAAACAAAAACACAGGTACAGGCGAATGCTCAGAGTTTGTGAGTCCATTCAATATTCTAACAACAGTAGGGTAGAAACTGTTACAAAATCAGCTGATGCATGTGTTCAGGCTTCTTTCACTTCTCCCCAATGGTAGAGGTTGTAGAAAAACATTGCCAGGGTGGGATGGATCTCTGAGAATGCTGGCGGACCTTTTCTTGACAGCGGGCCTGGTAGATGGATTCTATAGATGGGAGGTTGGTCTTTGTGATTGTCGGGGCTGAGCTCACCACTCTCTGTAACCATCTCTGACCTTTTCCACAAACTAAAAGTGAGTTTTTAGAATAAGGCACTGCTGACTGAAAATGGCTGCTGTGATTGCAAGTCAATCCCAGGCAGCTCATGTGGCACATACAAACCTACTTGCCTCAGAATTGCCATTTTAATCAGAAAGCACTGAAACTCAGTGAGGTATTAATAAATTTGGATGGTATCTTCACAGACTGGAGATGTAAGGTTACGTTTGGAGTGTTCAGTTTGGAAAAGAATGTGGAGCTAAACTTGAAGTACACAAACAAGCTGGAAATAATAACTTCAAAAAGCTTCAGCTGACTGAGAACTCAAAGGTCTCGGCAAACAATGCCACTTCTGAGGAACCAGAACAACAGCTTAGCTGAGGACTCAGGCCATAACAGCTCATAACCTGTACACTGCAACTGCCTTTACATTTCTGTCATTACTAGATGCCACCCACCGCCACCTCCTTTCTAAACTCAATAGCTATGTTTTGAGCTGAGAAGGGAGAGTGATAGCAGCCCTTGTCAAGGAACAGCACCTAACTCAGATGTGGGGGCTCAGGTATTCAAGTAGGTAAAAACAAGGACTGCAGATGCTGGAAACCAGAGCCTAAATTAGAATGGTGGGTGGCACGGTGGCACAGTGGTTAGCACTGCTGCCTCACAGCGCCTGAGACGCGGGTTCAATTCCCGATTCAGGCAACTGACTGTGTGGAGTTTGCACGTTCTCCCCGTGTCTGCGTGGGTTTCCTCCGGGTGCTCCAGTTTCCTCCCACAGTCCAAAGATGTGCGGGTTAGGTGAATTGGCCATGCTAAATTGCCCGTAGTGTTAGGTAGGGGTAAATGTAAGGGTATGGGTGGGTTGCGCTTCGGCGGGTCAGTGTGGACTTGTTGGGCTGAAGAGCCTGTTTCCACACTGTAAATCTAATCTAATCTAAAAAAAAGCACAGCAGGTCAGGCAGCATCCGAGGAGCAGGAAAATCCACATTTCGGGCAAAAGCCCTTCATCAGGAATAGAGGCAGGGTGCCTGCAGAGTGGAGAGTTAAATGAGATGGAGGTGGGGATGGGGAGAATTTAGCATAGAGGTGAATGGGGGTGGGGATGGAGGTGATAGGTCAGGGAGGAGGATGGGGGAAGGTAGCAAAGAGTACAATGGCAGTGGGGATGAAGGTGATAGGTCAGAGAGGAGGGTGGAGTGGATAGGTGGAAGGGAAGATAGGCAGGTAGGACACGTCATGGGGATGGTGCTGAGCTAGAAGATTGGAGCTGGGGTGAGGTGGGGAGGGGGAAATGAGGAAACTGGTGAAATCTACATTGGTGTCATGGGGTTGAAGTGTTCCGAGGCCCCTCATCTTCCACCTCGGAACACTTCAACCCCATGACATCAATGTAGATTTCACCAGTTTCCTCATTTCCCCTTCCCCCACCTCACCCCAGCACCAACCTTCTAGCTCAGACCTGTACTACCTGCCTATCTTTCTTTCCACCTATCCATTCCACCCTCCTCTCTGATCCCCATTCCCATTCACCCATTGTACTCTTTGCTACCTTCCCCCACTCTCATCTCTGACCTATCACCTCCATCCCAACCCCCATTCACCTATTGTACTCTATGCTACTTTCTCCCCCACCCCCCACCCCCCTCTCAGTTATCTCTCCACTCTGCAGGCACCCTGCCTCTATTCCTGATGAAGGGCTTTTGCCCGAAACGTGGATTTTCCTGCTCCTCAAATGCTGCCTGACCTGCTGTGCTTTTCCAGCACCATTCTAATCTAGGCTCAGGTATTCAAGTCTACCCATTATATCCCTAAATTTGACCAGGAAGAGGTGAATCCTTTTTTTAAAAAATCTCTTTTACAAATCTTAGCCCAATAGTTAAAGTGGTCAGTCCATTGTTTCACTTTCATGTTACACTTCAGACTGAAAAGAGAAATCTCATGAGGTTTATTCTTTCTTACTTGAGGAGAGTATCACTGATAATGAGCCAGAAAAAGGGGCTATTCAAGGTGCATTTGAGTTTGTATTAGTGGATTATAAACATAAATGCCATACCATCAATAAACAATCTGATCTTGAATATGAATTACTTCTGTACCTTGTTTCTGAAAAAGCTTTTGACCAGTCATTTGGGCACTTAAAGTTGCAGCCGACAATGAATAGTTTGGTAAGGTAATCTTCATTCAGCAAATACAAAAACTCTACTCTCCTTCCAATTCAAACTCACGCTGAAGAACAGAGCAGTGTTGGCTCAGACTGACAATGATTCTGGCCGATGCACAGACCCACAAACTTTAGAAAGGTGGTATCTGGAACCTGTCACAAGCATCGGGAGTTATGGGGAAGGTAAATATCCCAGAGAAAGGTTGGGGATGAAAGAAAAGCCAGACTAAGAAGACAGAACTATCTCCAGCCACTAGAAGAAAGGGTACCAGATGGAGATAAATTGAAATCCTGCATAAGTGCGGGGAACCAGGGCATGTATAGGAACATTACTGAGAACAACAAATGCTGGAGATCACAGTGAATCAGACAGCATTCGTGGAGAGAGATCAAGTTGACATTTGGGGTCTAGGTGACTCTTCATTAGAGCTGAAGTGAAGTGTGGAGGGGCCAGCATTTATGTTATAGTTGGGGGTGGGGGCCAGGTGCATAAGAGTGGTGTGGCATAAAGTGCTGGTGGAGAAAAGACGTTGATAGTTCAAATTAAGTGATCGGAGTGTGAGAATGGCAGAACAGTTGTGTGAGCTGAAAATGTGTTGCTGGTCAAAGCACAGCAGGTCAGGCAACATCCAAGGAACAGGAAATTCGACGTTTCGGGCCAGAGCCCTTCATCAGGAAAGTTGTGTGTCAAACTGCCAACCTTGAAAGAACAGACAGTCTCATTGGGGTAGGGAGAGGGGAGAGAAGACATGATGATAGAGAATGTAACAATAAAGCTAAAAGGAAGGGAAGAAATGGGAGTGGGTTTACAATCTGAAGGTGTTGAACTCAATATTCAGACCAGAAAACTATAAAGCGCCTAGTCTGAAGATGAGATTGCTCCTCCAGTTTGCGCTGTGACTCACTGAAACACTGCAACATGTCAATGACAGACATGTGGGTAAGTGAGCAGGATGCTGTGTTAAGTTGACCAGCTGTGAGAAGGTCAGGGTCATGCTTGTACACAGACTGGAGGTGTTCCACAAAGCAGTCTCCCAGTCTGTGTTCGATTTCTCCAATGTAGAGTAGACCACATGGAGTGCAGTGAATGCAATACACAAGATTGGAGGAGGTACAGGTGAAATGCTGCTCTGTGAAAGACTGTTTACACTCTTGGATGGTGAGCAGAGATGAGGTGAAGGGGTGAGTGATCCACTACAAAGCCACTGACTCCCATAGCTACCTTCACTCCAGCTCTTCACATCCCACGTTCTGCAAGGATTCCAGCTCCTTCTTCCAGTTCCTTTGCCTACTTCACATCTGTTTAGATGTTGCCACCTTCCAAAACAGCGCTGTTGACATGGCTTGCTTCTTCCATGACCATGGTTTCCTTCCCACTGTAGTTGACAGGGCCCTCAAACACATCTGACCTATCACCTGTGCTTCTGCCCTTGCCCCCTCCCATCACTCACAACATCATGATCAGGTCCCTCTTGTCCTCACTTTTCATCCCACTAGCCTCTTCAGTCAAAGGATTATTCTCCATTATTTCAGACAACTCCAGCAGAACGCCGCCACTAAACACATCTTCACCTCACTCCTCCTGTCTGCATTTCACAGGGATTGAACCCCTAGTCCATTCCACAACCACCAACATCACCCCCACTTTTCCACAGTACTTTCCCAATGTAACCGCAGAAGGTGCCACACCTGCCCCTTCACCTCCTCTCTCCTCATCATCCAACTTCCTAAACAGTCTTTCCAAGTGAAGCAGATTTCACCTGTACTTCCTTCAGTCTTGTGCATTGCACTTAACACACCCAGTGTGGCCTACTCTACATCAAAGAAACCAAACGCAGATTGGGTAATCACTTGCAGAATACCTCTGGTCTGTACACAAGCATGACCTGACCTTCCCATAGCTGATCATTTTAACACAGTATCCTGCTCACATACCTACTTGTCTGTCCTCAGCATGCTGCAGTGCTCCAATGAATCAGTGCAACCTGGAGGAACAACATAGCTGGTGAATACCTGGTGAATAGCTAAGGCCTTTTCCCAGGAGTGCTCATCAGACAAAGGAGCAGCAATTTGAAAGCTTGTGAATATAAATAAACTTGTCCAACTATAATTTGGTATTGTGTGACTTCTGACTTGGAAGATCTGAAATCAAACTGGATAAATAAAAAAAGGGTCTAGACAGATCTGGATAGAGTTAAAAGGTTTGGAACTGGGCTAATAAAAACAGACTAAGATAGGACTAGTAAAGTTGACAAAGGGCAATCTGTCATAGCCAGAGATCTGATTAACAGACATCTCCACAGTAAAGTTACAAGAGGACCAGACCAAGAGAAAATGAAAGCGAAGTCTCATGTAATAGCAGAGCTACAGGGTCCAATATCTGATGCTGTACATTTACTAGTCCAACCATGACAGGAGTGCTTTAGGAAAAATATTGGGGAAAACCCATTCCCAAAACAAATGATGAAGAGAAGGGAACACAACTGATGCAGAAAACACTGCTAGAGGCCATTGGGATGTACCAGTTAACTAAACACCAAGTTACCTGCTGGAAGGTTGAAAAACCAACACAAAGTTTCAGACCTCAACCAGTCAAGTTGTGTTGATGTAAATAAAAACAGAGAGACCTGCGGATGCTGCAAGTCAGAGACAAAAATAGAAATTGCTGGAAAAGCGTAGTAGGTCTGGCAGCATCTGTGAGGAGAAATCAGGATTACCGTTTCTGGTCTGGTGACCCGTCCAAATTGAGCTCGGAAAATGCTGGTTTATATGCATAGGGAAGGGTGTGGGGAGAGGGTAAGGAGTAAATGGTAGGTGGGGATAGAGGCCAAAGATGTAAAAATAAATAATGCGGGTCCAGACACATTTGCGGAAGCAAACCTCAGATTATAACCCACCAACTGTCTGGAAATTAAATTTGTAAAAATGTTTGTATCTAGTGCATAGGTTACAGAACTGGTTGTCTGGACAGCGAAGGGTTAAAACTTAAGCATGTGACACACAGATACTGCAGTGAGTAAAACTGACTGTTAAATGCAAAAGCAGCTTTTGAACCTAATTTAGGGCAAAGAGAGTGAATGTGGAATGTATGTGTTGTCACCCCAGTTCTTGTAATTGAGGGCAACAGCTAAGCAGTTGAGACTCCATTTTCATTTTTGCAAATTAACGACACTACAGATTGGAAGCATTTACTTTCCTGTCTTTACCAGATATTCCTCCTTTCCCATTGTCTTTGTAAGCTGTGTTTTATGCATGTGTTTTTTGTTTTGGGAATAAAGCGCTACTCTTTTTCACTCAAGAAAATCTAGGGGTTGGCTCGCTCTCATATTAATCTCATTGGCTAAAAGTCTAATTTAATGTGATAGCTACATGTTTAAGGAGAAAATGAAAAAGGTATTTGTTGTGACTGACTGAGGGGTTGGAATATAAAAACATGCGAGGCATGACTCCTGTCTTCAGCTGCTTGTAACAAGCTTCTTAACATTTATCTTTGTTATTTCATTTAGGACAGTATGTTCAGTTCAATTGTTATTAAAATCCAGTAAATGTTTCAAAGCCAAGCACAAATAACTCTTGATGTGATGTATATGTCAGCATAAAAACAATTAGCAAATGTTTTTGGAAACCAGGGGGTGATTTTAACAGAGATGAGTGGGTGGAATTGAGTGTGTTTGGGGAACTTAACTAGGCACAACTGCTGAGCACATCAGGAAGGCAATTTGCTGACTTTTACTCTTCACTCAAGATGGGGTAGGGGCGAAGAGGGGGGCTTCATCTCAGGATAAGTGTTTGCATTTTAATTACAGATCTTTCAAGCAGCAGCAATGATTATCAAATTGTCACTGTGGTTGGGAATTTCCACAATCTGGTACTACTACATATTTTCTTCGCAGGGCTTTTCGCCCCAGCCTCCACAGAAGGGTGGCTAAGTAGGTGAGGTGAGGAGGTGGGTGAAGAGGTATTTGGGTTTTCAGTTAATCACATGAGACAACTTCCCCATTAATACACTCCAAAATGCAGAAGCCACTCTGTGAGAGGAATATGTAAGTCCGCTTGACGTCAGGGCGCGATAGCCCTTTAATATCATATACCCCAGCCCCCAAGGACCACTCATCAAATGACCGTACTCTGCCAAGAACTGGAGCACTGGATAATAGCAAGATCAAAATATAAACTTAGAGCTTTTCTAATTGGCTACTATAGACTTAGTGTCCATTTTATGATACTTCAGAATGAATTAATTTGATAAGCATTAGGAAATAAGAGGCTAGCATAAGAACAACTTGTATTTTGTTTCCATTAAGATAAATTTGGTCAAAACATTTGTGTTGCTGACAGTGTTAACTATTATTTATTCTTGAAGTATTAGCAATAAGGTGGCCCATGGGAATTAAAATAATAATTTATCAAAATCCAATTATTTCTTCGAACATTCATGTTGTTTATCTGATATCAATAATACCACCCACGTCCCACCATTTCACCCACAAAGTAACTGAAGCAAATCCTCCCATTGTCAAGTTTCAGTGTTTCGCACAGTACATTCCCCAGCAGATTCTGCTGTAACAATCATTTCAGCACATAAAACAACATCACTGAATAACTAGGCTGCATTAATGCATGTACAAATTGTGACTTTCTTTAATAAATGGATGTAACATAATTTCATTTCTCCTTCAGCAGAAGAGTACCACTACATATGGCTCATTAGATTTTAAGTACACATATTGATTGAGTGTCATGTGTATCTTGTTAGAAAACACAGTGAAAATTGTTGTATAGTGTCACCATTCTCTGGTGCCATCTTAAAACACAGAAAAGTAAACCAAAACAGACAACATAAAGGCAAAAAAATGAAGAAAATATCCAACTTTACAGTCGTTCTTGTTAGGTGCTCCTTCATGGCCCTTGGTCCTGTTGGCCAGGCACGAGTTGCCTTTGTTTCGCCTTTATCATTAGAAGGAAAGGCCCCATCCTCACCACGACAAGTCATCACTGGACTTTGTTATATCTTGCTATCCCAAAATGACCCATTTCTGCCACTCAATGTTTCTGATTAGCTAATGAATTATTTCTCCATGATAAACTTGTTAGTCTCCAGACCATGACCTCTTATTTTGATTAGTAATCAACTGATGCAGCACCTTGTCAAATGCTTTCAGGAAGACTAAGTACACCATATTCCCAACTTCCCTTATATCCATGTCATTCCTCAAGGACGTCTCATAAATTAGCAAATCATGATTTCCAGTTCACGAAGCAGTATTGACTCTATCTGATTACTTTTGAGATTTTCAAAGTGCCCTGCTATAACATCTGTAATAGTAATTCCAAGTTTTATCCCTGGACACATGTTAAACAATGATATTTTAGATGATTATTTAGGTGCTTATTGAAAGTTAAAAGTTAAAACTCATTTTATTAAAGACAATTGAATTTTTGAGCCGTTGCTGTGAACTCCAAAGTTTCCATCAGAAAAAGCACTCCTGGCAGGTTACCAGGACATATAAGGAGACCACTTACATCTCATTCTAAATTCTGTATCTATCTCAACATTGGCCAGCTAGCATCTCCCACCACGGGCTCTGTGTCTGGCTCTGTGATCTACACATTCTTGACTCAATTTGTGTTTATTCTACCAAACAGAAGTGCCATTAAACTACTTTAACATTTAACAATCTGTTTCAGCTTGTGGAAGTTCTTCAATTAATTGTTGATGTACCTTTTAGAACACACAGCACACCACTGCCTTGTCCCTTGAACCACAGTTGTGCATAAGTCTGTTATTGATTACAATTCTTTATGAAAGAATTGTTTACATGAATATTTTGTAATGTAATTTAAATTTGAAATGGCTTAATGTAAAATAAGGTATCCTTGTTAGTGACTTACAGCACGCTGACAATGAATGGATGTGTGAAGAAGCAAAGCTTTTGGAATCTTCCATGATGTTATGTGATATTCTTCATAACAGCCAAGCAAATGGAAAAATGAATAGCATAAAGGATTTACAATGGGACAGAGTTTGCTGCTAATGGTGAAAATTGTTTATCATTGAGCATTAACTTAACCTTGCTGAGAAATCTACTTATCTCTTCGGTGAGATTTTCACTTTGTTCACTATGCAGTGATATGTTCTTTACTGGCTATTCACAAGTGGAGCCGGACTTCATGTTAATTAGGTTGTTAAGTCACTTTAAAGGATTTTCACAAACAGTCATCAAAAATAATAAAATAAAATTATTTGAATATTTTTGCATTGATTAAATTATAGTTTGGGATTCCCCTGTGATGAAGGGAGACGTAAAAATATTCAGTAAAAATATTTTTTTTTAAATTAATAGGCTTTGTTTAGAAATGTTTTCACAGGATCTCACAGTGACTTGGGGCTGAGTTTCATATTTCTGCATAAGGATCAGTTGTATTGAGTCTTTTGGAAGGATTTTGCTGAGAGGCTTAATGGGTTTCTCACTATTTCTGAATAAGTTCTCATTAACTACTTATCCCACTCCCATGGCACCCCTTTGCCTGATGCTAGCCCCATTTTACCATGTGTCATTCCCGCTGCAACTCATCTCTCAGGGATATCTCAGAATGTTGATGGACATGTCTGACAATGGAACCATATTTAAAAGATGACTTCACAGCTGGTACAAGCACCATAGGTCTGGATTTTCCCTGAACAGTAACTGGCACTTGCTGTGGTCATGGTAGTCAAGAGAACTTTCAGGTCATGCTTTGCAGGCAGGGACTATAAAGTCCTGACTGATGGGATGGTGCACAGGCCAGATGTTCCCTTCTCCCAGCACCAGCAGGCAATGATATGATACCAGACCATTCCAACCTGGTCAGTGGTTGCCACCAGGTAAGCTGTCTAGAGTATGCCTAGCATTGCAAGAAGAAGGTCAATAATCTTATCCACTCTACCTGCATAAGTATCACCATATTGTCTCTGAACTAATATGGCTGTATGCTGATAGGTCCCCAGACCTGATAGAATGCATCTCAGGATATTAAAATAAGTAGCTGCAGATATAACAAATAACTTCCAAGAATCCTTATATTCTGGAAAAGTGTTGGATGATCAGAAAACTGCCGGATAATTGGAAAGCGGCCATTGTAAAGGAAGGTGAGACAAAAGATGAGTAACTATTGGTCAGTTAGCTTAGGATCGGTTCTTGGGAAAATGTAAGAGTATCTTATTAAGGACATAATTGCACAGCATTTAAAACTGTAAACTATAACCAATAAAGTCAGCACGGTTTAATGAAGGGGAAATTATGCCTGACATACTTGTGAGAATTCTTCAGAGAAATAACAAGAAAGATAATTAAATGGGAAGCAGTGGACATAATGTATTTGGATTTGCAGTAAGCATTTGATATGTTGCCACAAGTTAGGGTCCTTAATAAGGTATGAGCCTGTGGTGTTAGGTGTAGTACTAGCATGAATAAGGATTGGCTAACTGATAGAAGAAGAGATTGGGTTAAGGGAGGCATTTTCCGAATGGCAACCTGGAACTGTGAAGGGCTATGGGGATCACTGCTAAGGCCACAGTTACTTACCTGGTTGAGGGAAGTGAATGAACTATCACCAAGTTTGTGTGGATGATAAAAAAGTATGTGGTGAAAAGCATGGTGAGGTTCATTCAAAGAGTCTGAAGAGAGATATAGGCAGTTTGAGTAAGTGGATAAATTTTCCAAGTAGAATGTCATGTGGGAAGTTATGAGATTTGCAATTCAGAGGAAGAATTGAGAAGCTGACTTTCATCTTGTTTAATTGGAGGAAGACTGCAAAAAGCTCTGGCACCATGGGATTTGAAAGTCCTTTGCATGAATCACACAAAAAAAATGCAAGTTTAATAAGTAATAGAGAAGGAAAATCTAATGGTAGCCTTTATTTCAAAGGGAGTTGTGTGTAAAAAGGTAAGTCTTATGAAATAATGAGTAGAGTTCTGATCCCTTGGCTGAGGCAAGATATATTGGTATTGGAGGTAATCCAGAGACGATTCACTAAGTTGATTCAGGGGCTAGGGGATTTTCTAATGAGATGAGGTTAAGTAGTTGATCGACAGTCATTTGGAGTTTCGAAAAATAAGAGACAACTGTATTGAAACATAGAAAATTCTTAGGATGCTTAGTGGGTTATATGTGGTAAGTTTGTCATGACTTGTGAGAGTGTTTAGGACTGGAGGACAAAATCTCTGAGCATGAGTTCACCCAGTTAGAACAGATATGTGGAAGAGTTTCTTTCTCTCTCAAAGGATAGTGAATCTATGGAATTCTTTACCACAGAGAGCTGTTGAGGGTGGGCCATTAAATATATTCAATGCTGAAATAGACAAAATTGTAATCAGTAAGAAATGTTATAGGGAAAAGGCAGAAAAGTCAAGTTGACAAAAATCAGATTAGCTACGATTTCATTGAATGTCAGGGCAGACACAATGGTCTAAGTGGTCTAATTCTCCTCCTATATCATAGCTTGTCTTATGAAACCTCATACTCGCTCTGTCTCTTCTGCTCAAATTATCTCCCACCAAAGCTCAAGCTCCACTGATCTCTCTATGGCAAGCAACATCTTTCTTCACAATCACACAAACCAACGTAACCCACAGCACCATGATGTGGACTGCCGATGAACTTGTTCAAGTCACCTCTCCAACTCCAGCGAAAATAACAGCTTTCATCTTGTTTAATACCTGCCTCTTGCTCATTACAAGAGGAAAAGAAGCCCACAACAGAGTAGAAAGAATCAGGGGCTGCCTAACACTTTGCTCCTCTCCACTAATGTGGAGATCATCCAGAATTGGACTGACCGATGCAACTGACTGACTGTAACTAAGCTTCTGGACCTGAATCAGAAGCTGCTCTTGAATTACTGCATTGGGAACCCTTGAGCAAAGGCTATCCTCATTGACTTAACTGAGGACTGCTGACAATTGTGACAAGCTTCCAGGCTTTATGTCTGCACTAAACGGCACACAATCCAGCAGTACTGTGAACCTGGTATCATTTGCCACCTGGGCGATATATGAAAGATGCAACAAATTGCTCCTGACAACAAGATAGGGCTCAGGAACCATGCCATTCAGGACCTTACAGGATTCTGCCCAAGATAATATTTTGTGCTAGTTTTGTTGTTCACTGAATGCTATTAATCCCATCACCATTCATAGCCCTGCTGCTGTTGATTATACAAAATGTGACTTTTAAATAGTGTCTAATAGCAGTGTGAGAAAAGAACATTTGAAATTCTCATTGATTTCAGTGGCTGGTGAATTTTGGGGACAACAATAGAACAGCCTGTGTTATAGGCCTGAATGACAGTCTGTAATTTAAGGATTTCCAGGCTAATCTGTGCTTGGCTGACATCCTGAAGTGACAGCTACTTTCATGCAGACAATAATGGTGTAAGTTGACAGTTTGTCAAACTACAGCCACTCTTGAAAATATAACTGGAAAAATTGAAAAAAAAAATGCTGAGATGGAAGAGTTGTAGTCCTGGGTGACTTGACAACATGATAAAATTGTTTTAGGGAAAAATAAATTTCAAATCTTTTGAAATTATTCTTTAACGAATGTGGGTGACCCTTAAACGTCAGCATTGTTACCTAGCTCTATTTTTCCTTGAATTGAGTGTCTAGCTCATACAAATCACAGGGCAGTTAAGAACTGACCACATTGCTATGGATCTGGAGTTACACATAGGTTAGACCAAGTATAAACAGCAGATTTCCTTCCTGTACAGACATTAGTACGCTAGAAGGATTTTAATGACAATTAATGGTGGTTTAATTAGTTACCTTTACTCAGATTAATTTCAGATATACAGATTGAATTGAAAGCCCATTCGTTACCATGATAATTCCAAGCCTGTAGAACATTAGCAAGGTCTTCCTGAATATTAGTCCAGTGACGACACTACTATGGCACTGCCGCCACTTAAGTTAAGAATATATTCCCAAATAAGTCACCCTGATAGTGTTGCAGTGGCAATTTTGCTAATGGGGATGGTGACAATTTTTGTAGAACTTCTAATGGGGAAGGTGATGGCAGTGGTGACCATATTGGTAGGCATTAGTGATAATTGTAACAATGATGATGGCCAACAATGGTGATGACAGTGAGAACAATGTTGAGTCTGGGTACTTTGTGTTTAGCCACAAAGCATTAATGAAATAATAGTTCATTAAAATTGAGGGCTCGTATGCCATATAACATTTATGCATCATGGAATTAAATGACATTAAATGAATAGGAGAAGTAGTAACAAAAAAGTAGTTACTTTCATATTTCACAATGTAAGCATATGTCTCAAATCAAGTAGCTTTAGTTAATCTGCTCCCCGCATTTGTTACACACATCTGTTTTCCACTCATCCATGAAAAAGGTTTTGAATCATTTAATGCAATGCCAGGGCATCAACAAGCCAATTTTGTTCTCTTAAATTCAACATGCCTACAGCACGCTATAATTGCACAATACTTTACTCTTCAGCTCAGAATTAATGGTACATCTAATTAAGTCACTGAGTTTAATTTAAAACAACACAGGTATCTGGGTCAATTAATCAAATATCCAAAGTTTTTTTGGATTTTCTTTTCAGTCACTGGGGGAAATATACTTCAGCATATATCTTAAATTGTACAGAACAGTTGTTCTGCTTCCTGCATCCCCTCTGGAAATCCAGTACACCACTGCAAGAGTGAGTCAGAACTTCAGATTAATTAATGCATGAGCAGAATAGCTACAACAAGCTTCAAGTTATTGCATGATGTGTTATGTTCTTAATTCAAAGTTCATTGAATGCAATTTCCTGGAGTACATTTATATTGCATCCTTAGTGTATCAAGCAACTTCCAAATCTTCAATAAAACCCTGGTATGGATTCATACAGAAATTCCAGGGAGGAGCAGGTGGCACTCTTTCACTTGGTAGCAACTGGGTTTTGACTTCTGTTGGTGTACAGATACAGTTAAAAAAAAAAGGTACATGGATCTGTCAGAACTCCTGGCATTTTCCATTCCCATCTTGGGTTTCTCAAATCCAACTTTGTAAATAACAACATTTTCTGGACCTCATTAACTTATGTATGTATCACTAACCCGGCCAGCATTGTTATCCATCGAGATCTGCCTTTATGAAGGTGCTGGTGACTTGCTACTTGAATCATTGCATTCCGTATAGTGAAGATATTCTCTCAGTGCTGTTATTGGGGAGGTCAAAGTGGATAGCCATTTATCAGGTGGAGTTAAAGATTATCAATGCCAGAGGGTATGGGGATTTAAGGTTGCAATCAGGTCAGTCATGACCTTATTGAATAGAGGAGCAAGTTTGAGGGGCCAAACTCTTGTTCCTTGTTCATCTGTTCATCAGATTCATAGAGCTGCATTCAGAGAGTCATAGAGTGGGACAGATGTACAGCACAGAAACAGACCATTCCATCCAACCCATCCATTCCAACCAGATATCCCAAAATAATCTAGTCCCATTTGCCAGCACTTGGCCCATATCCCTCTAAACCCTTACTATTCATATATCCAACCAGATACCTTTTAAAAGTTGCAATTGTACCAGCCTCCAACACTTCCTCTGGCAACTCATTCCATACATGCACCACCCTCTGCGTGAAAAAGTTGCCCCTTAGGTCCTTTTTATATCTTTCCCCTCTCAACCTAAACTTATGCCCTCTAGTTGTAGACTCCCCCATCCAAAGGAAAAGACTTTGTCTATTTATCCAATCCATGCTCTCCATGATTTTACAAACTCCTATGAGGTCAGCCCTCAGCCTCTGACACTCCACAGAAAACAGCCCCAGCTTATTCAGCCTCTCCCAATAGCTCAAACCCTCCAACCCTGGCAACACCCTTATAAATCTTTTCTGAACCCTTTCAAGTTTCACAACATCCTTTAAATATGAAGACCAGAATTGCATGCAATTTTCCAAAAAAAAAGGCCAAACCAACATCCTGTATAGTCTCAATGTGACGTCCCAACTCCAATGCTCAATGCTCTGACCAATAAAGGAAAACTTACCAAAAGCCTTCTTCACTATCCTATCTACCTGCAACTCTACTTTCAAGAGGCTGTGCATCTGCACTCCAAGGTCTCTTTGTTCAGCAACACTTCCTAGGACCTCACCATTAAGTGTATAAGTCCTGCTAAGATTTGCTTTCTCGAAATGCAGCACCTCGCATTTGTCTAAATTAAATCTTATCTGCCACTCCTCAGCCCATTGTCCCATCTGATCAAGATTCCATTGTAATCTGAGGTAACCTTCTTCACTGTCCATTTCACCTCCAATTATGATGTCATCTGCAAACTTATTCATTATATCTCCTATATTCATACCTTAATCATTTATAATAGTGACAAAAAGTAGTGGACCCAGCACTGATTTGTGTGGCACTCCAATGATCACAGGCCTCCAGTCTGAAAAAGAAACCCTCCACCATCACCCTCTGTCTTCTATCTTTGAGCCACTTCTGTATCCAAATGGTTAGTTCTCCCTGTATTCCATGAAGTTTCACTTTGCCAACTAGTCTCCCATGGGGAACCTTGCTGAATGCCTTACTGAAGTCCATATACATCACATCTACCACTCTGCTCTCATCAATCCTCTTCGTTACTTTTTCAAGAAACTCAATCAAGTTTGTGAGATATGATTTCCCATGCACAAACATGCCACCTATCTTAATCAGTGGAAAGGCAAGGACTTTCCAAATACATGTACATTTTGTCCCTCAGGATTCCCTCCAACAACTTGCCCACCACCGATGTCAGGCTCACTGGTCTATAGTTCCCTGGCTTGTCCTTACCATCTTTCTTAAATAATAGTACTATGTTAGCCAAACTCCAGTCTTCTGGCTCCTCACCTGTAACTATCAATGATACAAATATCACAGCACAAGGTGCAGTAATCACTGACTTTATACTCTTCAAACATTAGATCTATCCTGTCCATACCTGACATATGTTTCCTTCTTTTTAGCCAAACCCTTAATTTCTCTCATCATCCAGCATTCCCTATACCTACCAGCCTTCCCTTTCACCCTGACAGGAATAAACTGTCTCTGGACACTTGTTATCTCATGTCTGAAGGCTTCCTTTTTTCAGCTGTCACTTTACCTGTGAAACTCTGCACACAATCACTTTTCAAAAGTTCATGCCTAATACCATAAAAGGTAGCCTTCCTCTAATTTAGAACTTCAACTTTGAGATTTGATCTGTCCTTTTCCCATCACCATTTTAAAACTAATAGAATTATGGTCACTGGCCCCAAAGTTCTCCCCCACTGACACCTCAGTCACCTGCCCTGCCTTATTTCCCAAGAGTAGGTCATGTTTTGCATCTTCTCTAGTAGGTACCATCACATACTGAATCAGAAAGTTTTCTTATATACACTAAACAAGTTCCTCTCCATCTAATCTCTTAACACTATTGCAGTCCCAGACTATGTTTGGAAAGTTAAAAACCTCTAGCATAACCGCCCTATTATTCTTACTGATAATTGAGATCTCCTCACACATTTGTTTCTCGATTTCTCTCTGACTATTAGGGGGTCTATAATACAATCCCAATAAATCCCAATTGTGGGCGGCAAGGTGGCACAGTGGTTAGCACTGCTGCCTCACAGCGCCTGAGACCCGGGTTCAATTCCTGACTCAGGTGACTGACTGTGTGGAGTTTGCACATTCTCCCCGTGTCTGCGTGGGTTTCCTCCGGGTGCTCCGGTTTCCTCCCACAATCCAAAGATGTGCGGGTCAGGTGAATTGGCCATGCTAAATTGCCCGGAGTGTTAGGTTGGGGTAAATGCAGGGGTATGGGTGGGTTGCGCTTTGGCGGGTCGGTGTGGACTTGTTGGGCCGAAGGGCCTGTTTCCACACTGTAAGTAATCTAATCTAAAGTGATCAGCCCTTTCTTATTTTTCAGTTCCACCCAAATAACTTTCCTGGATGTATTTCCAGGAATATCCTCCCTCAGTACAGCTGTAATGTTATCCCTTATCAAAAACATCACTCCCCCTCTTCTCTTGCCTCCCTTCCTATAGCATTTGAATCCTGGAACATTAAGTTGCCAGTCCTGTCCATCCCTGAGCCATGTTTCTGTAATTGCTGTGATATCCAAGTCCCATGTTCCTAACCATGCCCTGAGTTCATCTGCCTTCCCTGTTTGGCCTCTTGCATTGAAATAAATGCAGTTTAATCTATCAGTCCTACCTTATTCTCTGCTTTGTGCCTGCCTGCCCTGACTGTTCGGTTCGATTCTTTTCTCAAATTGATCTCTTTCGTCACTACCTTCCTGGGTCCCACCCCACCCCCCCACCTTATTAGTTTAAATTCTCCTGAGCAGCTCTTGCAAATCTCCCTGCCAGTATATTAGTCCCCTTCCAATTCAGGTGCAATCCACCCTTCTTGTACGGTTCACTTCTACCCCAGAAGAGATTCCAATGATTTAAAAATGTGATTCATTCTCTCATATACCAGCTCTTCAGTCATGCATTTATCTGCTCTATCCTCCCATTCCTACCCTAACTAGCTCACAGCACAGGCAGTAATCTAGATACTACTACCCTTGAGGACATCCTTTTTAAATTCCTGCCTAACTCTCTGTAATCATCCTTCAGAATCTCGACCCTTTCCCTTCCTATGTTATTGGTTCCAAGTGTACAGTGACCTCCTGCTGGCCCCTCTTCCCTTTGAGAACATTCTGCACCCTCTCTGAGACATCCTTAATCCTGGCACCAGGAAAGCAACATAACATTCTGATTTTTCACTGCTGGCTGCAGAAATATCTGTCTGTGCCCCTGACTAGAGAGTTCCCTAACACAATTGATCGCTTGGAACCTGATGTACCCCTTATTACCCTAGAGTCAATCTTGATACCAGAAACTTGGCTGTTCAAGGTACATTCAGCTGAAAGTCCATCCCCCCTTACATTTTCCAAAACAGTGTACTCGCTTGAAATGGGGAGAGCCACAGAAGACTCCTGCACTACCTGCCTACCTCTCCTATCTTTCTTGGAGTTAACCCATCTACCTGATAGTATCTGTGGCTTTTCTCCCTTCCTGTAACTGCCTTCCATCATACACCCAGCTCTTGTTAAATTCCTCATTGCTTCGAATTGTCATTCTAACCGCTCCATTCAAGCTGACAGGATTCACACTCAATGACATTTATTGCAGATATAATCCTCAGTAACCCTTAAACTCTCCCGAAACTCCCACATCTGACAAGAAGAGCATACCAATCTACTAAAGACCATTTTGTTCCTTTCAATCCACAGACCCAGAAAATAGCACCGTCTTATTGCTTACATTCCACTGCACATTGCTCCAGGCTAACTTAATACTTGTGGCTTATATTTTTAAAATTTAATCAAGAGACAGATCCCAATAAAAACATTTAATCAAGAAGGAACCCACTTTACTCACTATTAAAGATTTACAGCAAGGCTCTACTTAAAGCTATTCACTTATCTCTTTCTGTGCTGTGACTGCTCCCAAACAGGTTCCTCCAGGATCGATTGTGAATTTCGCTGTTTGTTAAATTTTCCTCGACACACTGCAATGTCCAGCGATACATGAATTCAAACAGCAAAGGCAGTAACTGCACAGATTCATTGCTCTATCAGTTAACAGTGTAAGTTTCTTTCTCTCTCTCCCTTACAGACCATGTGCTCGCAGCCTTTGACTGTTTCTCTTCCTTTTAAAAGTACTGTTGTTTTGACTTTTTTTCAAAGTTCCAGAACAATTGCAACAGTATATAAAATAGTAATTGCTGCTCTTGGAATTCAAGGAAATCACCTCTAACACCTAAAATACCTCAAAAATGGAGCAGTTTGTTACAGCCAGAAATTTTTCCCAGGACGAATTTCGGAATCTACTTTTCACATTATTTTATTTTAAATATAACATTGGCTCAGTGTTGGAATTATAACCTGTTAGAGAGAAAGTCATAAGTTCTAGGGAGTGGGATACTTCAGTGGAATGCTAAGCTGTCAAAGATACCAACTCAAACAAACCTACAAAGTCCCATACACTTGAAGTAGAGCAAGAGAATTCTCCTGATCTTCCTCAACTAAAATAATTAACAGCTGAGTTGATTAGTTATTTTCTTGCTACTTGTGGGACATTGCTGTGCACATTGCTGCAATTTTCCACTCCTTCACACAAAATAGCAGTTCAAAGGTCATTCATTAGCTCAGGATGAATAAAGGACTGCTGACTTTAAGAAAGACGTTATACGAGTGAAAGTTATTATTTCAAAAAGCATAAAACCATCAGCACCTTAGCTATAGGCACAAAGCCACCTTAGGTTTAGCCTATATTGTGTTCCGTAAATTAAGTTAGGATGATCATCGCATCACCTGGAAGAAATCTTCACATAAATTATTTGTCAAGGCAATATTGATTATCGTCTTGCTGCGTTGAAGGAAATACTTTTTCCTGTCAAAATATAATGTGCTTACAATCAAAGAAAACCAATTTGAATATTGCAAATATTCTGTCCAATTATGTTAAGTTGAAAAAGGGCCTTTTTCTTGCATCATAGTCATAAGTACTGATTGTTGAATTAATGCATTGCAAGTTTGAAATGCACTTTGTTTTAAAATTGACAGAATAGAGGTGAATTTGATCTTCCAAGTGAAATGACAACCAGGGAACCTCTGAATCTCAGAATCATCGACTTATTGTGGTGCAAAAGGAGGCCATTTAGGTCATCATCTCTACAATGGCTCTGTGAGCATTTAAACCAAGTGTCCTTTCCCACAATTTCCTGCACATTATTTCTGTTCAAACAATGCTGTCTTGAATACCTTGTGACCTCTGGGGAACTCCACAATATACATTCTGGTAGACCATATCATAGGAAATACCCATTAACTATTACTCTCTTTTTCTTTTCCACGAGATAATTTTGTATCCTTGATGCTGCTGTCACTTTTAATCCATAACCTATAGCTTTCCTCATGAATATGTTGTGTTGTCTATATTGACTGCCTTTTGCAAGTCCATGTACATGAAATAAATTGCCTTTTTCTCATCAACTCTATCTATTCACCCTTCAAGTAACACCATCAAATTAGTTAGACACGATTTTCAATTAAGGAATTCATGTTGACTTGCAAATCAATCTACGCTTTTCCATCTATTAATTTTATCCTGAATGATTGTTTGTAGACTTTTCCCACAATTAATGTTCAACCAGCTAGTCTGTAATTACTGAATCAATTTTTACAAACTTTTTTGAAAAAGGGTATAACATTTGCAATTCTCCAATCTTTCAGCACCACCCCAAATTCAGGGGTTATTGAAAGATAATTCCATTCTCTCTTCCTTCAACATACTGGGATACATCTGTTTGACCTGATACTTTGACAGCTTATTCAATAGGAGAAAGTGAGGACTGCAGATGCTGGAGATCAGAGCTGAAAAATGTGTTGCTGGAAAAGCGCAGCAGGTCAGGCAGCATTCAAGGAGCAGGAGAATCAACATTTTGGGCATAAGCCCTTCTTCCTGAAGAAGGGCTTATGCCCGAAACATCGATTCTCCTGCTCCTTGGATGCTGCCTGGCCTGCTGCACTTTTCCAGCAACACATTTTTCAGCTTATTCAATAGCCCCTCCTCACCAATGTTAAAACCTACCAGTGACAGAGTTTCCTTCTCCGTCACCATGACAGGACCTGTTCTTGTAGGTAAAGGCAGATTCAAAGTTTTCACTTAACTCCTCATTCATACCTGTTGCTGTGAAATGTAAAACCCATTTACTGACTCCTAGTCAGCTCAACTCCTCCTTTTAACACTGTTGAATATTTTTATGCTAGTAGAAGATTTTGGGATTTTCATTTATGTAGCTGCCAGTCTTTACTTCGTTATCTCACTTTCGTTCTTGTATTTTCACCTCCTTCTGCATTCAGCTTGGTCTCAGTTATATTCATGACTGAACACTTGTATCCAGCACACACTTTCATCTTTAGCTGTATCTGCTTTATCTTTGTGGATTTGTTTGTCCTGATTTCCTCTTTTGAGGGAATATATCATGAGTCTGGCCAAACCATTTCCTCTTTGAAGGTCACCTATTCTTCAGATACTGCTCTTCCCATTAACCTTTAGGCATAGTGTATGTAGTATAGCTCCATTCTTGCTCCACTGAAATGGTCTTTATCTGTTTATTGTCATTGTCCATCACCATTCCAAACCTTAAGATACAATGATCACTGTCCCTGGAATGTTGTCTCACTTCCACTCGATTTACTAGCAGTACCTCATTTCTTGTTGCAAGAAATAGTGCTGCAAGAAATGCTACTTTTTATGTTTATGCAAAGCCAATTGTAATTGTAATCCACAGATTCTAATTTAGGATTTGTTTTTATTTGTTCAAAGGATGAGAGTTGTCAGCTAGATCAGCATTTATTGCCTATCCCTAACTGCCCTGAAAAACACAATAGTGAGCTGCCTCTTGAATAGCTCCAGTCCTTGGGGTATGGGGCATTAACAAAGCTGTAAGAAAGAGATTTCCAGGATTTTGACAAAATGACAGGAAAAGAGCTGTGATATAGTTCCATATCAGGACAATGTGTGGCTTGGAGGTGAACCTACAGGATTCCTTGATGCCGTAATTGGGTAAATGCTCCTTTGATGTCAAGGTCAGTCACTCCAACTTTATCTCTGGAGCTCAAATCTTATCCATGTTTGGACAGGGCTGAAATGAGGTCAGGAGCAAAGTGACATTGGAGGAAACCAAACTGAGCAGCAGTGAGCAAGTTATTCCTTTACAAGTGTCACTTAACAGAACTGCTATTGAGCCCTTCCATCATACTGTTAATGACCAAGGGTAGATTGACAAGGCAATATCGAACAGGGAGAATTTGTCCTGCTTTTTGTGCCTAGAATATATCTTGGCAAACTTGCACATTATAAAACAGATGCCAGCACTGAGGCTGTACTGAGACAATTTGGTGAGTTGGAGTAGTTCGTTCTGGAGCACAAGTCTTCACTATTTTTGCCAGAATGTTGTCAGAATACAAAGCAGTATCCAGAATCTTCAGCTATTTCTTGATATGACACAATGTGAATTCAATTAATTGAAATCTGGCATCTGAGATATGGGATACCTCAGAAGGAGACTGAGATGGATCATCTCAGATGGTCAAGCCTATTGATAGGGTCATGGACAGATGCATCTAGGACAGATACATTGGTGAGAATAAGGTCAAGAAGATATTTCCTACTTGTTAGCTCCCTCACCACCTGCCACAGACCCAGTCTAACAGCTATCATCTTTGGAACTTGGCCAGGCTGGTCAGTAGTGTTGCTACTAAGCCAGTCATGGCGATAAATGTTGAAGTTCCCACTCAGAGTCTTTCCTACCATTCTCAGTACTTCCTCTAAGTGCTGTTGAACAAAGAGGATCCCTGATTAATCAACTGAGTGAGGATAAAGCAGCCTATTTGATTGGTAGCACATCCACAATGATTCACTCCCTCCAGCACCAATGGTCAGTAGTAACTGTATGCCCCATCAGCAAAATGCATTGCAGTAATACACCAAGAGCCCCCTCGAGACAGTATCTTCCAAACCTATAATCACTTCCATCTTGAAGACTAAGGCAGCACATACATGGGAACACCACTCCTACAAGCTCCTCTCCATTCTGACTTGTAATTATATCACCATTCTTTCACTGTCACTGGATCAACATCCTTGAACTCCCTCGCTCACGACAGTGATGCACCAATGCCACCTGGACTGCAGTGATTCAAGAAGATAGCTCACAGCAACTTTCTTAAGGCCACCCAACAAAGTCCAGAACCCTTGAATGAATAAGTACCACAATACAAATACATCAATTCACCAAAGCATTTCCAAAACACTCAGTGTTTATAAACTCTCCGATAATGGAAGTAAGTCAAAAGTAGTTCACCTTAAAGCTGAATGTCTGCCATTGATTAACATGGCTGTGCAATGAACTTGCATGGTCCAAGTGATAAGGAGAGTAGTGGTCAATGGAGAGTTGGAGAGAATGGGTCTGAGCCGTAGTTAAGAACCAGAGCTGGACTGGAGACTAAAGGGAGTGTCAGGCACCAATCAGAACTAGCAATCGCAGTCACATGCCCATTTAATGGGTTTAATTTAAATACTGATTGCTGCCTGTGAAACAAGGTGCCAACTGTAGAAACTTCTCCTTCCCCTCTGTGTTTCCAATCGTGAACCTTAGGGGCTGGCTGCATATTTTGCTCCTGTCGCTGACCCTACACACAGCTTGAAATCAGACATCCCATCCCTGCTGTGGTCTGGTTTGTCTGCCTGCAGTGAACTTGAGACCTGATTGAATGGTTACTTAGTAGGGATGTTGCCAGATCTTCTGAGTTTTCCCAGCAATTTCTGTTCTTGATTCAGTAAGGGTGGTCGGTTGAATTAAAAGTTGCAGGAGAACAGTCTTGTGCAGCATGGTTTCCTGAGGCATGAAATTTTCGATCTATAGGCAAGTGTCTGGCATTTTGGAACTTGTTTTCATTTCCTTGCATTTTACTTTCAGATATTTGTGCTGAAATACAGTGTGAGGAACCTTCCATCCCAGATTTAAAAAATACACAAAACAAGTCGGACAATTATGTGTAAGTCACAAGTTTTACTGTTTGTTCAATTTTTAGTGGAGAATAGAGAGATGTTAGTTATCAATGATCCATACATAGTCACTGATAGTCACTGGTTAGATTCATTCCTCCTATTGACCAACCAGTTCGTACCCTCCACCTGTCTTCACCTATCCCCAGTTCACCACCCTGTCCCTGCCTCCCCCTTTTTCTGCAACTTGCCCCCACACCCACCTCCAGGCCTGAATAAGGGTTACACCCAAAACATTGACTTCTCCACCTCCTGAAGCTGCCTGGCTTGCAGTGTTCTTCCAGCCTCCTGCTTATCACTGATAGTGACTGGGCAGATTAATTTTACTTCCTTGCATTTTCTGACTGACATTTGTACAGGAATAGAGTGAGGGTATCTAGAGAAGCTAATTTGGAATTAATTTTATTCAATTGAGAGTGTTCTTTTGAGACTGTAATTTTATTGGAGCATCTTCCTTTGTGTTTTGCTGGACAAATTCAGTGGAATTACACACAATTCCTGTTTTCTCTCTATACATCCTTCACCTCCCAACATATGGAGAGTCTAGGCACCAAAGACCTGATAAAATAGATAAAGAAAACACCTGCATCTCCAATATAAACACAAGATCTCAAAAGTCATATGTAAACAATAAGCACCATTTCCTGAAGATGAATTGGTGTGTAAATTTTCTGAAGTGTTTATTTGTATGAAGATTGTGTGCATTCATGTATCACTTCATTTTTACACTTTTGTTTGTTCATGTATTTATTTGTTCATCCCTTTTTTTCCTTAACCCAAGCGTCTTCTTAAATTCTCGATAGATTTTCATAGTTGTCTATACAGTCAGAGTCACACAGCACAGAAACATACCCTTAGGTTTAACCAATCCGTGCCAAACAAAATCCCAAACTAAACTCATCCCACTGCCTGCTCCTGGCCCATATCCCTCCAAACCTTTCCTATTCATGTTCTTAACCAAATGTCTCTTAAACATTGTAATTGTGCCAATATCCACCACTTCCTCAGATAATTCATTTCACACTTGAATACTAATTACACCCTCTGTGTATAAACATTGCCTCTCATGTCTTTTTTAAACTCTTCTCTCACCATTAAAATATGCCCCCTTGTCTTGAGATCCCCATCATAGGGAAAAGACAATTACTATTAAATCTACCTCTACCTCTCATTATTTTACAAACTTCTATCATGTCACTCTCAACCTCCTATGCTCCAGTGAAAACGGTCCCAGCCTATCCAGCCTAACTGGATAGGGTGGCACGGTGGCTCAGTGGTTAGTTCTGCTGCCTCACAGCACCAGGATCCTGGGTTCAATTCCAACCTTGGCTGACTGTCTGTGTGGAGTTTGCACATTCTCCCCATGTCTGCGTGGGTTTCCTCCTGCAGGCCGGGTGAATTGGCCGTGCTAAATTGCCCAAAGTGTAAGGTGCATTTGTCAGAGTGAAATGGGTCTGGGTGGGTTACTCTTCGGAGGGTCAGTGTGGGCTGCTTGGATCGAAGGGCCTGTTTCCACACTGTAGGGAATCTAATCTAACTCAAACTTTCCATACCCAGTAACATCCTGATAAATCTCTTCGGAACTCTCTCCAGTTTAATAATATCATTCATATTATTCCCCAGAACTGGACAAAATATTCCAGAAGATGCCTCACTGATGTCCTGTACAACTTCAACATGACTTCCCAGCTCCTCTCCTCAAAGGACTGACAAATGAAGGCAAGAGAGCAAATGCCTTTTAAGCATTTTTATATGTGATGCAAACTTCAAAGAATTATCTATCCGCACCCCTCGATCCCTCTGTTCTACAACACTATCCAAGGCCTGACCAATAATTGTACAAGCCCTACCCTGATTTGTTGAACCAAAATGCAATACTTCAAATTTATCCAGGCTGAACTCCATTTGCCATTTTTCAGCCCATTGACCCAAATGATCAGAGTCCTATTGTAATCTTAGAAAATCTTCTTTACCATCTATTATACCATCAGTTTTGGTGCGGCCCTCAAACTTACTAACCATGCCTTTGATATTCTCATCCAAATCATTTATATAAACGACAAGCAAAAGAGGACCCAGAACTAATCCCTGTGGAACACTATTTGAGACATGCCTCCAGTCCAGAAAGCAACCCTCCACCACCACTACTCTGTCTTCTGCCATTAAGCCAATCATGTATCAAATTTGCAAGCTCACTCTGCATCCCATCTTAACTTTACTAATAGGTCTATCATGCAGAACCTTGTTGAAGACTTTACTAAAATCTATATAAACAATGCCTACTGCTCTGCCACCAGCAATCTTTTTGGTAATTTCCTCAAAAACCTCGATCAAGTTTGTGAGGCACGATTTTCCTCACAAAAAACCATACTGATTCTCTCTAATCAGTTTTTGCTTCTCTAAATGTTCACAAATCCTATCTTTTAGATTTAAATTTTATTGTCACATGTACTCAAGTGCTGGAGTACAGTGAAATACGTATAATGTCGCCACATGTGGCGCCATCTTATATTCCAAGCCACTAGGTACAAAGAAAGCTTAGGTCCAAAATAGTAAGATAACAAGAGTTAAAACATTACACAACACTTCATAGAAAAATAAAGCAAAAAGTAATAGTTTACATTAAAGTCTTTTGTAGTGTAAGCTAGGAAGGTTGGTCCAAAGGGTCTGTTTCCATACTGTACGTTTCTATGACTCTAAAATGAAGGAGTAAGTTAAAAGTTCAACAGTCTTATCTCACTCTACTGTTTATTCTCAATGCCGTTGCCACAGAAACCATTGCTGCTGCTGAAATAGCTGCCTCTCTGATCTCCCCAGTGCCTTGGAAATATGCCTGGGCAGGATCCACTCACTCGCTGAGCCGAGACACCACCATGAGCCGCCAAAAGACCAGCTGACAAACCACCAAGAAACCAGGGCAGGATCTGCCATGCCTCTAAGTGTCCAGGCCAGGACCCGCCATGTCAACAAGAGACCAGGCCGGGACCTGCCACGTCACCGACAGACCAGGCCGGGACCCACCACTTTGCCAAGAGACCAGGCCGGGACTCACCACATCACCAGGAGATGAGGTGGAACTCTCCACGTCACCGGGAGACCAGGGTGAGACTCGCCACATAACCGAGAGACCAGGCCGGAACCTATCACATCGCCAGGAGACCAGGTGGGATTCGCCACATCACCGAGAGACCAGGCTAGGATCTGCCACATCACTGAGAGGCCAGGACGGGACCCACCACATCTTCAGAAGATCAGGCCGGGACCCATCACATCACCGACAGACCAGGTGGGACCTGGCATATCACCGAGAGACTAGGCCGGGACCCACCACATTGCTGAGAGACAAGGCCGGGACTCACCAAGTTGTTGAGAGACAAGGCCGGGACCCACCAGGTCACTGAGAGACAAGGCCGGGACCCACCATGTCGTTCAGAGACAAGGCCAGGACCCACCATGTCACTGAGAGACAAGGCTGGAACCCAGCATGTTGTTGTGAGACCAGGCTGGAACCCTCCAAATCACTGGGAGATGGGGCCTGAGACCAACCGAGAGACGAAAGGGGGGAATTAAAAAAGAAAAGAGAGGGAACCAGAAGGAGTGGAGGAGCTCCAGTTGGAGAGCCACCTTTTATAATCACCTCCAACAAATTACCCACAACCAAAGTCAGACTCACAGGTCTATAATTCCCAGGTGTATTCTTACAAACTTTCATGAATAAAGGTGCAGCATTAGCCAGCCTGTACCCATCAGGCACCTCACCTGTAGTTATAGATAATGCAAATATTTCCGCAAGCGGCCTTGTAAGCTCCTCTCATATTTCCCACAATGTTCTGGATATCAGATCCCGAAGATTTATCCATCCTTATATTCTTTAAGTCCTCCTGAACTTCCGCTTCCATAACGTCAACTGTTTCGAAAACACCAGCATTTAATTCTTTGCATTCTCTCGATGTCATTTCTTTCCCTATAATAAATCTGATGCAAAATATTAATTTCCTACCTCTCCCATATCCTGGGATCCAACACAATGCTGACCTCCTTGATCTTTAAGGGACCCTACTTGCCCCTCTTACTCTTAATGTATTTGTAGAATCTTTTTGGATTGTCATTAACCTTCTGTTTGATCTTTCCTCCTACAGAAATGCTTCACAGGAGGCTCTCAAGCACTGAGGCTGTCACCTAGACAGGGGACGAAATGTCTGCAACACAAATTCCCAGCTTGGCGAACAGAACCACAACAACGAGCACCCGAGCTACAAATCTTCTCCCAAACTTTGAACATCATTGATCTTATCTGCTAATGCTATCTCATATCCCTCTTTACCTTGCTGATTTCTTTCATAAGAATGCCCCTATAGTCTTCATATTGATTAAGAGATGAATTGAACTCAGTTGTTTTTTTACCTAAAATAAGATTCTCTTTTATTCATGACTAAAACCTTAATATCTTTATTCATGCATTGTTCCTGATTCCCACCAGCCTTACCCTTCATTCTAACAGAAACGTAATGCCTCTGACCTCTCGTCATCACACTCTTTAAAGCCTCCCACTTGTCAGATGTCCTTTTAACTGCGTTCGTCTATTCCATTCAACTTTTGAAAGTTCTTGTATTGATACAAGCAGGCTTAATTCATTGAGGGCATGTTCTTCCCTTTTTATGAGTTAATATTATTGAGCTGAAAATGTGTTGCTGGAAAAGCGCAGCAGGTCAGGCAGCATCCAAGGAACAGGAAATTCGATGTTTCGAGCCCGAAATGTCGAATTTCCTGTTCCTTGGATGCTGCCTGACCTGCTGCGCTTTTCCAGCAACATATTTTCAACTCTGATCTCCAGCATCTGCAGTCCTCACTTTCTCCTCCTTAATATTATTGATGTCATATAATGCTTAAAATCATATTGGGGAAATAATAAAATTAAAACAATAAGCTGCTTCAACTCAATACCTTGAGCACCTCTATCTGCATTATCAAAGTCAGCTGCCTCGTAACCAGTGTTAGTCAATTCCAACTGGTAAGGATCAGGCAACAAATAGTGACAACAATATCCAAACATTCATGGTGAAAAATATGTTGCTGGAAAAGCGCAGCAGGTCAGGCAGCATCCAAGGAGCAGGAGAATCAACGTTTTGGGCATAACCCCTTCTTATGCCTGAAACGTCGACTCTCCTCTCCTTGGATGCTGCCTGACCTGCTGCGCCTTTCCAGCAACACATTTTTCAGCTCTGATCTCCAGCATCTGCAGTCCTCATTTTCTCCAAACATTAATGGTGAATTGCAATGCTGTCAGTTCAAGTTGCCCCAACCAGGAAGAAATGTACTGTTCACAAAACAGAATTAACTGTTCCCAAATGATCCTATATGTTGGTTAGCAACCGTATCACTAGTTCTGATTATTCTCTCTTTTCCTTCTGGGAGAAGTTCTGCACATAGGAAGGAGGAACAGGGCACTCCACAAAACATACTACATACCAAAGACTTCAGGAAATATTTCTCATATTTGCACCTCACCAAGCTGTAAACCTGTGGTTGCTGAGAGTCACCAGGGAGGTGTTAACAACTGTACAATCTCTTTCAATAGGTCCTGCAGCCTCACCATATGCGTGAGGTAGGAGAAGGGTTGCATTGTCAGTGCTTATCAAGGTAAACACCTATACAGCCAGATCCTATCAGCTGGGAATTGATGACATTGTGAAAATACCCAAATAGATATTACATTGCTATGCCTGAAAGGTGATGGTGTTGCTTTATGTTGGTAAAGGCTTTAGGTGGAGAGAAACAGAATAAATGAACAAGTGGTTTTGTCATGTTAAAGGATGGCCCAGTGGTGCAAGGATCCATTGATCGTATCTAAATAGCTCTGTCGGCCCAAAGTTGTAATGGGAAGATAAACTGAAAATGTTGCATACTATTAATGTGCCATCATGTTGGTGACTGATATCTTTATTCTGAGGCAAGCAATTTGATGATTCCATAATTTCTAGGGCATCAAGTAAGAGTGAGAGAACTCATGACTTGGGGATTAGGGCAACACTTCTACACACAGTAACACGGTGGCTCAGTGATAGCACCACTGCCTCACTGCATGAAACCGGGTTCGATACCAACTCTGGGTGGCTCTCTGTATGGAGTTTGCATGTGCTCCCTGTGTATGTGTAGATTTCTGCCAGGTCCTCTGGTTTCCTCCCACAGTCCAAATATGTGCCTTTTGGGTGGATTAGCCATGTTAAATTGTCTGTAGTTTCCAGAGATGTTCAAGTTAGGTGGATTAACCATGGGGGGAAAGGGTGGAAATGGAGGTGAGTGGAATGCTCTTTGGAGAGTCATTGCAGACTCGATGGGCTGAATGGCCTCCTTCTGCACCATAACGATTCTATGATTCTACATGCTGTTGCTCTCCATCATTTGCTCACATGACATTGGACACTTTGTAAACAATGGTGCCTCAAGAAACACCACGGAGCCTGATTTCAGTGTTTTTAACCTATAATTGGATTGTCTAGATTACTGGTGCATTCCCTATTATACTTCCACTCGGCATCTTGTTACACATCAAGAGTAAGACAATAAAGAAAGGAAGGGGAAGTAGGGCAAGAAAATGTCACCTTGGATCGCTTAGCACTCAATGCCCTGTTCCAATAAAAGCTGTTAAACAAAAACTTTGCTAAGCCATTTGTAGCCAGCAACACATCCAATTATGCAAACAAAAACAGACTATTACTTTTCTGTGTAGTCTGTCACAACGATATAAATACAGTTGATTGATCTTTGAAATTCATCAGCTAACTTAATATCTGGGACATTTCTGGACTAAAACTGTTTCTAATAAAAGGCATCAAACACTGACTTAAAATGGGTACAGGGATCACCTGACTTGAACAGATTGACCAAATTTCATGAAACCAATATGAATTGGATCGAAGACAGTTTAAGCTGAAATGAACATTTTCTCCAAGGACAACAAAATTCATTAGTCAGACCCATGGGAACTGTGAAAAACTCCTCATCTCCTATTTTAACTTAGATCATTATGAGAAACTTCAGATGTTGCAGATGAAACATCAATTGTAATTACCAAGTGTAGTGTTGCCAGTGAAATGTTGTGTACAGGCACTTCAAACTGGTTATAACTCATAAAAAACATTTACCCAGGCGTCCTTACCTTATGAGTTAAATAAAGGATGGTTGGTCAAGCTTAGTTTGATACCCATAAGCTGAAGAAACAACTCTTACAAAGCAAATGAAGTTAACTTTTCCCCAGACTAGGCTGACTGCCTGAAAAACACATATGGTACCCGTTCTGTCAAATTGATTGGGCTGCAGAATTCAATTCACTGAACTCCGTCGACAGGTGCGCTCAGGGTTATCTTTACTATGAAGGTGGGTCTTGCATGAAATCTTCAGTGGAATGGCCACCAGATATCCCTTCTTATCCAACGGCCCTCTTTCTGAGCCCTTCTAGAATGTTCTCAGATATCAGTGGTGGGAAGATTATTGGAGGAGATTCTGAGACACAGGATTTATGATTATTTGGAAGACTATAGTTTGATTAGAAATAGTCAGCATGGCTTCGTGAGGGCAGGTCTTGCCTCGCAAACCTTATTGAATTCTTTGAGGATGTGACAAAACACATTGTTGAAGGTAAAACAGTGAATGTGGTTTATATGGATTTTAACAAGGTGTTTGATAAAGTTCTCCTTTGTAGGGTCATTGAGAAAGTAAGGAGGTATGGGATGCAGGGAAATTTAGCTGCCTACAAACAGAATTGGCTGACCCATAGAAGATAGAGGGTTGTATTAGATGGATAGTATTCAGCCTGGAGCTCGCTGGCCAGTGTTGTTCTGCAGGTATCTGTTCTGGGATCTCTGCTCTTTGTGATTTTTATAAAAGAAAGTGGATGAGTAAGTGAAAGCTTGGATTAGTAAGTTTGCCGATGACAGAAGGATGGTGGATAGTGTGGAGGGCTGATCCAGGTTGCAACGGGACTGACAGGATGCAGAGCTGGGCTGATAAGTGGCAGTTGGAGTTCAATCTGGAAAAGAGTGAAGTGATTAATTTTGGAAAATTGAATTTGAATGCAGATTACAGGGTTAAAGGCAGGATTTTTGGCAATATGAAGGTACAAAGCGATCTTGGGATCCACGTCTATTGATCCCTTAAAGTTGTTACCCAAGTTGATAGGGCTGTTAAGAAAGTGTATGGTGTGTTGACTTGCATTAGCAGGGGGATTGAGTTTAAGAGCTGCAAGATTCTATTATACTTCTATAAAGCCCTGGTTAGACCACACTTGAATGTTGTGTTCAGTTCTGGTTACCTCATTATAGGAAGGATGTGGAAGCTTTAGAGAGAGTACAGAGGAGATTAACCAGGATGCTGCCTGGACTGCAGGGCACGTCTTATAGAGAAAGATTGAGGGAGCTAGAGATTTTCCTACTAGAACAAAGAAGGATGAAAGGTGACTTGATAGAGGTGTACAAGATGATGAGAAACATAGATAGAGTGGGTAGCCAGAGACTGTTTCCCATGGTGAAAATGGCTATCACAAGGGGCATAATTTTAAGGTGATTGGAGGAAGGTTTAGGGAAGATGTTAGAGATAGGTGCTTTACACAGAGACTGGTGGATGTGTGGAATGCACTGCCAGTGGTGGTAGCAGAGTCAGGTATATTAGGAAGATTGAATCGATTCTTAGATCGGCACATGAATGATAGTAAATTGAAGGGTGTGTAGGTTAGTTTGATCTTAGAATAGGATAAAAAGTCTGCACAAAATTGAGGGCTGAGGGGCCTATACTCTGCAGTTCTATGTTCTATGTTCATTCAATGGGACCACATAGCAAAGGTCACAGCACCAAATAAGGTTTGACCAGGTCGACTCAGGTGTACCCATCCTCTTTCCAAGATATAAGTACTCCATGATGCCAAGATGTCTGGCCGGAATTGGGGAATAGGCAAACATATCTCCCTGTTGTTTTGGCTGAACACTTCCTAATGATTTTCTGGCCATAATACTCTCCCATTGTTAAGGTTGAGCATTCCTGTTCAATATGAAAGACAGTTATCGGCTGGTTCTTGTTTGCTTTTGACCTGCAGTAGGAGAAAGTGAGGACTGCAGATGCTGGAGATCAGAGTCGAGAGTATGGTGCTGGAAAAGTACAGCAGGTCAGGCAGCATCCAAGGAGCAGAAGAATGACATTTCGGACATAAGCCCTTAATCAGGAATCAATTATGAAGGGCTTGTGCCCAAAATGTAGATTCTCCTGCTCCTTGGATGCTGCTCTACCTGTTTGCTTTGCCAGCACCTCACTCTCGACTTTGACCTGTGGTAACATTGGCCTCTGCGATTAATCAGGCCTTGCTTACAGAAACTGTATAGCCAATTTCATGTTGGGCCATGATGTTTAGGCTGTTGGCCACTTGGCCACTTTGGATACTGTTGAGAACATCAGTATTTTGCTTTTGCTTTCCTAGTTGTTGACTTGGAACTGGGAGTTGCAGTTCAGAATTGAACTTTGAACTGTAGATAGTTCTTTCTCAATTTTTTTTTCAAAACAAAAAGCATAGAGCTTAATTTAGATAAATGTGAGGTGTTGCAATTTGGGAAAGTAAATCTTAACAGGACATATACACTTAATGGTAAGGTCCTAGGAAGTGTTGCTGAACAAAGAGACCTTGGAGTGCAGGTTCATAGCTCCTTGAAAGTTGAGTAACAGGTTGATAGGATAGTGAAGAAGGCATTTGGTATGCTTTTTTGGTTAGAGTATAAAAGTTGCGAAGTTGTGTTGTGGCTATACACAACATTGGTTAGGCCACTTTTGGAATATTGTGTGCAATTCTGGTCTCCTTCCTATCAGAAAGATGTTGTGAAACTTGAAATGGTTCAAAAAAGGTTTACAAGGATGTTTCCAGGGTTGGAGATTTTGAGCTATAGAGAGAGGTTGAATAGGCTAGGGCTGTTTTCCCTGGAGCTGAGGGGGTGACCTTATAGAGGTTTATAAAATCATGAGGGGCATGGATGTGATAAATAGACAAAGTCTTTTCCCTGGAGTGAAGGAGTCCAGAATTAGATGGCATAGGTTTAGGGTGAGAGGGTAAAGATATAAAAGAGACCTAAGAGGCAACATTTTCACTCAGAGGGTGGTATGTGTATAGAATGAGCTGCCAGAGGAAGTGGTGGAGGCTAGTACAATTGCAACATTTAAAAGGCATTTGGATGAGTATATGAATAGGAAGGGTTTGGAGGGATATGGACCTGGTGCTGACAGGTGGGACTAGATTGGGTTGGAATATCTGGTCGGCATGGATGACTTGGACCGAAGGGTCAGTTTACATCTCTATGACTCTATGACAATGTTTGGTCTTGGGAACTGAACAGGAATGAGTAATGCAGGTTAATTACTGCTCTAAGAGCACTGTGAGGATTGGGTATCAAGTTGCTGTTATGCTCAGGGAATGGTAGCTGATTAAATTTGATCTGATAAATAAAGGCAGGACTGGGGCTGGATACCAACCACAGAATGTTGGAAAAGTAGGAAAAATCAAAAAGAACTGGTGCTGACTTTTTTTTTACTAGAGGCAGTTTTATCTTTTGGAAGCTGTTTTTAATTTTGCTTTCTAATTATTGTCCAGTTATCGACATGTTGAAAGTTCAGAGAAAGGAATATCAGACTGTAAGAGATAAGTAAAAGTCCCCAGAAGTCTGTGGAAGTTGTTTTCATTGACTGGTGAATTTGGAATTCAAGTAAAATACACAGTCCTACCATACAATACAACCTGAAGTATAAGCCATTGTCGAAAGATTTCATGAAGGCCTGGTATTTTTCATTGAAATGGGTATCCAACTAGAAAGTTTTGATGCTTTTGTTTTCTTTTTCCAATTTATCCCTTAAGTGTTTGAAATTGAGGTTTATATTCAGTGAAGATTAGACTTAGATTGTAAATATTAGATTGCCTTGAAGTTTATATGTGTTCTGCTAAAGTTAATAAATTCTTATTTCTTTTTTAACTCATAAACTCTCTGTCTAAGATCTAATTTTATACAAAGTCTGATTAAGAGCAACTGTACAATTGGAGGTCTTGGAATGGTTGAATTTCACTGTGTTGTGAATCAGTGATGGGGAAAGTTATTTGGTTTCTCTTGCTGTCCCCCAGTGCCATAGCAATATAATGGTTTTAACAGACAAGAAGGTTACAAACAGATTGTATTTCAAGGAACTTTTGCCAGATGAACAGGAGATGAAATAAAGAATGCAGAACTCGACGTAGGCTGAGGAGACTCTCTTTTTCATTCTCTCAAGGAGAAAACTGCCCTGCTTGATCATGGCAGATGGAGTTTAATTTCGATAAACGTGAGGTGCTGCATTTTGGAAAGACAAATCATGGCAGGACTTATACACTTAATGGTAGGGTCCAGGGGAGAATTGCTGAGCAAAAAGACCTTGGAGTGCAGGTTCATATTTCCTTGAAGGTGGAGACACAGATAGATTGGATAGTGAAGAAGGTGTTTGGTATGCTTGCCTTTATTTGTCAGTGTATTGAGTATAGGAGTTGGGAGGTCATGTTGTGGCTGTGCAAGACATTGGTTACTATATGCAATTCTGATATCCTGCTTTAGGAAGGAAGTAAAATATGAAATGGTTCAGAAAAGCTTTATAAGGATGTTGTTAGGGTTGGAGGGTTTGAGCTATAGGGAGAGGCTGAATAGGCTGGGGCTATCTTCCATAGAGCATCAGAGGCTGAGGGGTAACCTTATAGAAGTTTATAAAGTCATGAGGGTCATGGATAGGGTAAATAGACCTGAGGTGAGGGAGCCCAAAACTAGAGGCATAAGTTTAAGCTGAAAGGGGAAAGATATTAAAGGGAGTGAAGGACAACTTTTTCTCACAGAGGTATGTGTATGGAATGAGCTGCCAGAGGAAGAGGTGGAGCTTGGTACAATGACAACATTTAAAAGGCATCTTGATGGGTCTATGAATAGGGAGGGTTTGGATGGATATGGGCTAAAAGCTAGTAAATGGGAGGTGATTTATTTAGGATAGCTAGTCAGCATGGACGAGTTGGACCGAAGAGTCTGTTTCTGTGCTGTACATCTCTCTGAGTCTATGACTCTACTCACTGGTAGGAAGCAGCAGAGAACTGAGATATTAAAGCAGCCTGTGTTTGCCAACAGCTACCATGGATTTCATGACCTCTGCCTGAGTTATTAGACAGCTTCCGCCTGCACTGAGACAGCATCTTTCAGATAAATCAGTCCACATTGCTGTCATCAGGCTGGCTATCCCTGCCATGTAGGAAACAATAGGCTCCAAGCGCTGTGTAATACTCGATACCATGCTGGATGGGAACTCCTTCATGTTAATTGTCAGTAAAAAAAAGTTTTCTGCCAGGCTTCCCAGTGCAGTGAGCAAGGATCTGTGCTGTGTCCACTGTTTGTCATTTTTGAAATGATCTGATTGAGAATAAAGGAATCATTCTTAGTGAGTTTGCAGATGACACTGACAGTGAAGAAGATTATATGAGGGTACAGTGGGATCTTGATCAACTGGGCCAGTGGTCCAATAAATGTCAGATGGTTACAAGACATTGTACAGATAATTTTAACAAATGTAAGGTTTTTCAATGTGATAAAACAAACCAGGGCAGGACTTACTCACCCAATGATAGAGCCCTGGGGAGCTTTATCAAACAGAAAGACCTAAGAGTGCAGGTACATCATTGCTTTAAAGTGGCATTGCAGGTAGACAAGTCAATGGAGATGGCATTTAGCACACTTGCCTTCATTCAGAAGAGCACTGCGTACAGGAGTTGGGACATTATGCTACAGGGAAAGCAAATCTTAGCAGGACTTATACACTTAATGATAAGGTCCTGGGGAGTGTTGCTGAACAAAGAGTCCTTGGAGTGCAGGTTCACAGCTTCTTGAAAGTAGAGTCACTGGTAGATAGGATAGTGAAGAAGGCATTTGGTATGCCATTTGGATACAGAACTGGCTTGAAGGTAGAAGATTGAGGGTGGTAGTGAGGGTTGTTTTTCACACTGGAGGCCTGTGACCAGTGGAGTGCCATAAGGATTTGATGCTGGGTCCATTACTTATCGTCATTTATATATATGATTAGGATATGAACATAGGAGGTACAGTTAGTAAGTTTGCAGATGACACCAAAATTTGTGGTGCAATGGATAGCGAAGAAGGTTACCTCAGATTACAACAGGATCTTGATCAGATGGGCCAATGGGCTGAGGAGTGGCAGCTGAAGTTTAATTTAGATAAATGCGATGTGCTGCATTTTGGGAAATCAAATCTTCACAGGACTTATACACTTAATTGTAAGCTCCTAGAAAGTGTTGCTGAGCAGAGACTTTACAGTGTAAGTTCATAGCTCCTTGAAAGTGGAGTTGTAGGTAGATAGGGTATGAAGAAGGCATTTGTATTGAGTATTGGAGTTGGGACATCATGTTGCAGCTGTACAGGACGTTGGTTAGGCCACTCTTGGAATATTATGTGCAATTCTGGTCTCCTTCTTGTCGAAAAGATGTTGTGAAATCTAAAAGGGTTCCGAAAAGATTAATAAGGATGTTGCCAGTGTTGGAGGATTTGAGTATAGGGAGAGGTTGAATAGGCTGGAGCTGTTTTCCCTGGAGCGTCAGAGGCTGAGGGGTGACCTTAGAGGGGTTTATAAAATCTTGAGGGGCATGGATAGGGGAAATAGACAAAGTCTTTTCCTTGGAGTGGGAGAGTCCAGAACTAGAGGGCATAGGTTTAGGGTGAGAGGGGAAAGATATAAAAGGGATTTAAGGGGCAACTTTTTCACACAGAGGGTGGTACGTGTATGGAATGAGCTGCCAGAAGATGTAGTGGAGGCTGGTACAATTGCAACATTTAAAAGGCATCTGGATGGGTATATGAATAGGAAGGGTTTGGAGGGATATAGGCCAGGTGCTGGCAGGTGGGACTAGGTTGGGTTAGGATATCTGGTCGGCATGGACAGGTTGGACCAAAGGGTCTGTTTCCATGCTGTACATCTCTGTGACTCTATGAGCTGTACAAGACATTGGTGAAGCCACATTTGGAGTATTGCAAACAATTCTGGTTACCCTTCCATAGGAAGTATGTTATTAAACTGGAAAGGGTACAGAAATGATTTACAAGGTTGTTTAAAAGGGTCTTCTTCAGTCATGTTTGACACTAATACCAGTCTATTGAAGCCCTCATGAAGTCAACAATAACATTATCATTTCATGGTAAATAGAAACATGACAGAAAGAAAATTGAGAAGTGGAATTAGGGCAGGAACCATTACATCATTGGATATATCTCATGGTATTTTATATAAGAGGATCTTTCCCCAACCATTTCCAAGATGTGAAGCACCACTTCAAGGCATGTGTGTTCCTGTGAATTCTGCGCTGCTCCCTTTGGTTTCACACAATACCAGGTTATGGTCCAACAGGTTTATTTTGAAACACTAGCGTTCGGAGTGATGCTCCTTCATCATCTAGCTTTGGAATAGGACCATAAGGCACAGAATTTATAGCAAAAAATTACAGTGTCATGCAACTGAAACAATAAACTGAACAAAGTTAAAAATCACACAACACCAGGTTGTAGTCCAACAGGTTTAATTGGAAGCACACTAGCTTTCGGCGCGACACTCCTTCATCAGGTGTGTGATTGTGTGTGTTGTGTGGTGTTGTGTGATTTTTAACTTTGTACACCCCAGTCCAACACCGGCATCTCCAAATCAATAAACTGAACAAACCTAGATTGCTGTTAATGAATGGAAACCCATTCATCTTTTAGAATAGGTTGCAGGTTTCGGTTCATGAATATGTAAATCCCAGAACTTCTTTCAACTCACAATCTTGAGATAAAGTTTTATAAATAACGGTGACATCTCAGCTCAGGCAATGCAATAAAGGTGTGAGGTCAGAGTCTGTCCATATCCTAAACTTGAGTCAGGCTGGCTCTATTTCCAAAGTGGAATTCATATAATATTACATGGATTGACTGCCTGCAAATTGTGTGCTTTTTGAGCAAAATAGAATGTATCTGCAAATGCAATTCTTCAAATGCAAATTCAACCCAAACATATATATGCGTGTGTGTGCGTGCATGAGAGAGAGAGAGAGACAGAGAGAGAGTGTGACTGATTTCATGTGAGTGTGTGTGCACGTGAGTGTGAGTGCACATGAGAGAGTGCATGTTTGCATGCGCACATACTTGGTCTGAGAGTAATGGAGTAGAAGCCTGTGGGAGCGTGTATGCGTGGGTGTGAGTGTGGGTGTGTATATGTGTGTATGTATGAAAGAGGGCGTGTATATGAGAGAGGGTCTGTGAATGTGAGTATGTATGAGCGTGTGCGCATGTGTGCTTGTGTGTCTGTGTGGTTGAGAGAGTGTATAGTGTAGTGGGTCACCTGTACTGTGACATGAAGCCAAGCTCTCAATTGAAGCCATCCTCATGGGTACGGAACTTGGCTATCAGCCTCTGTTCAGCCACTCGGCATTGTTGCTTATTCTGAAGTCTGTCTTGGAGGATGGTCACCCAAAGATCCAAGGCCGAATGTCCCCGATCGCTGAAGTGTTCCCCGACTGGGAGGGAACACCCTTGTCTAGCGATTGTTGTGTGTTATCCATTCGTCCATTATCATAGCATCTGCTTGTCTTGCCAATGTACCATGCTTCAGGGCATCCTTGCCTACAGCGTATCAGATAGATAACGTTGGCCAAGTCACATGAGTGTCTGCTGCATACATGATGGTGGTGTCCCCACGTGTAACGGTGGTATCCATGTTAACACTCTGACACTCTTGCAGTGGTTGCCATGACAGAATTGTACTGTGTTGTGTTTGATGTTGTCCTGAAGGCTGGGCAGTTTGCTGCAAACAATGATATGTTTAAGGTTTTGCAGTTGTTTAAAGACGAGAAGTGGAGGCAAAGGGAAGTTCTTGGCAAGGTGCTCATCCACATTGATAACATGTTGCAGGCTGCAAAGAACATGGTGTAGTTTCTCATCTCCCTGGAAGTACTGGACAATGAAGGGTACCCTATTGGTTGCATCCCATGTCTGTCTCCTGAGGAGATCATTACAGCTTCTTGCTGTGGCACATCGGAACTGGTGATCAATGTATTGAGTATCAAACCTTGTTCTTATGAGGGCATCCTTGAGCACCTTCAGGTGTCGACCACGTTCCTCCTCATTTATACAGATCCTGTGTATGCATATGGCTTGTCCGTAGGGGATGGCTGTTTTGCTATGTTTCAATGGAAGCTAGAGAAGTGCAGCATCATGAGATTAGCTGTGGGTTTGCAATAGAGTGAGGTACTGAGGTGCCCATCCTTGATGGAGATGTGTGTGTCCAAGGATGAGGTAGATACTAAAGAGTATGAAACTAAGCCTGATGGTGGGATGAAACTTATTGATATCACTGTACAATTGTTTCACTGACCCCTCGCCATCGGTCCAGGGGAAGAAAATGTCAGAATATATTTGGTGTATAGTGTTGGTTGGAGGATCTGTGCAGCAAAGATGTTTTGTTTGAACTTGTGCATGAAAGTGTTGGCATATTGGGGTGCAAATTTGGTCCCCATGGTTGTTATGTGTATTGAGTACTGAGTACTCAGAGTATTGAGTACTGAGGCTGTTGCAGCAATGTCATCATCATGGGTATGCTGGTGTAGAGTGCTGACACATCCATTGTGATGAGGAATGTTCCCAGTGTGACTGGTCCATGGGTCCTGAGTTTCTGGAAGAAACCTGTAGTGTCGTAACAGAAGCTGGGTTTCCACTGTACAATGGGTTTCAAGATGCTCTCAACATAGCTAGAAAGGTTCTCACAGAGGGTCCCATTGTCTGATACAAAGGGATGACTTGGTGTGTTGGCTTTGTGTATCTTCAGAAGGCAGGAGAAATCACTTACACAAGAAGTACATGGGATGAGAGTGCATAGGGAACTCTGAAGGACTGGATCCAAAGTCCTGATCAATGCTTTTAGTTCACGGGGGTGCTCTTTGGTTGGATCGGTTGGTAGTTGCCTGCAGTGTTCCTGGTTGTTTAGTTCTGAAAATGTGTTGCTGGAAAAGCACAGCAGGTCAGGCAGCATCCAAGGAGCAGGAGAATTGACGTTTCGGGCATGAGCCCTTCTTCAGGAAACTTCTTCAGCCCTTCTCCAGCATCTGCAGTCCTCACTTTCTCCTGGTTGTTCAGTTGTCAGTACACTTCCCTGCAGTGGTCTCTTCTATTCTGAATGATGATGGCTCCTCCTATATCTGCTGGTTTGATGACAATGTTGTGATTGGCTTTGACAGCATGAATGGTGTTGCATTATGATTGGGTGATGTTTTGCTCTGCCTTGTGGGTGCAGCTGAGGAATCTGGTATTTACACATTTCCTGACATTTTGAGCATTCATGTCAAGATCAGGGCAGCGAGCCTCCAGTGGGGTCCAAATTAACTCCTTCTTTGGTCGCTCCACTACAGATCTCTCTGATGATTATTCTAGATTGTTGGTTGGGTCTTTGGGATCACTGCTGACATCTTGGAAGAATTCTCGGAGTCTCTTTCATCTGACGAATTCCTCCATGTCTGCTGAAAGATCCATGAGGTCTGTTTTGGTGGTGGGGCAGAAATTGAGCCTTCGGTTGAGAACCTCAATCTCTTCCAGTTGATGGGTATGGTCTGATAATTTGATGATCGATTTCCCCTTGGAGCTAAAGTTTTCAACTGTGGTACCAGGGGAAGCTTGGCTACTGCTGGTGGTGATGCCAAGTTTCTCCAGTTTCTTGTTCTTGGTGTGCATCTACATTGTACAGTTCTGTCGCCTTGTCTGCTTGGCAGTGTCACGTAACTGTACTGCTGTGTCTTGAGTGCAAACTAAGAGCGTTCATTCCATCTTGATTTCAAGGTTATGGCGCCTGCTGTAGAGTTGGTGCATGAGATGATTGAGGGGTTTGCGAGAGGTGTGGTGGCAAAGTCTCTCAGTGTAGTCTATGTTGTAGGTTGACTAGAGTGGGTTCGTGATCTATAATCCTTAGGGATTTTTTATAAAGCCTTAAATTATCTTGAGACTGTGACTTAAAAGAAATTCTGGGATTTACGTATTAATGAACTGAAACCAGAAACCCATTCTAAAAGATAAAAGACTTGACAGCAATCGAGGTTTGTTCAGTTTATCACTTCAGTTGCATGACAATGCAATCTTATGCTATTATTTCTGTGTCTTATGGTCCTGCTCCACAGCCAACTAATGAAGGAGCAGTGCTCTAAAAGCTAGTGCTTCCAAATAAACCTCTTGGACTATAACCTGCTGTTGTGTGACTTTTAACTTTGTCCAACCCAGTCCAACACTGGCTCCTCCACATCTTGGCTACCATTTGGTTTCATTCAGCCTTGTTCTGCAGAACAATGTGAACACATCAGTAATTGCATTGCACTGTATTTGTGTAATGTGACTATTTTAATGAGAGGCTGAAGATATATGGAGGCTTCAAGAGGTGGAGATTAGGCTTGCATTATTAGAAGGCATGTGATGGTGTAGCGGAATATCCAAATTTGAGGATTGAGTCTGATGGCTGTGTTATTGATGGCTGAGTATTGGTGGTTTGATTCATTTAACAGAATGAGAAAAAGTTGGTGGCATAGTGAATATAAGCTGTCCTTTGACGGTGCATTCTCCAATCCTGACCACCCATGTAAGGTCATTATACCCCTGATATTGCAGCTATATATGAGGAGATGATGGGCCCATGGTATTATTGCTAGACTGTTAATCCAGAGACTCAGACAATGTTTTGGGGAACTGGGTTTGAATCCCACCATGGCAGATGGTGGAATTTGAATTAAATACGAGTCAATAGTCAGAAAAAAATAACATCTGGTTCACTAATGTCTCAGAGGGATGGAATCTGTCATCCTTACCAGGTCTGGCCTATATGACTCCAGACCCACAGCAATGTGGTTGACGCTGAGCAAATAGGAAAGTACAATGAATGCTGGCCCAGCCAGTGACATCCACATTCCACAGATGAATAAACAAAACCTTTGAGGGCGGCACGGTGGCACAATGGTTAGCACTGCTGCCTCACAGCACCAGAGACCCGGGTTCAATTCCCGACTCAGGCGACTGACTGTGTGGAGTTTGCACGTTCTCCCCGTGTCTGCGTGGGTTTCCTCCGGGTGCTCCGGTTTCCTCCCACAGTCCAAAGATGTGCGGGTCAGGTGAATTGGCCATGCTAAATTGCCTGTAGTGTTAGGCAAGGGGTAAATGTAGGGGTATGGGTGTGTTGCGCTTCGGCGGGTCTTTGTGGACTTGTTGGGCCGAAGGGCCTGTTTCCACACTGTAAGTAATCTAATTCCCAGTTTAAATCTCTCAGGATTTGACCTCCTTGCCATACACACCCATTCCTTTTGAAGGATGTTCTTTATGGATTCCCAGGTAACCCCATTCAGCCATGGCATTATGACCACTTTAGAAAAAAACACTTGCAGTAGTACATTCACAAACTTGGGACAACAAGTTGATTCCAATATTGACAGTTAGCAGCAACTTTCCTCTATTTAGTGTTGCTTCTCATTTAAAAGGGCCAGGCTGCCTTTATGAGATGCAGGGTAGCTGAAACACCTAAAGCCAAGCATACTGTTAGATTACCACCATTCGGTTCACACTGCCACACCCCCTCCCAACCCCCCCCAACTCACCTCCATACCCGAAACCTTCCCCTGTCACCACACAAAGTATAAAACCTGCACCCACACCTCCCCTCTAAGCTCTGTCCAAGGCCTAAAGGATCATTTCAAATCCAGCAGAGATTTTCCTACTCTTCCATCCACCTCATCTACTGCATCCATTGCTCTCGATGTGGTCTCCTCTACATCAGGGAGACAAAATGCCAACTTGCAAAATGACTCAGGGAACATCTCTGGTCTGTACACACCAAACTACCTCACTGCCTCTCGTCAACCACTTCAACTCCCCCTCACACTCTCCCAAGGACATGCAAAACAAAACCACTTGCCAACTGGAGGAGGAATGCCTCATCATCTGCTTGGGATCCTACAACCACATGGCATCAACGTTGACTTCACTAGTTTTCAATCTCCCCACTCCCCACTTAACCCCAGATCCAACCCTCCACCTTAGCACCACCCTCCTGACCTGTCCTACCTGTCTATCTTCCTTCCCACCTATCCATTCCACCAATCTATTACATTTACTCCACATCTGCCTCCACCTATCGTCTTCCTAGTTACCTTCCCCCAACCCCCCCCCATTTATCTTTCAGCCGACTTTCCTTCCACCCTCACCCCGCACCACATTCCTGATGAAGGGCTTTTGTTGAAAACATCGATTCTCCTGCTCTTTGGATGCTGCCTGATTGGCTGTGCTTTTCCAGCATCATATTCTTTGACTCTGATCCCCAGCATCTGCAGTGCTCACTTTCTCCTAATGCCTGAAACATTGACCCTCCTGCTCCTCGGATGCTGTCTGACCAATTGTGCTTTTTCAGCACTATGTTTTCTGACCCTATTCAGCCAGGCAACAGTGCATTTAGCCATGGGTAGAATGCTACAATCAATCATATGCGGAGGCAAATAAGAAGTGAATTTGCCATTTGCCTCCAAAGAAGTGATTGTGGGCAGGTCATGAATCATGAATCCCAAGCCTGAAATTGGGTACAAAGGAATCTTCAGCATGACTGGAATCTCATTAACACATTTTGCTGAACCATTTGTGTTTTTATAGCATTATTAGTATGCCTGCAATTAATAAGAATGTAATTTTTTTTCTGGTGATTTTTAGTCTTAACTTGAATCGTGATAGATCAATTGCTAAATAGTAAACTACCAGTTTAATCATTTAAGTGAGAATGACTGTTTGTTTTACATTTTCGAAAGTCACTAGTGAGTTAGAAATTTTTTTCATGAATCGCATAAAACGTTCTTGGCTGTGAGACGGGAAGTTTATAATGAAAGGTTTTGGTGGATTCCATAACAGCCTTTTAGTGAACAGATTGATGTGATACTTTTTCCATGGTCTGAGACCCCTAGCCATAATCACACTTTGGATTATCCCTCATCTTTCTCTGGAGGAGTGGATCTCTGCACTTTCCATACCTACTGCAGATTCATTTGTGTACTACTCACTGCCTTTGAGAGAGCTCCAGGCCACCTTCAGGTCATTGATCTCTGCTGTCAGATCACTGAGGTATTGATTCTTTATACTACACACACCTCATGACTCCAACCACCCGGATAGCAGTTGAATGAATTTTATTTGCTTGACCCAGAATAGCCAGTCTGATTTTGAAAAGCCTCCAAAGAGCAATCAAGTCTTTGCTCTCAAAATTTTCCATGCCATGGAGCACAATGGAATTGGTACAGTGGCAAAGTAAGGCAAAGTAGACCAGTACCAAGGGTAACTCAGTTGTAGCAGATTAAACAGGCTTTGACACTGTCCTCATAGTAGTGTTTAGCTGCGTGTTCATGATCTATCTGAGGCAGCTGGACAACCATGAGGCAGAGCAATATTCTGCAGCAGTGCTGGCTCAGTCTCTGTTCAGAGTGAAATACTGTGGTTATGCATACCCATTGCTCTCTGTCAGCTTCCAGATTAGCCTCACTCTGATTTTTACATTTTGGTTGAATTGATCATTTAAGTTGAGGCCAACAGATGACAGCCATGTCTAGATTGATGTCAAGCAGTTGGGGCTTTGGTTCCATAGCCTTCTGAAGAAGGAAACATTGTGTACTTTCCCAGTGATGTAATCCAGGTGGCACACAACACAATATTCTCCTCTGGATTGGGGTGGACGGGACAGGTTGTGGTGCCAGGGGAATTGATTGCAATTTGCAAGTCTCCTTTCTCTGCACACTAGTTCACAAGAACATGACACTTAATCTTATTAAGGAGGTGCCAAAATGACCAAATGTGAGCCCTTATTGTGAAAAGTCTGAAAACTTGGATGTGTTAGTAAACATGGTGTTCAAGTTCCCCATTCAAAACAACTAGCTACATGACGAAGGAGCGGCGCTTTGAAAGCTTGTACTTACAAATTAATCAGTTGAACTATAACCGGGTGTTATGTGATTTTTAACTTTGACCACCCCAGTCCAACACCAGCACGTCCACATCAACTTACGCAGAGTGATCAACTGGAGCATTGCTCAGTGGTCAGACTCAGCGTCCATGCATTCTAACTCTGATGCATTGTAGCATGATGCATTATATACAGCATGCATCGTAGCAACTCACCAAGATTACTTAAAATCGTGAGGAGTGTGAATAGGGTAAATAGACAAAGTAATTTCCATGGGGTGGGGGAGTCCAGAACTAGAGGGCATAGGTTTAGGGTGAGAAGCAAAGATTTAAAAGGGACCTAAGGGGCAACATTTTCACACTGAGGGTGCTGTGTATATGGAATGAGCTGCCAGAGGAAGTGGTCAAGGCTGGTACAAATACAGCATTTAACAGGCATGTGGATGGTTATACGAATAGAAAGGGTTTAGAGGGATATGGGGCAAGTGCTGGCAAATGGGACTAGATTAATTTAGGATATCTGGTCAGCATGGACGAGATGGACCAAAGAGTCTGCTTCCGTGCTGCACATCTGTATGACTCTATAACAGGACCTTGCAGCCTCTGAATGACAATAGCATCAAAGTTATGGGAATATTGCAGTCTCGCAAGTTCTCCAAACCACAAACTGCCTTTACTTGGATACACATTATCACTCCTTCATTATTGCCAGGTTATAATCCTTGAAGTTTGAACTCCCCAATGTCAAATGCAATCACCACAAAAGCTGCAGTAGTTCAAGAAGGCTTGCCACTAACTCTTCAGAACACTGGAGATGTGCAATAAATATGCTTACACCCATTGCAAAACACTAAATCTACTGAAGTCTGAGTTTATAATAAAATTGACAGTATTACATCATATTTTACCACCTTGCTATGCTTTAGAATGATCAGGGAATTTCTTATCTCAGTTTTGGAGACTGAACTCTCACATAAATCATAAGAGGTGTGAAGTAAAAGCTAGATGTTCCCCTTAAGCAATTTAGCAGTAGTCATTGAAAAGAATCACTAAAGTGGGATTAAGGAAGTAGAACAAAATGTCATTACAGTTCCAGAGATAAAGTTGTTTTATTATTTAAACTTGATTGCAAAACGGCAATTTTCCAATGATTTTTTTTCATTATATTGCTTGCAGCTCATCCATGAATGTGTTCGCTGTGAATTACAAGTTACTGGCTTGCAAGAAAAAGAGCTGTTGGGACTAATATTTTTAAGACATTGTCCTGAGACTCTGAAGTGTTAACTTAGATAAGTAAGCCAGTGTCCCTTCAAAACCCCCCTAAAAAACTGCAAATGCTGTAAATCAGAAACAAAAATAGAAATTGCTGGAAAAGCTCAGCAGGTCTAACAGCATCTGTGGGGAGAAATCAGAGTTAACATTTTGTGTCCAGTGAGTTTTGAGGAAGGGTCACTCAACCCAAAATGTTAATGGATTTCCCTCCACAGATGCTGCTAGCCCTGCTGAGCTTTTCCAGCAAATTTCTGTTTTTGGTCATAGTTCCTTCAGTCTTGTTGGCTGCTAACTGCAAAAGTTTCTTTTTCTCACACACCTATTTTACAAAAATAAAGGAATACATATCAGTAACGTAGGGAAGCAGGTATTTATCATTATTTGACACATATTAAATAAATACATCTGGTCGATATATTCAGTAGCATATCAGAGTATGAAATTATGTTCTGAGGCATTCATCTTATTCCTTGCACTCTGGTCTCCATAGTTACACATTTGTTTAAATCTCTTACTGGTTTTGTTGTTAACTGTGGCTGCAGAATGCTAGACAGTTATTTGACCCTCAACTTTACTTCTAAAAAGGTTGAATTTATGATCTACCTTCCTTTATAAAATTTATGTTTAAATATGTTGTATCTTTGTGTTCCTGAACAGTATTTCACCACAGTAAGCTTCCACCAATACATAGCAATGGGGGCCCGAGAGTCACATATAAACGACAGGTTTTGGGACTTGCTGTGCCATTATTATGTTCATTCTTTAAAAGAAATCTTGCTGTTATTGGCACTAGTACTGACTTCTTTATATCACCAGCTGAGACTGATAGCTCAGGGACTTTCAAAGTACATCATTCTCCAGCTTTTCAAACAGTCACAGGTTTCTAATAGAAACTGCGTTGGAAACAGCAGAGCTGTGTCTGCACTGAGCTGCAGGAATATCTGCTGAGCATTGTGGCAATGGGAATTTACTAAGAGTGGGTACAGTGCAGAGGAGGAGGAGGTGCTAGCTGTGTTAATTCAAGTAAATATAGAAATAATATATCTAAATAACAAATTATTTAAATGCAAATCTAATAATTAGATATATTTTTGATTAGATCTAAAGGATAAAATTACAGTGAACTAAATGGAAGATTAACATTAAAGAAATTCACATTCAAAGGCAAAATCTGACATCATAAATAAATAATATGTAAGAGTGAATGTGGTAAGGACTAAAACAGATAGACAAAACGAAACAGAAATGGATAAGGCTTTTTAAGTCAAATAATGGGAATGCAGAGACCGATTTTTGCAGTTCCTGTGCCACATGAGAACTGGAGGATGCTTCATGCTTTCTGGATTGCCATATGGGCATGAAGTACCTTCAGTTGTTTGGACTCCACCCCAGGGTTCTGGAGATTTTGTTGATTTATTGATAAGATGTGGGCATTGTTGGTTAGACCAGTGTTTTTTGGCCACTCCTTTTTGAACTGCAGCATTCCATGTTGTAGTGTTACCATCTAACTGTTGCCCTTGTCATCACTGGTAGAGATTGAGTTTGTAAAGTGATGTGTAAGGAGCCTTTGTGTGGTGTTAGAATACATCTTGTCGGTAGTACACACTGCTGCCACTGTGTGATGGTGGTACAGGGTGCGAATGCTGAAGGTGTTAAATGTGGTGAAAACCAAGTGGGCTGCTTTATCTAGGATAGCCTTGAGTTTCCCGAGCATTATTAGAACTGCAAGCAACACTATCTGCAACTCAAGCAGCAGCTAGTGCCGGAACATACAGGAGGCTGAGAATTTCCAAGAGCAGCCACTCCACTTTACAGTCACAATGATTTTAGGAGAATATATATATAGATGGCTGTCTGGCAAGTTGAAAAGTGGAGGACTGCGCAGGAATCTTCTGGGACTATACAAACATTTGGCAATGAGTGAATTAGGAAGGACAAATTGATGTTCTGCGGTCAGGCACAGGAACACACAAGAATTTAAAGAGCATGACATCTCTTTAAATGTTGGAATCTCTGGAATACTCCCACTGCAATGTTCTAATAACTATAGTAATCCTAGGATAAGAGAAGATGGGGCTGGAGAAACAATCCTGAGGTGAGTGGATTTTAGCTCTTTGCAACATTGGGACTAGGTTCGCTGCGGACAGATCCTATACAGGTTGGAAAGATACTCAACAAAACTTGGACCAATGCAGTCAGGGAGGCTGAAAATAATTTGGTAACAGGACAGACACCAGGCTGATGCAGTTGACAGGAACAGCCTGGTGTACCTTGCTTTGTAAGCTTTTCTTTGTTCTTTCATTGGAGGTGGATAGTAACAGTCACATACAATGGCCCTTAAGAAAGTGACATTGAGCCAATTTCTTGAAGTGCTGCTGTTGAGCTGGAGTAAATACACTCATAAAGCTGTTCGAAATCCTGGATTTTGATTCAGGAATAGCTAAAAAAAATGACAATGTATCTCTAAGGCAGGATGGAATGTGACTTGGAGGGGAACTTGCAAGTGGTGAGTTTTCCATATGTCGACCACCCTTGTCTTTTCAGGTGTTAGAAGTTGCAGGTTGGAAAAGTGTGACAGATGGAGGCTCATTAGGTTACTGCAGCACCTCAAGAGAACTCATTTCATGGTGTCTTTGAGATTACAGCTTTGAATCATTGGGGGTATGCAAACAAAGGCCGGGTTTGTCATATTGGGTCTAAAGCATATATGACCAAAAAAGAGGGTTCAGCAAATTTGAGTACTATAGAGAGTTGCTCAGAATCAGAGCATTATAGTGTGCACTTGTTGGATCCTTGGACCCCTGGTAAACACCAATGAAACAGCTGTTGATATTTTGGTCATAAGAGAATCCATTTAAAGAGAAACAGGTTGGCTCCACCCAATGATGTTTCATCGCTTACTTTGTAAACCAATCAGTTTTTGTCTGTAAATAATGGATTCATTGACTGTAAGGAGTTCCAACTGCCCAGTAAAATGTCATTCTACCTTTTTGGGGCCAGATGGGACAACTCATTGGATATTATCAAGAACCCAGGAAAGGTGATCCAATAGGCAATGCAGAAGGCTATAGAAATTGCTCAAGAATATGTCAGATGCTCCAGACAGCTAACTCAAAAGGAACAAATGTCAGTAAGTCGAGCCACCAAGGTGCCACTAGCTGAAAAAAATCTGGGACCCATCATTGGTAGGATTTCCTAATACCAGGGGCTGCAGGAAATAATGTAACTAATTGTTGGCAGGTAACCAGAATGGGGTATACCATTGAAGTAGGTGTATTGGTCATGTGGGTGATAGCCACGTGCTGTCAACAATGAAGAATGACCAAGATTATGAGCATCTTTTGCTACATGCCAGTCACACTTTTACAAAGGAAGGGTGCGGAAAAGATAGACTCTGGTATTTACAACAGGGTAATTGAGGGAATCTACCGAGATCTGGAGTCTTTAGATTAGATTACTTACAGTGTGGAAACAGGCCCTTCGGCCCAACAAGTCCACACTGACCCTTCGACCAGCAACCCACCCAAACCCATTCCCCTACATTTTACCCCTTCACCTAACACTACAGGCAATTCACCTAACCTGCACATTTTTGGAAATGTAGGAGCACCCAGAGGAAACTCACACGGACATGGGAGAATGTGCAAACTCCACACAGACAGTTGCCTGAGGCGGGAATTGAACCCAGGACTCTGGTACTGTGAGCCACCATGCCACTGAGCCACCATGCCATGCTGTGAGCCACTATGCTGCCTAAGTCTTGGCCATTCAAAGGATCACAGAGTTATCCTCAGCATTAAATTAATTGTGTTGGTAAACTACTGCTAAACGGTGAGAAGTGATAAGAACTGCAACGTGACATTAAATGGAACACAGTTGCGAGCTGCCAACTGTGAATAAATGTACAAGGACACAAAACTGCAAGTCGCCAGTTCCCAGGAAGGGACACCACGGGCCTCAGAGGCCTTTGTTAAACTTCAGAGACGATAATAGAAATATAATTGATTCTAAAGATATGGGAAGACCATGTGGGATTGCCTTATCATTTGCTCTTGTGCTAATTTGTCTCTAAGGAAACAAAGAAGTAATAATTGTCGCAGCTCCACAAAGGGATTGTTCATGCTTTAAACAGCGGTACCATGAAAGAAGTCATTATAACTTGAGGTGCATATGACTATTATGCTAAGAACAAACCGTAATGAGTAATAAATTTAGATTGTATTAATCTAGATTAATATTATTAATAAAGAATCTATCTATCTATTAACAAAAACAGAAATTTCTGGAAAAACTCAACAGGTCTTGTAGCATTTGTGGAGAGAAAGCAGAGTTAATGTTTCGGGTCCATTGACCCCTCTTCAGGATTGATGTTAACTATTAAAATGTCATTTTTGCAGAAGAAAGAATAAGTGGAGAGGGGAGGGTAGGTTATAAGTGGAGATAGAGCACAAAGAGAGAAAACAGTTGGACTGACAAAGAAATGGGTAAAGATCAGCCTGTGAGAATGATTAGCTGCTAATGGGACAATTTGTGGCTAATTATGAGTTTTGTGGGGTAGCAGCCAATGTGGTGTCAAGCCTAGTGTGTGGGGGTTGAAGTAAGGACATGGGAGTAAATACCCAACAAAGAGACAGGCATTGCAAGTACCTATGGCCACATCTTTGAGCTGAAGAAAGTGAAAGGAGTTCAAGGGGAGGTTGTTTAGAGTGAGGACGAGCTCGGCCAGGTGGAGGAGGCTGGTGGTGGTGGTTCAGAGCTTAAAAATGTGTTGCTGGAAAAGGTCAGCAGGTCAGGCAGCATCAAAGGAACAGGAGAATCGACGTTTTGGGCATAAGCCCTTCCTCTGTCTTAAAGGCAATCAATGATTTGGCTTTTGTGTCCTTTAGCAATGAGTTCCATAGATTCACTAGTCCCAGCTGAAGAAATTCTTCCTCATCTCAGTTCTAATCAAACACAGACTGGGTGATGACATTGCATATCCCCTCCGGTCTGTGTGTAAGCGTGGACTCGAAAGTCCCATTGTTGGTCATTTTAACACAGTATCCTGCTCACTTACCCACATATCTGTCCTCGGCATGCTGCAGTGTTCCAGTGAATCACAGGAAAAACTACAGGAACAACATCTCATCTACAAACTAGGCACTTTGCAGTCTTCTGGACTTAACATTGAGTTCAATACCTTCAGATTGTGAGCCGTTTCTTCCCTTAGGATGTAGGTTTAGGGTGAAAATAGAGGAAGACGAAGCAATGATCTAATTCAACGTAACAGCACTGTTCACCTCCATCAACATCGACTTGGCAAAGGAAACACTTACCACACTTTTAGAAGAGACCATCACACACACACCAACCACCATCAATCACATTAGCAATGAAAACATCATGAAGCTATGATTTGGAGATGCCGGTGTTGAACTGGGGTGTACAAAGTTAAAAATCACACAACACCCGGTTATAGTCCAACAGGTTTAATTGGAAGCACACTAGCTTTCGGAGCGACGCTCCTTCATCAGGTGATTGTGGAGGGCTCGATCGTAACACAGAATTTATAGCAAAAATTTGCAGTGTGATGTAACTGAAATTATACATTGAAAAATTGATTGTCTGTTAAGCCTTTCACCTGTTAGAATACAGTGATAGTTTCACTTCTTTCATGTGTAAATCACAAAATCCTTCTTTTAAAAGTTGCATTCTCGGGTTAGCTGTTAACAATGGTGATAGCTAGACAATATGTTGAAGGTGTTAGCCCCCTGTGTTCTCTGTCTATGACCTGATGTTTGGATTGGTTCTAATCTAATAAGTGAGATAACAGTGTTTTACATAAATTCCTGTAGTTTTTGAGCTCAGAGTTCTACATGAATGTTTTTGAGCAAAGTGCAATGTAACTCTGCATCACACTGCAAATGTTTGTTATAAATTCTGTGTTACAATCGAGCCCTCCACAATCACCTGATGAAGGAGCGTCGCTCCGAAAGCTAGGGTGCTTCCTATTAAACCTGTTGGACTATAACCTGGTGTTGTGTGATTTTTAACATCATGAAGCTAGTGGACCTGTGCCTCACCATCCGCTTCACTTTCAACAACATAGTCTACAAACAAACCAATAGCACACCCATGGGATCTCCGCTATGAGGATTCAAAGCAGAAGCAATAATGCAAAGACTAGAACAAACAGCCCTACCAACCACAGCTCAGCGAGCAAACCTACACCTTAACCTCAACCTGAGCTACAAACCTTCACAAACCTTGCATTTCTTCCCTTTCTTTTAGCTTGTTACCATGTCCTCCCCTGCCCTCATCCCATTTACTGTCTTTTCAAGTCTGGCAGGAGACAGAATTCAGCCATTCTCACATTCTGATCACTTAATCTGAGATATCAACATCTTTTTCTCCACCAGCACTCTACACCCAGTACCCCCATACCACTATTGCATAAATGCGGTCCCCTCTATACTTCACTTCAGCTCTGATGAAGAATTATCAAGACTCAAAATGTTAGCTTGCTCTCTGTCCAGCTCCTGTGATCTCCAGCATTTCCTGTTTCCAGTACAGATTCCAGCATCTATAGTAATTTGTTCTGAATTATTGCAGTTCACCCATTTGCTCTTTAAATCTATGAGATTGCCTACCAAACCATCATCCCCTTTAAGTAATGTTTTTCAATTTAGTATAACCACTTTGCCCCTCATCCCATTGTGGTTTCCTTTACTTAGATTCAGCATGTTCGTCCCAGAATCAACTGCACCATTTAAAACATCACACGCTGCTTCTACAGGTTTGGGTGTGTAAGCAATCCTGTATTGTAGTTTCACCAGGTGAGATCTCATTTTTAGGTATGTCTGATCCTAGCATAGCCTCCTACACCTTTCGCTGAACCAGTATTGATCCCTTGGCTTGATGTTCATGCTAGAGTGGGAATATATAGATCCAGGAGGTTACAGCTTGAGTTTGAATAGAATTCCTCTACTCTGATGACCCACAGCACCTCTCTTATACCCAAATTCTGAGATTCTCAATTTGTTTTGAATCGAACCAAGTTAGCACATTGGTAGTGTCACGCAATCTAATGTAACATCCCCTCAGTATGCTGGGACTTTGTCAAGACTAAGACTGTGCAGTGATCATTCTCCATGCACAATTATAGACAGATGAATCTGTTCCGGGTGAATACAAGATCCAGGGAGGTTTTTACTCTTATTGATGCTGCTACAGTTCCATTGTGGCAATAATGTCTTTTTAGGACTTGGTCAATATTGCTGCCACTGAACCAACTCTTGCTGTTGTCAAATGAAATCACACACTCACATTATATTCTGTACCTTGCCAGCCACAGTGATTCATCATGTGGTGTACAACATTAAGGCAAATGATTCATCACTTGAAGGAGGACAGTAGGTGGTAATCAGCACACAGGTTCCTTGAGAAAGTGAGGACTGCAGATGCTGGAGATCAGAGCTGAAAATGTGTTGCTGGAAAAGAGCAGCAGATCAGGCAGCATCCACGGAGCAGGAGAATCGACATTTCCGGCATGAGCCCTTCTTCAGGTTCCTTGCCTATCTTTGACTTGATAATGTGAGAGCTCATAGGTTCAAGGGTCAAATTTGAAGATTCACGGAGCAATTTATTTCTTACTGTGTACTCTGTGCTGTCAACTCGCGAGATCTTTCCTGCTGCCAGAATGGGGTATACCAAGGTGGTGGTGATCTTTGGGATATTAGCTGTAAGCTATGATTAGGTGAGATCGAATATATTGCTTGTCTAGTCAGTGAGTCAGCTCTCCCAATATTGGCTGAAGCTCCAAGGTGTTAACAAGTAGGACGTCGCAGGGCTGGAAGGGGTGTATGTGCTATTGTCTTTTTTTTTGTCAATACCAATTTGTCCATGCAGTTGTATTCCTTTTAGGGTTTTTTTGATGTTTCATACAACTGAACAGCTGGCTAGCTACTGCAGAGAGCAGATAAGAGTTAATCACACGGCTGTGTTTCTGAAATCACATTAGGCCAGACCATGTAAGCACAGCAGATTTCCTTCACTGAAAAGCACGAGTGAGCCAGATGGAGCTTCACAGCAATGTATCTTAGTTTCATGGTCACCAAAAATGAGACTAACATGGAATTTCTAATTTAAAAGTTCAATTGTTAATTGAATTTTAAATTTCACCAATAGCAGAGGTAAGAGTAGAACTCATGCCCGTTCAGCATTAGTTTGGCTCACTGAATTATTAGAGTCGAGAGTGTGGTGCTGGAAAAGCACAGCATGTCAAGACAGCATCCCAGGAGCAGGAGAATCAACATTTTGGGCAAAAGCCCTTCATTAGGAATGAGGACGATTCCTCTAGATTCTTCATTCCTGATGGAGAACTTTTGCCCAAAACGTCGATTTTTCAGCACCTTGGATACTGCCTGACATTCTGTACTTTTCCACCACCACACTCTCGTCTCTGATTACCAGCATCTGCAGTCCTCACTTTTTCCTCACAGCTGATTAGTCATTGACATGACCAAAACATCATTGTTTCACCATTCTAGATTGAAATATAAAACAAGATGGCTTTGAAAAGAGAATTGGATAATTATACGAAGAAATGCAGGAGAATGGAAATCATTGACAATCCTTCAGAGATTCTGCACGGGTACAACAGGCCAATAGACCTTCTCTGTAGCATTCTATTATTGTATGATATTGGAGGTTAATGACTTGTTAGGTAGCTCTGACAGGGAGGTGATGCAACGGGAGGTGATGCAACAGCACAGATGATATTAGCAAAGTTAGCTTTTGTACATGATTAGGGTTATCAGTCTTCAGGAATTATCCTGTACAAGCCAGTATGAAGATTCCATGACCTGAGTAAAGAGATTTATCCAAGTTACTAAGGGAAAGCAAGAATGGGAAATTATCAGAATGAGATGTTGGCTGCAGAATTTGTTTGTGAGTGAGGGAATCAGGAATTATTGTTGCAAATAGAAGTCGTGAGAGCACCAACAGAGGCCCAGTCTGGAATCAAATTATTTTCTTAATTTAGTCAATTTGTTTTATGATCTATTCACACCCAGCTCTGAATTGGGAAAAAAAAATTGCCATCTGGCAGTTTATTCTCAAATAAGGCAATTCATCCAAATATCTTTCTCCGAATGTTAACTACCTTTGAATACATTAAGAGATGTTGAAAAAAATCTTTGTTTTATTCTGAATGTAAGTATTGAATTTGCATGAAGAATAGATTATAGCTGAATTAGTAAAATATTTGAATAAGGTAGATTTTGTATTTGTAACATACCTTCTACAATAAGCAAGACTGTTAAAAGTATTGAATGATTTGCTGTCATAAACTTAAATATCTCAAAAAGGAATAACATCATTTGAGTTCAAGGTGATGACATAACACTATTATTGATCATTACAATAGTAAATATTCTTATATGCAAAATTCTTTTATACCAACTTGACCATTATTCTTAATTTAACTAATGTTATGTGATATTTGTAATAATGTATGAATATAACTCAGTTACATTTTCATTTTCTGGTCGTTGTGGCCCAAGTTGCTTATTTATTGTTATAGTCTAACACTGGGAAAACTATTTGGAGTGCCCTCTGCTTTCCAGACATTCTCCATGTGGATGATAAAGTCTTAAGAGCATTTTTAAAAATTATTTTGTGCAGCTGGGCAGTGATTATATACCAAAAGAACTATCATAATGTCTAAAGAAACCGGTAACTCAAGTTAACAAAATAAGTTATGGAGGTCCAAAAGCTTGCCGTGACAGAAATTTTACAAGAACATCAGTAACAAGATTTCTGTTCCAGGCAGCGTCACATTTCCTAAAGTACAAAATACAAGCATTCTTGACAGAATAGCACATAAATGTAAACAATAATGAATTGTAAAATGTAATACACATTCAAATCCATATAAATCCAATCTTTACTGAGAGAATTTCCAGTATTTTCCTTGTGCTTGTAAACTGTTGCCCAGATCAAATTGTTGACCTAATATAACAGCACTTATTTTTTATCTGCCTTGTACTATTAGACACTACAGAATTCTACACTACATCTTAAGATGTTGAAAAATGTTGCAAGTAAATCTACCTTCTCCACATTTGCGACCTTACATTTTGCACGTACGAAGAATCCATTGCCAATGCCTCTAAACTAGTCATAAAAAAGTATCAGCTATCTCAAGTCAAAAACACTATCACAGAAGAGATACTCTCACACAAATAATTACACCCCACAAAAGGAACAATTCAAGTTGATACAGAAGGCTGCGGCAAGATGGATCAGCACTTTCCAATTGGTGTCAGGATTATTGGAATACGATGAGAGTATTAGTACAGTTTTAATGAGTCAAAAGACAGATATCCCAGAATGGCAACATGGGCAATGGAAATAATTACAAAATAATTCTCGTTCTGAAATTGTTTCAGACAGCCACTAATGAACTGTCTTCAGAATTTTCTGGGTTGGCCTTGAAGATTAGCCCAGGGAGCAGAATGATGTAGTGCACCACTAACAAAAAAACTTTAGACAGGAATCAAACATGATGTGAAGCAACTGGGGAGGTAGTTTCACATTCAATCTGCCGAGCACACAAGGGAATGTCGAATCAATCTGAATTTTGAGTTTATATAACCAGCTGAATTGGTAATTTACAACATTTAAAAAGCAGAGCTGTGTATGAGAAGCAATGAAATACCTTACTTTTCAAGAGCACTTTGCTTACTGAAACAAGTGGCGTATAAAAAATTTAAAGTCAGCCTTCAGGCTGTATTAACCAATCATTCATCAAGAAATCTCTGAGCAGTATTTGAAGGACAAAGTGATTGTGCTGCAAAAAGGATATGGCGGAAGTGCAATAAAATTGAGACAACAGGCGTGTAAGGAAGTTTAACACAATAAGCTTGTAGATTTTAAGAAGTACGGCTTCAACAATCCAGTAAATTTCCACAACTAAATATTGTTGTTCCAAATTGTTTGCATATTGCTGCATAATTTGTCCTTTCCAAATACATTTCTGAATAATAGGTAAGTAATCAACAAGAACAAAAAAAAATAACATGCAGTAAAAGCTATATTGTTTCTGTCTTGGACTGCTGATAGTTTAGAAAAGATACCAAGGCTTAAATTATCTGCTTTCACTGTAGATTTAACAGTGTAACTTTGGCAGTCAGAATTGGGGATAATAAAGAATCTGTTTCCTCAGGTGCCCATCAATTTTTGTAGTGGTCTTATTTTCTTGAAAATTGATGTTGCTTATTGGAAATACTTGACCATTTCTCTTCATTAGAAATAACATCAAATAAATAGCTTTTGGAGTTATTGTCTATGGGAGATTTGACCTGAGAATAACTCAAGTTAATTTAGATTCAGATATTGCCTTGAACTTCATTTCAGTTTTAAAGGATTAAATCTATAAGAGGCTGCTTGCAGTAAAGTTGATTATAACTCAGGCAAAGCATAATAAATAATAAAGGACGGAGAAAGATCTTCTTGTCCATGGATCCTTCTTGATCACGGCATGTTCTTGTGTGTATCTTAAACTCTCATGTATCTTGGCAATATGATGTTTGCCTGATTGTTGTCTCATAGGTTAGCATTGGGGTCAATCATCCTGAACATGCATCTCTGAGCTTAAAAAATAATACCTAATCAAGTATCGCGTTAAGCATGCATTTATCATCTGAAAAATGAGGGTGGGAAAATTGAGTTACATGTCAAGTCTAGGGTTAAATATATATTTTGGCATTAGACATATTAAGTTATTTTGTATTCTGTGTCGATTTGTGCATCATGATCTACATCAGGTCAATTTTGATCAATTTTGTCTGACCATAACTAGCCCAGGAGATCAGTTTGGCCTTGAGTTGTACTTAGCCATATATTGAATAACATATTCCGAAATAATATTAAATGCAATATATCAGAAATGATCTCACCAAATGGAGAAATAGATTTGAAGTGTTGAATGGTTTATACCTGTTCCTAACATCCTATTTTTGTGCAGAAACAGGGCCAGTTCTTAATTGTACAGATTCAGAGACATTTTGCTCTGAGGTCATATGAACTTGAAGAAGTACCTTGATTTCCTTCTTCCCACTTTCTCATCAACTTCCAGGTCAGAATCTTGAGAGTTTTCTCCTTGTCGGATTTGATTATTTTTTTCCTCTGACTGAGCTTACACCAGATATATTTCTTACAAGGAAAAAAGGAAGAAAGAAAAGGAACGTATGTTGTAGAGAATCTATGAGAAGATCCTGCCTCCATGAGCTCACACTCATGAAGATGTTTGGCAGCTGAGCGGGCCAAGATAAAAAGCCTCCTTATGTCAATCTGTGAAATGCAGTAAATATAGAATTATTGTGTGTCAGGAACACTAAATTAAGTCAGAGAAGTGTTCTTATTTTTGTTGCTTGTTGTATTTAATGTAACATTGGAGAAGTATTTTGTCATGACACCAATATAGGATGTTCACACTAAATGGCTTTCCATTAGAAAGTGTATTGACAATTTTAGGAGCACTGTCCATTATCCCTCTGCACTTCTGCACCATGTATTCACTGAAGTGTTGTTAAGTGCATTTGGAAAGCACTGTTGTGAAACAAAGAAAGCTTTGAACAGTATCCTTACCAATTTCCGAGGACCAACAAATGATTTGCTCAACAGGTCCCATGTCCAGTATTATTAAAAAATATTGATTCTTCCCATCACTGACTTTGACTACAGATTGACTCTGAGCTCTACAAAGAGATTCACAACAGGACCTCGAAACCAATTCACTGAAAAGAAAGACAGGATAACCAACATGTATGAAACAAAAATAAGCGGGCATTTTGAACATGGGACTGCAGAGTTGCTGATGACTGTTGGGGAGCGGGGTGGCAGTGGAGGGGCAGGGGATTGATAACCTGAGGGTGGAGCTGAAAGTGTAGGCATGGCCAGGCTAGGTGGGAAATGGTAAGAGTGGTGCAAAGGAGATATGAAGACAATAATAAAAAAGTGAGGTGGATATAAACTCAACTAAAGCTTCCAAATTATTTTGCTTAGTCGCAACATTGTCCTGTCTGCTGGCCAATTCAACCACTAGAAGTCCCACCTAAGTCATTCAAACTCATACTAAAGACTCTAAGGATCAATCTTTGATAGGCTATCCCAGAAACAAATGTCTCATAAGGCATAGACAAGTAGTCAAAATGAGGGAAAATCCTTTAAAATATGAACAGTTGGCCACTATGAAAAGGTAACTTTTTTTTTACCATTTAGTCATAGTCATAGAGATGTACAGCATGGAAACAGACCTTTTGGTCCAATCCAACCATGCTGACCAGATATCTCAACCCAATCTAGTCCCACCTGCCAGCACCCGGCTCATATTCCTCCAAGCCCTTCCTATTCATACACCCATCCAGGTGCCTTTTAAATGTTGCAATTGTACCAGCCTCCACGTCTTCCTCTAGCACCTCATTCCATACACGTATCACCGTCTGCGTGAAAACGTTGCCCCTTAGGCCTCTTTTAAATCTTTCCTCTCTTACCCTAAACATATGCCCTCCAGATCTGGACTCCCTGACCCCTTATGCCTATTTATACCATACCCTCTATCCATACCCCTCATGATTTTGTGAACCTCTATAAGGTCACCTCTTAGCCTCCGACGCTCGAAGGAAAACAGCCCCAGTCTGTTCAGCCTCTCCCTATAGCTCAAATCCTCCAACCTTGGCAACATGCTTGTAAATGTCTTCTGAATCCTTTCAAGTTTCACAACATCTTTCTGATAGGAAGGAGACCAGAATTGCATGCAATATTCCAACAGTGGCCTAATCAATGTCCTGTACAGCTGCAACATGACCTCCCGACTCCTGTACTCAATACTCTGACTAATAAAAACAAGCACACCAAACGCCTTATTCACTATCCTATCTACCTGCGACTCCAAGGTCTCTTGTTCAGCAACACTCCCTAGGACCTTAACATTAAGTGTATAAGTCCTGCTAATATTTGCTTCCCAAAATGCAGCACCTCACACTTATCTGAATTAAATTCCATCTGCCACTTCTCAGCCCTTTGGCCCAAGTGGTCAAGATCCAGTTGTAATCTGAGATAACCCTCTTCGCTGTCCACTACACCTCCAATTTTGGTGTCATCTGCAAACTTACTAACTGTACCTCTTATGCTCGCATCCAAATCATTTATGTAAATGACAAAAAGTACAGGACCCAGCACCGATCCTTGTGGCACCGCACTGGTCACAGGCCTCCAGTTTGAAAAACAACCCTCCACCATCACCCTCTGTCTTCTACCTTTGGGCCAGTTCTGCATCCAAATGGCTAGTTCTCCCTGTATTCCATGAGATCTAACCTTGCTAATCAGTCTCCCATGGGGAACCTTGTCAAACGCCTTACTGAAGTCCATATAGATCATATCTACTGCTCTGCCCTCATCAATCCTCTTTGTTGCTTCCTCAAAAAACTCAATCAAGTTTGTGAGACATGATTTCCCATAAGTCCTTGCCTTTCCAAATGCATGTACATCCTATCCCTCAGGATTCCCTCCAACAACTTGCCCACCACCGATGTCAGGCTCACTGATCTATAGTTCCCTACCTTCCTACCCACCTATAGTTCCTTACCACCCTTCTTTAACAGTAGCGCCATGTTAGCCAACCTCCAGTCTTCCAGCACCTCACCAGTGACTATCGATGATACAATTATCTCAGCAGGAGGCCCAGCAATCACTTGTCTTGCTTCCCACAGAGTTCTCGGGTACATCTGATCAGGTCCTGGGTATTTATCCACCTTTACCCTTTCTCTTGCAGGACAATGTTATATGCAATCTAAAGACTTTAAGACTGCTGCCCTTGTATCTCAGAAAGTGACACCATTGCATTGTGCATTGGGAGGAGTGCATGTTCATGAAATTACCAAAATCTTGGCATAGACTGTCCTCAGTGCTGAACAGTTGCAAATTTAACAGCAGAATTTAGAGTAAGTATTACCCTTAGATTCAAGAATTCATAATGTTCCATCACACAAAGTAAGTTGGTTTATGAAACTGATAAAAAAAACAGAAAATGCCCAGTAGGTCTGGCAACTTCTGTGAATAGTGAGTCATCATTAACCAATTGAACAGTTTGTCTCTCCAGAAATGCTGCAAGACCAGCTGATTTTCCCCAGCAACTTCTGTTTTATTTCAGATCTCCAACATCTACTATACTTTGCTTTAATTTTGTTATTTTAATTCGCTCGTGGGACATGGGCTTCACTGGTTGCCCAGCATTTACTTTCCGTCCCTAGTTAGCCTTGCAAAGGTGGTGGTGAGCTGTTTTCTTAGCCTGCTGCAGTCCACGTGCTGTAGGTCGACCCAGTGAAGGAATGATGATAAATTTCCAAGGCAGGATGGTGAGTGACTTGGATGGGAACTTGCAGGTGCTTGTAATCCCATATACCAGTTGTCCTTGTGCTTCTGGATGAACATGGTTGTGGGTTTGGAAGGTGCTGTCTGAGGATCTTTGGTGAATTGCTGCAGTGCATCTTGGTAGATAGCAGTGGACGGGAATGGATGCATGTGGATGTGGTGCCAATTAAGTGGGCTGCTTTGTCCCGGATGTTGTCAAGCTTCTTGAGTGTTGTTGAAGCTGCACCCATCCTGGCAAGTGAGGAATATTCCATCCTCCTGACTTGTGCAACATTCATGATGGATGGGCTTTGGGAGGTCAAGAGGTGAATTACTATCCACAGGATTCCTAGCCTCTGACCTGTTCTTGTAGTCAATGTGCTTTATGAGATGAATCAAGGTGAGTTTCTGGTCAATGATAGCCCTAAAGATATTGAAAGTTGGGGGGGTGGGGGGGGGGGGGGAATTCAGTGGCATTTATATGGCATTAATGTTAATTGCCATTTGTTAACTTCAGCCTGAATATTGTTCAGATCTTGTTGCATTTGAACATGGACTGCTTCAGTATCTGAGGAGTCTGCAAATGGTGCTGAACATTATACAATCATCAGTAAACATTCCTACATCTAACCATATGATGGAGGGAAGATCATTGATTATTGATTTAAAGGTCATTGATTGTATGCCCCCTGAAATCCATTAATTCCAGTTTCTGCAGGGTTCCTTGATGCCACACTCCATCAAACACAGTCTTGATGTCAAGGGCTAACATTGTCAACTCACTTCTGGTTTACGGCAGTATCCATCATACTTCATTCTGGGCCTGTAATTCTACAGATAGAGTCATAGAGTCATACAGCTTGTAAACAGACCCTTCAGTCCAACTCACCCATGACAACCAAGTTCCACTAACTAAACTAGTCCCTGCATTTGCCTGCATTTGGCCCATATTCTGCTAAACCTTTCCTATCCAAGTACTTGTCCATATGTAATTCAAATATTGTAATTTTATCTGCACTTACCACTGGTAGTTCATTCCACACATGAACCATCCTCTGTGTGAAAAAGTTGCCCCTCAGGTTCCTTTTAAATCTGTTTTCTCTCACCTTGCAAAACTTTCCAGGTTTTCCAGCCTCTCCATGTAACTCAAAGCCTCCAATTCTGGTAACATCCTGCTAAATGGTGTGGCACGGTGGCTCAGTGGTTAGAACTGTGGGATCACAGCACTGGGGATCCAGGTTTGATTCCAACCTTAGGTGACTGTGGAGTTTTTACATTCTCCCTGTGTCTGTGTGGGTTTTTCCTCTGGGTGCTCCGGTTTCCTCCCACAGTCCAAAGATATGCAGTTCAGCTGAATTGGCTATTCTAAATTGCAGTGTCAGGTGCAATAGTCAGACGGAAATGGGTCTGGATGGGTTACCCTTTGGAGGTCGGTGTGGACTTGTTGGGCCAAAGGGCCTGTTACCACAGTGTAGGGAATCTAATCTAAATCCTTTTGCAACCTTGCCAATTTAGGAAGATCCTTCCTATAGCAGGGCAACCAGAACTCCAAGAGTGGCCTCACCAGTGTCCTGTATAGCCACAACATGATATCCCAACTCCTGACCAATGAAAGCAAATATGCTAAATACCTTCTTCAGCACCCCAGAATCTTATATATGTCAGCCTACATGTTCAGATTATGTTACAGCAGTGCTGATTAGATTAGATTAGATTAGATTACTTACAGTGTGGAAACAGGCCCTTCGGCCCAACAAGTCCACACCGACCCACCGAAGCGCAACCCACCCATACCCCTACATTTACCCCTTACCTAACACTATGGGCAATTTAGCATGGCCAATTCACCTGACCCGCACATCTTTGGACTGTGGGAGGAAACCGGAGCACCCGGAGGAAACCCACGCAGACACGGGGAGAACGTGCAAACTCCACACAGTCAGTCGCCTGAGTCGGGAATTGAACCCGGGTCTCAGGTGCTGTGAGGCAGCAGTGCTAACCACTGTGCCACCGTGCCGCCCACTGATGTTCTGAATGCACACCAGAAAAGATTGTCTCTCATTATGTTAGATTGAAGGTCTAATTTTCTAACGTAACATTACCAGAATGGAGCCTGCCCAATGTGTGCACATACCTGACACTTGAGCAGACGTGTGCAATATTCTGATGACTAATTTAAAGGATTTAAAAGCAAGCATAACAATCCCACATTTTCAAGATACAATGTCGAAATCAGGTTGAAAACAAATATTTCCTTTATGTTCCTGTGAGTTTCAAAGAAACAGAGGGGTAGGTCTTGACTTTGTTAAACAACTCAAAATCAGGTGATGGTGAGACAGCATTCCTTTCCCAAATGTTATTTCCAGCAACAAAAGGATGTGTTCCTGAAATCATTCATTGTTCCCTTTAATGTGATAACCAGATATTAACTGGAGCCAGATATTGATTCTTAGTAGCCACTGTACAGTTGCTCAGCAGATTGCAATCTGCAATCTTTCTACAGCTATGTGAACATGTTACAAAAGCTAAGCTAAAATGTATATGATGGCCTTTTTGCCCAAGGATATATTATATAGCCTGCATTAAAGGGTTCAGTAGCTTAAGATTTCCCCTGATTGTTCACACTAAATTTGACAGAAGATCATTTACATTAGAGGAACAATGTTTTCATGTATTTTTCAAGAAAGTTCTGACTATTGGGAGAATGTGCATTGATAATAGTAATAATAATATTAATATTATTGAGTATTTTTATTATGATTTAATTTTCTGATTCTGTCTTATGAAAAATAATTGAAATTTTAGGCATGAATTCTAAGATGTCAAGCCAAGCATTGCAAGTGTCTCCATCAGGGCAGATCTTTCTTCCCCTAATTTAAACTGCCTAAACACTGACTAGCAGCCACATAGTTAAATATGCAATCATGCTCGAAGAGCAAACTCGATTCAGGTAGGCATTTGATATACCTGCAGAATATATGATATACCTGCAGAAAATACAGCTCAACTGATATTGAAACATTTTTGGACAAAAACTGACTTGTACACAAGGGAAGTGTGATTTATGTCAGATATATAAGAGATAATTTAATGATCAGGAATGTTGCTACACAAACTTTCTTTTTATAGAGCCACCCACCTTCAACCCCCTCACCACTAAAGTCATCAACAATTAAAGTCATGTAACTGCCTTAGCCCCATCTATCTTTCAATGTGAGTCACAGTGTTGCAAAGAAACTTCATTTGACTGCCAAAACTGGGAAATGCTCCCTTTCGTAGTATTGCTTGTGTTGGTGAACACTAAAGAGAAAGTGAGGAATGCAGATGCTGGAGATCAGAGCTGAAACTGTGTTGCTGGAAAAGCGCAGCAGGTCAGGCAGCTTCCAAGGAGCAGGAGAATCGATGTTTCGGGCATGAGCCCTTCTTCAGGAATGAGGAGAGTGTGCCAAGCAGGCTAAGATAAAAGATAGAGAGGAGGGATTTGGGGGAGGGGCGTTGGAAGTGCGATAGGTGGAAGGAGGTTAAGGTGAGGATGATAGGCCGGAGTGGGGGTGAGGGTGGACAGGTCAGGAAGAAGATTGCAGGTTAGGAAGGTGGTGCTGAGTTCGAGGGTTGGGACTGAGACAAGGTAGGGGGAGGGGAAATGAGGAAACTGGAGAAATCTGAGTTCATCACTTGTGGTTGGAGGGTTCCTAGGTGGAAGATGAGGCGCTCTTCCTCCAGCCGTCATTTTGTTATGGTCTGGTGATGGAGGAGTACAAGGACCTGCATGATCTTGGTGGAGTGGGAGGGGGAGTTGAAGTGTTGAGTCACGGGGTGGTTGGATTGGTTGGTCCAGGTGTCCCAGAGGTGTTCTCTGAATCGCTCCGCAAGTAGGTGACCTGTCTCCCCAATATTGAGAAAGCCACATTGGGTGCAGCGGATGCAGTAAGTGATGTGTGTGGAGGTGCAGGTGAATTTGTGGCGGATATGGAAGCATCCTTTGGGGATGTGGTGGAGAGCATTGTTGATCACGTCTGGGGGGAAATTGCCGTCTTTGAAGAAGGAGGCCATCCGGGTTGTACGGTATTGGAACTGGTCCACCGCATCTCTTCCACTTCCCGCTCCTTCGTCCTTGAGCCCCGCCCCTCTAATCGCTAGGAGGACAGAACCCCACTGGTCCTCACCTACCACCCCACCAACCTCCATATACATCATCTCATCCGTCGTTATTTCCGCCACCTCCAAACGGACCCCTCCACCAGGGATATATTTCCATCCCCTCCCCTATCAGCGTTCCGAAAAGACCACTCCCTCCGTGACTCCCTTGTCAGGTCCATACCCCCCACCAACCCAATCTCCCCTCCCAGCACCTTCCCCTGCAACCGCAAGAAATGCAAAACTTGCGCCCACACCTCCCTCCTTACCTCCCTCTAAGGCCCCAAGGGATCCTTCCATATCCACCACAAATTCACCTGCACCTCCACACACATCATTTACTGCATCTGCTGCACCCGATGTGGCCTCCTCTATATTGGGGAGACAGGTCACCTACTTGCGGAACATTTCAGAGAACACCTCTGGGACACCCGGACCAACCAACCCAACCACCCCCTGGCTCAACACTTCAACTCCCCCTCCCACTCCACCAAGGACATGCAGGTCCTTGGAGTCCTCCATCGCCAGACCATAGCAACATGACAGCTGGAGGAAGAGCGCCTCATCTTCCACCTAGGAACCCTCCAACCACAAGGGATGAACTCAGATTTCTCCAGTTTCCTCATTTCCCCTCCTCCCACCTTGTCTCAGTCCCAACCCTCAAACTCAGCACCATCTTCCTAATCTGCAATCTTCTTCCTGACCTCTCTGCGTCCCCACCTTCACTCCGGCCTATCACCCTCACCTTAACCTCCTTCCACCTATCGCACTTCCAATGCCCCTCCCCCAAGTCACTCCTCCCTACCTTTTATCTTAGCTTGCTTGGCACACTTTCCTCATTCCTGAAGAAGGGCTCATGCCCGAAACGTCGATTCTCCTGCTCCTTGGATGCTGCCTGACCTGCTGCGCTTTTCCAGCAACACATTTTCAGCATTGGTGATCACTAAAATCAAACAGAGTATAGTGCCAAAAATTGAATTTAGTATTCTGAACCAAATGATCCTTGATCATTTTAATAACAAGAATCTGATAATTATGTTTCATTTGGATTTTAAAGGTGATGCAGAGATAATATGGGATAGCTCAGTTAAACTTCAGAGCATAAAAGGGAAATCAAATCATTTCATGAAAGTCACTTGTTCCTTTTAAAATAGTCCATTTGATCCAGAGATTGTTTTTATTTATTGTGTTCTACAGAACTTAGATTCATTTTGACTTTTCACTTTTGTAAGGTTTATGTATAAAAATTGGGATAATATGCAACTCATCCCTTTCTTTTGGTTGCTGCTTCTTTTGAGTCAGACTTAACACTTCCTAAAATGTATGTTCCAGCAGGTGTGGTGAGCATTTTTAATTGCTTTCATTTGTTTATTTTTGTAACACTCATAATCCACACTGGCGCCATAAACAGCCTGAAAGAACAAAGAATGCAAAACAAAAACCTCAGGAGAAATCTTATCGAAAAGCCTATTACTGCCACATTGCTCACAATCATCATCTGAATAGCAACCACTGGAAATGTGCCAAACAAACTAGTCTGAAAATCAACAGTTCATACAGCATTGTACTTACAAGGAAGAGCCCAATGGCTACACTCAAACTTCTTCTTTAAATCTGGACAACAAACATTGCATCACAGAGTTACATAGTCAGAGATGGAAATTTGAAATTGTCAATTCTCAAAATTTCACACAAAGCAATGCACCAACTTGATTCTTAAGATAAAGTTGCAAAGCCAGTTTAACCAATGCAATGCCAGCTCAAAATGAAAGCCATTTTTACAGGGGTCAATCACTGGCCAAACTGTTTGAGATTGCACATCTCTTTTTAAAACACATATCATTTCCATAATGAGTATAGGACCCCAAATTCCAATTGCAGGATCATCAGTGCCTTCTGAGACTTTTTTTCCCCAGCAAGATAACTGAGGAAACTCTCGAGAACTAAGATTATGTTTGCTAAGGTGGAAGAAATAGCAATTTTCTCCAGATTTCACAAAATAATCGAGATAGAATTCAACCCTGAAATCACATACAATGGTGTTTGAAGACACTTGGGCGGGGGGGGGGGGGGGGGGCAGCAGTCTGCTGACATGTCATATTCAAACCTTACTGATCTAATTTAGTTTCATGTTTAACTGAACAATTAAGGGATCCAAGCCAATCCAAACTCAATGTTAGAAACAAATAAATCACAAGAAAACAACTGTGGACACTAAAAATCCAAAACAAAAATAAAGTTGCTGGAAAGGAAGTTAGGCATGGGCTTAATTTGTCAAAATTCCTTTAAAGCTATAGCCAGGAAATTCTTGGAGCTCGGTAAAATCAATGACTGCAAATGCTGGAAACCAGATTCTGGATTAGAGGTGCTGGAAAAGCACAGCAGTTCAGGCAGCATCCGAGGAGCAGTAAAATCGATGTTTCGGGCAAAAGCCCTTCATCAGGAATGATGGACTTTTGCCCGAAACGCCGATTTTACTGCTCCTCGGATGCTGCCTGAATTGCTGTGCTGTTCCAGCACCTCTAATCCAGAATTCCTGGAGCTACCATTTTGCTAATGTAACTTCTTTCTTCAAGTTTTTTGTGACAATCCCCCCTTCACTTCTTCTCCTGTCCCAGTTTAAGGAGACCATTGTGCCACTGGGACCAATAGGAAAGAAAAAGAATCATAGCAATATTGCTAGCTAGGGATGTAGCAGCAGCTGTAACTGTTGCTTAATAATTCACCATGGTAACAGTTTCCTTTATGACTTCTGTCTCAGCATTATTTCCAGCAAAAGGATCTGATTAATAAAAAATGCAAGTGGGTTTTTTCCTCCGGGTAATCTGGTTTCCTCCCACAATCCAAAGATATTTTTTCAGGTGAGGTGAATTGGCCATGCTACATTGTCCATAGTGTTCAGGGATGTCTAGTTTAGGTGCATTAGCCATGAGAAATATATGGTTATAGATTAAGGGGATAGGTCTGGGAGAGACACTCTTTCACGGGTTGGTGTGGACTTGTTGGACCAGTTTCCACACTGTAGGGATTCCACGTTCTGTGTTCTATAAGTAAATATTGTAGAAAACTGAGTTGTTGTCCAATATGAAAGATTGATGTTAGATTAAGCTGGCTTGATACTATTTATTGTGATGTATGAGCACAGTGCAGATGGCATCTGCTAGTCCTTACTGCATGTTGGAATTGTAATCTGTTTTTAAAAATAGTTCCCTGGGTTTCTTTATTTGCCCATTTACAGTTTCATTCTGCTTTTGTTAATGTTTCAAATTCCCTCTCAATTATGTTCTAATGTTACAATTTCTTGCTAGTATTTACTGTCCCTTATAATTTTCTTGGCAAAGTCTTCATGTTTGTCAGCATTCAGCAAATCAATCTCATGCAACTTTTTACAATCTCTCCAAATGAATAATGAAGCCAGTTTATTTTAGATCACAATACTTTGCACTAATCATATTCAAAGCAAACTGCCATTGAGAAACCACTGTACTGTATTGAAATGAATCTGTGAATATGAATTTCCCTTGTTATTACTTTAATGGGTGACAAAGTGAAAGGGAGAGTTGGAATCTAGGACTAAAATTTCAATTAGGCCCATTGCTGTGCACATTTCCTGACATGCTGATGTTTTGTGGCAGACTGTACAAAAATCTAGCACTTAGTAACTTTTCTGATTGTGACAAGGCTGAACACTTTGTGCTGATGGAAGAACCAATTTGCTGCTTCTCTTCAAGACAGTCTGGTCCTTCTAAAGGGGGGGCTGCACTCTGGAATATTATCTCTGTTGGCTGCCTGTGCTGACACTGGCTAAATGTAAAAGCTTCATAATGGAGTACCAGGGAAGAGAGGGAAGTCCTCCATCTGCCAAAATGGTGCTGGAGGCTTTAGTCAGGGAAGTGGTCAGGAGGAGAGAGGTCATGCTTATGTGGGGGCCTAGCTTGTCTGCCATGACCAAAGAAGGTTGCCAAGGAGTAGAATAGAGGGAATGTACATGCGGGCCTGACAGCAGTTCCACGAGACATTTAATTACTTCACATTGGTGGTCAAGATGAGTGAATGCATCTTGAAAGTACCTCATAGCTATGCATCCCCAAGTCTCAGTTTTTAATGAATCACACAACCATCACTCAGTAGCAATACACTTTGGCAGTTGGCACTCATGCCAACATTCAGATGCTCCTTCTTACCCTCAACATATTCCACTGATGACAGCCTTGCATCCAGCTCCTGTCATTTCCTTATACGACCAACCATTTGGTTTTGATCAGCAAACCACACCAACGCTGCAACAGCATTGCTTATGTTCTGCATTTTCTCTTGCAGGACAATATGGAATCTGGGAACAAAGTAGAACCACGAGGGACCAGGACACCTACGTCTCCCGAGCCCTATGTGCAAAATGGTTCTTCACATCATTGGGATAGCTGAAACAGGTTCCAGCAACACAGAGAACAATCCAATTGATGGTATGTTCCTGATTAATGTCCCTCCAACTCCCATTCCTTTTTGCATAACCTTCTCCATATGACTGCCGATGTCACTGACACATTACGCTACATACTGCCACCCCATTATCATATCCATTCTTATTATACAATAATACAGTCAAAGGAGCCTTGGAGAGTTGCTGCAGTGTATCTTGGAGAAAGTGAGGACTGCAGAAGCTGGAGATCAAAGTCGACGAATGTGGTGCTGGAAAAGCACAGCCAGTCAGGCAACATCCAAGGAGCAGGAGAATCAACATTTCAGGCATAAACCCTTCATCCAGAATGAGGCTTGTGGGCCAAGGGGGTTGAAAGATAAATGGGAGGGGGGTAGGCTGGGATAAAGGTAGCTGGGAAGGCAATAGATGAATGTAGGGGCGAAAGTGATAGGTCGGAGAAGAGGGTGGAAGATGGACAGGAAGACAGTTTAAGAGAGTGGTGCTGAGTTGGAAGGTTGTGAATGGGGTAAGGTGGAGGGAGGGGAAATGGGGAAACTGATGAAATTCACTTGTGAGATTGGAGGGTCCCAAGGTGGAAGATGAGGTGTGCTTTCTCCAGGCATCGGGTGGTTAGGGTTTAGCGATGGAGGAGACCCAGGACCTGCATGTCCTTGGTGTCGTGGGGTAGGAGAATTCAAGGTTGACTGACGCTGTGTATCCAGAGGTTGGTGGGTTGGAAGGTGATGACAAGGGGGATTCTGTCCTTGTTACAATTGGAGGAGTGGAGTTCAAGGGCGGAGGCACAGGAAGTGGACATTCAACATTTCTTCCATTGCCTCCATTCCTGGGCTTGTTTTCCATCAAGACTTCTGCCCACCTTTGAAGGACCCCTTCTCCTGCCTCCAACATTTCCACCCACCTGGACACTCTGTGCTGGTCTGTTTCCCAACCTCGATCTCTTCATTTCAAACTGCTGCTATGACATAAATCGCCTCAACCTGCCTACTCACCTCTACACCTCTAACCTCTCACCCTCGCAATGCACAGCCCTCCACTCCCTCAGCTCCAACCCCAACATCACCATCAAACCAGCAGACAAGGTGAGGTGCTGTGGTAGTTTGGCGCACCGACTTCTACACCACTGAAGCCCAGGCACCAACTCACTGACACTTCCTCTTACTGCCCCCTCGACCATGACCTCACCTCCCATCACCAAACCACTATCTCCCATACTATCCATAACCCCATCACCTCAGGGGATCTCCCATCCACAGCCTCCAAACTCTGAGTCTGTGAACCCTGCATTGCCTGGTTCTACTTCCTACCCAAACTCCACAAACCTGACTGCCCCGGTTGACACATTGTCTCAGCCTACCCCACCGAATGTATCTCTGCATACCTTAATACTGTCCTGTCCCGCTTAGTCCAGGAACTCTCCACCTACATCAGGAAACCACCCACACCCTCCACTTCCTTCATAACTCATTTTCCCAGCCCCCCATGCCATATCTTCACCATGGAAATCCAATCCCTGTACACATTTATTTGCCATGACAAAGGCCTCCTAGCCTTCCCTTTCTTCTGCTTATGCTTGCCTAACCAGTACCCTTCCACTGACACAATCATTCAACTAGCTGACCTGGTCCTCGCTCTCCACAACTATTTCTTCCAATCATTCCATTTCCTCCAGATGAAACGGGTAGCCATGGGCACCTGCATGGGCCCCAGCTATGGCTGAATCTTTGTCGGGTACATGGAACAGTTTATCTTCCACAGCTACACTAGCACCATCCCCCACCTTTTCCTCAGTTACATCGATGACTGTATTGGTGCTACATCATGCTCCCACAAGGAGGTTGAACAGTTCATAAACTTCACTACCACCTTTCACCTCGACCTCAAGTTCACTTGGACCATCTTGAATATTTCCGTCCCCTTCCCATACCTCTCCATCTCCAGATCCAGTGACTTACTAACCATGGACATCTACTACAAACCTATTGACTCCCACAGCTATTTGGACTACACTGCCTCTTACCCTGCCTCCCATAAAAACGCTATCCCTTATTTCCAACTCCTCTGCTTCCACTACATCTGCTCCCAGGAGGACCAATTCCATCAAAGAACATCCCAGATAGCTTCCTTCTTCAAAGACCACAATTTCCCCTCCCATGTGGTCGATGATGCCCTCCAGGCCATCTCATCCACTTCCCACATCTCTGCCACTGAACATCACCCCTCCAATTGCAGCAAGCACAGAACTTCCCTTGTCCTCACCTTCCACCCCACCAACCTTCGGATACACTGCATCATCCTCCACTATTTCCACCACTTAAAAAAAGATCACAACACCAGAGATATATTTCCCTCCTCACCCCATCTGCATTTCAGAGAGACCATTCCCTCCACAACTCCCTTGTCAGGGCCATGCCACCCACCAACCCACTCTCCCCTCCTGGCGCCTTACCCTGCCATCACAAGTGCAAAACCTGCACCCACACCTCCCTTCTCAGCCCCATCCAAAGCCCCAAAGGATCCTTCCACATGTGCCAGAAATTTACCTGTACTTCAACTCGTGTCAGTTATTGCATCCATTGCATCTGATGTGGTCTCCTCTTCACTGGGGAGACAGGACACCAACTTGCAGATTGTTTCAGAGAACATCTCTGGGGCACCCACACCAACCAACCACATCGCCTTGCAGCCCAACACTTTAACTCCCTCCTCGCTGTACCAAGAATAGGCAGGTCCTGAGCCTCCTCCATCACCAAATGCTGACCACCGAACACCTGGTGGAAGAATGTCTCATCTTTCGCCTTGAGACCCTCCAACCACCATTTTCCCCATTTCCCCTTCCCCCACGTTATCCCAGTCCAAACCTTCCAACTTTGCACCACCCTATTGAACTGTCCTACCTATCCATCTTCCTTCCAAACTACCTGTTCCATCCTCTTCTCTGACATCACTTTCAATTCACCTTCATCTACCTATCACATTCCCAGCTACCTTCCCCCCAGACCCAGACCCCTCCCATTTATCTCTCAGACCCTTTAGCCCACAACTCTCATTCCTGATGAAGAGCTCATGTTTGAAATGTCGATTCTCCTGTTCCTTGGATGCTGTCTGATTGGTTGTGCTTTTCCAGCACTACATTCTTTGATTGCAGTGTATTTATAGATTGTACACAATACTGTAAATGTAATTTATTGGTTGAGGAAATGAATGTTTAACGTCCTGATGGGGAACCATCAAACAGACTAATATATTGAGTGGTGTCAAGGGTCTTGAGTATTGTTGGAATTGTACTCATCCAATCAAGTGCGAGTATTTGACCACACTCCTGATCTATGGATTGAGGATGGTAGATATCCTTAGGGAGTCAGGAAGTGAGTTGTCTATGTGGAATTCCTAATCTCTCAATTGCTGTGACAGCCATGGTATGTCACTTATGTTGTCGCCAAGATTGGTCCAATTCAGTCAACACTAACCATTTATCATCCCAGGCCTGAATGTTGTCCAGGTCTTGTTGCACGTGAACATGCAATGCTTCAGTATGTGAGGAGTCACAAATGGCCTAAACATTGTACAATTATCAGTGAACCTCCTCACTCCCGACCTTGTGATGGAAGGAAAGTAATTGATGAAGCAGCTGAAGTTGGTCAGGTCTATCCACATTACCCTGAGAATGACTGCACTGATGTCCTAGGGATTAAATAATTGGCCAAAACAACCAAAACCATCTCCCTGTATGACAGGTATGATTCTAGTCAAACATCAATTCCTATCAATTCCAGTATTGCTAGGGTTTCTTGATGCTATGTTTGATCAAATTTTGGCCATTATTTCAAGGGCAGTCACTCTCACTCAGCTCTTGAGTTCAGTTCCCATGTCCACATTTGGACCAAGGCTATAAGAATATCAGAAGATTAGTGGCCTGGGCGGAACTCAAACTGGTCAACTGGGAGAACAGATTAATGCTGAGTAAATGCACAGTTGACAAACTTGATCATTTTTCTTGCGAGTGAGAATAGAACCAATGGGGCAGTAATTGACTATGTTGAATTTCCCCTATGTGTCACTATTGCAGATATATAAATGTTCTTTGATAGGTGACAAAGTGAATACATTGACTGGAGCTGTACGGTCCACAATTTTAAGTCAGGCATCCCATCAGTTGGTGTTTGATGTCATGTTCTGAGCAGTTGGAAAGTTTCTGCTCTTCATGTTGAATGGTTACTCAAGTACCTTTTATAACATGAAACAACTTGTTAGGCATCTCAACAGCAGCAAGACACTGGATGGCCTTGGATTTCTGTAGTGCTGCCTGTAGTTGCATTAAGGAGTCCAATTTTATACCCATATTGTTTTTAATGTTCATTGGAGTCAACCTAGACTTTCTTAACTGTTTGTGCATCAAATAATTAATTTTACTAAATTGTTCCCTCTGGACTAAGGCCTGTTCTGCCAGTAATATGAATTAAGAATTTTATGCAAAGTCAATTGGTCAGATCTTGACTTCATGTAGTAGGGTGGAATGGTCACAGGGCAGTGGCAGCTCGTTTTATATCACTTGAAGTTTTTAATTTCCCTGACTGCACATGAAAAACTTGTTGTCATTCTTCTAATTATTTTAAACAACCTGATACATAAGCTTCCTTGTATGCTTCAAGATAGTCTCCCATTTCAAATATAAATAAATGTTAGTAAAAAAATGGCATTTTGCAGTCAAAATTTGAACTAGGAAGCAATGCAAAAAAAAATCTATTTTTCTTTTCTAAACTAGCTTGCAAATTCATTTCACTTATAACACAAAAAAAACTGCCAAAATGGCAATTCTCAGGTTCTCAAAATTAAAAATGGCTTATGGTACATTTACTACTGCTTATGGCAATCAATAGAGTCATAAAAAAAAGGTTGCATGTTCCCTGTTATGTAATAGGATTAGGTCCGAATCAGCAAGCAGTTTAGACCATATGCACCTATATTTTCAGGCATTGGCTATTTTAATTATTAAAGCCAATGAACTACAGTGCAGTATCACAAGATTTTTAAAACACAGCATAGAAACAATGTAAGCTACGCAGCAGTAAGTATGCAGAAACTGCTGAAGGATAAAAGAAAATCACAAGAGGTAATGAGGAAGCTGCCAAAGCATCATTGCTTCATTGTCATGGATACATTAAAATGATAAAAGTTACCAAAAAAAAATTCACTGTTCACAGTTTTCTTTTGGATTAGTTCAATCTGTTCGTCCCTTGACTCTTGAAACTCAAAATAACCAATCAGTCTGTAAAAATCAATTCAAATTAATTTGACAAACTCAGCATGATAGTTAGTTGCTGCAACTTGTAAAAATCTAATTTCACGCAGACATCTGGGGGCGTGAAACCTGTGCTCATTAGTTCCACTTCTGCTCCTTAACGGAGCTGTATCATCAGTAATTTGAGCACTGCAAGGTAGGCACTTCACTTTTCTAATATTTAATCATAGTGAATATATGAAATATAGCCTAAAATTAGAACCTATTTTTAAGACAAGTTGCATTGGAAGAATGAAGAAGCAGCAGAGTGTGTCCATTATAAGACTCTGGGCAATTTTGTCCCTGCTGCTTATTTCTCCACAAGTATGCTGTCAACTTTGGCAGCTGGGAGTAGGAATAACTATGGAGCTAAATTGCATTCTGATTTGGACATGGTTCAGTTTCCAAACCAACAACTTTGAAGGAGTATCTAAGGTGAAGTTGCCTAACCCCCACCCGCATTTCAAGCCAGAGGTGACGACAAACTACCCAAATCATTCACTTCTGTCAACAAGACCACACATGCATGTTACCAGTTAACAATAGACAACCTTTCTATTATGTTTTGATGTTTATTTAACTGCAAGTTATACTGATCATTATGCTTTGCTGCAAGTTATTCTGAGGCCAGCTTTGAAGAATTTCTGCTTTCTTGATCAATTTTGAATGGCAGGAGACTTTGAACAAAAATGTTACTTTGGAAATGTGCCTTCTCACTCGTTTGAAGTTATATTTCAAAATTCTGAACAGGTCTAACATTATTTAGCATTTGTTCAATTTGGATTGAGAATTGGCTCTTGAGCATTTACTGCCTTGCATCGTATTGCATTTATGAGAATCTGAAATCACTTTGTACTGATGCAGAAGGTACACTTAGAATCAGATTCATACAGCAACGAAACAGACCCTTTGGTCCAACCAGTCCAAGCTGACCATACTCCTAACTAAACTAATCCCACCTGCCTCTTCTTGGCCCTTTTACCCCCAAACCTTTCTATTTCATGTCTTTTTCGAAATATCTTTTAAATGTTGTAATTGTACCCGCAGCCACCACTTCCTCTGGAAGTTCATTTCACATAAGAAACATGTACTGTTTAGTAAAGTTACCTCTCATTTCCTTTTTAAACCTTTCTCCTCTGACCTTAAAAATATGCCCCCTAGTCTTCAAATCCACAACCTTAGGGATAAGACAGCTGCCATATCCCTCATAATTTTGTAAACTTCTATAAAATCACTCCTCAAACTCTTTGCTCTACTGAAAGAAGTCCCAGTCCATCCAGCCTCTCCTTATATCTCAAATTCTCCATTCCAAGCAGCATTCTGGTAAATCTTTTCTGAACACTCTCTATATCCTTGCTATAACAAGGTGACCACCCCCGAACTGGACACAGTACTCCAGAAGAGGCCTCATCAATGTCCTGTACAACCTCAACATGATGTCCCAACCCCTATACCCAAAGGTCTAAGCAATGAAGGCAAGCATGCTAAATGCCCTGTCAACATGTGAAGAAAGGATTTGGAAGGATATGGGCCAGGTGCTGGCAGGTAGGACTAGATTGTGTTGGGATATCTGGTCAGCATGGACAAGTTGGACTGAAGGGTCTGTTTCCGTGCTGTACATCTCTATTACTCTATGACTCGATGTGACATAAACTTAAAAAAAATTGTTAGCTGAACCCATAGTTTCTCTGTTCTATAGCATTACCCAAGGCACATTAATGGTATAAGTCCTGTCTTTGTTTATGTTACCAACATGCGATATCTCGATTTATCCAAATTAAACTCCATCTGTCACTCCTCAGCCAAATGACCCAATTGATCAAGATCCCTTTGTAATCTTTGATATCCTTCTTCATGATCCACTGTACCAACAATTCTGGTGTCACCCGCAAACTTACTAACCATGCCTTCTATATTTTCTTTGAAGTCATTTATAAAAATCGCAATCAAAAGTGGACCCAGCATTGACCCCTACAGAACACCACTGTAACAGGCTTTCAATCTGAAAAAAAAATCGTCCGTTACCATTCTCTGTCTCCTGCCATTAAGCCAATTTTGTATTCAATTGGCAACCTCACCCTGAATCCCATGTGATCTAATTTTACTATGTGGTCTACCATGAGGAACCATGTCAAAAGCTTTACTCGACTCCCAGTAAACAACTTCCAAAACTCTGCCCTCAATCTTCTGAGTTGCTTCCTCAAAAAACTCAATCAACTTTATGAGGCATAACTTCCTTTGCATAAATCCATGCTGACTATCTGTAATCATCCCTTGTCTCTCCAAATGCATATAATTCCTATTTTTCAGAATCTCCTCCAATAACGTATCCTCCACCAAAGTCAGACTCACGGGTCTATAGTTCCCAGGTTTCTTCTGACATCTCTTCTTAAACAAAGGCACAACATTATCTGCAATCATCTAGAATCTCACCCATAGTTGTAGATGACAAATATTTCTGCAAAGGGCTTTGCAATATTCAGGGATATACTAGATTATATATATTTATATTATATATAGATCTTTATATTTTCTAAGACTTCCAGCACTTCCTCTTGTGTAATGTGAACTGTTTTTAAAAAAAAATCAATATTTATTTCCCTGAGTGCTGTAGTCTCTATTTCTTTCTCCACAGTGAAGGCTAATGCAAAATATTCATTTAATATTTTTCCCATCTCCTGAATTTCATCACAAAGATGACCTCTTTGATTTTTAAAGGTGTCCAACTCTCTCTCTAGTTGCTTTGCTGCCCTTAATGTATTTTTAGACTATCTTTGGATTAGCCTTGGCAAATAAAGTTATCCCTTTCTGCTTTCCTGATCTTCCTCCTCAGAATGCCACTCTTTACCCTGTTCAAGAGATTCATTTGTCCATGTCTAATATATGATTATTGTTTACTCTTTTCTATAACCTCAATATCTTTATTTAGCCACTGCTTCCTAATCCTAACAGCCTTACCTTTCACTCTAACAGGAACATAATGATTCTGAACTCTCATTATTACCTTTTTGAAAGCCTCCCAGTTATCTATCATCCCTGTTACCCGCGAACAGTCTACTCCACTCAACTTTTGAAAGTTCTTATCTCATACCATTAAAATTGCCTTACTCCAATTAAAAACATTAACTTTTATGGAAGGCTTATCCTTTTCCATAATTATTTAAGGCATAGAGTTCTGGTGGCCACATTAGCAAAAGGATGTGGATGCTTTGGAGAGGGAGCAGAGGAGGTTCATCAGGATGTTGCCTGGTATGGAAGGTGCTAGCTACGAAGAGAGGTTGAGTAGATTAGGATTATTTTCATTAGAAAGATGGAGGTTGAGGGGCAACTTGATTGACTTCAAATTATGTGAGGTACAGACAGGGTGGATAGCAAGGAGCTTTTCCCCAGTGTGGGGGACTCAATTACTAAGAGTCACAAGTTCATGGTGAGAGGGGAAAGCTCTGTGTGAAAATTCTTTACACAGAGCGTGGTGGCTGCCTGGAACACGTTGCCAGTGGGGATGGTAGGGGCAGGTATGATTGCATCATTAAAGATGTAATTAGACATATACATGAATGTGCAGGGAAGAGAGGGATACAGATCCTTTGAAAATAGGCAACAGATTGAGATAGAGGATCTGGATCACCACAGGGTTGGAGAGCTGAAGGGCCTGTTCCTGTGCTGTAATTTTCTTTGTTCTTTAATGCTATTTTACAACTAATAGAGTACGATCACTAGATCCAAAATGCTCCCTTCTGATCACTCCTGTCACTTGCCCTGCCTTATTACCCAAGAGAAGGTTAGGTTTTGCTCCTTGTCTGGTGGGAACATTGACAAATTGATAAAGAAACTTTTCTTGAGAACATTTAATAATTCTTCATCATCCAAACTTTTAACACTAAGGTAGTCCTAGTTAATGTCTGGAACTAAAATCACAAATTATTACTATCTTATTATTCTTACATGTATCTGAGATCTGTTTACATAGAATCATAGAGTCATAGAGATGTAAATCACGGAAACAGACACTTCAGTCCAACTTGTGCATGCCAACCAGATATCCCAACCTAATCTAGTCCCATTTGTCAGCACTTGGCCCACATTCCTTTAAACCCTTCATATTCATATATCCATCCAGACGCTTTTTAAATGCTGTAATTGTAACAGCCTCCACCACTTCCTCTGGCAGCTCATTCCATGCACGCACCATCCACTGTGTGAAAACATTGCTCATTAGGTCCCTAGTTTGTTTGCTCCTCAATTTCCCTCTGACTGTTGTAGGACCCCTCATAAATTCCATCAAGGTGACTGTTCCTTTCTGATTTTGGATTTCAGCCCATATGTTTTCACTGGACAGTGACAGTTCATTCTGCAATAATCCGTGTTTTGTCAGTGTGAATTGGCTACAATGCGATTGATGAATTATGGATATTGTTTTCCATAGCGCAGTCTTCAGCAGCGGTTTCCCATAGCATGATTTTCTATAGTGCGAGGTTGCAGAGGAACACATCAGTCATGTTAGCAGAACAACCTATACAGCAGTAATGCTTTCCTTAATCAAAAACATCACTACCATTCCGATTTTGCCACTCAATTAGTTTCAAAGATTTTTGTTTTCCAAAATGGCCTGTCATTAATATTATAGTGTGGTGTTTGTTTTAAATATGTTTCATTAAAACGTATACCACGGATCATAAGAAGCAACCTTCCAAGCAATTTGCAACCACAATTGAAACTGTGAAATAAGCACTGAAAATAAATCAGATTAGTTGGCTCTCACAAATATAATGCGCTGTGACCTTCATTGTCTAGCTAAAAACAAGAATATTAAGTTTTACAACTCCATTTCTGAATATTTGTATATAGCAGATTGCATTAATTAAATTATATGATAACAGCTGGCCGTAAAACAAAGTCACATTGTGGAAAATTGTGTATTATCAAAGTAACAAAACATTGATTGGCTTGAGCTAGAAAAGCCCCAAAGCCATATCTACACATGCTAAACAAGTGATAATCCCAAAGCAGGTTTAGTAACAGAGTCATTGTATTACTGGCCACCAATGAGTACTTCATTAAGAAAATGAGCTCAAACTCTAGCTAGTGGTGAGCATGACCACAAACCTATGTTAAAAACTGATCCACTTATGTCTTTTAAGGAATACATGACTATGTGCAATTACATAACGACAGTGAATTTTTAACTGCCTTCATAGGCATAGTTAGTTGAACTGGCACAAGATTTCTTCTCAGCATTAGGCTCAGACAGGACAATGAGACAACATTGCAAAGTCCTCCTCATTAATATTTGGGTTCTTGTGCCAAACCTAGGAGTGCTGTTAACAACTTTAATAAAGCATGCACACAGAACCATACCATTTCAAATGCCTCCATCACCAATCCTAGATTTACATTTTCGCAGAGGCAGGACAGATCTATGAGAGGTGGTAGCACAATTTCGCAAAATGTAGTCAGGAGAGAGTTGCCCCTGGGCTCCTCAGCATTGACTTCAGACACTATGGAATCTTATGGCATTAGATCTAGCATGAACATTAACCTCCTGCTGATTGATACCCTTGGCTGGCCATGTTAAATCCTACTTGAAAAAGCATTGAAGTTAAAAACATACATGTATTCTAGCAGAGGATGTCAATAGTAACACCATTATTTAATGTGAGATGTATTGTGATTGCTCCTGATATCAAGGCAACATTTAGCCAAGTGTGGCATCAAGCATCCCTGGCAAAATGAAGTCAATGGAAATGAGGAAACTCTCCATTGTTTGAAGTCAAACATAGAGCAAACAAAGATGTTTGTGGTTGTTGGAAGCCCATGATCTCAATATAAATACATAAAAACCATAAGAACTGGGGATGCTGGAAATCAGAAACAAAAACAGAAATTGTTGGAAAAACTCACCAAGTCTTGAAACATCTGTGGAGAGAAAGCAGAGCTAACATTTTGGCTCCTGTGATCCTTCTTTAGAACTCTGTTTTCTCTCCACAGAGGAGAAAGTGAGGACTGCAGATGCTGGAGATCAGAGATGAAAAATGTGTTGCTGGAAAAGCGCAGCAGGTCACGCAGCATCCAAGGAACAGGAGAATCGATGTTTCGGACATAAGTTGAAGAAGGGCTTATACCCGAAACATCGATTCTCCTTCTCCTTGGATGCTGCCTGACCAGCTCTACTTTGTCAGCAATACATTTTTCAGCTCTTTCTCACCACAGATGCTGCCAGACCCCCCCTGAGGTTTTCCAGCAATTTTATTTCAGTACAAGTATATTTCTGCAGGAGTCTCTCAAAACAGTATCAAACACCTTAAGCTGCTTTATCCAACTGCTTCCTTCCATCATAAGATCTGAAGTGATAATGTTCACCAACAATGCACACTGCGCACTATTCAGTTCTACTGACATTTCTTCAGATAATGAAACTGTCCATACCCCCATCCAGCTAGACATGGAAAATATAGAAACTTGTGTTGATAGGTGGCAAGCAACATCAACACCACACTACCAGAAAAGCTTCCTTCCAAGTCACACTCACACACTGCTGACCTACAGACTTGTTGTCTGTTGTACTGGGCTTAAATCTTGGAAATCCTGACTTAACGAAACAATGGTTATGCATTCACCAGCACTCCAGATTTCTCACCACTCTCTTCTCAATGGCCACATTGTGTGAATGAATAAAAATCGAATATGCTTAGGACCATTACTGCAAAATAACATTATTAAACAGCAGTAAGTGGATAGCATCAAAATATCTATCAATACTGGAAATTTTATATCTGCACACAATTCCTGTGCCAAGTTTTCCATTATAAATTCCCCAAGTTCACATTTGTATTGGAAACTGCTTATATTAATTTGTCATGTTGTACTGAATCACTAACAATGGTAAGACCAACTTGTCTCAAATGTGCGTCACCAGCTCCTCAGCTTACACTGCAGAAAATATCCCATGACCCAGCTAAATTTGTTTACTCCGTCCAAAAGTATTATGTGAGTGTAAGGACAAAATATACATGAAGTGTTCATCTAACTCTCTTAGACAATGCAATACATCAACACAACTGCATAACTCAGCTTATATTTCTTGGGGATGATGACTTTTGTAATATACATTTCCACAAAAGCATTGCATTAACATTCAAAAGTTAATTAAACATAGAAAAATATCAATGATAAAGATGTCCAGCCATGAGAAAGCTAATAAAACGTGAAACTCAAATACTCCTGCTCATAATTTGTATTTTCATGTTTAAATTGTGAAGCTTTTGTCTCATGAAGGGAAATGGAAGCGGATATTACTAAAGGTTGGTCAGACATTTTGAAAGACTATTTAAAGGTATTTTGAGGATTATTTGCAGGATACTTTGTATCATTTCTTGACGTATTTGTCACAATTTCTTTTCTTAACTTTGTAGAGCTCCCTGTAGCAGCTCACTAAATTATTAATGCTTCCATTTATCCGTGAACAATGCTTTCTGTTATGATCTTCTATGTCATTGCCCCTTCAGCTTTTCCAAGGTTTCGGCAAATGATTTTCAGTTAAATGTCTTGTTTGGTTATTCTTCTAACTTACTATCCTCTCCCTTGTCTATCAGATAATAGCAGTCTTTTGTTGTTGCATTTCTTTCAGGTTCTAATGCAATGTAACTGTATTGGAGATTATTCTGAAACATCCTTGATATTTAATTCAATCAATCCAATTTCTTTGCCTAATTCTACAATTATCTCCTCTGACTTTCTCCAAACTTCATAGGCACCTCCCCTGCTCTTTAGTTCTAAAACAAATTGGCCACAATTTCTTCAGTGCCTTTTTCATTTTGGATGAAAATCTTTGTTGCGCGCCACAGAGGTATTATCAATGACCTTAACAATATTATAATTCTTCCCAAATTCCATTGTGATTCAAATATCATGATGTGACTTCAGTTTATTTTATGGACAATGTATGACATTGGGTTCTGAAGCAATAGACACCTAGGATCGATAGTCACGTGTTTTAAATAGTTTTAAGAATGTTTCTTATGTGTCTTAAAGATATAATACAGTAACTAAGTAGAAACCATACAACTAGTGACAGTGAATGCAATTGTGACCCCAGAGGATGAACTGACAATTGGCATAGAGCATGTTGGTCTCAGTAGTTTTGTGATGGCAGCACTCTGGTCTTGAGCCGAAGTATGAGGGAATACCTCTCTACAATATTTCACCTTTCCTCCGAAGAAGGATAAAGAGTGCTCCTTGATAAGGATTGCTCCAGGCCCTCATTAATATTTTTGATTTGCAGTCATTTGACTCATAGACATACTAAAGCTTGGAAAAAGACCCTTTGGTTCAACTCATTCATGCTGACCAGATATTCCAAACAAATCTAGTCTCATTTGGCACCATTTGGCCCATATCCCTTTAAACCCTTCCTATTCATATACACATCCAAATGTTTTTCAAATATTGTAATTTTACCAGGGTCCACCAATTCATCTGGCAGCTCATTCCATACATGTACCACCCTCTGTGTGAAATGGTCACCCTTCAGTCCCTTTTATATCTTACTCTTCACACCTTAAACCAATGCTCTCTAGATTCGAACTCGCCCATCTCAGGGAAAAGATCCTTCTATTCATCTTATCCCTGACCCTCCTGATTTTTTAAACTTCTACAAGATCACTCCTCAACCTCCGACACTCTGGTGAAAGTAGCCCCAGCCTATTCAGCCTTCCCAATAGCTCAAGCCCTCCAACCCTGGCAACATCCTTGTAAATCTTTTTGGAATGCTTTCAAGTTTCACGGCATCTTTCCTATAGCAGGGAGACCAGAATTGCATGCAGTATTCCAATAGTGGCCGAACCAATGTCCTGAACAGCCACAACATGACATCCCAATTCTTATACTCAGTGCTCTGACTAATAAAGACAAACATACCAAATGCCTTCTTCACTATCCTATCTATCTGCAACTCCACTTTCAAGAAACTATGAGCCTGCATTCCAAGGTCTCCCCAGGACCTTACAATTAAGTGTATAAGTCCTGTCCTGATTTGCCTTTCCAAGATGCAGAAATGCTCATTTATCTAAATTAAACTCCATTTGCCATTTTTTGTCTCGTTGGCCCATCTGATCATGATTTTGTTGTACTCTGAGGTAACCTTCTTTACTGACTACGATACTTCGAATTTTGGTGTCATCTACAAACTTTCCAATCATACCTCCTATGTTCACATCCAAATCATTTATGTAAGTGACAAAGAGCAGAGGACCCAGCACTGATCCTTGTTGCACATCATTGGTCACAGACCTCTCATCCGAAAGGCAACCCTCCACCACCACCCTCTCTCTTCTGTATCCAAATGGCTAGTTCTTCCTGTATTCCATATGAGCTAACCAATCTAACATGAGGAACCTTGTTGAACACTTTACTGAGGTCCATATAGATTATGTCCATCACTCTGCCCTCATGAATCGTCTTTGTTGCTTCTTCAAAAAACTCAGTCAAGTAAGTGAGTCACAATTTCCCACATACAAAGCCATGTTGACTATTCCTTATTAGTCCCTGCCTTTCTAAATAAGTGTAAATCCTGTCCCTCAGAATTCCTTCCAACAATTTGCCCACCACTGATGTCAGGCTCACCAGTTTATATTTCCCTGGCTTTTCCTTACCACCTTTCTTAAATATTGGCACCATATTAGCCAACCTCCAGTCTTTGTGCACCTTACTTATGGCTATCTATGATATAAATATCTCAGCAAGGGGCCCAGCAATCACATCCCTAGCTTCCCACAAAGTTCTAGCATACACCTGATCAGGTCAAGGGGATTTATACACTTATATGCATTTTAAGACATCCAATACCTCCTACTCTGTATTATGGACATTGCCCCATATCCTTCTCCACAGTGAACACTGATGCAAATACTCATTTAGTATTGCCCTCATTTCCTGTGGGTCCACACATATGTGGCCTTACCGTTCTTTAATGAGCTTTAGTCTCTCTCTAGTTACCCTTTTTGTCATTAATATATCTATAGAATCCCTTTGGATTATCTTTAAAACTATTTGCCAAAGCTATCTCCTGTCTCCTTTTTGCCCTCCTGATTTTTCTCTTAAGTGTAGTCCTACTGCCTGTATATTCTTCTCGGAACTCAAATAATCTCTGTTGTCTATACCTGACATATAATTCCTTCTTATTCTTAGCCAAAACTTCAATTTCTCTAGTCATTCCCTACACTTACCAGCCTTTCCTTTCAACCTAACAGGAATTTCAGTCTCTGAACTCTTGCTACCTAATTTTTGAAGGCTTCCCATTTTTCAACCATCCCTTTACCTGTGAACATCCACTCCCAATCAATGTTTGAAAGTTCTTGCCGAATTCCGTTAAAATTAGCCTTCCTCCAACTTAAAACTTTAACTTTTAGATCTGGTCTATCCGTTTTCCATCACTATTTTAAAACTAATACAATTATGGTCACTGGCCCCAAAGTGCTCTCCCACTGTCAACGCAGTTATTTACCATGCCCTAGATGCCAAGAGTATGTCAAGCTTTGCACCTCAGTAATAGGTACATCCACATGCTGAATCAGAAATATTTCTTCAACACACTTAACAAATTCCTTTTCATCCAAGCCCTTCACACTATAGCAGTCCTAGTCTATGTTTGGAAAGTTAAAATCCCCTACCATAACTACTCTATTATTCTTAGAGATATCTGAGATATCTTAGGGATATTTGTTTCTCAATTTCCCATTGAATATGTAGGGGTGGGGGGGGCTGGTGGGGGATGGAGGGGGGGAGATTCTATAATACAATGCAAATGAGGTGATCATCCCTTTCTTATTTCTCAGTTCCACCCAAATAACTTCCCTGAAAGCATTCCTAGGAATATCCTCCCTAAATACAGTTGTAATGTTATCCCTCATTGCAAAAGTCACTTCTCCTCGTCTCTTGACCCCCTTTCTACCCTTCCCAGAGCATCTGAATCCTGGAACATTAAGCTGCCATTCTTGTCCATCCCTAAGCCAAATCTCTCGAACTACTATATATTCCAGTCCCATATCCCCAATGTATCCTGAGTTCATCTGCTTTACCTGTCAGACCTCTTACATTGAAATAAATATAGTTTTATTTATTAGTCCTAGCTCATTCTCTGTTTTGTTGGACTTGCTCCTTTTCCCAACTGTAACAATCTTAGACTGATCTTTTTTATCACTATCTCCCTGAGTCCCAGCCACCCACTGCTAATGAGATTAAATCCTGCTGAGCAGCCTGAGCAAATGCCCCCACCAGTGCATTAGTTCCCTTCCAATTCAGGTGCAATCCATCCTTCTTATACAGGTTACTTCTACACCAGAAGTCAGAGTATTGAGTACAGGAATTGGGAGGTCATGTTGTGGCTGTATGGGACATTGGTTAGGCCACTGTTGGAATATTGCGTGCAATTCTGGTCTCCTTCCTATCAGAAAGGCGTTGGGAAACTTGAAAGGTTCAGAAAAGATTTACAAGGATGTTGCCAGGGTTAGAGGATTGAGGTATAAGGAGAGGCTAAACAGGCTGGGGCTGTTTTCCCTGGAGCATTGGAGGCTGAGGGGTTACCTGATAGAGGTTTACAAAATTATGAGGGGCATGGATAGGATAAACGACAAAGTCTTTTCCCTGGGGTCGGGGAGTCCAGAATTAGAGGGCATAGGTTTGAGGTGAGAGGGGAAAGATATAAAAGAGACCTAAGGGGCAACGTTTTCACGCAGAGGGTGGTACATGAATGGAATGAGCTGTCAGAGGATGTGGTGGAGGCTGGCACAATTACAATACTTAAGAGACATTTGGATGGGTATATGAATAGGACGGGTTTGGAGGGATATAGATCGAGTGCTGGCAGGTGGGACTAGATTGGGTTGGGATATCTGGTCGGCATGGACAGTTTGGACCAAAAGATCTGTTTCCATGCTGTACATCTCTATGAATCTAAGAGATTCGAATGATTCAATGACATGAATCCTTCTCCCCTGCACCAGCTCCTCAGCCATGCATTCACCTGCTCTATCCTCCTATTCCTATCCTCACGAGCTTATGGCACCAGGAAGAATCTAGATTTTCTATCTTCAAGGACCTCCTTTTTAAACTCCTGCATAAATTTTAGTATTCTGTCATCAGAATGGTGTTCTTTTTCTTCCTATATTATTAGCTCTAATGTACACACCACCTCCTGCTGGTCCCTCTTCCCTTTGAGAACATTCTGCACCGTCTCTGAGACATCCTTTATCCTGGATCCAGGCAGGCGACACACCATTCTGATGTTTCCCTGTCGTCACAGAAGCATCTGTCTGTGCCTTTAACTAGAGAGTCCCCTAACACAATTGATTGCTTGGAACCTGGTGTGCTCTTTTGTTACAATAGAGCCAGTCTCAGTATCATAAACCTGGCTGTCAATGCTATATTCCCCTTAGAGTCCATCACCCCCTACATTTTCCAAAACAACATACTTGGATGAGATGGGAATAGCCACAGGAGACTCATACATTACCTGCTTCCCTCCCCTACCTTATCCATCTACCTGACTGTATCTTTGGCTTATCGCCCTCCTATAACTGCCAGACATCACACACCCTAGCTTCTGTAAATTCTTCATTGCCTCTAACTGCCTCTCCAACCGATACATGTGATCTAATAGGATTCCTGCAGACATAATCATCAGTAATATGAAAACTCTCTCTAATCTCCCATATCCACCAGTCTATTAAAGCACGTCTTTGCATCTTAACACTCTACAGACCCAGAAAATAGCATAGTTTTTCTCCTCAAAAGAACATGGCTCCAGGGTAGCTTAATATCTATCATAGAATCCTTACAATTTGGAAACAGGCCCTTCGGCTCAACAAGTCCAAACCGACCTTCCAAAGAGTATCCCACTCAAACCCATCCCCCTACATTTACTCCTAACTAACACATCCCTGAAACTATGGGCAATTTAGCATGGCCCATTCACCTAACCTGCAAATCCTTGGACTGTGGGGAAAAAACTGGAGCACCTGGAGGAAACCCACACAGATACAGGGAGAATCTGTAAACTCCACACAGACAGTTGTCCAAGGCTGGAATCGAACTGGAGTCCCTGATGCTGGGAGGCAGCAGTACTAGCCACTGAGCCACCATGTTGTTATAATTTTAAAATTTAATAAAGAGATGTATCTCAATAAAAGCATATAATCTAAAAAAATCCATTTTACTCACAGGAATAGATGTATAGAAAATAAAAGTTAAAATTAACCACTTAGCTGCTCCCCTGCTGTGACCTCCCACCACACAGGTTTCTTTAAGGTCAGCTGTGAATTTCACTGTTTGTTTATTTTTCTTAGAACTAACTCCAATGTCAAGACATACTTGAAACCAAACAGCAGAGGCTGTGGCTGTACAGGTTACTGCTGGGTCAGGCAGCAGTGTAGGTTTCTTTCTCCATTTGAAACACTTCCCATGTGGTCACTGCCTTTGTCTGCCTTCTTCATTTTTTCAAAATGCCATTTTTTTTTATCCTTTTCTCCCCAAAGTTCCAAAACAATGCAACAGCTTATAAGACTGTAATTACTGCTTCTAGAATTCGAGGAAATCAGCTGCAATACTGAAAGTACCTCAAAAAAGGAAGAGCTCTTACAACTATGATTTTTTTCCCATCCTTCAACTTGGATTACATGTTTACTTTGTTTTGTTTATTATTCATTTGTTCATGGGACATGGGCATCGCTGGCTGGGCTACCATTTGTTGCACGTTCCGAGCTGTACTTGAGAATGTGGTGGTGAGGTACCTCTTGAACTGCTGCAGTCATGTGCTGTGGGTTAACCCACAATACCCTTAGGAGGGAATTCCAGGATCTTGACCCAGCGACATTAAGGAATGGTGATTTATTCCAAGTCAGGATAGTGAGTGGCTTGGAGGGGAAATTGCAGGTGGTGGCATTCTCATGTATCTGCTACCCTTATCCTTCTAAATGGAAGTGGTTATGGGTTTGCAAGGTCCTGTCTGAGGATCTTTGGTGAATTTCTGCAGTGCATGTTGTGGTTAGCACACACTGCTGTTCCTGAACATCGGTGGTAGAAGGAGGGGATATTTTTGGATGTGGTGCAATTGAACGTGCTGCTTTGTCCTGGATGATGTCAAGCTTCTTGAGTGTTGTTGGAGCTGCACCCATCCAGGCAAGTGGGAAGTATCCCATCACACTCTTGCTATGTGTCTTGGGGAACCAGGAGGTGAGTTATTCACCACTGTATTTCAACACCTGCTCTTATAGCCACTGTGTTTATTAACAAATGCAATTGAGTTTCTCGTTAATGGTAACCCCCAAGACATTGACTGTGGGGATTTTAGTAGTTTACTATGTCATTCACTTTTCAAAAGAACATTACTAATCAATGAATACAACACAGGTATGTAAGATGTCATTATGCTCACCTCTCTACTGTGAGATTAGTTAGTCACTCATCACTTTTAGTTTAACTCATACTGAAGACTATTTGCTGTCCCTTATTTGACATGTGCAGGTTGGAGGGTACTGGACAGCAGCACTGAGTTAGAAATGTCAACATTGATGCCAAAATCTTGAGATCTCAATATTTTTAGAGATTTTTTTTATGTTTCTTCAGAGAAAGAAAGAAAGGTTTCTCTGCCAATGTGGCTTTTTACTGTGTCTATACATTCAATAAGGATTTTATATAATCTTACTACCTGAAGAATAATTTGGATGAACACTTTAAACATCATAACATTCAAAGGTATTGGACAAGTGCAGGAAATTGGGATTAGTGACCTTTAGTATAGCTGTGTCGGTGCAGACTCAATGGACTGAAGGACCTTTTCTGTGCTGTCTGAATTGATAATTATTCTAAAAGGTATCACTTATGACAGGTCAAATTTTTACATTGACCAAAAATTCTTTAATGATAACAGGTTTTGAAAGTTGCAATCACTCCTGGATCCATAGCTGAAAGAGGGATAAGTGTTACTAGTGTTAGCTAGTAGGAATATTGCCTTGATATTGTCAATGATGTCATCAAGAACCATAGCATTGCGAGGAGCATTGTCCAGGAGGACCCAATGTTTCATTGACAGGATTGTGTGCTGAACAATAATTTTGACTGCTGGACAAAAGTAAGATATGAAATAAGAATTGTTGAGGCTACTGTTCCTTTTTTTGCTTATCCTCCAAAGAACAGGCAATTTGTGCTTTGAATAAGTCTTCATTGTCCTGATTAGTTGGGAATGGTTGATGAGCATTGGATTCGATTTGAATCATCTGCTGCCTCTCCACCACGCAGTAAGGCCAAGTGATCATTTATGACTCTGTCGCCTGGACACTCTTTTCTGCCCTTGAATGCATATCCTGGAAAGCAGCCTATTCCTGAAGAAACTACATAAAGAACTTGTTGAAAGTTGGATCCTTAATGATTTCACTTAATGTTTTAAAGAAGAATTCAGCTGCTTTAGCACTGATACTGTCCTCACTTGCAACAATGTTAAGCAAGTTAGCATATTTTTATACCTTCTAAGTGAACTGCAATGAATAATAAAATGTTCAATCTTTGAACTTTTACCGTAGTTTTAAGATCAGTGGACAAAATCTTATTTTCATGCTTCATCATTAACAAAAAGTAGGCTTAGAGATATAAGTTGTTGAGTTTGTTGTCAAATCGAAGTGTTGGCACTTTTTCCATGTTTATTACAATTCCGATTTGATTATTTTTGCTGAATCTAACATCAGCTAAAGGAATTGTTGTTGAACCAAGTATGTGGAATGCTCCGCCCCAACAGTGTGGAATGCTCTGCCCCAGAGGGCAGTGGATTTATTTAAAAAAGAGTTGGATAGAGCTCTCAAGGATAGTGGAATCAAGGGTTATGGAGTTAAGGCAGGAACAGGATGCTGATTAAGGATGATCAGCCATGATCATATTGAATGGTGGTGCAGGCTCGAAGGGCAGAATGGCCTACTTCTGCACTAATTGTCTATTAAATCCTCAGTGCTTTTAATAATTATTCTTCCCATTGCTGCTGGCAATTCAGGAGGTCTATCTATATCCACCAGTTAAGGGTTTTATGATATCAAATTACACTTGAAAAACAATTTGTTTTTCCTGTATTGTTTCAGCTGGAAGAACTTTATATTCACTGGCTCATTGCAAATGAATATTAGGAGTGCGATTAATACATTATAATATGATAATTAAAGACAACTGAGATGGTAACAGGCATAACTTTTTTTTACTATATCACCTATACTCAAACTGCAAAAGGGGTTCAGCATATTATCAGTCACCTTTAAAAGGACCATTGAAGATTACCAAGCACAAGACAAATGGACCCAATACAAATTAAGTAAAAATTTAAAAAAAACTGTGGATGCTGTAAATCAGAAGCAAAAACAGAAATTGCTGGAAAAACTGAACATGCCAGGCAGCATCTGTGCAGAAAAACCAAAAGCTAACAGTTCGGGTTAAGTTTCCCTTCCTTGACCTGAAATGTTAACTCTGATTTCTCTCCACAGATGGTGTCAAACCTGCTGAGCTTTTTCTGCAATTTCTGTTTTTGTTTCCTATGCAAATAAAAATGTGGCTGCTTACAATATATCTTAGACACATAACTGCCTCCCATGATTGCCTGCTCCTGATCACATCTGAGTCTCACTTTGGATTCACTGGAGAGCAGTCAGGAGAACTGCACCATTACCAAGAAACAGCAACAATGCAATGCTGTTGAAGGGTATTAATTGAAGATGGATGTTAATGCAAACCAATATTGTACAGATGATATTGAGGATCTACTGAATGCTTTTAGAATCAACATTGACTTAAAGTTGTATATCTGAATCATTCCAACCTGTCCTCTAATTCTGTTTTAATTGGTCTTGATTCCCAGGATGGTAATTTTTGACTTTATATAACAGTTCAAAATGAGCAATTACACATCTGCATTGAGTTTTCTATCTCTCACAATTTTTATTTCCATTAAAATTGATCATCCTCAGATAGGGTGGCGTAGCAGCTCAAAAGCTAGATAGGGAGAAGGCATAAGAATCATACCCCAAAATTCTTTGAGGGCTAGTTAAAGCCCCTTACAAATTACTTTGATTAAATCCAGGATATGTCTGATCCAATATGCAAAGACTGATTAAAAATTAACAGTCTAGATTAGAGTGGTGCTGGAAAAGCACAGCAGGTCAGGCAGCATCTGAGGTTCAGGAAAATTCATTCCTGATGAAGGGCTTTTGCCCGAAATGTTGATTTGCCCTTTCCAGCACCACCCTAATCTAGACTCTGATCTCTAGCATTGCAGTCCTCACTTTCGCCTGATTAAAACTTAAGGATAGTTAGCCTATTAACTGGGACAAGATACTTTGGTTCATTCTTCTGATAACGAAATGGAGTTAAGTTGCTAAATAAAATTTGTGATGATGGTTACTTTGTATGTTCTTTTACTGAATGATTAAAAGCAGTTAACTGATTGACAATTTGCATCACCTCACTAAATAAAAAGAAAAACTTGCATTTACATTAGATTTTTCACTATTTTACTGTGCTCCAAAATCCTTCACATCCAAAGCTGCATATTTGAACTGCTTTCACAGTTAGGTAGAAAAACAAAACATTTGGATGCAGCTTGGTGCCTCAGACAATGGCTATAATATTTGCATTCTGGTTTATATCTTAACTGTTAGCACTGATGGTTTCCTGATATTTGCGCAACTGATGAAATACTGATGAGTGGGCGGCACGGTGGCACAGTGGTTAGCACTGCTGCCTCACAGCGCCTGAGACCCAGGTTTAATTTCCGACTCAGGCGACTGACTGTGTGGAGTTTGCACATTCTCCCCGTGTCTGCGTAGGTTTCCTCCGGATGCTCCGGTTTCCTCCCACAGTCCAAAGATGTGCGGGTCAGGTGAATTGGCCATGCTAAATTGCCCGTAGTGTTAGGTAAGGGGTAAATGTAGGGGTATGGGTGAGTTGCGCTTTGGCGGGTCGGTGTGGACTTGTTGGGCCGAAGGGCCTGTTTCCACACTGTAAGTAATCTAATCTAATGCTGCGATGTTGGGAAATGAACAATTTCGAAGACAACTTTGTTCTCTCGATTCCCTTCTATGGCTTGTTGTCACCGTACATTTACCAACATGTATTCTTTAGCAGAGGCATGTTGAAGTCAGAGTGCAACACTACACCAAGTAATGATCCATTCCTGTCACCAAATCTGCACAAGTTAGCATTGACCCTGATCCTTACAAATTCAAAACAGTGGCATTAACAGCCACATGGAGAGTTGTATCGACTGTGGATTTTGTTTCATAATTAAATGTCAGCATTGTATGACATTTTATCATCTTTCAGGAAGCCTATTGTGTTGCTGCAGTATTCTACAGTCATATCCATGTTGCTGGCTCAAAGTTGTTTGATGCCACAGACTAGCTGAGTTCTGTGATGTATATGCTTTCTTATTGTTTTCAGATTATTGCACCCATGCAATAAACAGAAAACCGATATTAACAATGTTGCTTATTACTTTATAATATAGCAATGTCTGCACTGAGTTTATTTCCATTTCTGTTGCATTGAGGGCAAATCTGATTGGAGTCTATCAAAATAGGCATGTCCTTTTTGGAGTCCTGTGCAAAGATTTACTTCCCTGGATTGGGTACAAGTGTACAATTTATTAAACAACAATACTAACTACAATATATTTACTCTGGTGTCAAATAGCTGTGATTATGAAAAAAAAACATGTTTGCAAGTGATACTATAAAAATATTTGTCAATGTAAGAATTAATAGTTAAGGCAACATTGAACTACATTGCAGGATTATAAAGTGAAGAAAAGTGACTGATTTCATATAGTGGAAGTACAAAAGGTTACAAAAATAAGTAAAATATACGATATCAAACCTCCAAGGCCTAATGATATCTACCCATGAACATTAAAATAAGTAATCAAGAAAATTTCAAATGCCTTCAATGGTGCATTTGCTATGGCAATGACTCACCCAATCAGAGTTCACTTTCTAACCAATTGGCACAAATTTCTTATTGTATAGACATTGTTTTCCCTTTACATTTGTGAGTTGTCCTGGGAAACATTAGATGAAAATCTTCTACAAAGTGTTTTTATTCATTAATACTCAAGATTCAATAATCTTAACTTTCCAAAGTACTTTGGAGGCAGAAACTGTGTTTTTGGATTTGATCATTTCAACACTGCTTCACTGTTTAAGAACAAAAGAAGAAAGAAACTAGAAGTCTATTGAACTTACCCAATTATGGAGAAGCAATCATTTGGTAATACAGAACTTGAGTATTGCAAGAGACACATTTTGTCACAGTCATCAACTTGCAAAACTACCTCTATAGGCATTCTGTATAAGTAGAGACTGCTGATTTGTTGTCAAGAGGATTCTGTTTGGCAAAGGCTTTGCCATACAGAATTCTGTGACTAATTATGATTGACATTTAGCAGCCTGGCCTTGTTTAAATTTCAAACCAGGCAGGTTGATTCTGATAAGTCAGGGCAATGTCCTGAAAAGTGGAAGTGCTGGATGTCTTGAAACGGTTAAAAGTGGATAAATCCCCAGGACCTGATCAGGTGTACCCAAGAACTCTGTGGGAAGCTAGTGAAGTGATTGCTGGGCCTCTTGCTGAGATAGTTGTATCATCGATAGTCACAGGTGAGGTGCCGGAAGACTGGAGGTTGGCAACCGTGGTGCCACTGTTTAAGAAGGGTGGTAAAGACAAGCCAGGGAACTACAGACCGGTGAGCCTGACCTCAGTAGTGGGCAAGTTGTTGGAGGGAATTCTGAGGGACAGGATGGACATGTATTTGGAAAGGCAAGGACTGATTCGGGATAGTCAACATGGCTTTGTGCATGGGAAATCATGTCTCACAAACTTCTAGTTTTTTGAAGAAGTAACAAAGAAGATTGATGAGGGCAGAGCAGTAGATGTCATCTATATGGACTTCAGTAAGGCGTTTGACAAGGTTCCCCATGGGAAACTAATTAGCAAGGTTAGATCTCATGGAATACAGGGAGAACTAGCCATTTGGATACAGAACTGGCTCAAAGGTAGAAGACAGAGGATGATGGTGGAGGGTTGTTTTTCAGACTAGAGGCCTGTGACCAGTGGAGTGCCACAAGGATCGGTGCTGGGCCCTCTACTTTTTGTCATTTACATAAATGATTTGGATGCGAGCATAAGAGGTACAGTTAGTAAGTTTGCAGATGACACTAAAATTGGAGGTGTAGTGGACAGCGAAGAGGGTTACCTCAGATTACAACAGGATCTGGACCAGATGGGCCAATGGGCTGAGAAGTGGCAGATGGAATTTAATTCAGATAAATGCGAGTGCTGCATTTTGGAAAAGCAAATCTTTGCAGGACTTATACGCTGAATGGTAAGGTCCTAGGAAGAGTTGCTGAACAGAGAGACCTTGGAGTGCAGGTTCATAGCTCCTTGAAAGTGGAGTTGCAGGTAGATTGGATAGTGAAGAAGGCGTTTGGTATGCTTTCCTTTATTGGTCAGAGTATCGAGTACAGGAGTTGGGAGGTCATGTTGCGGCTTTACAGGACATTGGTTAGGCCACTGTTAGAATATTGAGCACAGTTCTAGTCTCCTTCCTATTGGAAAGATGTTGTAAAACTTGAAAGGGTTCAGAAAAGATTTACAGGGACGTTGCCAGGGTTGGAGGATTTGAGCTGTAGGGAGAGGCTGAACAGGCTGGGACTGTTTTTCCTGGAGCGTCGGAGGCTGAGGGGTGACCTTATAGGGGTTTACAAAGTTATGAGGGGCATGGATAGGGTAAATAGGCAAAGTCTTTTCCCTGGGGTCGGGGCATCCAGAACTAGAGGGCCTAGGTTTAGGGTGAGAGGGGAAAGATAAAGAAGAGACCTAAGGGACAACCTTTTCATACAGAGAGTGGTACGTGTATGGAATGAGCTGTCAGAGGAAGTGGTGGAGGCTGGTACAATTGCAACATTTAAGAGGCATTTGGATGGGTATATGAATAGGAAGGGTTTGGAGGGATATGGGCCAGGTGCTGGCAGGTGGGACTAGATTGTGTTGGGATATCTAGTCGGCAGGACGCATTGGACTTAAGAGTCTGTTTCCATGCTGTATATCTCTATGACTCTATGACTCTATTGATTAGCAAAGGCTGTCACCTAGTCTGTTGATGTGAAACAATAACAGTGTGTGCATGTGTTTTTTCTATCTGCTAAGAGCAGGACCCTGTGTACACAAGTGTGTCATATTGTGAATCTGACAGGCAGTTCTAAGTTGATTGTTTGCGTTATTGTTTGCAAAGCCTGGATTATCAAGCAAATCATGTCCAATTGCAGAATTACATCAAATGTTACACATTGTGAGTTATGGTAGTGCGGGCTGTTTGGGTATAATCATTAACTTGCTTGTTACAAAGAGATGAAGGAATATTTGATATGATCTGCCAATCTTTGGGATGCATTGTCAACACCCCTGGCACATACCAGCACTGCAATTTATGCATTACATCACTTATTTGTGTTATAGGAAACTTGTCTTTTTTGCCTGACAGCTGCGTTATGCAAACCCCTTTTGCATTGCTACTGCATCTAACTGCTATCTTCACCTGTTGCTCAAACATTTGAGATATCTTACTCTTCCAGTGTAATCTGAGTCAGTCTGGGAACTTTTCAGGACCACAAGTGACCACTGTAGGTTATTTCAAAACTTGCAATACAGAACAGCTGTTAAGGACAGAGAGTTGTTTCTCTGGTTGGAAGGATGTATGTTCTCAAGTTATGTTCTCACATTTCTGCACAAGTCTTCAGTTTTTTTTAAAACAATAACTTGGATTAAGTCATTAATTACAGGAGACACAGTTGTATAACAAATGCCAATTGCTGAGCTACAAATACTGCAACATATCAAGGAGGGCAAACTTTACCTAAACATTCTTTTTCGAGGAACCTGTCACACTTCCTTAAATAGAGTCTTTTAATTCCGACTGTGGTCAGGCACAGGAAAATCTAACAGCGAGTGAGGAAAGTTTGGGATCAATAGGTGGATGTTGTGGGCCTCAGCTCTTATTAACCAACTGTTTGAGATTGCAGGTTGTATGATTGAAAGCCGAGGCCTCAAGGTGAATGAGCAAACGTACAATGGTACCATGGTAAAGGAAACCAATCAGGTGGGGTTAGTTGATAGGACTATACTATTGTAAGAGATAGGATGGTCAGTGGGATAACACAGTTCTCTTTAGCCAAGACCTAAAGTCCAGCAGGCTGTATTGCCAGATACAAGAGAAAGGTTAGGGTAAGTTTTATTAGAGGGATAGCAGATTGGCTCAAAGACATTGAGACAAGAATTTAAATTCCTGGAATACTAGCACCAATACTGGCAAAAGTGAGATCTGTACTGCTGGGACAAGCTTAATTGGAACATGCCCACAGACCAGTGTTTTGGAAATTATCCAGTTTAGAACAGTGATATGCTTTAAATTAAATGATGAGGACAAGATAACATGTGAGGAGAGAAGTGCTAATTCAAAGGAAACAATTTAATAAAACAGGGCAGTAATTTGAGTATTGATAGCCAGAGTGTGGTTGGAAAGGACAGGACCAATGTTTAAGCTCAGAGATCACAAAAACTGTGAAAAGATAGAGTTAATGGCTTGGTACCTGAGTGCATTTATCATTGGTAATAAAATAGTTGAATTGTCAGCACAGATAGAAATCAAAACATGTAACCTGACAACTTTACAGAGACATGATTGAAAGGTGACTATGACTGGGTTCTAAGTATTAAGGGATGTTTCCCATTTCATAAAAAAGGAGCAGGTTAAAAGATGGTGGGCTAACTTTGTTAATTAAGAGTTTTGTTATCTTAGATATGAGATGACCAATAATGAGTATGAGCTTGGTGTAGAATTGGTTTGGATAGAAATAAGAAATAGGCAGGTAGAAAATCACTTGTGAGAGTAATTTATATGCCCCAAAACAATAGATTACTGTCAGACAGAATAACCAAAAAGAGATAAACGAGCAGATAATAATAGTATCACAATAATTGTGGATAACATTAATTTACAGGTATAAATTCAGGTGAACCAGGCTACCTAGATAGCCTAGAAAATGCATGCATGTAATTTATCTGGGACAATATCTTCTGATAGCACACTCATTCCCCAGCCAAGAAGCATGTTATTCTGGACCTGAAAGTAAGAATTGGGTCAAGATTAATCAGTTACTTCAGAACACAGGAGCTTATGGAGATTGTGATCATAATATGGTAGAATTTTATGTGCAGTTTGAAGAGAAGATGTTTTGTTCTGAGACTAGTGTTTTAACTAAAATACAAGTAGCTCTAATAGTTTGAAGGGAAAACTAGGTAAAGTGAACTGAAGTAAACCAGGTTAAAAGGTATGACAATAGCCAAAATTGGGAGAGCTGTCTCATAGGCTAGTCAAACAACAGTCTGACATAGTCATTCTTATGGAATCATACCTCACAGATAACACCCAAGATACTACCATTACCATTCCTGGATATGTCCTGTCCCATCTGCAGGACAGACTCAGCAAAGCTGGCTGCACATTGGGATACTGTAGGGAGGGAGTTGTCCTGGGAGTCCTTGACATTGGCTCCGGACCCCATGAAGTCTCATGGCTTCAGGTAAACAGTGGCAAGGAAACCTCATACTAGTTACCACATACATAGAACATAGAACATAGAAAAATACAGCGCAGTACAGGCCCTTCGGCCCTCGATGTTGCGCCGACTGAAGCCTACCTAACCTACACTAGCCCAATAACCTCCATATGCTTATCCAATGCCCGCTTGAATGACCATAAAGAGGAAGAGTCCACCACTGATACTGGCAGGGCATTCCATGAACTCACAGCCCGCTGAGTAAAGAATCTACTCCTAACATCTGTCCTATACCAACCTCCCCTTAATTTAAAGCTGTGTCCCCTAGTAACAGCTGACTCCATACGCAGAAAAAGGTTCTCACTGTCAACCCTATCTAAACCCCTGATCATCTTGTACACCTCTATCAAATCTCCCCTAAACCTTCTTTTCTCCAATGAGAACAGCCCCAAGTGCCTCAGCCTTTCCTCATACGATCTTCCTACCATGCCAGGCAACATCCTGGTAAACCTCCTCTACACCCGTTCCAGTGCCTCCACATCCTTCCTATAGTATGGCGACCAAAACTGCACACAATACTCCAGATGAGGGCGCATCAGAGTTTTATACAACTGCAACATGACCTCAGGACTCCGGAACTCAATTCCTCTACCAATAAAGCCCAGTACGCCATATGCCTTCTTCACAGCACTATTTACCTGGGTGACAACTTTCAGAGATCTGTGTACATGGACACCAAGATCCCTCTGCTCATCCACACTACCAAGTAGCCTACCATTAGCCCAGTAATCCATCTTCTTGTTACTCCTACCAAAGTGAATGACTTCACACTTAGCTACATTGAACTCCATTTGCCACTTTTCTGCCCAGCTCTGCAACTTATCTATATCCCGCTGTAACCTGCCACATCCTGCTTCACTGTCCACCACTCCACCGACTTTCGTATCATCCGCAAACTTGCTCACCCAGCCTTCAAGCCCCTCCTCCATTTCATTTATAAAAATAACAAACAGCAATGGTCCCAAAACAGATCCTTGTGGAACACCGCTAGTAACTGCACTCCAAGATGAACCTTTACCATCAACTACTACCCTCTGTCTCCTTCCAGCCAGCCAATTCCTAATCCAAACCTCTAATGCACCCTCAATGCCATACCTCTGTAATTTTTGCAGTAGCCTACCATGCGATACCTTATCGAATGCCTTGCTAAAATCCATATACACCACATCTACTGCTTTACCCTCGTCCACTTCCTTGGTCACCTTCTCAAAGAACTCAATAAGGTTTGTGAGGCATGACCTGCCCTTCACAAAACCATGCTGACTATCCTTGATCACATTATTCCTATCCAGGTGTTCATAAATCCTATCCCTTACAATTCTCTCTAAGACTTTGCCCACAACAGAAGTGAGACTCACTGGCCTATAGTTACTAGGGCTGTCCCTACTCTCCATCTTGAACAAGGGGACCACATTCGCTATCCTCCAGTCTTCCGGCACTATTCCTGTAGACAACGACGACATAAAAATCAAGGCCAATGGCTCCGCTATCTCCTCCCTAGCTTCCCAGAGGATCCTAGGATAAATGCCATCAGGCCCAGGGGACTTATCTATTTTCACCCTTTCCAGTATTCCCCGGACCTCTTCCCTACATACCTCAAAACCATCCATTCTAATCTCTTGTGACTCAATATTCACATCAGCAACAATGTCCTGTTCCTGAGTGAATACTGAAGAAAAGTATTGATTTAGTGTCTCTCCAATCTCCTCCGCTTCCACGCAACTTCCCACTACTATCCTTGACTGGACCGATACCTACCCTAGTCATCCTTTTATTCCTGACATACCTATAGAAAGCCTTTGGGTTTTCCCTAATCCTACCAACCAAGGACTTTTCATGTCCCCTTCTTGCTGCTCTTAGCTCTCTCTTTAGATCCTTCCTGGCTACCTTATAACTCTCAATCGCCCCAACTGAACCTTCACGCCTCACCTTTACATAGGTCGCCCTCTTCCCTTTTACAAGGGATTCCAATTCCTTATTAAATCACGGCTCCCTCTCAAGACCCTTTCCTCCCTGCCTGACTGGTACATACTCATCAAGGACACCCAATAGCTGCTCCTTGAACAAGCTCCACATATCATTTGTGTCCTTCCCTTGAAGCCTATTTTTCCAATCCACACATCCTAAGTCATGCCTCACCGCATCATAATTTCCCTGCCCCCAGCTATAACTCCTGCCCTGCAGTGCACACTTATCGCTCTCCATCACTACAGTAAAAGTCACCGAGTTGTGGTCACTGTCCCCGAAGTGCTCACCTACCTCCAAGTCTAACACCTGGCCTGGTTCATTACCTAGAACCAAATCCAGTATGGCCTCACCTCTTGTTGGCCTGTCTACATATTGTGTCAGGAAACCCTCCTGCACATATTGGACAAACACCTACCCATCTAACGAACTCGAGCTATAGCTTTCCCAGTCAATATCTGGGAAGTTAAAATCCCCCATAACAACCACCCTATTACTTTCACTCTTCTCCTGAATCATCCTTGCAATACTTTCCTCTATGTCTCTCAAACTATTAGGAGGCCTGTAGAAAACTCCTAACAGGGTGACCTCACCTTTCCTATTTCTAACCTCAGCCCAAACTACCTCAGATGGCAAGTCTTCCTCCATCGTCCTTTCCACCGCTGTAATACTAACCTTGACAAGCAATGCCACACCTCCCCCTCTTTTACCCCCACCTCTGACCGTACTAAAACATTTAAACCCTGGAACCTGCAATAGCCATTCCTGTCCCTGTTCTACCCACGTCTCTGTAATGGCCACAACATCGAAGTCCCAGGAACCAACCCACGCTGCAAGTTCACCTACCTTATTTCTTATACTTCTGGCATTGAAGTATACACATTTCAAGCCACCTTCCTGTTTACCGGCACCCTCCTTCGACTGATGAATCAGTACTCCTCCATATTGAACAAGATTTGGAGGAAGCATTGAGGGTGGTAAGAGCGCAAAATGTACTTTGGGTGTGGGATTTCAATATCCACCACCAAGAGTGGCTCAGCAGCAGCATTGCTGATCAAGCTGGTCAGGTCCTAAAGGATATAACTGCTAGATGGGGTCTACGGCAGATGGTGAAGGAACCAACAAGAGGAAAAAACATAGTTGACCTCAAACTTACCAATCTGCTGGCTGCAGAAGCATCTGTCCATGACAGCAAAGGTAAAAACAACAACTACACTGTCCTTGTGGAGACAAACTCCTGTCTTCATATTGAGAATAACCTCTATCATGTTGTGTGGCAGTATCACCATGCTCAATGGGACAGACTTCGAACCAATCTAGCAGCTGAAGACTTGGCATCCATGAGGCACTGTGGGCCATCAACAGCAGCAGAACTGTACTCCACCACAATCTGCAACCTCATGGCCTGGCATATCCCCTACTTAACCATTACCAGCAAGCCAGAGGATCATCCTGGTTCAATGGAGAGTGGAGGAGGGCATGCCAGGAACAACATCAGGCATACCGAAAAATGAGGTATCAATCTGATGAAGCTACCAAACAGAACTACTGTATGCCAAACGGCATAAACAGCAAGTGATAGACAGACAGAGTTAAGCGATCCCATAACCAACAGATCAGATCTAAGCTCTGCAGTCCTTCCACATCCAGTCGTGAATGGCGGTGGACAATTAAACAACTCACAACTATCCCCATCCTTAATGATGGAGGAGCACAGCACATCTGTGCGAAGGGTAATGCTGATACATTCGAAGCAACCTTCAGTCAGAATTGCCGAGTGGATGATCCATCTCGGACTCCCCTAGTGGTCCCCAGCATCACAGATACCAGTTTCTAGCCAATTCAATTCACTCCATGTGATATCAAGAAATGGCAGGAGGCACAGGATACTGCAATGGCAATGGGCCCTAATAACATTCTGACAATAGTACTGAAGGCAGGTGCTTCAGATTTTGCCACTCCCCTAGCCAAGCTCTTCCTGAACAGTTACAACACTGGCATCTACACAACAATGTGGAAAATTGCCCAGGTATGTCTTGTACATAAAAAGCAAGACAGATCCAACCCGGCTAATTACTGCCCAATCAGTCTACTCTCCATCATCAGTAAAGTGAAGGAAGGGGTCATCAACAGTGCTGTCAAGCAGCACCTGCTCAGCCACAACCTGCTCAGTGACACCCAGTTTGGGTTTCACCCGGGTCACTCAGCTCCTGATCTCATTACAGTCTTGGTTCAAACATGGACAAAAGCTTTGAAGTCCAGAGGTGAGATTAAAGTGACAGCGCTTGACATCAAGGCTGCATTTGACTGAGTATGGCATCAAGGAGTCCCGGAAAAAAATGGAATCAATGGATATCAGGGGGCAAACATTCCACTGGTTAGAGTCATACCTGGTACAAAAGAAGATGGTTGTGGTTGTGGTCCAGGACATCTCTGCAGGAGTCATCTAAGGTCCAGGACATCTCTGCAGGAGTCCCCCAGCATAGTGTCCTAGGCCCAACAATCTTCAGCTGCTTCGTCAATGACTTCCCTCTGTCATAAGTTCAGAAGTGGGAATGTTCACTGATGATTGCAGTGTTCAGCGCCATTCATGACTCGTCAGATCCGTGTTCAATTACAATAAGATCTGGACAATATCCAGGCTTAGGCCAACAAGTAGCAAGTAACATTCATGCCACACAAATACCAGACAATGACCATCACCATAAGAGGCACTCTAACCACTGCCCCTTGATATTCAATAGTATTACCATCACTGAATCCCCCCACTGTCAACATCCTTGGGGTTACCATTGACCAGAAACTCAACTGGACTCACCACATATGCACAGTGGCTACAAGAGCACATCAGAGACTAGTGATACTGCAGTGAGTAACTCATTTCCTGATACCCTAAAGTCTATCCACCTTCTCCAAGGCATAAGTCAGGAGTGTGATGGAATATATCCCACTTGCCTGGATGGGTGCAGTTCCAACAACACTTAAGAAGCTTGACACTATCCAGGACAAAGTAACCCACATGATTGATACCACATCTACAAACATTTAATTCCTCCACCACCAGCGCTCAGTAGCAGCAGTGTGTACTACCTACAAGATGCACTGCAGAAATTCACCAAAAATCCTTAGACAACACCTTTAAAACCCATGATCACTTCTATCTAGAAAAACTAGGGCAGCAGGTACTTGGGAACACCACCATCTACAATTCCCCTCCAAGCTACTCACCATCCTGACTTGAAAATATATTGCCATTCCTTCACAGTCATTGGGTCAAAATCCTGAAATTCCCTCCCTATCGACATTGTGGGTCAACCCACAGCAGGTGGACTGCAGCGATTCATGAAGGCAGCTCACCACCACCTTCTCAAGAGAAAATAGTGATGGGCTATCAATGCTGGCCAGCCAGTAACATCCAATTCCCACAAATGAATGAAAAAAAACCATTGTAGTGTCAGACGTTTGTGAAGATCTTTAATATTGCTCAGCAAAGATGTATACCATTGAAAAAGAAAGACTTTTTGAGAAGGTTGTATCACCATGGCAGAATGAAAAAGGAAGGGAGCACATCAGGTTGAAAGGAACACTACAATTCTTTGAAAGTTAGTGGTAGGTCAGAAGATTAGAAAGTTTTTGAGAAGCAGCAAAGAATTACTCAAGGAAAAAATAGAATATGAGAGAAAACCAGCCATTAATATGAAAACAGACATTTAATAGGGGGATTGAGTTTAAGAGTCGTGAGACCTTGTTGCAGCTCTTTTAAACTTTGGTTCGACCGCACTTGGAATACTACGTCCAGTTCTGGTTGCCCTATTATAGGAAAGATGTGGATGCTTTGGAGACAGTTCAGAGGAACTTTACCAGAATGCTGCCTGGAATGGAGGGCTTATCTTACGAAGAGAGGTTGACTGAGCTTGGACTTTTTTCATTGGAGAAAAGGAGGAGGAGAGGGGACCTAATTGAGGTATACAAAATAATGAGAGGCATAGATAGAGTTGATAGCCAGAGACTATTTCCCAGGGCAGAAATGGCTAACAAGAGGGGTCATAGTTTTAAGCTGGTTGGAGGAAAGTGTAGAGGGGATGTCAGAGGCGGGTTCTTTACACAGAGAGTTGTGAGAGCATGGAATGCATTGCCAGCAGCAGTTGTGGAAGCAAGGTCATTGGGGACATTTAAGAGTCTACTGGACATGCATATGGTCACAGAAATTTGAGGGTGCATACATGAGTATCAGTGGTCGGCACAACATCGTGGGATGAAGGGCCTGTTCTGTGCTGTACTGTTCTATGTTCTATGTTCTATGTTCTAATGCTTTAAGAAAGGGTAACTAGAACTGGTACAAGTCTTCGAGGCAAAGAGACTGGAAAGCTGAAAAGGGAAAATATGAAATATTAGATGCATTAAACAAGTGTTTTATGCTTGACTGTGCTGTATAAAACTTAGAAAGCTTCCTGAAAACGCTTGAAAATCAAGAAAGACAGGTAGGAACTTAAAATAATCACCATCACCAGGGGAAAGTGCTGGCAAAATTACTGAACCTAAAGTTTGACATGTCCCAAAGAACAAATAGAGGCTTTCCTTCAAAAAATTCCTCAGATTTTGGAAGACTTCCAGTGGATAGGAAAATCGCTAATGTAACAGTATTATTCAATAAAGGAAGACAACATATAACAAGAAACTATAGGGTTGATTGTTTATTCTTTTAGTAATAGTAGGGTAAGAGAACATGCTTTTGCAAAGGGAAATTGTGCTTAACTAATTTATCAGCATTTTTTGAGGAAGTAACAAACAAGGGGAGTCTGTGGTTGCAGTATACTTGGATTTCCAAAAAGCATCTGATAAGGTGCCACATCAAAGTTTGATATACAAAATAAGAGCTTGTGGTATAAAGAGTGACATATTAGCATAGGTAAAGGATTGCTTAACTAACATATGGTAGAGAGTCAGGATATATGAGTTTTTCAGATTGGCAGGCTCTAACTGGTAGAATGTTACAGCAATCAATATTGAGGCCTCAACTCTTTATAATCTCAGACAATTATTTGGTTTGGGAACCAAATATTTTCTAGCTCGCTTTATTGATGGCACAAAAACAGGAAAGAAAATAAATTGTCAAGATGAAGTAAAGAGTCTTCAAAGGGATATAGGTCAGTTCAATGGGTGGGCAAAACATTTGGTAGATGGAGTATAATGTAGGGAAATGTGAACTTGCCCATTTCACAGGAAGAATAGAAAATCAGTTTACAATTTGAAGAGATGATGACATAGTGATAATATCAGTGGACCAGTTAATCCAAAGTTGATACTCAGAGTACATGGATTCAAATCCCACTATCTGAGCTGTTAGAATGGAAATATTTCCCTCAGAGGCTTGTGAATCTCTGGAACTATTTTGCACAAAAAGCCTTCAGGCAGAGTCCTTCCGTGTATTTAAGATTGAAATAGATAGATTTTTGATCATTATGGGAATAGAGGGTTAAGGAGGAAAGGATAGGAAGTAGGATGCCAGAAATGTCAGATCAGCCATGATCCTACTGAACGGTGGAGTTGTCTCAAGGGGCTATAGCTAACTCCTGTTACTTTTGCTTATGGTCTTAACTAAAAAGGAGAGAGATTGTTGAAGTCTGTATTACAGTATGATCTGGTATCCTGGTGTATGGATCACAAAAATGTAGTATACGGGGTTAGAAGGGCACATAGAATTTGGCATTTATTGCAAAAACAATGTCTTATAAAAGTCAGGAAATTTTACTGCAGCTGTACAGGGCCTTGATGAGACCACATCTGAAGTACTCTGTACAATTTTGGTCGCCTTATCTGAAAAATTATATAACTGCATTAGAAGCAGTTCAGAGAAGGTTCACATGGCTCATTCCTGGGATACACAATTTATTTTGTGATGAAAGGTTGAACAAATCTGAGCTTTACCCATTGTATTTAGAAGTGGCTTAATGTAGCATATATAAGTCTGAAGGGAAACGTTTCCTTGTGAAAGAGACTCAAACTAGGAGATATAGTTTAAGAATAAAAGATATGAGTTTTACAAAGGAAATTAGAACAAATATTTTTTCTCAGAAGGCAATTAGTGTGTGGAATTCTCTTCACCAGAAAAATTGGAGAGTGGGTCATTGAATTTATTCAAGGTTAAGTTAAATAGACTTTTGATGGACAATTATAGGTGCACATAGGATCATGGAATTGAGACCACAACCCAGTCAGCTATTTTATTGTTGAATGAAAAAGCAGGCTGAACAGTACAAATGTCCAACTCCAACTCCTAAGACCTATATTCTTGTATCTGATTTTCTTAAGTTTGTAGAAGGGACAAAGATAGATTGCACATTGCACTCTGTATAGTGAGCCTTAAGTTGATCCAGACAAGTTATGAGAGTGTGACATGAAAATAGGAGGTAGTGCAAATGGTTCAATATGGGGAAGTGTGAGGATTTCTGTTTTGGCTCTGACTAAGAAAAGTGGCAACAGTTGCATAATGGTGAGAGACATTAAACATGTGGAGGAGCAAAGGAATTTGGCTTTCCATGTACAGAAATCACAAACAGTGAATGTACAGATTGACAAGGTGGTCAAAAAGGCTAATGTAATACTGACCAATGCCAAAATTAATTTGGAAAGGTAAAATTGGCTTTAAGGAAGCCGTGGCATAGATAGATTTCTAAACAAGACATTTTTCGTTCATGAGATGTGAACAGTGCTGGTCAGACCAGCATTTGATGTCCTTCTCTAATTGCCCTTGAATTGAGTGGCTTGTTAGGTTAATCAAGAAGGGTTTAAAGTAGGACAGGTTAGATAATCTTAGTTTATATTTTCTTGCATTTACAAGGCTGAAGTGTGAATCAAGCTGTTCAAAATTATTAAATTATTGATACTGCACAGAGAGCTCTTTCCTCTGACAGGAAGTCCTGAGCAAATAGGCATAATCACTAAATTAGGGTTGGAACAATTAGAATTGAAATCAGGAAATAACTTCAGGAATCAACATTTCACTTTTTAGTGATCCACTTCTAATGGGAACAGGAAATTGGTAGACAGTTATTAGCTCAGGATATCAAAGCATTTGCAGCAAGGATGTGTAAACAGCTCTGAGATACAGCCCAGCCGTAATCTAACAGAATGGCAGAGCATGCTCCGGGTTCTGAATAGTAGACTTCTGCTTCCAAGATTATTGGTCCCGAAATGCTGATGTTGCTTCAGCTTGAGCTGTATGGCAATTTAGATATTTGAAGGGTGATTTAATCAAACTCTGTGTGCTTTAGCTGTGGTGAACTCATATATAAGATCCGAGTTGTTTGACGTCTCTAATATTTCATTATCTCGTTCCCCTCCTCATGCATGCATGCAGGTGAAAGGGTCAGCAATGTTCAAGCTGCTGAACACCTTCTTTGACGCTGTTTCATTCTTTTCATGTTTATTGACTTGCGTTGCCTATATTCACTCAATTTTAATCACACTTCATTCACTATTCACTCAAACCCCCACCCATTAACTCAACATTTCACAATCATCTCACTAATTTCATTTCCATTTACTCTCTCTTTCAATCTCCCTCTCCTTCATTGACTTGCTCATTTGTTCAATCACTTATTAATTTGTCTTGGACATTTATTTAGTGACTTCCTTATGTGATATAGAGTCATATTATCATAGAGATGTAAGCACAGAAACAGATCCTTCGGTCCAACTCATCCATGCTGACCAGACATCCTAAATTAATCTAGTTTCATTTGCCAGCGCCTAGCCCATATCCTTCTTATTCTTATCCATGTATCCATCTAGGTGCCTTTTAAATGTTGTGATTGTACCAGCTTTCACCACTTCCTCTGCCAGCTCATTCCATACATGTACCACGATCTATGTGAACAAGTTGCCCCAGGTCCCTTTTAAATCTTTCTCCTCTCACCTTAAACCTATGTCTTCTAGTTATGGACTCCCCTACCCCAGGGAAAAGACTTTACCTACATACCCTATCCATGCCCCTCATGATTTTGTAAACCTCTATAAGGTCACCCATCAGCATCCGATACTCTGGGAAAACAGCCCCGGCCTATTCAACCTCTCCCTTTAGCTCAAATCCTCCAACCCTGGAAACAAACTTGTAAATCTTTTCTAAACCCTTTCAAGTTTCATAACACCATTCCTATAGTAGGGACACCAGAATTGCACACAGTATTCCAAAAATGACCTAAATGATGTTCTGTACAGCTTCAACATGACCTCCCAATTCCTATACTCATTGCATGGACCAATAAAGGTAAGCATACCAAAAACCTTCTTCACTATCCTGTCCATCTGCGACTCCACTTTCAATGAACCATGAACCTGCACTCCAAGGTCTCTTTGTTCAGCAACACTCCCCATGAACTTATTACTAAGTGTATAAGTCCTGCCCTAATTTGTCTTTCCAAAATGCGGCATCCCACATTTACCTAAATTAAACTTCATCTGCCACTCCTCGGCCAAATGGCCCATCTGATCAAGATCCCGTTGTATTCTGAGGTAACTGTCTTCGCTGCCCATTACACCTCCAATTTTGATGTCACCTGCAAATTTACTAACCGTACCTCCTGTGTTCACATCCTTGTGTGTTCTCTCCTTTTCCACCAGCATTCCCTCCTTTTACAATCTCAAGTATTTCTCAGCTTCAGTCCTCCATAATATGTGCCATGAAGCAAGTGCCTGTTAGATCACTCCTGAAGCTTTTGAAGTTGGGCAGGTAATTTCCATGACATGGATCAGCAATGGTTGTGAGGATAAGATGGAGTGGGAGTGAACTAATTGACAAGGTTATCCTCCAATGGCACGCAGGGTGGAAAGTTTAATGAGAGAGTGAACTGTGGCAGTTGGAGTTGTTACTCATAATAAATCAGATCTGAATGTTTTTGAGCCTTCCAAAGCCAAGAGAGCTACAGAAGGAAGGTAAGTAAGCATTAAGCCTGGGACAATGCCAAGAGAGCAAGAAAGTCGAGGACTACTAAAGGGTTAGAGTATGGATGAGAGACATAATATCTGACAGTGGAAAAGTGAAAAAGCAAGAGAAGAAGAGAGTCCAGAATGAATAAATAGAGACAAAAAAACACATTAAAGAGAGTTTTGATGGAAATAGTGCAATGAGCTCAGGTCAGCAGCAGCAGTCAAAATGCACACATCAACAGACTCAGAAAAAATCTATGCTACCTATGGGCTGTTTATGTAAAAATGAAGATACTTCAAAAACCAATATCAATTAAGAAGTTGGTAAGAGATAATAGGATGTTGTACATAGTTAAAGACAGAAACCCTGTGGTGGGATAATAATGATATAAATAAAATAAATAAAACAACAGTTGAGGATTCCAGAAAGATGTCTGTGGTAACCACATGTTGCAACTTAAGATTCTTCCCATTCTCGCTTTCCTTTTTCTACTGGCAGTCAGTCAATTTGCAAAACTGGTATGTAATTTATCTTTGATTCCATGTTGGCTAACAATCTCTTCTGAGGGACCTTATTGAATGCTTTCTGTAAGTCTATGTAAAAGAAATCCACAGATGACCTTGGCAATATTATGATCATTAGTAGATATGTTGTCAACAATCAATGTTCAACGACTAAATATGACGCATTACTCACTATTAAATCCAATTTGATTAGATTAAGTATAACATAGGCTGTTAGCTTTTGGACATGTTGTTGCAACAAACTGTTTTGCAAAGTATTTTCAACTTTTCTGAAACAAACCAATGTACTTATCCCAATCTGATTCAAAGTTAAAGCTCCCCATTAATTCTAATTTGTCTTTACTGTGCGCCTGTCCAGTCTCTGCATAGATAAATTTTGTCTCTTCAGATGGCTACCAGAGGCTAACAGTTCCCATTATTGTCCTAATTCTTGTTCTACTTCTTACTTTGATTCATAAAATCTCACTTTCTGCTTACCTCTGGTTAAATCTTCCTTTTGATCATTGAAGAAATTAACCTTAATACCCAAAGCTACACCTTCAAATCTGTCAGTTCTTTTCACTGCTCTTTCTCCCAAAATTTACTTTACTGATTAAATATTAATTATACCTCAAATCTGCAATTGGATATGAAACACTTCTAAGGTACAATATGCATTTAAGTTTTGTTTCCCTACTTCACATTTTTTAACATTTTACAATTGACTAACACTTAGCTACTCTGTCAGATAATTTATACCCATTGAGACTGTTCCTGCAGTCTATCCCACTGTTTTATTTACTTCTAGACAACTGGATGTAGGTTTGCTCACTGAGCTGGAAGGTTCACTTTCAGACGTTTCATCACCATACTAGGTAACATTTTCAGTGAGCCTCCGGACAAAGCACTGCTGGTGTTGCTTGCTTTCAATTTATATATTTGGGTTTCCTTGGGTTGGTGGTATCATTTCCTGTGGTGACATAATTTCCTATGATGATTTCTTTTCCTTTTCTTTTTCTCAGGGGATGGCAAATGGGGTCCAAGTCAATGTGTTTGTTGGTAGATTTCCGGTTGGAATGCCATGCTTCTAGGAATTCTCGCGCATGTCTCTGTTTGGCTTGTCCTAGGATGGATGTGTTATCCCAGTTGAAGTGGTGTCCTTCCTAGTGAGAAAGGGTCACGTCGTGTTATGACTAGTTTTCTGCTTGTTTGTCCAATGTAGCATTTGTTACAGTTCTTGCATGGTATTTAATAAATGACATTAGTTTTGCTTGTCTGTAAAGGCTCTTTCAAGTTATTAGATTAGATTAGATTAGATTACTTACAGTGTGGAAACAGGCCCTTCGGCCCAACAAGTCCACACCGACCCGCCGAAGCGCAACCCACCCATACCCCTACATATACCCCTTACCTAACACTACGGGCAATTTAGCATGGCCAATTCACCTGACCCGCACATCTTTGGACTGTGGTAGGAAACCGGAGCAAACCCACGCAGACACGGGGAGAACGTGCAAACTCCACACAGTCAGTTGCCTGAGGCGGGAATTGAACCCAGGTCCCTGGCGCTGTGAGGCAGCAGTGCTAACCACTGTGCCACTGTGCCGCCGTTATTTCACTGCTGTTTTAGTGTGTTGATGGATTTGTGGGCTACCATGATGCCAAGGGATCTAGGTAGTCTGGCAGTCATTTCCGAGATGTTTTTGACCTATGGGAGAGTGGGTAGGGGTTGCTGGATGCATTTTATCTGTTTGTTTGGGTTTGTTGCTGAGAATACAGCGGACTGTGTTCATTGGGTACCCATTCTTTTTGAATACATGGTATAAGTGATTTTCCTCTGCTCTGCGTAGTTCCTCTGTGCTGCAGTATGGGTTGGCTCACTGAAATAATGTTCTGATGCAGCTTGGTTTGTGGATGTTGGGGTGATTGCTTCTGTAGTTTAATATTTGGTCCGTGTATGTTGTTTTCCTGGAAAAATACAGCACGTCAGGCATCATCTGAGGAGCAAGAGATTTGATGTTTCAGACATAAGCTCTTCATTAGGAATGTGATGAGGGGGTGGGGGTGGGGGAAGGAGGCTGAGAGATGAATGCTGCATCTCGGGATGGTCTATTAAAATCAGAGAGTCTCTGTATCATGGCTACAATCTTTCTATCCAACTGCATTAGCAAAGAGCTTCAGACCAAATTAAATGTCACATGTAAATATTTCATATTAGATTGGTTTCATTTTATTCATTGTGCTTTATCATTATTTCCTGAGACTAAATGCACTTGTATGCTATTTGGTTGATCAACACATCCACTCAGTGGGATATAGCTGAAATTGTATTTAGCTGTCCTTTCTTTCTGTATTGTAATTGGCATTGTACAAAAGTCACTCTCAGTGGAAATAATTGAAATATTGCACATATTGAATGCAAAATCCTGCCAAGACGCTGCTAGCTAATATTCTGAGTTAGATACACTTTTAGATCGTACTAATTTGGGGTGGCATGGTGGCTCAGTGATTAGCACTGCTGCCTTATTGAGTCAAGAATCTGGGTTCAATTCTAGCCTTGGGCAACTGTCTGTGTGGAGTTTACACATTCTCCCCGTGTCTGGGTGCTCTGGTTTTCTTCTGCAATCCAAAGATGTGCAGGTTAGGTGAATTGACAATGCTAAATTGCCTATAGTGTTCAGGGATGTGTAAGTTAGGTGCATTAGTCAGGGTAAACTTGGCAGAATTGGATTGGGTGGGTTACTCTTCAGATGGTTGGTGTGGACTTGTTGGGCTGAAGAGTCTGTTTCCACACTGTAGAGAATCAATGATCTAACTTGACAGTTTAACCCTTCATTTTATAAACCTTGACTAACTGTCCTCACTAACCTGATCCTGCATCATTTCCAGGACATTTGCTTTCCTCACTTCATTTCATCATATCCCAAATCCAATCTACAATCTCCTTTACCACTCCTTCACCCTTGTCTGAGCCAAGTTTCCATGCAGGAGTCCATTCCCCAGCTTGCTGCACAGAGCCACCAGGTACACACCACCTTGAAATGATCATGAACCAGAAGCAAGGTTCTCATTGCCACTGATTTTATTTTCAAGGCAAGACATAATTTAACACAATTCAAAAAACTCATGAACGTTCATGATATACAAATATATTACAATTAGAAATATGCTTTGGAGTGGCTTGATCGGTTGAGCACACACCATTAACTTTATCCTTGTATTACACCCTGCCATTGGGAATTCAAATTTCCTATCGTGTATGACTAAAGCACGCTGGATGTCCCATTCCTACCCTCATGGTTCCGTGACAACCCCTCCCAAAAGACCATTAAACCAAATTACTAATGATGGTTTAAAACTCACAAAATTCAATTTCTTTTAATACGGTGTACTCTACTTTTCATTATTTACTTATTTGTTAAGTCATAAAATATTTCTTGTGTCTGTGCAGTCAAATGAACTGTCTGAGTTTTACCTACATAGTTGCTAATCAACCGGTTTAAAGAGGTAATGACACACCTCTGAAGCAGGTTGGACTTGAACCTGGGATTCCTGGTCTGGAGGTTCACCAAAAATATTTTGATTTATTCCTGTGAAAAGGCATCTGGATGGGTATATGAATAGGAAGGGTTGATAGGGATATGGTTAAAATGCTGGCAAAGTGGACTAGATTAATTTAGGATATTCGGTCGGCATAGTTGAGTTGGATCGAAGGGTCTGTTTCCATACTGTGCATCTCTATGTCTTCATGATTTCAATTAAACTATTTAAGCATGATCTTATCTTTTCAATTTAGTTCTAATTGCCTCTGATAAGGCAATGCCTTTTGACTTATTTATCGATTTGGTCCCACATCATTAATTTGAGCTTTCAGTAGTAATCAGAGTGTGGGTGAAAGCTGGGGGAGATATTTGTCACACTAAATCCCCATCCATATTTTTTTCTTGCTCAACTGTCTGTTGTCATTTGGTGGCTTTATTAACACGAGAATATCCTACATGCCACCACAGTTGCTTCAATTGAACTCCTTCCAAGTAACACTGATACAAACGTTGCCATTAGATTGCTCATTCCAAATATTTATTGAATTCAAATTCCATCATCTGGTGTGGCAGGGTTTGAACCCAGGCCCTCAGAACTTTATCTGGATCAACAGTCCACCCACAATACCTCTAGGCCAGACTGACTTAAAATGTGTTTTTGTTTTCGCTTTCAGCACGCCACCTGAAGATAAAATTGAACCGATAAAGCTATTATGAAATTTTATTGTGACATCATTTTATTTATTTCAAGTAATTTCTTACCTCTTCTGTCTTCTTGCCTTCCACTCAATGTTCCCATCCCATCTATCATGATGGAATGGCTATTGGAAGTACTTACATTTACATTTTTATTATTTTCATACATTATTGTTATTGATTGTCATGCATTGTTATTATCTCTTGATAGAAGAGGAGGGACAATGGGAGAATGCTAAAGCTGAGATACATGGTTAAAGTAAGGTAAGTAACCATTGACACCACTTTGCCAAACCATAGCATTGAGGATACAACTTGCTTTTCAGTGAGTCTATAGCAGCTTCACTTTCAATTGCAAAATCTTTAGACAGTCATGTCTCATGCTACAAGTGGAGCTGCAGCTCATTTCCCTCACATTTTCTCTCACTCATGCTCTCAGGTTTTATGTGAGTTCATTGCAGACTTCACTAGGTTGGTACTGTTTTATTTAAGGTGGTGAAGCAAATGCTGATGTGGAGACTTGTGACTAGACTGTAGTCCTTTTGTTTTTGAATGCATGATTCTTAAAATTTTCAGCTGGTTTAAATTTGACAGTAACAAGGCAAATTCTTTAAAAAGTACAGGGACCCTTCAAAGTGGAGCTGAGAGAAACAAAAACTCCTGCTCAAGGGGGTGGGAGTGGGGTGTGTTATGAAAAGGAGACTAACTAGAAACCATACCTATCATAGTCTCAGGAAGATATTAACATATGCAAAGTATTGAACATTGACATCATGGCTTGTAATTGGGCACGTTGAAGTTGTCCTCCTTTGCGTACAGGATATACCTGAGGAAGTTTCCACATTGTCAGGTAAACATAGTCATACTGACAAAGGGGGTGTGCCAAGTGCTGGAGCACAAGAATTCAACAGTTTTACTGGAATGTTGTCAAGAGTCACAGCCTCTTCAGTCTTGAGTGTGTCCACTTGTTTCTTGATAACAACGGAGTGAATTGAGTTGACTGAAGACTGGTATCAGAGATGCTGGGAATTTTCAGAGGAGTCCAAGATGAATCATCCACTCAGTACTTCTGACTAATGAAGTAATTGCAAATGCTTCAGCATTGTCATTTAGGCTGATGGGCTGGGCTCTTCATTCCTGAGGTAGGGAATCTTTGTGAAGCCTCCTCCTCGATGGTATTGTTGAATTGACCACCACCATTCACAATTGGATGAGGCATGAAAACACAGTTTTGATCTGATTTATTTGTTGTGGAGTCACTTAGCTTTGTCTATCGCAACTGCTTACATGATTTGCTACCCAAGTGGTCCTGTACCATAGCGTCACCAGGTTGACACTCATTTTTAGGATTAGTTGGTGCTCCTTCTGGTATGCCTTCCTGCACTTTTCTTTGAACCAAGGTTGATCTCTGACGTGATGGTAATGGTAGAGTTGGGGTCATTGCTGAATCATGAGCTTCCAGATTATATTAAAGTTTTGCTTTGATGGTATCCCGTAGTGCCTTATGGAAGCCCAGTCTTAAGGTGCTGGATCTTTTTGAAGCTTTTCCCATTTTGCACAGTGACAGTATTATATAACACGATGGTGGCTATTCCCAGTATGAAGACAAGACTGTGTCTCCACAAGGACTGTGCTGTGGTTACTCTTACCAATACTGCCATGAACATGTGCATCTGTGGCAGAGGGTTTGGTGCTGGTGAGGCCAAGTATGCTCTTCCCTCGTATTGTTTCCCTCACTACCTGCTGCAGAGCCAGTTTAACAGCTTTGTCCTTTAGGACCTAAACAGCCTGAGAGTGCAACTGCTGAGCCTCTCTTGATGATGGACAGCAAAAAAGTTACCCAACTGCTGTGTATTTTATTCTCTTGTAGGTCTCAGTGCTTCCTCCAAGTGCTGTTCAGCAGGAGGAGTACTGATTCAACAAAGGGAGTGGGGAGGCGTGTGTTTTAGACTAGATTTCCTACAGTGTAGAAACAGGTCCTTTGGCCCAACCAGTTCACACTGACCCTCTGAAGAGCAACCCACTCAGACCCATTTCCCTCTGACTAATACACTAACACTTTGGACAATTTAGGATAGCCAATTCTTCTAACCTGCACATCTTTGGACAGTTGGAGGAAACTGGAGCACCAGGAGGAAACCCATGCAGACACAGGGAGAATGTGCAAACTCCACACAGACAGTCACCCGAGGCTGGAATTGAAACCCGGGACCCTGGTGCTGTGAGACAACAGTGCTAACCACTGAGCCACTGTGCCGCCCCACACACAATGTGTGTGTGTGTGTGTGTGTGTGTTGGTGTTGGGAGATGGGGGATTGTATGTACTAATCAGCAGGAGATCTCCTTCCCTTGTTTGTTCTGATAGGACATAGTGAGGACTGCAGATGCTTGAGAGTCAGAGTTGATAAAGTGTGATGCTGGGAAAAAGTACAGCAGGTCACGCAGCATCTGCGGAACAGCAGAGTCCAAGTTTTGGGCAGGACCCTTCATCAGCACTGAAATTTAATGGTGTCTGGAGTCAATCTTGATGATTGCAAGGGCAATCTCCAGTCTGTATACCACCGTGTCACCACCTCTGCCATCAGGAATGGTGATAGTAGTACATGAAATATTAGATTTCACCAGACTTCTAATTCCAGATTTTTATTTGGATTCAAGTTCCATTATCTACTGTGGAGATTATTACCTGGGTCTCTGGAACACTAGTCTGACCACAATTCCACGAGACCTTTTGTCATAGCTCTGTTAACATGATAGGTTTTGAAACAGGTTGCACAATTTTTAATTTTTATCCTTATATATGATCAAAGGCAGACATTTTTATGTGTTGAAGTCACTACATGATCAAACAGTCAATATAGTTCTTCACACAATAGAAAGATTTTAAAAAGTTCAATTATTTAGCAGTTTCATTAACTCAATTTGACTCAAATTCCTTTTCAGACAATTAACACTTTTAACATGTCAATGTTATAATGTAGGAAAACACAAGAGACAATGCCAGAGAAAATGGTGGCTGTGGGTACAGTTACAACATTTGAAATTTGGATAAGTTCATGAATAGGAAAGGTTTGGAGGGATAGAAGCCAAGTGCAGGCAGATGGGACTAGTTTAATTTGGGAACACGGTGGACTTGGACTCATTGAACTAAAGGATATATTTCCGTGCTGTTATGAAACTATGATTATAATTCAGTAAGTTCCCATGAACAACAGCTTTTTCTTTTATTTATTCCTTTGTGAGATTGGGTGATGCTGCCTGGCTAACATATATTGCCTGTCTCTAGTTGCCCTTGAAAAGGTGGTGGTGAGGCGCCTTCTTGAATCGCTGTAGTCCACATGCTGTGGGTTGACTCATAATGCCATTAGGGAAGGAATTCCAGTATTTTGACTCAGCGGCAGGAACAGTGATACATTTCCAAGTCAGGATGGTAAGTGGCTTGGAGGGGAACTGGAAGGTGGTGGGATTCCCATATTTCTGCTGCCCTTGTCCTTCTAGATGGAAGTGTTTGTGGGTTCAAAAGATGCTAGCTGAAGATCTTTGATGAATTCCTGCAGTGCATCTTGTAGATATTACACACTGCTGCTACTGAGCGTTGGTAGTGGAAGGAGTGGATACTTGTGGATGTTGTGCCAATCAAGTGGGCTGCTTTGCCCTGTATGGTGTCAAGTTTCTAGAGTGTTGTTAGGTCTGCACTCATCCAGGCAAATAAGGAGTATTCAATCACACTCCTGACTTATGCCTTGTAGATGGTGGACAGAGTTGAGAGTGTGGTGCTGGAAAAGCACAGCAGGGCAGGCAGCATCTGAGGAGCAGGAGAATCAATGTTTTGGACATAAGCCCTTCATCAGGAATGATGGACAGGCTTTGGGGAGTCAGGAGTTGAGTTACTCGATGCAGTATTCTTAGCCTATGAACTGCTTCTTGTAGTCACTGTGTTTATGTGGTGAATCCAGTTGAGTTTCTGGTCAATGATAATCCCCAGGATGTTGATAGTGTGGTATTCAGTTATAGAAACACTATTGAATGGGCAGTGTTTAGACTGTCTCTTATTGGTGATGGTCATTGCCTGGCATTTGTGTAACACAAATGTTACTTGCTACTTGTCAGCCCAAACCTGGATATTGTCCAGATCTTGTTACATTTGAACATGAATTGCTTCAGTATCCGAGAAAACATGAGTGGTGCTGACCATTGTGCAATCATTAACAAACATCCCCACTTCTGATCTTATGATGAAAGGAAGGTCATTAATGAAGCAGCTGAAGATGGTTGTGCCTAGGGTACTACCCTGAGGACCTCCTGCTGAGATGTCCTGGAACCAAGATGGCTGATCCTCCAACAACCATGATCATCTTTCTGTGTGTCAGGTATGACTTTAACCACTGGAGAGTTTGCCCCGCCCAGATTCCCATCAATTCCAGGTTTACTCAGGCTCCTTGAGGCCAGATTCAGTCAAATGTAGCTTTGTTTTCAAGGGTTGTGACTTTCACCTCCCTTTGGAATTCAGCTTTTTTGTCCATGTTGGAACAAGGCTGTAATGAAGTTGGGAGCGGAGTTATTGTTGAACAGGTGCTGCTTGATAGCACTGCTGATGATACCTTCCATCATGTTTCTGATGATGGAGCGTAGACAGCTGGGGCAGTAATTGGTCAGGTTGGATTTGTCCTGCTTTTTATGTACAGCATATACTTGGCGGATTCTTCACATTGGCGGATAGATGCCGGTGTTGTAACTGTACTGGAACAGTTGGCTAGGAGAACGACAAGTTCTGAAGCAGAAATCTTCGGTACTATTGTCGGCATGTTGTCAGGGCCTGCAGCCTCTGCAGTATCCAGTGTCTCCAGCCATGTTTGGATATCATGTGGGGTGAATCAAATTGGCTGAACACTGGTATCTGTAATGCTGGGGACCATGGGAGGAGGCTGAGATGATCCACTTGGCAGTTTTGGCAGAAGGTTGCTGCGAAAGCATAAGTCTTATCTTTTGCACTGATTTGCCATCATTTCATCATTTCGGTGAGAATATTTGTGAAGCCCTCTCCTCCAGTGGGTTGTTTAATTGTATACCACCATTCAACTAGATGTGACAGGACTGCAGAGCTTAGATCTGAACTGTTGGTTGTGGGATTGTTTAGCTCTGTCTTTCACTTGCTGCTTATGCTGTTTGGCATGCAAGTAGTCCTGCTTGGTAGCTTCACCAAGTTCACATCTCTTCTTCAGGTATGCCTGGTGTTGCCCCTGGCAAACCCTCCTGCACTCTCTGTTGATTCCCTGGCTTCATGGTTGGGAGAGGGATATGCTAGGCCATGAGGTTCCAGATTGTGCTGGAGTACAATTCTACTGCTGTAGATGGCCCACAGCTCCCCAAGGATACCCAGTCTTTAGTTGGTAAATCAGTTTTAAGTCTGTCCCATTTAGGATGATAGTGCATTGGAGGTTACTCTCAATGTTGGAGGTTCTCCACAAAGACGAGATTTCATCTCCACAAGGACTGTGCAGTGGCCGCTCTTACCAATACTCTCATGGACATATGCATCTGCAGCTGGCAGATTGGTAAAGATGAGGTCAAGTGTATGTTTTCCTCTTGTTGGTTCCCTCACTGCCTGTCACAGACCCAGTCAAGTAACTAAGTCCTTTTGATCCTGACCAGCTCCATCAGTAGTGTTGCTGCTGAGCCACCCTTGGTGGTGGACATTGAAGTCTCCCACCTAGAGTACACTTTGTGCCTTTGCCAATCCTCAGTGCTTCCTGCATCTGTTGTTCAACAAGGAAGAGTACTGATCCATCAGCTGAACAGTACGTAGTAATAAGCAGGAGGTTTCCTTGCTGAAGTTTAACCTGAAGCCATGAGACTTCATGGGATCTGGAGTCAGTGTTGAGGACTCCCAGGGTAACACCTTCCTGACTGTATCCCACTATGTCACCACCTCTGCCAGGTATGATGTTGTGGCCATTATGGGGACTTGGATATCACAGAATCAGGAATGGTTGTTAGATGTTTCAGGGTTTAGATGTTTCAAAAGAAATAGTAGGGGAGGTAAAAGAGGTGAAGGAGTGGCATTGCTAATCAGGGATAGTATCACATGTGCAGAAAAAGAAATCATCAAGGAGGGCTTGTCTACAGTGTCAGTATGAGTGAAAGTCAGAAACAGGAAAGGAGCAGTCACTTCATTGTGAGTTTTCTACAGGCTCCCCAATAACAACAGAGGCACAGAAGAGCAGATTGTGAGGCAGATTTTGGAAAGGTGCAGAAATAAAAAATTTGCTGTCATGGATGACCTCAACGTCCCTAATATTAATTGGAAGCTACTTAGTTCAAACAGTTTGGATGGAACAATTTTTGTCAGGTGCATCCAGGAAGGGTTCTTGATGCAATAGGCCATATTAGATTTGGTGCTTGGCATCGAACCATGTCAGATTTCAGATCTCTCAGTTGGAGAGCATTTCAATGATAGTGATCACTATTCTCTGACCTTTACCATACTCATGGAGAGTCGAGAGTGTGGTACTGGAAAAGCACAGCAGTCAGGCAGCATCTGAGCAGCAGGAAAATCAATGCTTTGGGCATAAGCCCTTCCTGATGAAGCATCGATTCTCCTGCTGCTCAGATGCTCCCTGACCTGCTGTGCTTTTCCAGCATCACACTCTCGATTCTGACCTCCAGCATCTGCAGTTCTCCTATACTCATGGAGAGGGATAGGAGCAGGCAATATGGGAAAGTATTTAATTGAGCAGGGGGAATTACAACACTGTTAGGCAGGAACTGGAGCACCTCAATTGGGAACAGATGTTCTCAAGGAAACACACAACAGAAATGTAGAGTTTGTTTAGGAAGTACTTGCTGATAGTACTGGACAGGTTTGTCCCACTGAGGCAAGGAAAGGATGGTAGATTGAAAGATCCTTGGGTGATTAGGGATATGAAACATCTAGTTAAGAGGAAGAAAGAAACAAAGTTGAGGTTGAGGAAGCAAGGATCAGACAGGGCTTTAGAAGGTTACAAGGCAGCCAGGAAGGAACAGAAGAATGGACTTCAGAGATCTAGAAGGGGGCTTGAAAAAGCTTTAGCAGGATTAAGGAAAACCCTAAGGCATTCTACACTTCTGTGAGGAACAAGAGGATGGTTAAAGTGAGGGTAGGGCCAAACAGGGATAGTGAATGGAACTTGTGACTGGTATTGGAGGAAGTAGGGAAGGTCCTTAATGAATTCTTTGCTTCAATATTCACTAGTGAGAGGGACCTTGATGTTTTTTGAGGACAGTGTGAAACAGACTGACATACTCGAACACGTTGATGTCAGCAAGGAGGATGCGCTGAAACTTTTGAAAAATGTAAGGATAGATAAATCCTCTGGGCCAGATGTTATATACCCTCAGTGTGGAAGCCATTCTTCTTGATCTTGGCTTCCCTCACGGTTAAGGAATCATTTTGATAAAAATGCCCTCTCACCCAGCAGAACAATAGCACTTGGCATGTTAGCTGTGAGACACTGTCCTGCAGGCTGCCGCACATGGCTTAGGGTGGCATGATGGCTCAGTGGTTAGCACTGCTGCCTCACAGTGCCAGGGATCCGGGTTTGATTCCTGCTTCGGGCGACTGTCTGTGTGGAGTTTCCACATTCTCCCCGCATCTGTGTGGGTTTTCGTCCAGGTACTCAGTTTCCTCCCATAATCCTAAGGTGTGTGGGTCAGGTGGCCATTCTAAATTGTCCATATTGTTAGGTGCATTAACCGGGAGTAAATATAAGGTAGGGGAATGCGTCTGGATGGGCTATTCTTCAGAGAGTCGGTGTGGACTTGTTGGGCTGTAGGGCCTGTTTCCATACAATAGGGAATCTAATCTAAAATTAGTTCCTCTCTCACAATGATGTGAAGTTCTGTTGGTGTGTGTAGCTTAACAGCTCCTCTTGTCAAATAGCTTCTCTCTCTCTTTACAATGCATTGCTAATGAATGTTGTTCCTCTCTGTCCTGCATTTGTTATGGAGCCCTGTAAACAGCATGTCAGGCAATAATTTTCAATCTTGTGAAATGTGTTGCATCAAATAGGGCTGACCCTGAGAGCTGACCCCTGATTTGGTACTTCCTCAGACCATCCTCACACTTTGTGTCAGTCTGTGTCTCAGCCCGTGTCTTGATTTCTATCTAATCTTGTGACTTTCTGCAGTACTTCAGAGTCTTACTGAGCCACTGTGTGGGACAGTGGTCTCCCCATGATAATTTGGAGACTCCCCATGATGCATCATGTAATAAACTGGTTAATGTTTAAAGTCTGCCTCTTGAGAAGTGAGGGAGGAGATTGTTGCTCCTTTAGCAATGATCTTTGCATCCTCACTGTCCACTGGAGTAGTGCCAGGTAATTGGAGGGTGGCAAATATTATTCCCTTGTTCAAGAAAGGGAATGAATAGGGATAACCCTGGGAATTATAGACCGGTCAGTCTTACATCAGTGGTGAGCAAAGTATTGGAGAGGACTCTGTGACACAGGATTTATGATTATTTGGAAAACCATAATTTGATTAGAGATAGTCAGCATGGCTTTGTGAGGGTTAGGTCATGCCTGACAAGCCTTATTGATTTCTTTGAGTATGTGACAAAACACAATGATGAAGGTAGAACAGTGGATGTGGTATACATGGATTTTAGCAATGCATTTGATAAGGTTCCTCATGATAGGTTCATTCAAGAAGTATGGAGGCATGGGATACATGAAAACCTGTCTATCTGGATGCAGAATTGGTTGGCCCATAGAAGACAGAGGGTGGCAGTAGATGAAAAGTATTCACCCTGGAGCTCGGTTATCAGTGGTGTTCTGTAGGGAATGGTTCTGGGACCTCTGTTCTTTATGGTTTTAGAAATAACTTGGATGAGGAAGTGGAAGAATGGGTTAGTAAGTTTCCTGATGACACAAAGGTTGGTGGAGTTGTGGATAGTGTGGAGGGCTGTTTTAGGTTGCAACAGGGCACTGACAGGATGCAGAACGGGGCTAATAAGTGACAGATGGAATTCAACCTGGAAAGGTGTGAAGTGATTCACATTGGAAGGTTGAATTTGAATGCAGAATATATGGTTAAAGGTGAAAATGTGTTGCTGGTCAAAGCACAGCAGGCCAGGCAGCATCTCAGGAATAGAGAATTCGACGTTTCGAGCATAAGCCCTTCATCAGGAATGAGAGAGAGTAGCCAAGCAGGCTAAGATAAAAGGTAGGGAGGAGGGACTTGGGGGAGGGGCGATGGAGGTGGGATAGGTGGAAGGAGGTCAAGGTGAGGGTGATAGGCCGGAGTGGGGTGGGGGCGGAGAGGTCAGGAAGAAGATTGCAGGTTAGGAGGGCGGTGCTGAGTTGAGGGAACCGACTGAGACAAGGTGGGGGGAGGGGAAATGAGGAAACTGGAGAAATCTGAATTCATACCTTGTGGTTGGAGGGTTCCCAGGCGGAAGATGAGGCGCTCCTCCTCCAGCCGTCGTGTTGTTATGTTCTGCCGGTGGAGGAGTCCAAGGACCTGCATGTCCTCGGTGGAGTGGGAGGGAGAGTTAAAGTGTTGAGCCACGGGGTGGTTGGGTTGGTTGGTCCGGGCATCCCTGAGGTGTTCTCTGAAGCGTTCCGCAAGTAAGCGGCCTGTCTCACCAATATAGAGGAGGCCACATCGGGTGCAGCGGATGCAATAGATGATGTGTGTGGAGGTACAGGTGAACTTGTGGCGGATATGGAAGGATCCCTTGGGGCCTTGGAGGGAAGTGAGTGTGGAGGTGTGGGTGCAAGTTTTACATTTCCTGCGGTTGCAGGGGAAGGTGCCGGGGGTGGAGGTTGGGTTGGTGGAGGGTGTGGATCTGACGAGGGAGTCACGAAGGGAGTGGTCCTTGTGGAACGCTGATAGGGGAGGGGAGGGAAATATATCCTTGGTGGTGGGGTCCGTTTGGAGGTGGCGGATGATACGTTGTATGCGGAGGTTGGTGGGGTGGTAGGTGAGAACCAGTGGGGTTCTGTCTTGGTGGCAGTTGGAGGAGCGAGGCTCAAGGGCGGAAGAGCGGGAAGTGGAGGAGATGCGGTGGAGGGCATCGTCGATCACGTCTGGGGGGAATCTGCGGTCCTTGAAGAAGGAGGCCATCTGGGCTGTGCGGTGTTGGAACTGGTCCTCCTGGGAGCAGATGCGGCGGAGACGAAGGAATTGGGAATATGGGATGGCGTTTTTGCAGGGGGCAGGGTGGGAGGAGGTGTAGTCCAGGTAGCTGTGGGAGTCAGTCGGTTTATAATAGATGTCTGTGTTGAGTCGGTCGCCTGAGATAGAGATGGAAAGGTCTAGGAAGGGGAGGGAGGGAGGAGTATATGGTTAAAGGCATGATTTTTGGCAGTGTGGAGGAACAGCGGGATCTTGGGGTCCATGTCCATAGATCCCTCAACTTGCCACCTAAGTTGATAGGTTTTTTAAGAAGGTGTATGGTGTGTTGGTTTTCATTGGTGGGGGATTGAGTTTAAGAGCCACAAGTTTATGCTGCAGCTCTACAGATCTCCTGGTTAGACCACACTTGGAATATTGTGTTCTGTTCTGGTCACCTCATTATAAGAAAAAGTTGGAAGCTTTAGAGATGGTGCAAAGGAAATTTATCAGTATGCTGCCTGGACTGGGTGGCATGTCTTATGAAGAAAGGTTAAGGGAGCTAGGGCTTTTCTCATTGGAACAAAGAAGGATGAGGGGTGACTTGATAGAAGTGTGCAAGATAATGAGAGGCATAGATAGAATGGATAGCCAGAGACTTTTTCCCAGGGTGCAAATGCCTATCACGAGGGGTATACTTTTAAGGTGATTGGATGAAGGTTTAGGGGCGATGTCAGAGGTAGCTTCTTTACACAGAGAGTGGTGGGTGCATGGAATACACTGCTGGTAATCATAGCAGAGGCAGATACGTTAGGGACATTTAGGAGACTCCTTGGATCAGCATGTGGAAAATAGTACATGAAAGGTATATCGGTTAGTCTGATGTTAGAGTAGAATAAAAGGCTGGCATAACATCGAGGGCTGAAGGGCCTGTATTTTGCTCTACTGTTCTATGCTCAATGTATTTTCTGCCAGTGGGACAGAACATATCCAGGATGGTGATGGTGTCAGGACATTTCTGATGAAGGGCTTATGCCAGAAACGTCGATTCTCCTGGTCCTTGGACACTTCTTGACCTGCTGTGCTTTTCCAGCACCACACTCTCGACTCTAAATCTCCAGTATCTGCAGTCCTCACTTTCGCCAATGATAGATAAATCAAGACTACTTAACATTTAACTATCCTATTCTAAGGAATTGCAGATACCAGATATAAATATTGAAGACACACCTTTATCACATCGGATTGGTAATCAATCTTTTCCTTTCACAGACATTTTCAACCTGTTCCTTTAGATCTTGAAAATTGAAGAAGACTGGTGAAACAAATAATAGCTGGCAGTTTAGAGCTATCAGTTTCCATTAAGAGCCATTCCGGATCTCAGGTTTTAAAGACAATTCCTTAGGTTTGAATGCAGAATATGCTCACTATCACTTCATAATGAGGTGTAATTAAAATTCAAGAAATTAGTGACAGATTACATACAAAGTTCAGATGCTCCTTTATGAAATTCCATACAGTTGACCACAGAATACTATTTTGTATTTCTTCGGGTATGTGGACCGGAGTTGCGACCCAAAATAGGGTTTGAAAATATTAACATGTTTAATGTCTCAAGAGGACATGCTCTGGTCCTGCTGTACACTAAAATCACTGTTAGTCTATTTCCCCCAACTCCATATCTAGTGTACATTTTAAGTAATTTATCATTTTCAGCAGTGGCCTTCAGCAGTTCATTTCTAGCCCTTTGTAAACCTAGTGTTCCTGAACATTGATCGCTTTTCGCAGGCTGTATTCAGTGCAAATCTTGTGAGATGCCACTTTTCTATTTTTAAACACTTGCGGCAGTGCCCTCCTACTATGTAATATGTGTATGTGTGCAAGCTGCTTGTTGTGTCATGTGCTTTTAATATCTATATTTTACTACCTTGAAATGGCAACAGAATCAATAGATTTTTAGACCATGGACTTTGCTAATCATGTTGAAATGGGGTAGAAGAGAAAGTCATTTTGATTTAATTAATTTATTTCTACTTTAGACATTGGTAGGTCATGCATTATTTTCTAAATTATATCCAAAGGTTAGGTTTTCTTTAGAATATCCTTCCAGTCATGGTCCTTCCTGAATATGCTTAAAGAGCATATGGCTAGCAATATTAATTATAAAATTGGCTCCATACAAATTTCAACCTTTGCATTTCTTTTTCTATATTTAACTCTGAGGAAAATGAACACCTTACACAACTATTTTTTGGAAAACATGACGATGGTTATGCTGCAAAATGCATTTGTGCAACATTGATAATTCTGACAGTATTGTTGCTATTTCCATAGTACACAAAAGCTGAGGTAGGCCATTTAGCCCATCAAGTCTGCACTGCTATTCAATCAGATCATGCCTAGTTAGATAATCTTCAACTCCACTTTCTTGCCTTGCCCCCATATCCCTTGATTCCTTTGCTGATTAAAAATTTGTCTATCTCAGTCTTAAATATTCTTAATGCCCCAGCATCTATAGCCCTTTGTGATGGAGAATTCCACAGAGTGACTACCTGTTGAGAGGAAAAAAAATTCTCCTCATCTCCCTTTTGACTGTGTGGCCCTTTAATCTGAGATTGTGCTCTCTCATCTTAGATACTTCCGACAAGGGAAAACAATCTCTTAGCATCCACCCTGTCAGGCCCTCAAAATATTTAATCATTTTCAACAAATGCTGTTCACCTGCTTCTAAACTTCTAAAAGTACAGCCAAACCTACCCCATCTCTCCTCATTAGAAAATCTCTCCATGCCTCGGACCAACCAGCAGCATGGTGGTTTAGTGGTTTGCACTGCTGCCTCACAGTGCCAAGGATCTTGGATCGATTCCAGCCTCTGGCAACTGTCTGTGCAGAGTTTGCACATTCTCCCTGTGTCTGCGTGGGATTTCTCTGGGTGCTCCAGTTTCTTCTCACAGCTGAAAGATCTGCAGGTTAAGTGAATTGACTATGTTAAATTGCCCATAGTGTTCAGGGATGTGTAGGTTAGGTGCATTAGTCAGTGGTAAATATAGGCTCAGGACAATGGGTATGGGTGGGTTGTTCTTTGGAGGGCTGGTGTGGACTTGTTGGGCTGAAGGGCCTGTTTCCACACTGTAGGGATTCTATGATTCTAACCTGGTGAGACTTCTCTGGACTTCTTCCAATGCCAATATTGCTTTCCTTAGACAGTATTCCAGATATGGTTTAACTAGTGCTTTTTGTAATTTTAGCAAGACTTCCCTATTTTCATGCTCCAACCTTTTGAAATAAAAGTAAACATTCCACTTGCTTTCCCCATTACCTCCAAAACATGGATGCTAGCTTTTTACAATTTATACACAAAGACCTTCAAATTCCTCTGTATCGCCTCTTTCTGCAGTTTTTCTCAGTTTAAGTAATATTCAGTTTGTCTATTCTTCCTGCCCAAAGTACATAACTTTACAATTTACTACATTGCTTGCCATCTGTCAACTTTTTTGCTCACTCACTTAAATTGTCGCTATCTCTCTGGAGACCCTGGGTGTTCCTCACTGCTTGCCTTATGTTATAAATATATTTCATTACTGAACTGTCTGTGCATAGACAGTTCTGGTGTGGAGTGCACCAGAAACCATTTTGGTAGATATGTAGAGCATTTATAGGGAATTTGTGCTGAAGGTAGTCAGACCATGTATAAATGCCATCAATCCGTGTGCAGCCCTGGTTTGACAACTAACATTTTTAATCTTAAAAGTACCAGCTATCACTCTTCCTGAATCCCATACCTATGAATTCAGTAGCATGTTGGACCCCCCCGCCCCCCACCCCCACCATCAGTCCTAGTGCTCTGATGTTCAGTGTAACTGATGGCTAGGGGCTTGCTGAGACATCCATTTGATCTCATTTGCTATTTAATATGTCCTGTGGGGTATTCATCTAGCCTGTGTGGATACAACATTCATTCCCCTGAGTAGCTTCTCCTTTAAGGCATACAGTGCATTGCTTGAGAACCTTGGAGCAAACTGCTTTCTCTTTTGCACAACGTTTTAGTCTTATTTCACGTCAGAATGACTTCTAACGGCACTTTCATCATCTACTCCAGCCACAATGCACATCTCCTTTAATTGCTGGAGGTTAGCTTTAACCTGTGTCAACCTCAATGTTGATTCCTTGCTGAGGTGTGTAACCACTCAACACTGGAGATAGCACTCACTGCACCCTGCAATCATCATAATGAACAAACAGAGCAAACTTGGCATAATGCCTACACACATAGCAAAAAGGTAATTGACCATTATCCACCCTATGTTTGTTTTCACAGCCTCTCCAATTTAGCCCTTATAATTGTTCAGCTCATCTTCACTATTCCTTTTTCAGAGTTACACAATTTGGATTACTATAGATTTTATCCAATTTACTTAATCTTCCCTAGAGAGGTAAACAATAGAGGTAAAGCTCACTGGATCTGTAATATGGCAAAGTATTGAAATATTAATTTAGCTTTACATTCATTTACCTTCACTGCTGCCAGCTGTATCTCTTGGATACTATTTTCAGAAATCTGCTCTCAATTTCTCAGATCTGCTCCATGTCTCAATTTCTTCTTCCATTCTATCCCAAATTTGACTGATTCTTTAGAAAATCCTTTTTGTTTGAGAAATTAATTAACAAAGCATCAACCATTCATATTAGAATCACGCACTTTATACTTTGTTATTTATTCCTCTGCAAGATGGGTTTCCTTAAGCTTCAATCTCTTTAAAGCTTGTTAATTTTGTAGCTGCACCCTTCAGTTCTGAAATGACAAAATAAGTTACTGCTGTTGTAAAGCATTTTAAGGGCAGTTATTATGCATCTCTTGATCTTCCTATTTATTTTGGAAGTTCTGTTATGTGATTCTGCTTCAATTCCCTGCTGTAATTTTAGAAGAGATTTTCAAAGACCGTGAATAATAGTATAAAATGAGTGGAAGATCGAGGGATCTCTTGCAGAAATTTCCATTCCATTTACAGCCCAGGGAATCAACCTCACTTTTTTCCTTCAGTATTCACTTCCTCACAGTGCTCATACAGTTAAAAAGATATTTTAAATTAACACCAAGTCTTCAATATATATTTCAGCCCTTTATTACTTCCACGTTTATCTACCCTGCATTATAATTTAGCTTCCTCGCTTTTATTTCATTCAATATTTTGTCCAAATCCCTTTGAAAGTAATCAGCATTCCCAATTGTACTATGGCTTAGTATCTCTAGCAATATTGCAAATTCCATTAGTGTGTAGAGAAACTTTAATATTTATCCTCTTTCTTTCACTTAATAAATAGTCTTAATAATTTGTCATCAGTCTTTGCTTTCTAATTGGCTTGTTAATTTTCAGTGTATCCTGTTAACTTGTTAATATTATGAGACTTGATTATATTTAATTTGAAAGTCTCATTTGTGCACCTACATAAATTGTCCTCTGAAAGTCTAAGCAAATTGTATCCATTAGGTGGTCTATAACTGCCAATCTAATGACAGTGTCAAGAATTCCTATGCTTCCAAAATCAGTGGCCATTCAAGAGTTCAGATATTTTCTAATCTGTGATGTTATTAGACACCAGTGGAGGAGGTGGGACTTGAACCCAGGTCTCTTGGACCAGAGAAGCAATAATATCACTGTGCTACAAGAGCCTTTTCTTCCAGATATGTTTTAGATAATGGATGAAAACATTCCGTAAAGTGATTATAAACACTTTATCTAATATCACATCAGATATTAGACAAACTACACTTTGATCCCTGTAATAGCTTTATGGTGCGTTAAGATTGGGACATTCAAAGTTGATGGAAAACACCGAAGTGAAGATTAGCACACCAGTCAGTGACATTTTAATGAAGTCAGCTCTTTATCAGTCTACATCATGGTCTGATTACATGGCAGCTTTGTGACTCTGCATGATGTAATCTCAACACCACTATTTTAAGGACTTGACCAAAGATGGAATTTGGAGAACTTAGAGTTGGAAAGAAGAAAAGACAAGACATTCAGGATGCTCAAAAGCTGCTCTATGCCTAGTCCTTCCTGAATGTACCATTGCAATTGTAGGTAGACAGGCAGAACTATGTTTCCTTCCTAATGAGAGGAAGAAACCTGCTGCTGTCATAAAGCAGCTACAACTGAAGACTGTACAGAAAACCAGCAGCAGGAGCATTGTGCCTCACCTCCAGATTCATTGCAGCAAGTAATTTAATGTAGCAGGTAAGGAAAGATGAAGACAATTGCACATTCACCAACATTCTGCTGTATGCATCACCCCACCTACTCAACCTACCTTGTCAAGTCTATTCCATCATGTCCATTTATTTTGTCAGTGTATCCAATCTTCTCCTTTTATCTATAATAGTATTTCATGCTATCCCCTGTACTAAATGTACAGTATATATACCATTATAGTCACTCAATAGTCTATTCTTCCCCCTGTTGAGTACATCAAACACTGGAGAAAGGGAGAGAGTTAATTGTTGTGTTCTATAGCTTTCCTAGTTATCAACTGAAGAGGAAGAAGTAATGAAAATTGGAGGTGAAAGGGGGCATGAAAGTAAGGACAATCATTAATGCATTTACAATTGTATTTGTTGTTCCAATGATGTTAGCAACCCAGATATTGTCCTCCTTACTGCCAACTGTATCAAACCCTGCATGGGTGAATGTGGAACATTCTTGACGCGTCCCTTATGGTGTACTAAATCTAGAGGTCATCAGTCAAGGGAATCTAATCAAGTTTAACGGGGTCCTCAACAGCCTGCTTCTCGCTCTGCTGCAATCACAAGACCGTACAATGTGGCAGCATGAGGAATGAGGTTTTATAATTACATAACGATGTACAAATGGATGAATGAAAATATGTCATATTGTGAAGGCTTTAGCTTTTCTGGTGCAGTGTTCGTGATATTGCTGATTCCTTAAGGTCCAATCTAAGGCAATCAAGGCACCTATTGTCCTGATCTCCAAGGATTCATGGGTGAGATTTTCCAAGGAGTAACAACCTCATTGGAATGCAGAGATGTGCTTCCAATCTGACTCTTCTTTTGTGGCACAGAACAGTCAGAGAAAGGCAAACCATGTCCTTTCCTACAGCAGTCAGCAGCTGCATTTTGAAATTGAAAGGTCTTAACAGCCACATTGATAGCTATGTATTTGGGCTTCGTGTGATATTAAGGTGCTAAGAAGGTAGGGAGCCAGATTGGCAGTGGGATAGGTTGACAGGTGATTAAGGTACCAGGTTGCGAGATATGTATAGTGCTAGCTAGGGATAGGATGCCATATATGTAAGGAGTAAGGCACCAGGTTGATAAGATGGTATTGGAAGTGTGAATGGTGCCAGGGAGCAAGGTGAAAAGTGGGCCAGGTAAGATTTAAAGTAGATTGGAGTGAGTTGGAGCAATCAGATTCAATTGGGGCTGGGGAATGTAAGTGTTAGCTCCTGGTGGTACGGGTCTGGCAGCAACGGGGAAGTTGGTGGGATGGAGGGAGAGATTTGGGTCAGGTCTGGGCCTGAAAGAGCATTGGGAACAGTTAGTTAGGTCCATGGGCAGGGGCGTTGGGTTGGGCCTTGTTGACTGGTGGGAATGTGGAAGCAACGTGTGGGGTCAGGACTGGTTGTGGTGACAGATGTAGTTCAGCGGGTCAGGTCGGTTGTAACTAGGGTGGATACATAGAAAGAGCCCTAAAGTGTTCTTGGGGCATTGGGAATGATTGAGGAGAAAGTGAGGTCTGCAGATGCTGGAGATCAGAACTGAAAATGTGTTGCTGGAAAAGTGCAGCAGGTCAGGCAGCATCCAAGGAACAGGAGATTCGACGTTTCGGGCATAAGCCCTTCTTCAGGAATGAGGAAAGTGTGTCCAGCAGGCTAAGATAAAAGGTAGGGAGGAGGGACTTGCAGGAGGGGCGTTGGAGATGCGATAGGTGGAAGGAGATCAAGGTGAGGGTGATAGGCTGGAGTGGGATGGGGGTGGAGAGGTCAGGAAGAAGATTGCAGTTTAGGAAGGTGGCGCTGAGTTCGAGGGATTTGACTGAGACAAGGTGGGGGGAGGGGAAATGAGGAAACTGGAGAAATCTGAGTTCATCCCTTGTGGTTGGAGGGTACCGAGGCAGAAGATGAGGCGCTCTTCCTCCAACCGTCGTGTTATTATGGTCTGGCGATGGAGGAGTCCAAGGACCTGCATGTCCTTGGTGGAGTGGGAGGGGGAGTTAAAGTGTTGAGCCACAGGGTGGTTGGGTTGGTTGGTCCAGGTGTCCCAGAGGTGTTCTCTGAAATGTTCCACAAGTAGGCTGCCTGTCTCCCCAATATAAAGGAGGCCACATCGGGTGCAGCGGATGCAATAGATGATGTGTGTGTAAGTGCAGGTGAATTTGTGGCAGATCTGGAAGAATCCCTTGGGGCCTTGGAGAGAAGTAAGGGAGAAGGTGTGGGCGCAAGTTTTACATTTCTTGCGGTTGCAGGGGAAGGTGCCAGGAGTGGAGGTTGGGTTGGTAGGGGGTGTCGACCTGACAAGGGAGTCATGGAGGGAGTGGTCTTTTCGGAACGCTGATAGGGGAGGGGAGGGAAATATATCCCTGGTGGTGGGGTCCGTTTGGAGGTTGCGGAAATGATGGCGGATGATACACTGTATATGGAGGTTGGTGAGGTGGTAGGTGAGAACCAGTGGGGTTCTGTCCTTGTGGTGGTTGGAGGGGCAGGGCTCAAGGCCGGAGGATCGGGAAGTGGAGGAGATGTGGTGCGCTGATAGGGGAGGGGAGGGAAATATATCCCTGGTATCCTCCACCGCATCTCGCTTGAATTTAAGTCCTGGTCCTTTAAGATGCAAGCTGTCCATCTTTTCCAGGTTCTAACTGCACCAAACCAATCCCAATTCCTCAGAAATCTAAGGTGCTCCCTCCAACACTAATTCATCAGCAAGATGCTCAATTGCTTAATTCTCCTTTTCCTATGTTTACAATGCTAAACTTGTGAGTTTCATGTTGGAGCCCACAGCCAGAGATCATTTAGACCTAAATAAGACAGTCTCAATGGCAGAATCTTCAGTTTCCTATTGGTCACATGGTTTGCTTCAACATGATGAAGGATTAATGTGAGATGCCTCAAGATGGCTTGCTGTTTATTTAATAATGATTCAAGTGGACACATCTGCTTTATGTCATCTTCATACTATCGTCAATTGCAATTGCTCTTCAAGATACAAGGAGCTGTGACTGAGAGCATAACGAAGATCTTCTGAAGCCATACATACCTTACTTTGTTTGATACTGCAGATTGCATTCCTTTAGTGGTGTCATGACTGCTGCCTGAGAATTAGGCAATCACTCGCACAATCCTGCTTTCCTGATTACAGCCAACTGCACACTTATGGAATGGAAGCCCTTGCAGTTTGTGAAGGGCATGCAATTGCTTGCGGGGATCCAAGTAGTGATAGCAATGGTGTCCTGAATTTTGGGAAATCTGCCACTTGAAAAATAATTGCACAGTCCTCTTATTCTGTTATGACTTGCCACAGGGTAAATGAAGTAATTATTTGTCTAAAGAATGACGCTTCAGGCTTAGTACATTTTTGATGTGAAGATTGGCTGATAGTGTCAACGTTTCCTGCAGTAGTTTAGAATGAGTTGGATGAGTAAAAGTTCAGAGTTGCAGTGACCTTGGTGGTCACAGACAGTACAATCCCTGTTGCAGAAATTGGCTGTTTGTCAGATTCTGGTGACTTTACAATTGCAGTGTCTCCCTGAAGAGAAGCTGAAGCTTTTCTGTGATTTTTCACAAGATATATTGCCTATCTTTCAGCTATACATTTTGAAGTATTGTCGAAAGGATTACATTGTCTTTAGCCCACCACCCACCCTCTTAATTTAATTCTCTTCTCCCTTCTCCAAAAAGACAAACCTAGAAGAATCCTCATTGGAACACTTGTCTTCCAAATATACTCACAGCATGTAAAAATCTGCAGTCAAAGTTCTTTGTTATACTGTTTAATATTGACAACAGCACAAAGTTAAAAAGGATGCTATTTTTAGGATAAAATACGATAAATTTTAGATAAAGGATGCTTCATTTTTTCTTCAAAAACAGAGAAAGTTCTTTTATTGAATGCTGAATACTTATGACCCCATAACTTTCTTGCCCTTATTGAATGAAGCATATTAACAAATTCAATATAGCTTTATCCTTTGGAAGAATCATAGCAAATTATATGCACGTTACAAATATATATTTATCAAAATAAAAATATGCATTCAATTAATGTAGCTGCTTGTGAAAGGTGCTTAGATGTGCCTTATCACAAATTCAAAATATTTCCGAGCAGAATTTATTATTGAAGGATCTGATGATAATTGATCTCTGATAAAGTTCACAAGTCCCAGCCACCAGCTCATATGGGTTTGTGTCTTACAAAAAACTTAACTTTTAATCTGTGAGTTTCTACGTGTTACATAATTTATTGACTTATATTAGAATTGCAAGCATGATTGAATTCTCATTTAAAACCTGAAAAATGCAATTGTCAAGTAAGGCCAAGGAAGTCAGACAAACATAAGGGTGCATATCCAATGAAATTTGTCTACAAACCAAATGTAATTCATTGGTTCAGCAATTTTACAAAAAGTAAAACAGAACTAATTAGATTTACCATTTAAATTCTGGTTATGAATGGATTTGCACAGTGACTCAAAATGGCTGTCTAACCTAATCACACCGTACAGAAGGAAGCAATGTTTTAAAAATCACTGTTAGAATGAAAATGTTCCGCGATTTTAAACTTATTGATAGAGAAAAATGAGTTCGCTCATTGCAAACAAAGAAACATGTGAAATTTAAAAGATAAAATTGACACAAACCATATGGATTATAAATGGAATTTCAACTATTTTGATTCCACCCTCAGGTGACTGCCTGTAAGGAGTTTGCACATTCTCCCTGTGTCTGCGTGGTTTTCCTCTGGGCGCTCCGGATTCCTCCCACAATCCAAAGATATGCAGGTTAGGTGAACTAGCCATGCTAAATTGCCCATAGTGTCCAGGGATCTGTAGGCTAGGCGGATTAACCATTAGAAGGCAGGTATAGGGATTGAGTGAGGGTGTGAATCTGGATGGGATGCTTTTCAGAGGGTCGATGTGGTCTCAATAAGCTGAGTGGTCTGTTTTCACACTTAGAGATTATAGAGTCATAGAGATATATAGCACAGAAACAGACCCTTCGGTCCAACACATCCATGCTGACCAGATATCCCAACCCAATCTAGTGGGTGGCACGGTGGCACAGTGGTTAGCACTGCTGCCTCACAGCGCCTGAGACCCGGGTTCAATTCCCACCTCAGGTGACTGACTGTGTGGAGTTTGCACATTCTCCCTGTGTCTGCATGGGTTTCCTCCAGTTTCCTCCCACAGTCCAAAAATGTATAGGTTAGGTGAATTGGCCATGCTAAATTGCCCGTAATGTTAGGTGATGGGGTAAATGTAGGGGAAGGGGTCTGAGTGGGTTGCACTTCGGGGTTGGTGTGGACTTGTTGGGCCGAAGGGCCTGTTTCCACACTGTAAATAATCTAGTCGCACCTGGCCCATATCCCTCCAAACCCTTCCCATTCATAAACCCATCCAGGCCAGTGAGACTGACTTCAGTGGTGGGCAAAGTCTTAGAGAGAATGGTAAGGGATAAGATTTATGAACATCTGGATAGGAATAACGTGATCAAGGATAACCAGCATGGTTTTGTGAAGGGCAGGTCGTGCCTCACAAACCTTATTGAGTTCTTTGAGAAGGTGACTAAGGAAGTGGACGAGGGTAAAGCAGTAGATGTTGTGTATATGGATTTTAGTAAGGCGTTCGATAAGGTTCCCCATGGTAGGCTAATGCTAAAACTACGGAGGTATGGCATTGAGGATACATTAGAGGTTTGGATTAGGAATTGGCTGGCTGGAAGGAGACAGAGGGTAGTAGTTGATGGACTATGTTCATCTTGGAGTGCAGTTACTAGCGGTGTACCACAAGGATCTGTTTTGGGACCATTGCTTTTTGTTATCTTTATAAATGATCTAGAGGAAGGGCTTGAAAGCTGGGTAAGCAAGTTTGCGGATGACACAAAAGTCGGTGGAGTTGTGGATAGTGAGGAAGGAAGTGGGAGGTTACAGCGGGATATAGATAAGTTGCAGAGCTGGGCAGAAATGTGGCAAATGGAATTCAATGTAGCTAAGTGTGAAGTCATTCACTTTGGTAGGAGTAACAAGAAGATGGATTACTGGGCTAATGGTAGGCTACTTGGTAGTGTGGATGAGCAGAGGGATCTTGGTGTCCATGTACGCAGATCTCTGAAAGTTGCCACCCAGGTAAATAGTGCTGTGAGGAAGGCATATGGTGTACTGGGCTTTATTGGTAGAGGAATTGAGTTCCGGAGTCCTGAGGTCATGTTGCAACTGTATAAGACTCTTGTGCGGCCTCATCTGGAGTATTGTGTGCAGTTTTGGTCGCCATACTATAGGAAGGATGTAGAGGCATTGGAACGAGTGCAGAGGAGGTTTACCAGGATGTTGCCTGGAATGGTAGGAAAATCTTATGAGGAAAGGCTGAGGCACTTGGGGCTGTTCTCATTGGAGAAGAGAAGGTTTAGGGGAGATTTGATAGAGGTGTATAAGATGATTAGGGGTTTAAATAGGGTCGACACTGAGAACCTTTTACCGCTAATGGAGTCAGGTGTTACTAGGGGACACAGCTTTAAATTAAGGGGTGGTAGGTATAGGACAGGTGTTAGGGGTAGATTCTTTACACAGCGGGTTGTGAGTTCATGGAATGCCCTGCCAGTAGCAGTGGTGAACTCTCCTTCTTTATGGTCATTTAAGTGGGCATTGGATAGGCATTTGGAAGTTATTGGGCTAGTGTAGGTTAGGTAGGATTCGGTCGGCGCAACATCGAGGGCCGAAGGGCCTGTACTGCGCTGTATCTTTCTATGTTCTATGTTCTATGCCTCTTAAATATTGCAATTGTACTAGCCTCCACCACTTCCTCTGGTAGCTCATTCCATACATGTGTTTAGATCAGAGTGGTGCTGGAAAAGCACAGCAGGTCAGGCAGCATCCGAGGAGCAGGAAAATCACAGCAAGAGATTTTCCTGCTCCTTGGCTGCTGCCTGACCTGCTGTGCTTTTCCAGCACCACTCTGATCTAACCTCTGGTTTCCAGCATCTGCAGTCCTCACTTTTGCCCATTCCAAACACGTACCACCCTTTGCATGAAAAAGCTGCCCCTTAGGTCTCTTTTATATCTTTCCTCTCTCACTCTAAACCTATGCCCACTAGTTCTGGACTTCCCCACCCCAGGGAAAATTCTGTGATTCCATGAACTTTTACTCTGTTAGAAATGTGCAATATTGATAATACCATTTTTTTACAGCTGATTTTTTTATTAAATTTCAAAAATGTTCCTTCATAATATGCATTGCAGATTCTCAACAAGTAACATATCACAAGTAACACATTAAAGACAAGTAGATTCAAGCAAAATGTTCTGCAATTCCCTGTTGCATCAGTTGAGTACACTGTTGTATTGAGTACGTTTGCCCTGTTTCCTAAAATTATGATTCTAAATAATAATGTCTTCACTTTTCCTCATTTGATTTATATCTAATCATAGCCAGAATGCCATTAGCTGTAACTTCTTTTCCTGTTCCTATACCCATTTATCTCTGGTATCTCCTATGAATTTAGCTTTTCACCCCTGCTATTACTTATCTAAATGCTGTCCCTTGGCTGCATCATCCAAAAGCAAAACCTTAGTCTTCACATGTAAGAGCATAATTTTATTTACTCATGGTACATGGGCATTGCTGGCTAGCCAGCATTTATTGCTCATCCCTAGTTGCCCTTCAGAAGGCAGTCCTCTTGAACTGCTGCAGTTCATGTGCTGTAGGCAGACCCAAGGTGCACAAAATAGAAGCAGGAGGACACCATCAGGTTCTATAAGCCTTCTCTGCCATTCAATATGATTATGGCAGACCATGAGATTGAACTTAACCTTCCCCTTCACTCCTCATACTTTTGAATCTCTGAAAGACCAAAGATCCATCCATCTCAGCCACAATTTATTCAGTTCTTTTTCACATAACAACTGTCTAATTTCAATGATTCACAATCCTTCAAAATGAGAAATTTCTCCTCATCTCAGTCTTAAAAGATTAGCCCTTCTCCTAGACTCCCTAACCAACAGAAATATCCTCTCAGTATCCATCCTGTCAAGCCCCTTCGTATGCTTGAATATTTTAATAAGATCACCTATCATTTTTTTCCAATCCAGAGCATATAGACCAAATTTACACATTCTTTCCACATCCCTGAGTTCAATCTATTGAACGTTCTCTTTACAGCTTCCAATGCCAGTATATCCTTCTTCGAATATGGAGACTAAAACCACATAAGCATTCCAGACAAAAAAACACAAATTGCTGAAGAAAGTGAGCAGATCTGGCCGCATCCAAGTCTAGTGGCCCTTCTTCAGAACTAATTAGTGGAGTCGAAATGTTAGCTCTGCTTTCTCTCCACAGATGCGTATAGACCTGCTGTCTTTCTCCAGCAATTTCTACTCTCAGATTTCCAGCATAGGTCTTTGATTTATCACAGTGTTCTAGGCATAGCCTCAGCACAACCTTTTGCAATTGTAGCAAGACATTTTTATTTTTGTGCCCAACTCCCCTTGAACTAAAGGTTAACATATTATTTCCATTCCTAATTGATTGTTGTACCTACACATTAAAGTTCTATATTCCTTGCTCATTTGCACTCAAGTCTTTCTGAGCATCTGAGTTACAAGTTTCACATATTTTTATAAAAAGAATATTTTGCTTTCCTATTCTTAAAACTACACAAAATAACCTCACGTTTTGTCAGTTGTACCCCATGTGCCATCTTGTTGTGCACTCACTTAATCTGTCCAAATCTTTTTGCAGCATGACTTTGCGGCCTCATCACAACTTCCATTCCCACCGAGCTTGAAATCATCAACAAATCTGGATACATCACTCATTGTACCTTCATTTCCATGATTATTCTAGATTGTAAATAGCTGGTGCTCCAGCACTGATTCTTGTGCACTCCACCAGTCACAGCCTGCCAACTCAAAAATGCCCATTTATCACTATTCACTGCTTCCCGACTGTTGACTAGTCCTTTAACCATCCCGCTATGTTAGCCTAGTCCATAAGCTCTTGAGAATTAATTTTGGTGTTGACACCCTTTCAAGTACAAAATCAAGTTTATATTTGATTTTAAAAATCGGGTAATGTCCAACTATCTGATTCCAATTTATTTACTTAATTAGGTGCAATCTCTAATAGTTTCATAAAACCCTGTTGACTTGTTTTAATCATACTATGTTGTTGTTTTTTAAATGCACTGTTAAGACTGCCTATCTGATGTAATTCCAGAACTTGCCAATAGATTTTAACACTTTTCTTGAAAGTTACCCAGCTCTACCTCTCTCTTGACTCTATTGTTGTTAAATTAGTAAACTATTTATCTGAACTCCAGGATGTCAGACTAAAATTTCCTTCCAACTAAATATTGGAAACACTAAAGCCGTTACTTTCAATCTGAACTCTGTTACCTGATTGCTGATGATAGATTAAGTCAATCTCCAAAATGTGTGTCTGATAATAAATCAGACTGCTCACAACCTTGGTGTCAAATGTGAACATGTAGAGATGAGCTGCCAACAACACACTTGCACTATCACAAAGACCACTTATTTCTAGCTTTGTAAAATCACATTCACTTAGTTTCTGTCTCAGTTCATGTGCTGCTGAAACCCTCATAGATGCCTTTGTTACCTCTTGATTTGATTATTCTAGCACACTCTAAATTTGTTTCCAAAGATCGACTGTCTATAAACTTGAGGTCATCCAAACTCTGCTAGCATATCTTTTTAGTATCAAGTCCTGTCCACATAGCACCCTTGTGCACAGTTATCTACATCAGCTCCTGAATGAGCAACATCTTGACTTTTAAATTCTCATCTTTGTTTCTAACGCCTCACACCACCCTATCACTGTAACCTCCTCCCAACCAACAATCCTTTTAAACATCTGCACCAATCTTAGTCTGATCTCTTCAAGATCCCTGATTTTAAGCACTCTGCCATTGATGCCTTGAATTGCAGAGACCATCTGCTCAACAATTCCATTCCATCACTCTCTGCCCTTCTACATTGTTTTCCACCTTTAATATCTTCTTTAAAGAATGCCTCTTTGTCCAAGCTTTTGGACATGTGACCTAATGTCTCCTTATTTGGATCAGTGACATCTTTGTTTGATATTGCTTTTGTGCAAAATACAGAATCACACTCATAAGACAATTGATGGTAGCTTAACCTGAGGCTCACCACAATTTAGGTCAGGGGAAAGGCTGAGAAGGAGGGACTCCATGATAATCTTAACTAGTACAGGAATTGAACCCATACTCTTGGCACCACACTGCAGTGCAAGCCAGCCATCCTGCCAAATGAGCTAATCAACCCTGTAGAATTATTATGTAACATAAGAACATATGAACTATGAGCAGCAGTAGGCAATTCAGCTCCCCAAGCCTGCTCCGCCATTTAATACAATCATAACTCATCTCATCTGGCCTCAACGTCACTCTCCTGCCCAGTCTCCATACCCTTCAACCCACTACTAATTAAAAATCTGTCTATCTCCTTCTTAAATGTACTCAATGTCCCAGCATCTACTGCACTCCGGAGTAGTGAATTGTACAGATTCACTAGCCTTTGAAAGAAGAAATTTCTCCTCATTTTGGTTGTAAGTCTGCTTACCCTTATCCTAACACGATGATCTCCCATTTTAGATTACCCCACATGAGGAAACATTCTTTCAACACCTATTTTGTCAATCTCATTTAGTATCTTATATGCCTTGATTAAAACTCCTCTCATTCTTCTAAACTCCAGGGAATGTAGATCTAAACTGCACAATCACTCTTCATAAGACAACTTCCTCATCACTGGAATCAATCTAAAGATTTCTGCTCTGAACTGTCTCCAGTACAACTACACCTCTCCTTAAGTAAGGGGATTATAATTGTACTCAATGCTCCAGAGGCAGTCTCACTAATGCCTTGAAGAGTCGCAACAACCCTTCCCTATTTTTATACTTTCTTACTTTAGCAATAAGTGACAAAATTCCATTTGCCTTCCTTATTATTTGCTGGACCTGCATGCTAGTTTTCTGCAATTCATGAATAAGAATAACCAGATCCTTCCACACTGAAGCACTCTAAAGTTTCTCTCCTTCTGGGTAATAAGTTGCCTTTCTATTCTTCTGCCTACGTGGATAACATCATACATATCCGTGTTAAACTTCATCTGGCAAAAATTTGGCTTACTCACTTAACCTATCCATATCCATTTGTAAATCTTATTTTTAAAACATTGTCAAATTTGCATGTGATAGTATGGTATTTCTAAAAGTTCAACAGCAAATCAGCAACACCTTCCACATCCCAGTGACTCTCCTTTGCACTGACTCCAAAATTCAGTGCGGTAGAAAGAAGCTGCCAATTTGTTCTCACTTGGCATTACTATGGAACGAGAGTTTCACCTCCAACAAAGCCGGAATTTTAACATCAAAACTAAACAGAAAACATTTCTGCTGCTGCTGCTTAATAATTACGAATGTCCATTTTGTGTTAATTGTTTGTGAAACCATCAGTGATTAAAAAGTTATCATCGTATTAAAAATCACAAAATCCTAGAAGACAATGATATCAAGTTCTTTGACCAGTGTTTACAGCTTTGTGTGTATCTGACATAAAAATAAAAGAGCCCCCTTTGCTACAGGCTGTCAGCTAGGAATGCTTCTTTATTGGTTGTGACATGTAAGTTTGGATTTCCCATGATACTTTAACTTGGCCTAAAATCAATATGTCATTTGAACATGGCATTGAAGTGCATAAATAATGCAGACCAGCAGGAGATCATTCTAGGTCATCGCCATGATAGGCATTCCAAAAACTTCTGTCACTTTGTTCACAGGAGCAATATACATCAAAAAACATAATTCCTATTTGTACCAAATAATTTGTGGTCAAGGTTGCCCTGTTTCAGGTCCTAATTTGCATTTAGACTATTTGAATGATTTAAATTTCACATAAAAGCTAATTTTAATCCAGTAGGATTTACTTCTGTTTATGTACATTGCTTGACTGTGATGCTCTGCACCCCTAATCAAAGTGGTACGAAAAGGTTTTAAAAGACATTTAAAAAGCTATAGACTTCTTTAGCTCTTCTAATGTTGCACATACATACTTAATCAGCAGAGTTGTATTAGAATGACTATCAGAGTGGATGAATGCTGGAATTTTTCCTGAACATGGATTTGCTAATTAGGATGCAGTATGACTCAATAAAATGTAAGCCAGGAATTTGCTCAGGGTGTCATCACAACTTAGCATTTCTAGCAGTTAAATCAGTTTCTAAGATTAAACGCCCATTGGTGAGTTGCTTTCTGCATCAAATAAAATAAAGCAACCTGCAAATAAGAAGAGGTGATGGGCAGAAAAGTAATTGTTTAAGCAACTATTCATTTAAACTCCAATTTGTAGCTTTATGAGAATATAACTTCAGGACAGGAGTGACGTCAAGTGACTTTGAAGCAAATTAAATAAAAAATAATATCTGGAGTACATTAAAATGATGGAATAAAAAGTCTAGCAAAGTAGGTGGGGAAACCATCCACAGACAGGGCTGGAAGAGGGTAAGATGAAGAATTATATTGGGAAATATAAAGAGTAAGCAAAGTACATGCTTGTTGCAATCTAAAATATAGACAGAAGGGGGTTCAGAAACCTATTAGGACTGGCAGCAACTTGGAGAAAACCAATGTTAACATTTCAATTAGATTAGACTCCCTTCAGTATGGAAACAGGCCCTTCGGCCTAACAAGTCCACACTGACCCTCTGAAGAGCAACCCACCCAAACACATTCCCCCACCCTATATTTACGCCTAACACTATGGGCAATTTAGCATGGCCAATTCAACTGACCTGCACATCTTTGGACTGTGAGAGGAAACCGGAGCAAACCCATGCAGACACAGGGAGAAAGTGCAAACTCCACGCAGTCACCCAAGGCAGGAATCAAACCCAGATCCCTGCACATGTGAGACAGCAGTGCGAACCACTGAGCCACCATGCCACCCCAATTCTCATGTGACTCTTCAGATAGATCCAATGCAGAATAATATTGAACTTGAAAATGTTAAGTCTATTTTAGTCTCCACAGATGCTAGCAGATCTACTGAGTCTTTCCAGGACATTCTGTTTGCATGTCCTCTCTGGACCTTCACTTTGGATGGAATGCAGAGCGCTGGGCTAATGGTAAGATTCTTGGTAGTGTAGATGAGCAGAGAGATCACGGTGTCCACTTACTTAGATCCCTGAAAGTTGCCACCCAGATTGTTAGTGTTGTTAAGAAGGCAGAAGGTGTGTTGGCTTTTATTGGTAGAGGGATTGAATTTCGGAGCCACGAGGTCAAGCTGCAGCTGTACAAAACTCTGATGTAGCCGCACTTGGAGTATTGCATACAGTTCTGGTCACTGCTTTAAAGATAGGATGTGGAAGCAAAAGAGATTTACTAGGATGTTGCCTGGTATGAAAGGAAGGTCTTATGAGGAAATGCTGAGGGACTTGGGGCTGTTTTCATTAGAGAGAAGAAGGTTGGGAGGTGACTTATTTGAGACATATAAGATAGTCAGAGGGTTAGATGGGGGGACAGTGAGGGTCTTTTTCCTCAGGTGGTGATGGCTAGCATGAGAGGACTTAGCTTTAAATTGAGGGGTGATGGATACAGGACAGGTGTCAGAGGGAATTTCTTTACTCAGAGAGTAGTAGGGATGGTCATTGGATAAACATACTGATGAAAATGGAATAGTGCAGGATAGATGGGCTTCAGATTAGTTGCACAGGTCAGCACAACATTGAGGGCCGAAGGCCCTGCATTGTGCTGCAATGTTCTATGTTCTTTATGTTCTAAGTTCTGGAAGAGATCTGTACAATGTGCATAACTGTTTATAAACTGGTGATAGGGACAAAAACATATGCAAAAAGGAAGATAATCATTAACACTGACACGGATGTGAGGAGCAATAGGTTATCATGAGGAAAACTACGGAAACAGTGAGGACTGCAGATGCTGAAGATCAGAGTCAGAGAATGTAGTGCTGGTCAGGCAGCACCTGAGGAGCAGGAGAATGTTTTGGGCATAAGCCCTTCAACAGGAATGAAACTTGTGGGTCGGGTCTGAGAGATAAATGGGAAGGGGTGGGGTTTGGAGAAAGGTAGCTGAGAAAGTGACAAGTGGATGAAGGTGAGGGAGAAGGTGATAGGTCAGAGGGGAGAGTGATGGACAGGTCCAGAGGACGGTGCCAAGTTGGAAGCTTGGGACTGGGATAATGTGGGGTGAGGGGAAATGAGGAAGCTGTTGAAATCCACATTTATCCCGTGTGGTTGCAGGGTCCCAAGGTAGAATTTGAGGCATTCTTCCTCTAGACATCGGGTGGTAACAGTTTGATGGAGTGGGAGGGGGAGTTGAAGTGTTCAGTCATGGGGAGGTGGTGTTGGTGGGTGTGGGTGTCCCAGAGATATTCTCCGAAATGATCCATAAGAAGGCGTCATGTCTCCCGATGTACAGGAGACCACACAGGGTGTAACAGATGCAGTAGATGACATTAGTAGAGGTGCAGGTAAATTTCTGACAGAAAACTGAGGAAAACTGTGCAAGGCATATAAAATATGAGTGGTGATGGTGGGTTTCAATTGCAGTTAAGTAAGTCCTTTCTTTTAGATAGCTTTTCATTCACTGCTCTCCATTGTTCAGCTACCAGTTCTCCCAAGAATCTAGTCTCTTGGTCCTCAATAAGATCTATTTCTTGGACAGTTACAAATTGAGGTCATGGGATTAGAAAGTTTCTTGATGTGGGTTATGATCTCCCATTGCTGCTTGGATAAACTACTTGAAAATTACTTACCTAATGACAGGTAAAGTATTGTGGATGGGTGCCCGGGCAGGGGTCATGCTGATGTGGAACTTACCCACTGCTATGTGGCTGGAAGCAAAGGCACCCTCTTTCCACTTGTGGGTTACTTTCTTTTCCATGTGTTAGCAACTCAGTGTCATTGGGCCACCCCATGGATATTCTCTGTGCCCGTGGATAAAAAGCCCATTCTGCTTGTGATGTTCAGACTATTTGATGACCAGCACTGTAATATTTAATCTTCAATGTGACAGTTTTTAGGCTGCAAAAAGAAAACTCCCGATAGGCCTTCAGTCTGCACTACCATTCCAAACTGGTCCCATAGCAGGTCTTCCACAATGTTCTACATTAGCAATTATCCACAGGTGGTTAAAATTGTTTATAATGAAATCAATGGTGTTCCTGAATGTGCGGTCTCGTGGTATCATGGTAGTGTCTCTACCCCTGGACTGAGAGACCTAGGTTCAAGTCTCACCTCTTCTAGTGGCCTGTAATAACATCTGATTAGAAAAGTAGGTTAATTTTAATAAAGAATGTTTTCCCCAGATTCTGGTTGTACTAATTGGTGTTTGCCCAATCTACAAGACGGTTTTGCCTTAAACTGAAAAAGTTGAAGGTTTTAATTATATCACTGTATGCTGCAATTTTATCTTTTATGCTTTGTCTGGTGTGAATGGCATTCAGACTGCTGCCAGTTTGGGTTTTGGCTAGTTTTGCACTGAGGCCTGAAGCAAAGTGGCATCTACTTAAACCACCGTACCCTATGCAACCATAGTCAGGGACCCTCTTTGCTTTCTAAGTGGTCTGATAAAGTCAAGGTTTGTTTCCATCATCAGTTTCCATATTCACTATGTGGGTTATGGTGACTGAAATGCTTTTCTTTCCTATAGTTGTACTTTCAGTTTTTGCAGTGACTTTCCCTCCCATTGTGTAGGTTTCCTCCCTTGTACAGTTTTCTTTCTGTTTCTGACTGACAAGGATGTATTCATCGCTGTGGATGATTGATGTTTCCTTGTTGCAAGTTGCATTCTCTGCTAAATGTTTTCAGTTGTGGTGTGGGTTGTCCCTTTTAATGGTTTCGTACCTAGCTGACTGGACCTTGAGAACTGCTGCTTGCTGCTTTTTGATGTTTCTGAGCTTGTCTTCAGACTGCATCTCCTCCTGTGCTTATGGATGTTCAGATTGCTGGGCTTGCCTCATTTATCACGTGTACCACTGCACTGTCTCTCACCTTTACTTTGAGCACTAATGCCACTACTCTGCGTCTGGTCACTGTCTGATACCATGCCATAAGTTGAGGTCTATATTCTTATAAGTGAACTTTAATAGGCTTTATTAAATATAACTCAATGAAAGTGTTAAGGGAGGATGTTTTCTGGAACTCTACAGGCTCAGACTCTAATCCATATGATCTGACACCCATATGACATGGTCAATAACTGTACTTAAATATGTCATTAACACTTCATTCCACACCCATTTCCTTGCAAAGAAATTGAACAGTGGGACATGACATAAAGTAGTTATGGGAACAGTAAGAGAAATTCAAACAGCAGGGGTCAAAATGGCCATTGGACACTGAGGCATTGGCCTGGATTCTCTCCTAGCCAGACAGTCGTTATTCCAATTTGGCAAACTTAAACAAAGGACTGGAAATCTGAAACAAAAACTGAAATTGTTGGATAAACTCAGCAGGTCGGCAGCATCTATGGAGAGAAAGCAGAGTAAATGTTTTGGGTCGAGTGACCTTTTTCAGTCATTACTCCAGAGTAGGTCAGAGTTGCACTTGGAGTTCTGTGAAATCCTCATTTATTGCAGTATCTGAGGAAACTACTCCCAAAATTGAAGATTCCTCTCTTCTATTCCTCTATGCCTAGAATCCTCTGTAAGTGTCCCCCTTAAATCAGTAGCTTTGGAAGGTTCTGATGAAGTTAAGTAAAGGAGTTGTTCGGGAAATTTTAAATGAATAAATACATAGTGTAGCTCCTGAGAAACTATTAAACCAATTCCACACTCATATGACACACAGCCAACTGCACTTCCCCCAGAGAACATATGCCCTGATCTGACCATCACTTTATGACCAACACCTACTCTCCTCACTGGGCCAGGTTTCTCCAACCATAAACACTGCATCACTTTCTAGCTATACCCACACTTATCGCCTAATTCTGCCATTTCACCATAGCCCATGTCTCTCAGAACCCTCTATGTTTTCACACTTAGCTATCAGTTTTACTAACTATCAGTTCAGTGGCCTACAGATCCTGCTTTCAAAATCATTCCCCAACTGGAAGTAATTTTCCTACAACCCATTTAACCATCCATTGCTTTCTATTGAAACATCTTATTGATAATTCTTTTCCTTTACAAGTGCGTGTATATGCGAATATGAGGGGCATACATAATTCGTTCCAGTTTGTCCTTTCTTTAAAGTTTAAAGATTAACAAGTCTGTATTTATGATGGATATAGTTGGCCCAGCCTGAATATCAATATCCTATATTTTCAAATCATTAATAAACAAACAACAAATTGTAAATATTAGGAATCTAAAAAAAAACTGGGAAATACAGCTAACACTTATCAGACTGGTAATACCTGTAAGGAGAGCAGATCAATTAACATTTCAGGCATAGATATCAATAGAATTGGCAGAAATTACAGACAAGAAGGGTTTAAAAAATAACATAACAAGATGAAAGGAATACCGTCACCACACTCACACAAAGTACCATCAGAAGACAAGAATTAATCTGGAAATGTTTAACTGGGAAATGCAATAGTTAAGCAGCTAAAATTACTTATAAGGAAAATGTATTCTGTTTGCAGAAAGATATTAAAAATGTGATTCAAATTGCAAATTCTCTGTTCTTGAGATAAAAGCAGGTATCCACTGTTCAGGGATTCAGACATTATGCAAATGTTCAATTACGCAGAGATTTCATCTGCCACCTCCACCCTCCACTCCCACTCAGTTCTGAGCCTGCCAGAGCTTGAGGGTTGGTAAGAGCATGACCTAGTTCTCTTTTTATCAACTCTAGAATGAACTTAAAATGTTGCAGCACTACAAACAATAGACAACACATGTTAGCAATACACTGCACTGCTGTGCTAGTGAAGTCTCAAACACAGTGAACTGCACCGGCCAACGGTTTTATTCTTGTAATTTCATATTGGTCTTTTCAGAGTTAGGATTGTCAAAATGGGTTATTCTTGCGATGAAAATTCATGTCAGTTGGTAACTGGACTGTGACTGTGAGTAACCAATTTATTTCACATTCCAAGCAGCTGGCCATGGAAGTAGGAATAAGGTGTTAAAATGCATCAGGGGAAATTTTCTTTTTTTTCAGAAATCCAAGTCAAAAGGGAAATGTATTTAAACTAACTTATTGTTAAATTAGCAACAGCACAAATTATACTCCTCAGTATGTTTTTAACGACAGTCAACAACAGATATTGGTGCAAGATACACGTATCAAATCAATCTGACCTGAGCCTGATTTTTAATCTACAACAAAGAGATCACATGCTTTGTTACTTAGCAACCTACAAATATTGTCAGTAGCATTATTCGCTGTAAGAAGCATTTTCTTTAAACATTTTTAAAAGCTTTGCAGGCTATGGCAAGTTATGTTGAGAGAGTTTTTGGCTCTGAAGGGGTTAATTTTCATGTTATATTGGTTCTATCCATTCTACGGAGGTTACACAGTCTGTGGTGGAGGTAAGGAGTTCTGCTGTATTTGTATTTGTACCAGCTCTATAAGTCATAGTAACTATGCTTAACCAAATATAGTTGCACTAATTGTTATTATGTAACAAACCTTCCTGTTATCCGAGAAGAGTAGACTGACAGGACAAGGAAAGAGTTTCTGCCTTTAAAGGATGAGAAGCTAGACACCAACTTAAAATCAAAACCTTAATGTTAATTATACTTGGATAATTGCCTGAACCACAGGCAAATTGGCATAAGACAGACACAAATAGAAAAATTGAAATGTAGGTGAAAGGCTGGTGTGGGAGAGCTATGTTCTAGCTTGTGAGGTCCTAGTACCAACACTGGAGAACCTTGGGACTGTACCTTTGGACTGTTGACTTGTGCACCATGCTGGAACAATGTTCTCGAGATCCATGTAACCAGAGGTGCAAAGAGTATTTTAAACAAAATACTGGGGCCAAGGGATCTCATTCGGGAAAATGCAGTAAATCAATGAGTATAGAAAAGTCGAGAGAAAGGTATTAAGATGGGAATCAATAAACAGATCATGACATGAAGGAATGATCATTACATATCTAAGAGTAAATCTGCAGATAAGGCTAGAAATTACAAAGTATTGAAAGCACAAAAGTAAAAATAGCTCTATCTGAATGCATGCAGCATTTGAAACTAATGAGATGAACTGATAGTACAAATTGAGATAAGTAAGTACGATCTGATAGCCACTACAAAGATATGATTGCAGAGTATTTCAGGTTAAGACCTGAATTTTGAAAAATATTTCACATTTTAGAAGGACAGGCAGCCAGGAAAAGATGGAGGGTTGGGTCTTAATTAATGATGATATTGGAATAACAATGAAGGATAAGCCAAGTTCAGGAAACAGAATGTCTAAGCAATTTCGGTTGAAATGATGAAGGCAAGAAGTTGCTTCTGGGGGTGGTGTACGGGTCCCTCCTAACAATAACCACGTGGTTGGTTGAATTATAAAGGCAGAATTAATGGGAGCTTATCAGAAAGAACATCGCAAAGGCAATTGAAAGAGAGTGTTTGAATTTCTTTGTAAGGCAGTTATAGACAAATTCCTATTAAGCGAAGAGGTGAAAAGTTATTGGGGGCTGGCAGGATGATAGAGTTATCAGATCACCTATGATCTTCTTGCATCACTGAACAGGATTGAAATGCCAACTAGCATAATTGTGCTCCTAAATCATATATTCATATACTCTACAGTCATGAATCCTTAACTGCTGATCACTGGATGGGCCTAAGACAAAACAAAGATAAAGGCGGATTGTTAGCAGTGAACCCTTACTGAATGCAACATACTGGTCTAGGTGACAGAAGTTGATATCTGGGAAACTAATACAATTAATGTTTTCAAACTGTTGAGTTTGGGAAAATACATTTACAGTGTTCCATGAGTATGTTGTGTAACAAAAAGAATTTCTGCAGATTCAGAGTGCAATTTTGCAATCCCCACACATGCCTATAACTGCTACCCTGGCATGAATGTTGGTACTTTATAACTACAAATAAAATATTATTTCATTGCACAGTATTGTGTCATCAGCTCTCGGTGAGCACATACCTAATCCCAAACAAAGACCTTAATTTATAGAACCACTTCACTGAGTCTCTCATTCTATACAAGATGTTTGATTCAAGCATAGCAACTTAATGGAAAATACTGTTTCAAACATCAAATATTCATAAGTTATCAAGTTTTCAATGTGCAGCACATGAAATGTGGTCACTCTATTAGTATACTTCACTTGACAATATTAGCTCAATTTATAAAAAGAAATCCAGTCAAGTTTATGCTAACATGGATTTTTGATAAGGATTTCTGTTTGTGTTTGGATGAGAATATTTAAGTGAATGACCAAGCATTTCACAGTACACATAATTACTGTTTTTATCGGCAGATTGAAGAAATCTTGATCCCAGTACGAAAATAATTGAAGGGGTAATTATGAATTTTGCAAGATTTAATTGTTTGCATTTTGAATCAGTCAGCCTGAATGTGATCACTTATCAGCTGTAACCGTGGAATTATATCTGCTTCCAGAAATGACAATTCTTTGCTGCTGACATATTGAAGATACTGAGTTGAGGTAACATCCTCCTTACCTCCTTTTTCCCTCCTTACTGCTCTATGTTTTGAGGTGTGCATCTGTGAGGTCCTTTCCATTATTCAGGAAATCTATTTGACGCCACATGATTGAAGCAATGGTTAGAATCATATACTTTTCCTCGTGGCACCTTGAGTGTTAAGAGTGTATTTAATCTGAAATAATTCCACAGAGGCCAATGTCCTGTCACCAAGACCCCCTTTATTTACGCATGCTCAGTACTTGACACTGGTTCGGCTTCCACAGAGCCAGCTCTCAAAGTGAACTGAACCTCTGACATGCCTGTTCTTATCTGTCAGCCAGAGCTCCCTGATGGGGTCTGTTAATCTGGTCCAATCAGGGAACCATACTCTAAGGTCCACCTGACTGATCTCGTTACAATCAATGCATCCCTCCCCCTCTAATCCAGGGGTGTAGGCCTATTCTTTTTCTTATAGCCTATCCTGGGGCCTTTTCATACCCGGTCTGGTTCCTCCAACTCAGTCTTGAATATGGGTGGCATGTACCAGACCGTAGTCCGCATCTTCCTCCCAGGATGCCACAGAAGAAATTCATTCTTTTCTTCAGGCAGCAAAGAAATGGAAACTGCAACATCCACGTGTTCATCTGGGACTCTGGGGTTTCTTCTAGAGTAGACAGAGGTGGAGTACCCATTGGATTCTGACAGCCTTTCCATTATGGGGAACAAGAGTGATTTGACCCGAATAAAGGTCATGTTTTGCTCCTGTCCCATTTGTGAGTTTGCAGCTTTCATGTGGTCTACATGCTTCTTCAGGACTGCCTCACCTACCCGAGTTTTGTATATCGCAGGACACAACCTCGCATCAACCATGTCTCTGACTCAACTAGGGCCATTTCCATGGTTTTGGCACCAACCCTTGTTCTCAAAGGAAACTTCTCTCTCACTTAGTGATGTTTTATGTCCAGCACTAGCATTCCTGAGGCTGTTCCACACCCTCCCCAATCCCCACCCAGTACTGGGAAGATCAGATTTAACCTGGTGCAGAGTCTTCTTCCCATTAGCAACTCTGCTGGAGCTATCCCCTGTGGTTACATATGGGTAATCCAGTAATCATATAAGAACCAGGACAGTTTGGTACCAAGTGACACTGTAGGCTGTTTCTTTAAGCCTGCCTTCAATGTTTGGAGGCTCTTCCCAACAGATGACTGTTTGTATAGAGCTGTTCTTGCTTGTCAATTGCTATTTGACTTTAGGAAATAATGAAATCTCCTGCTGGTAAATGATGGCAAATTGTCTATGACCAAAACTTCTGGTTGTCTGTGTATTGCAAAAGACACACACAGTTTTTCTATAATCATCCTTATGTTTGATGAATGAACTCTCTGTACGTCCAACCACTTTGAACGGGAATCAGCAATGACTAAGAGCGTTGAACCTATGAAAGGACTGGCATAGTCAATGTGTGACTGAGTCCAGGGTTAATCTGGCCATTTCCACAAATGTGGGAAGCTGCTGGCGGTAATTGTTGTCCTTGTTGGTGTTCGAGACACTGCCCCACCAACATGACTATGTCTGTATCCAATCCTGGCAACCCAACATAATTTTTTTACCAACATCATCCTTTTGGAAACCTCTGGATGACCCGATGGAGTTCAGATAGTATCTGGCAGTGACCTTTACCCAGGTCAATCACTCTTGTTCCCCATAATAAAATGTTGCCCTCAATGGGCGATCAGGTCTTGCTGGGTCTAGCAAGGTTTCAATACTGGTTATGATGGCCCTTTTGTTTTTCACATCACCACCATTTTTTTAGTTTTGCCGGAATAGATCTTTTCCTGTCCACAGTCTGATATCGTCAGTGGTGACCAGAAAGGTGTCCAGAAATTTTAAAACCAGAGCAGACTCTTCCAGTGGTAGCACCACTGGTGGTGTATCTGCCAGTAGGAGGTGGCTCAAGGCATCAGCATTTGCTACTTGGCCTCCCAGATTGGCTCCTGATGAAGGGTTAAGCCTGAAATGTTGACTCTCTTGCTCCTCAGATGCTGCCTGACCTGCTGTGCTTTTTCTAGCACCGCACTTTATCAATTTTGACTTCTCTAGCATCTGCAGTCCCCAGTATATCCCAAATGGTGTTCCAACTTGTAATTATATCCAGTTAGAATGAGAGCCTGCTGGATTTGATCTGAAGATAATGTGTACCAGAACATTGTGGGAAGTAAGGCAGGGAATTAAGAGACCCCTTGCGGAAATATTTGCATCATCTATAACTACAGGTGAGGTGCCTGATGATTAGAGGGTGGCTAATGTTGTATGTTTATTGAAGAAAGGTCATAAGGAGAAACCAGGGAACTATAGACCTGTGAATCTGACTTCGGTTGTGGGTAATTTATTGAAGGTGATTATAAAAGATAGGATTTATGGACATTTAAAGAGGTAACTATTGATTTGGGGTAGTCAGCATGGCTCTGTGCAAGGAAAATCGTGCCTCACAAATTTGATTGATTTTTTTGAGAAAGTTACCAAAAAGATTGATGATGGCAGATTTGGATTTTAGTAAAGCCTTCAACAAGATTCTGCATGGTAGCCTGATTAGTAAAGTTAGGTCACATGGAATTCAGTGTGAGCTTGCTGATTGGATACATAACTGGCCTAACAGCAGGAAACACAGAGTAATGGTAGAAGGTTGCTTTTCAGACTGGAGGCGTGTTATCAGTGGTGTTCCATAGGGAATGGTTCTGGGTCCTCTTTTGTTTGTCATTTATATAAATGATTTGAATGAGAGTATAAAAGGCATGGTTATTAAGTTTGTGGATGACTCCAAAATTGGTGGCATAGCAGACAGTGAAGAAGATTTTCTCAGATTACAAAGGGATCTTAATCAATTGGGTCTTTGGGCTGAAAAATGGCAGATGGAGTTCAATCTGGATAATTGCGAGGAATTGCATTTTGGTTTAACAAACCTTGGTAGAACGCATACAATTAATGATAGGGCCTTGGATCGTGTTATTGAACAGTGGGACCTAAGGGTGCAGGTACATAATTCTTTGAGGTTTGCATCACATATAGATGGTTTAAAATGCATTTGGCATGCTTGCCTTCATTGCTCAAATCCTTTGAGTATTGGAGTTGAAAAGTCATGTTGACGTTGGACAGGAGATTGATGAGGCCTCTTCTGGAATACTGTGTTCAGTTTTGGTCATCCAGTTATTGGAAGGACTCCATTAAGCTGGAGAGGGTTCGGGAGAGATTTACCAGAATGTTGCCGGGTCTGCAAGATTTGATTAATAAAGATAGGTTGGGACTTTTTTCACAGGACTGTAGGAGGTTGAGAGGTGGCCTGATAGAAGTTTATAAAATAATGAGGGGTATCGAAAGAGTCAACAATAGTTGTTTTTTTGCCTCGGATAGGGGATTTCAAGACTGGGGGGGCATATTTTTAAGGTGAGAGGAGAGAGATTTTAAAAAGATATGAGATAAATTTTATGCACAGAGGATGGTTCGTATGTGGAATGAACTTCCTGAGAAAGTGGAGGATGTGGGTACAATTGCAATGTTTAATAAACATTTGGATAGATACATGAATAGAAAAGGTTTAGAGGGATATTGGCCAAGAGCAAGCAGATGGGATTAGTTTGGTTTGGGGTTATGTTCAGCACGGACTGGTTGGACCGAGGGGTCTATTTCTGTGCTGTATGACTTTATGACTCTGTAGGTGGCACAGATTTGTCCTCCTTGAGTAGCCCTAGCAGGGGTTTGTGGTCTATTACCATTACAAATTTGTGTCCACTGTGGAATTGATGGGATTCTCTCACACTAAAGATGCCCACTAACCCTTCCTTCCCTGGGCGTATTTGCACTCTGCATCAGCCAAAGAACAGGAAGTATATGCTATTGGGCATTCCTTTCCATTGGGCCACCTGTGAGCCAACACTACTCCAATACCATCGGGGAGGCATCGCATGTAAGCACCAGATCTAGCTTGGAATCATAGTGTGTTGCTATTACCTTGGAAGATGATATCTGTTCCTTCACTTCCCTATGAGACCGTTTTCAATAGTCTATGAGGTCTCTTACTTAATTCAGGCCTGATGGGACTCTTTTTCTGTCTACAGTCCGCATATTGGCAGCAACTCCAGGCTTACTGGCTTGGATCCTGAAGAAAGTTTTAACCATTTGGCCGAGGTTTGGCTTTATTGTGGAGTTTTTGCTGTGCGTTGACTTCGAGTCCCTCTGTTTAGGATATGCCCTGAGTTAGGCTGTGCAATTGTCTTCACTTAATCGATGTTCCCCAACACCAATCAGCCCAGCAAGGGTGTACACTTCCTTTGACCAACCCTGTAAATCAAGTTGAAATTTGTGGCCCTGGAAAAGCACAATAGGTCAGGCAGTATCCGAACAGCAGGAGAGTTGACATTTCAGGCATAAGCACTTCAGAAAGGCTTATGCCCGAAACATCAATTGTCCTGCTCCTCAGACGCTGCCTGACCTGCTGTGCTTGTCCAGTGCCACATTTTTCAACTCTGATCTCCAGCATCTGCAGTCCTCACTTTCTCCTGTATCTCATACTCTCCACTTGCCCATTAATCCCACATGTCAAATGGTCTCTCTCAGCATCTCCCTAGGGATTTAACCAAAGTTGCATGCCTCTGTCAGTCATGTTAACCTTGTCAAACATCCCTACATCGATTCCCCTGGATTTTTAACTGCCAAAAAAATCCAATGCATTTTGGAATTAGAGGAGGCTTGAGTTCATAATTTTCATTAACTAAATCTATCAACTCTTGAAAGATTTTAGTATATCGTGTCTCAGGAAATGTTAGACTCCTCATACCCGAAAAAGGCATAAGTCCACAAGCTGTTATAAGAATTACTCATTGCTTTTCATCTGCCCTAATGTTATTTTCCCAGGAAAAAAATACACATTCTTTCCACTGAAGACTGGGCTTATTTGGAAAGCTTGACTCTTCCGATCCTGCCATCAAAGACTGGGCTCATTCTTCCATGGCAGGATCGAATTAGTCAAGCTTTCCAAATAATGGCGTGATGCCAGAAATGCTTACCCCAACTCAAAGGCAACTATTGTCAGTGAATTTCTTTAGAAGCTTATGTTTGTCTCTCATTTCCACTGATATAGCTCCACCGAAGTCCGTATACCATCACCAAGTCACCCTTCATTTCCACACACATAATACTTATCACTTATCTGGCTTCCCAAGAGCCAGCTCTCAGAGTGAACAGAACCTTTGGCACTTCTGCTTATATCTGTCAGTCAGGGCTCCTTGACTGAACCAGGTTAACTGCCCCAATCAGGGAACTCATATTCTATATAGTTTACCTGGCTTACCTCCTTCTAATCACTACAAATCAGCAAATGGTTTCATGCCTTCTTCCCACATCCATCCCAATTATGACTGTGGTGGGAAGACATGTATATACCCCTCACATCAGTTCAACAATCAAGTGCCTGAATTGGCTAAATAATTCCCACGTAAGGACCCCCCTTCCAATGCTGCTGGTAATACGTGGGGAATGAGGGGATCACCCTATGATCACTCTAACAAGCAAACATGATGTCTCTCGTTCATCTGTCAACAGGAAGATTGGCCAGTGAAAGCCAATATGCTGCTCTTGCTGCTGACTCACCCCACTTACATTGACAATCTGGAACTTCTGTTCAGTCATCACTCACTTCTGGCCTGGATCCTGAGCCTTCGACAGGTGTCATTCCTACAACAACCAAAATCACCATGATGAAGCTGCCTTTCAATAGAGTTGCCAGCCGTTGATTGGCTGATAGCTCTCAGCAGGCAGCATTCCACCCGCTGTGAGTATTTGATTCTGATGGAAAACTACCCAGTGATATTGATCCAAGTTAGGATGGTGAGTAACTCAGAGGGGAGCTGGCAGCTAGTGGTGTCACATATATCTGCTGCCTATCTATTGGGTGGAAGTGGTGGTGAACTCTGAAGGTGTTGTTTACGGAGCCTTAAAGTGGGAGTATTCCATCATCTGATGAAGGGCTTATGCCTGAAACATCAATTCTCCTGCTCCTTGGATGCTGCCTGACCTGCTGTGCTTTTCCAGCACCACACTCTCAACAGTATTCCATCACCCTCCTGATTTGTGCTTTGTACATGGCAGACAGGCTTTGGGGAGTCAGAGGGTGAATTACTTGCCAAGTATTCCTAGCCTCTGACCTGCTCTTGTAGCCACTGCATTTATGTAGTGAGTCCAGTTGAATTTCTGGTCAATGGTAATCCCAGGACATTGATACTGGGAAATTCAGTGACAGTAGCAACATTGAATGCAAAGGGACAGTGGTTAGATTGTCTATTATTGGTGTTGGGTATTGCCTGGCATTTGTGTGGAGTGAATGTTACTTGCCACTTGTCAGCCCGAGCCTGGATATTGTCCAGATCTTGTTGCATTTGAAGATGGACTGCTTCAGTATCTGAGGAGTCGCAAATGGTGCTGAACACTGTACATTCATTGGTGAATATGTCCACATCTGCCCTTATGATGGAAAGAAGATCATTGATGAAGCAGCTGAAGACTGTTGGGCCTAGGACACTAGCATGAGGAACTCGTGATATCCCGGAGCTGAGATGGCTGACCTCCAATAAGCACAAGCACCTTCCTATATGCCAGGTATGACTTCCAATCAGCAGAGATTTTACCCCCAATACCAAATGTTTCCGGTTTTGCTAAGGTTCCTTGATGCCACACTCAGTCAAATGCAGCCTTGATGCCAAGGGCTGTTCCTCTCACCTCATCTCTGAAATTCAGCATTTTTGTCCATGTTTGAACCAAAGGTGTAATGAGGTCAGGAGCTAAGTGGCCCTGGTGAAACCCAAACTGAGTGTCACTGAGCAGGTTATTGCTGAGCAAGTGCTGCTTGATAGCACTGATGATGATATTATTAATCACTTTACTGATGATCAGAGTAGACTGATGGGAAGGTAATTGGCTGGGTTGTATTTATCCTGCTTTTTATGTACAGGACATACCTGGGCAATTTTCTACATTGTCAGATAAACGCTGGCATTGTAACTGGAAGAGATTGGCGAGGGAACAGCAGGTTCTGTAGCAGAAGTCTTCAATACTATTTCTGGAATGTTGTCAGGGCCTGAAGCCTTTGCAGTATCCAGTGCCTCCAAATGTTTTCTGATATCATGTGGAGTGAATTGAATTGGTTGAAAACGGGTATCTGTAATGTTGGAGATGGCTGGAGGAGACTGAGATGGATCACCTACTCAGCACTTCTGACTGAACATTGCTGCGAAAGCTTCAGCCTTGTCTTTTGCACTTAGATAAAGAACACTGAGGGGCTCTTCCATCGTTGAGGATGATCATTTGTGGAACTTCCTCATCCAGTGAGCTGTTTAATTGTTCACCACCATTCATGACTGAATGCTGCAGAATGGCAGAGCTTAGGTCTGATCTATTGATTGTGGGCTCGCCTGGCTCTGTCCATCACTTGCTGCTTGTGCATTTGGTATGCAAGTATTCCTGTTTGGTGGTTGCATCAAGTTGACACCTCACCTTCAGGTATGGCTGGTGGTGCTCCTGGCATGCCCTCCTACACTCTCCATTGAATCAGGATTGATCCCCTGGCTTGATGGTAAAGATTAAGTGGGAGTTAGGCTGGCCACAAGGTTATAGATTGTGCTGGAGTACAATTCTGCTGCTGTTGATGGTTCACAGTGTCTCATGGATGCCCAAACTTGAGTTGCTAATATATACAATAATTATCAATAGACAAAACATAATGGACAAACTAATAGAACGAAAGACTAATAAGTTCCCTAAACCTGATCGGATGTATCTCGGATATTAAACTAAGTGGCTTCAGAAACAATGTATACACTGGGAGTAATCTTCCAAGAATCATAGAGTCAAAGAGTTATATGCATGGAAACAGACCCTTTGGTTCAAATTGTTCACACTGACAAGATACCCTAAACTGATCTAGTCGCTTTTGCCAACATTTGGCCCATATCCCTCTAAACACTTCCTACTCATGTACCAATCCAGACATTTTTAAAATATTGTAATTGTATAAGTCTCCACCAGTTCCTCTGGCAGCTTATTGCATACACACACCACCCTCTATGTGAAAAAGGTGCCGGTCAGGACCCTTTCACCTTAAAACTGTGCCTTCTAGTTTTGTTCTCCTTAACCCTAGCTATTTCCACAATCCATGCCCCTTATGATTTTATAAACTTCGAGAAGGTCACCCCTCACTATCTGACACTCCAGTGAAGAAAGCCCCAACCTATTCAGCCTCTTCCTACAACTCAAACTCTCCAATCCCGAGTCAGAAAGAGTAACACATTTGTTCCAAAAAAGAAGGAAACTTAAAAGCAGATGACTATAGGTTAGTTAATATCTGTCATTGGGAAAACTTTCGAGTCTATGAAAAAGGATGTAATAGCGGAATAATTAGAAATACATGATCAAGCAGAGTTAGCGTGGCTCCATCAAAGGGCTCCATGTCTGACAACAAGCAGAATAGATAAAAGGAGAAGATGGGATTGAAATATATTTGGTTTCCCAGACATTTGACAAGGTATCATGTATTAGTCTACTTCGGGTCATAGAGTCATAGCCGTGTACGGCATGGATACAGACCCTTCGGTCCAACTCGTCCATGCCAACCAGATAACCCAACCTAATCTAGTCCCACTTGCGAGCACCTGGCCCATGTCCCTCCAAACCCTTCCTTAGGTCTCTTTTATATCTTTCCCCTCTCACCCTAAACCTATGCCCTCTAGTTCTGGCCTCCCTCACCTCAGGGAAAAGACTTTGCCTATTTAACCTATCTACATCCCTCATGATTTTATAAACCTCTATAACATCAACCCCTCAGCCTCTGACGCTCCAGAGAAAACAGCCCTAGCCTATTCAACCTCTCCCTGTAGCTCAAATCCTCCAACCCTGGCACCATCCTTGTAAATTTTCTCTGAACCCTTTCAAGTTTCATAACACCTATCCGATAGGAAGGAGACCAGAATTGCATGCAATATTTCAACAGTGGCCTAACCAATTTCCTGTACAGCCGCAACATGACCTCCAACTCCTGTACTCAATACTCTGATCAATAAAGGAAAGCATACCAAATGCCTTCTTCACTATCCTATCTACCTGCGACTCCACTTTCAAGAAGCTATGAACCTGCACTCCAAGGTCTCTTTGTTCAGCAACACTCCCTAGGACCTTACTATTAAGTGTATAAGTCCTGTTAAGATTTGCTTTCCCAAAATGCAGCACCTCGCATTTATCTGAATTAAACTCCATCTGCCACTGCTCAGCCCATTGGCCCATCTGATCAAGATCCCATTGTAATCCGAGGTAACCTTCTTTGCTGTCCACTACGCCTCCAGTTTTTGTGTCATCTGCAAACTTAGTAACTACACCACTTATGTTCGTACCCAAATCATTTATAATGATGATGAATAGTAGAGGACCCAGCACTGATTCTTGGGACACTCCACTGGTCACAGGTATCCAGTCTGAAAAACAACCCTCCACCACAACCCTCTGTTTTCTATCTTTTAGCCAGTTTTGTATCCAAATGGCTAGTTATATAGAACATAGAACATTATAGCGCAGTACAGGCCCTTCGGCCCTCAATGTTGCACCGACCTGTGGAACCAATCTGAAGCCTTCTCCCTGTATTCCATGAGATCTAACCTTGCTCATCAGTCTCCCATGGAGAACCTTGTTGAATGCCTTACTGAAGTCCATATAGATTACACCTATCGCTCTGCCCTCATCAACTCTCTTTGTTACTTCTTCAAAAAACTCAATCAAGTTTGTGAAACATGATTTCCCATGCATAAAACCACATCGACTATCCCTAATCAATCCTTACTTTTCCAAATACATGTACATCCTGTCCCTCAGGATTCCCTCCAACACTTGTCCTCCACCAATGTCAGGCTAACTGATCTATAGTTCTCTGGCTTGTCCTTACCACCTTTTTTAAACAGTGGCACCACATTCGCCAACCTCCAGTTTTCCCACACCTGTCACTATCGATGATATAAATATCTCAGTAAGAGGCCCAATAATCAGTTCCCTAGCTTTCTACAGAATTCTATGGTACATCTGATCAAGTTCTGGGGATTTATCCACTTCTATGCGTTTCAAGACATCCAGCACTTCCTCCTTTGAAATAGGGACATTTTTCAAGATGTCACTATTTCCCTACATTCTATATCTTACATGTCCTTTTCCATAGTAAATGTTGATGCAAAGTACTCGTTTAGTATCTGCCCCATCTCCTGCGGCTCCACACAAAGGCTGCCTTGCTGATCTTTGAGGGGCCCTAATCTCTCCCTAGTTCCCTTTTGTCCTTAATGTATTTGTAGAAACCCTTTGGATTCTCCTTAACTCCATTCGCAAAAGCTATTTCATGTCCCCTTTTTTGCCCTCCTGATTTCCCTCTTAAGTATACTCCTACTGCCTTTATACTCTTCTAAGGATTCACTTGATCTATCCTGTCTACACTTGACATATGCTTTCTTCTTTTTCTTAACCAAAACCTCAATTTCTTTAGTCATCTAGCATTCCCGACACCTACCAGCCTTTCCTCTCTCCTTAACAGGAATATACTTTCTCTGGACTCTCGTTACCTCATTTCTGAAGGCTTCCCATTTTTCAGCCGTCCATTTATCTGTGAACATCTGCCCCCAATCAGCTTTTGAAAGTTGTTGCCTAATACATCCAAAATTGGCCTTACTCCAATTTAGAACTTCAACTTTTAGATCTGGTCTCTCCTTTTCCATCACTATTTTAAAACTAATAAAATTATGGTCACTGGCACCAAAGTGCTCCCCCACTGACACCTCAGTCACCTGCCCTGCCTTATTTCCCAAGAGTCGGTCAAGTTTTGTGCCTTCTCTAGTAGGTACATCCACATACTAAATCAGAAAATTGTCTTGTACACACTTAACAAATTCCTCTCCAACTAAACCCTTAACACTGTGGCATTCCAAGTCTATGTTTGGAAAGTTAAAATCCCCTAACAGATAACTTGTCAGGGGTGAATGTAGCAGAATGGATCTGGGTGAGTTGCTCTTCGGTGGGTTGGTGTGCACTTGTTGAGCCGAAGGCCTGTTTCTGCACTGTAGGGAATCTAATCTAATCTCATCTCTTTACAAATCTGTTTCTCAATTTCCCTCAGACTATTAGGGGGTCTATAATACAATCCCAATAAGGTGATCATCCCTTTCCTATTTCTCAGTTCCGCCCAAAATAACTTCCCTGAATGTATATTTTGGGAATATCCTCCCTCAGTACAGCGGTAATGCTATCCCTTATCAAAAATGTCACTCCCCCTCCCCTCTTGCCTCCTTTTCTGTCCTTCCTGCAGCATTTGTATCCTGTCCATCCCTGACCCACGTTTATGTAATTGTTATGATATCCCAGTCCCATGTTCCTAACCATGCCCTGAGTTCATCTGCCTTCCCTGTTAGGCCTCTTGCATTGAAATAAATGCAGTTAATTAATCAGTCCTACCTTCTTCTCTGCTTTGTCTCTGCCTGCCCTGACTGTTTGACTCACCTTTGTTCTCAACTGTACCAGTTTCAGGATGATCTCTTTCCTCACTATCTCCCTGGGTCCCACCCCCTCCCCATCTTACAAGTTTAAATCCTCCTGAGCAGCTCTAGCATATCTCTCTGCCAGTATATTAGCCCCCTTCCAATTTAGGTGCAACCCATCCTTCTTGTTCAGGTCAATTCTACCCCAAAACAGCTTCCATTGATCCAAAAATGTGAATCCTTCTCCTGTACACCAGCTCCTCAACAATGCATTCACCTGCTCTATCCTCCTATTCCTGCCCTCACTAGCTCATAGCATCAGGAGGAATCCAGATTTTATTACTCTCGAGGACCTCTGTTTTAATTTCCTGCCTAATATTCTGTAATCTCCTTTCAGAATCTCAACCTTTTCCCTTCCTATGTTGGTGGCTCCAATGTGTACAATGACCTCCTGCTGGACCCTCTCCCCCTTGAAAACATTCTGCATCCTGTCTGAGACATCCTTGATCCTGGCACCAGGGAAGCAACACACCATTCTGATTTTTCACTGCTGGTCACAGAAATATCTGTCTGTACCTCGGACGATAGAGTCACCTAACACAATCAATTGCTTGGAATCTGATGCACCCCTCATTACATTAGAGCCAGTCTCAATACCAGAAAGTTGGCTGTTCCTGCTACATTCCCCTGAGAATCCATCATCCCCTACATTTTCCAAAACAGCATACCTGTTTGAAATGGGGATAGCCAGAGAAGATTCTTCTCTGGCACTACCTGTCTACCTCTCTTAACTTTCCTGGAATTAACCCATCTGTGAGATTGTATCTGAGACATTCCCCCCTTCCTATAACTGCCATCCACCACATCCCCTTACTCTTGTAAATTCCTCATTGCCTCGAACCGCCTCTCCAACTGATCCATTTGATCTGATAGGATTCACAACCAATGACAGTTATTGCGGATATAATCCTCAGTAACCCATAAACTCTCCCTATACCCCCACATCTGACAAGAAGTGCATATCACTCTATTAAGATACATTTTTGCTTCTTTCAATTTACAGACACAGAAAATATTATTCTCTTATTCCTCTACAAAACACTACTCCAGATTAAATTAAAACTTATAGCTTATATTTTAAGTTTAATCATGAGACATAGCTCAATAAAACATATAATCAAGAAAGAACCACTCTACTCACTACTGCAGACTTATTTTAAGGCTGTGCTTAAAATCCACTTATCTGCTTCTGTGCTGTAATCACCCCCAGACAGGTTCCTTCAAGTTATGAAGTTCACTGTTTTTTAATTTTCTCAGGTACATTCTGATGTCCAGTGATACATGAATTCAAACAGCAAAGGCAGTAACTGTTAACTCTGTCAGTTAGCAATGTAGGTTTCTTTCTCACTCTCTCCCCTGCACTGACCTCACCCTGTGCTTCCATTGTCTGTTCTTCTCCTTTTTAAAAATGCTGTTGTTTTTGACTTTTTTTTCTCCAAAGTTTTAAAACAATGCAACAACATATAAAACCGTAATTGCTGCACCTGGAATTCAAGGAAATCACCTCCAGCTCCCAAAATGCCTCAAAAAGGAAGACCTTAATAAGATAAATATCTATAATGTTGGAAGTTGTTTATTAGCATTGATAATGGAGTGGCTAACTACTTGAAGACAGAAGACTGGAATAAGTTGGCATTTTCAGGATGGGAGCCTGTAACAACTGGAGTGCCACAAGGATCAGTGTTGGGACACAATTATTTTCAATACATATCGATGACTTCAATACAGGAAGTGAATTGTCAAGTTTGAAGATGGCACCAAAATAGCTAGGAAGACAAGTAGTAAGGATGGTACAGGTAGGGGTTTAGATATAAGAGAGTGGGCAAAATCTTGCCAGATGGAATATAATGTGGGAAAAGTTGAGGATATGCACTTTGACAGAAATTATAGAAGAGTTGAATGTTATTTAAAAGGAGAAAAAGTGCAGGAAGACTCAACACATGAAGATTTGGGGTCCTCATGCTTAAATCATAAATGGCAAACATACATTAGGGACGCATACAGCAGATATTAGGGAAGGCAAATGAAATGTTGGTCTTTATTTCAAAGGGAATAGAATATTGTTAGTTATAGATCACAGAATCCTTACAGTGTGGAAGCAGCCATTCAGCCCATCTAATCCACACTGAGCTGAAAAATGAGTTGCTGGAAAAGCACAGCAGGTCAGGCAGCATCCAAGGAGCAGGAGAATCGACATTTCAGGCATGAGCTCTTCTTCAGGAAGTGCTTCCTAAAGAAGGGCTTATGCCTGAAACGTCGATTCTCCTGCTCCTTGGATGCTGCCTGACCTGCTGCGCTTTTCCAGCAACACATTTTTCAGCTCTGATCCCCAGCATCTGCATTCCTCACTTTCTCCTAATCCACACTCACTCCTATATTCACGTGCATACTCTATCCCTGTTACCCTTTATTTTCCACGGTCAAACCATATAACCTGCACATCTTTGGACTGTAGGAGAAAACTGGAGCACCTGGAGAAAACTCACATTGACACGGCGATAATGTGTAAATTCCACACAGGCTGTCAACTGAGGCTGGAATTGAATCTGGGTGTTGTGAGGCAGCAGTGCAAACCACTGACCCACTGTGTATAGATGTAAGAAGTCATGCTAAAAGTGCATAAGGCATTAATCAGACCACATTGGAGTATCTTATACAGTTTTTGTTCCCTTATCCAATGTAGGACATATTGACATGGAAGCAGTCCAGAGAATGATCCCTAGGTTAATCCTGGGTATAAAGGGATTGTTTTAAGAGGAGAGATTGAATAGATTGGGTCTGTATTTATTGAAGAGAGATAAGCTTATTGAAAGGTACAAGATTCTTAGAAAACCTAACAGGGTAGATGCAGAAATGTTTTTTTCTCTCTTGTGGGAGAGTCGAGAGCAAGAATGCATAATTTCAGTGTAAGAGGTTGCCAATGTAGGATGTAATGGAGAGGAATATTTTCTCTTTGAGGATCTGTGGAATTCTTTACTGCAGAAGATGGGCTTTTAAGTATATTCAAGGCTGAGATAAAATGGAATCAAGGTTTACAGAGAAAGGTAGAAGGCAGAGTTGACGATTTTTTGGATTAGCCATGACCTAATTGAATGATGAACAGACTCTGTGGGCAGTATGCCTACTTTTGATTCCGTATGGTCACATGCTCTTACAGTAAAAAAGATCTCAAGCTTTCAAGGTTTGATAGTTCATGGCAACACTTCCTGTGCAATAAGGTATTAGTTCCTAAACTGTACTCTCATTACTATAAGCAGCAGTAATGTCCATTCATGTTGCTGATTTTTCATGACCACCTTCCCTTCCATTTCCCACAAGCGCAGCTGCAGATAGGAAAGGAGTTTTCACAAGGCCAACATGTACTGATGGAGTGCATCAAGGATGAATCATTAAAATTTGCTCTTTAATGGGTCCTTGCACAGTGTTAAAAAACTGGTGGCACAGGGTGAAGTGTATATTATTCAGAGGCGGAAAATTTATGGGAGGTAGTTGCAATCATGGTCAGACCTCTCACATTGGAAAATGGGCAGTGTTGTTGAGAAGAGCAGAGATTCAGAACCTAGGGAGTCATAATAATGGAAGCCTTGTTCATCTAACCTGTGTGAAATGTATGCCCACATGCAGAGTTCCCTGAGGAACTGTGAAGACATAGGATGAGAATGAAGGAGCCGATTCATCTCATACAGTTCACAGCATTTCAGTCTTGTAAGTTTCTGTAAGCTGCTCCATTGAGAAAGTCACCAACTTCAAAGTGGCTTCATTCAGTGTAAAATCCTGAAAAATTATTCTGCTTCATTTGCTCAGATAAGGTCTACCTGGTTGAGTATTTTCAGTATTTTTTGTTTTCATTTAAGATTTCTACCATCTGCTGCAATTTCCTTTGGAACCTCTTTTTGAAACAGTATTATGGTCAATCAGTGATTTACAGTTGTGCACCAGATGAAGCTGACAATTTAGATGTAGCATAGTTTTATGGCAAGAGGTAAGCAATGTTGGAAATAGTTTGATTGACACAAAACTTTGCATTGTTGCACAACATTTTAAAAAAGGTGTCTCTCAAATTCAAATGGCATTATTTTACCTAAGCAAATGTAAACTACAATTTGTCTTTGTAGATAAACAAGATCAATGGAATGCTAGATAATAATCATGAGGGATTTCCATTACTCAGACTCTGAGATAACAGCAGTGTGATAATTCAAACGCATAGTGTTTGCTAAAACCAAAATGGGATTGCATTCTAATACAAGTAGTTGAAAAGCTAGTGAAGTCAGAAGTGATTTTGGATTTAATCTTCAAAATGAGTCAAGTATAAAAAAACCTGCAATCCAGTAGCTCATCAGATGTGAAATACTCTTGGGATATGTGTAAATAACAATAATACAAGGTCACAGCACTTCACAATAAAAATTACCATCTTTAACAGAATACAAAAGTAGATAAAGCAAGTTGATTGAAACTGCAGAAAGTAAGTACAGAAAGATAGGGAACATAATTACAAACAAAAGAACTGAGAGTGTATCAGAAATTCAGGCATTTTTCAATTATACAAAATCATCGTATCAAGTTCAGAAACGTTTGGATTTTAAACAGTTATTGCATTTTGTAGAACACTGTTGTCTCTGCATTATTATGAATCTAATCCATAAAATTAAAATAAATGGGATTCAAAATATAACTCAATGTGAACTAAATTAAAAAGCCCAAATATCGTATGCTGGGATTTGAATACATCCTGCTGAGTTAAAATGTGCAGTTGATTAAACGAACCAAGGCAGACTGCACTGCTCAGTGCCTATACACCTCTTCAGAGAATCCCAAGTTACTCGTTTATTCATTCATGGGATGTGGCATCACTGGCCAGGCCAGCATTTCTTGCCCATCCCTAATTGCCCAGAAGACAGTTAAGAATCAACCACATCACTGTGGTTCTGAAGTCATATGCAGGAGCGACCAGGTAAGGATGATAGATTTCCTTCCCTAAAAGGTTACAATTAGTAGTGGTTACAGGGTCATAATTTGCTTTTTTCTTTCTAGTTCTTTTTTATTGAATTGAAATTTCATCTGTCATGCCCCCAAAGCATTAGCCTGAGATTCTATTGACAACTATTGATGAGGTGAACACCATTTAAATCTAGTCTGCACTGCATAAAGCCAGATTATATCTCTTAAAGGGAAGATAGATTTTGGTACAGCATGGACTGAAGTTAGGTACATATAGGCGATCACAGCTGCAAACGTGTTGCTGGTCAAAGCACAGCAGGCCAGGCAGCATCTCAGGAATAGAGAATTCGACGTTTCGAGCATAAGCCCTTCATCAGGAATAAGAGAGAGAGAGCCAAGCAGGCTAAGATAAAAGGTAGGGAGGAGGGACTAGGGGGAGGGGCGATGGAGGTGGGATAGGTGGAAGGAGGTCAAGGTGAGGGTGATAGGCCGGAGTGGGGTGGGGGCGGAGAGGTCAGGAAGAGGATTGCAGGTTAGGAGGGCGGTGCTGAGTTGAGGGAACCGACTGAGACTAGGTGGGGGGAGGGGAAATGAGGAAACTGGAGAAATCTGAATTCATACCTTGTGGTTGGAGGGTTCCCAGGCGGAAGATGAGGCGCTCCTCCTCCAGCCGTCGTGTAGTTGTGTTCTGCCGGTGGAGGAGTCCAAGGACCTGCATGTCCTCGGTGGAGTGGGAGGGGGAGTTAAAGTGTTGAGCCACGGGGTGATTGGGTTGGTTGGTTCGGGCGGCCCGGAGGTGTTCTCTGAAGCGTTCCGCAAGTAAGCGGCCTGTCTCACCAATATAGAGGAGGCCACATCGGGTGCAGCGGATGCAATAGATGATGTGTGTGGAGGTACAGGTGAACTTGTGGCGGATATGGAAGGATCCCTTGGGGCCTTGGAGGGAAGTGAGTGTGGAGGTGTGGGCGCAAGTTTTACATTTCCTGCGGTTGCAGGGGAAGGTGCCGGGGGTGGAGGTTGGGTTGGTGGGGGGTGTGGATCTGACGAGGGAGTCACGAAGGGAGTGGTCCTTGCGGAACGCTGATAGAGGAGGGGAGGGAAATATATCCTTGGTGGTGGGGTCCGTTTGGAGGTGGCGGAAATGACGGCGGATGATACGTAGTATGCGGAGGTTGGTGGGGTGGTAGGTGAGAACCAGTGGGGTTCTGTCTTGGTGGCGGTTGGAGGAGCGGGGCTCAAGGGCGGAGGAGCGGGAAGTGGAGGAGATGCGGTGGAGGGCATCGTCGATCACGTCTGGGGGGAATCTGCGGTCCTTGAAGAAGGAGGCCATCTGGGCTGTGCGGTGTTGGAATTGATCCTCCTGGGAGCAGATGCGGCGGAGACGAAGGAATTGGGAATATGGGATGGCGTTTTTACAGGGGGCAGGGTGGGAGGAGGTGTAGTCCAGGTAGCTGTGGGAGTCAGTCGGTTTATAATAGATGTCTGTGTTGAGTCGGTCGCCCGAGATAGAAATGGAAAGGTCTAGGAAGGGGAGGGAGGAGTCTGAGACAGTCCAGGTGAATTTCAGGTCGGGATGGAAGGTGTTAGTAAAGTTGATGAACTGTTCAACCTCCTCGTGGGAGCACGAGGCAGCGCCGATACAGTCATCGATGTAGCGGAGGAAAAGGTGGGGGGTGGTGCCAGTGTAGTTGCGGAAGATGGACTGTTCCACATATCCTACGAAGAGGCAGGCATAGCTGGGGCCCATGCGGGTGCCCATGGCAACTCCTTTAGTTTGGAGGAAGTGGGAGGATTGAAAAGAGAAGTTATTCAGGGTGAGGACCAGTTCAGTCAGTCGAAGGAGGGTGTCAGTGGAAGGGTACTGGTTGGTGCGGCGGGAAAGGAAGAAGCGGAGGGCTTTGAGTCCTTCGTGATGGGGGATGGAGGTGTACAGGGACTGGATGTCCATAGTGAAAATAAGGCGTTGGGGACCGGGGAAGCGAAAATCCTGGAGGAGGTGGAGGGCGTGGGTTGTGTCCCGAACGTAGGTGGGGAGTTCTTGGACTAAAGGGGAGAGGACCGTGTCGAGGTATTGGGAGATGAGTTCGGTGGGGCAGGAGCAGGCTGAGACAATGAGACATATAGGCGATGACCTGAAACAACATCAGACTTCTGGTGCAAATGGTAAAAGACTGTTTTCAAAGGTTCATGGTTTCTATATTGGAGGCCTAGGTGCACAACAACATTCAGCTGAATTATCAATCACCATCACCCTATTACAAAGTCAGAAGTGAGGATGTTCACTGATGGTTGAACAATGTTCAGTACCATTTGCTACATCTTATAAATGAAGCAGTCAGTGCTCATATTCAGCAGAACTTGACAATATTCAGGCTTGGGCTGATAGGTGGCAAGGAGCATTTGTGCTGCCCTAGACCAGGTCAGATGCTCGGCATAATACCATTATTAATGGCAGTTATTACAAATTGTTTTAAGTCAGTGGCAATTTTCCAGCAGTACCCAGAAGCCTTGCTGTGACTTTAGCTTCTCTCCTCTGAGGTAGGAATCCTACAGGACTCTGGAGTGTCACAGAATGCATGTGCAGCAAATTTGTCACTTTTCAAACATCCACAGACTAGCATTCTTCACTGGAATCTTTTTCTCTACAACTGGATCCATCTGATTGTGCTAAGCTTGAGAATTTGGCTGTCAGTTCCAGCAGTGATTTTTTGCTTCCCTCATGTTCAGCCATCTCCTTCACAGTTCACCTGAGGAGCACCCATAATTCACAGCTGCCCTTCAGTTCACACAGGCCAGTTGATTCTCCTACATCATCTTCTACCTGCCATCCTGAATTGGACAGTGGTCCTGGAGGTTTTTTTATAATTAGCCTCCTCCATGAACATTGTGCCCAATGTCCTATAGGATGCACATTCAGATTCCTGATCTGGAAATCCTCCAAACACTGGTATCAGTTCACAAGTGGAAAGGTTCAGCCCTATGATAGGACTTGAATTCCTACCCATTGGCACCACAACTGGCTCCACTCTTAAGCTGGGTTTGTCAAAGCCTAAATGAGCAATTGTGACAGTGGACTGTCAAGTCAGGGACACAGACAGGCAGTACTACAGCAGTGGCTGAGACTCCAGGTTGGTGTGTTGCCTGCCTGGTGCCAGGGTCAAGGGGATTGCTGAGCAGTTGCAGCAAATTCTCAAAGGGGAAAGTGTGAGCAGCTGGAGGCCACTGGATATCTTGGCATCAATGGTATAGATAGTGAAAACGATGTAAAGTGAATACAAGAAGTTAGATTAAAAAGCAGGACTGCAAAGGTAATAATCTTTGCATCACACCTGGTGCCATGTGCTAATGACAGTAGGAATAGAAGGATAGAACGGATTAATGAGTAGCTGAGGAGCTGTTGCAGGGGACAGGGTTTCAGATTTTCGTATTTTTGGGATCTCATCTGGGCCAGAACTGACCCATGCAAGAGGTACAGGTTGCACATGAACTGGAGGGGCAATATCCTGACAGGGAGATTTACTGAGCTACTTGGGGGGTTGGTTACGCAAGTCTGGCAGGGAGTTGGACTCTTAGCAGTAGTCAGAAAAGATTGAAACCGGTACAGAATTTAAAGGGAACAAGTTAAATAGACAAAGCAAGCAAGAGCACAGCAAAGCGCAGCAGGTCAGGCAGCATCCAAGGAACAGGAAACTCGACGTTTCGGGCATAAGCCCTGATGAAGGGCTTATGCCCGAAACGTCGAATTTCCTGTTCCTTGGATGCTGCCTGACCTACTGCGCTTTTCCAGCAACACATTTTCAGCTCTGATACTCCAACATCTGCAGACTTCACTTTCTCCAAGAGCACAGCAAAGACCAAGGAAAGACTGATAAATTAGGCTGCATTTAGTTCAAAGTGAGAACCCTGACAGATAAGGCAGATGAACTTAAGGCATGGATGTGAACATGGGATTGGGATATTATAACTATTACAAAAACATGGCTGAAGGAGGGACAGGACTGGCATAGATAGATATCATACTGGCAAAGTATAGATATCATAAGACAGATAGAAATGGCTGCAAGAGAGGAGGGATGTGGTATTTTGATTAGTGAAAACATCACGGCAGTACTCAGAGAGGATATTCCTGGTGGATAGTCCAGTGAAGCTATTTGGGTGGAACTGAGAAACAAGCATGGGGTGATCATTTTGATAGGATTGTACTATAGGCCTCCCAATAGTCACCAGGATACTGAGGAGCAAATGTGTGGGGAGATCTCAGATATCTGTAAGAATAATAAGATTGTATTGATAGGGGATTTTAACTTTCCAAACATAGACCGGGACTGCCATAGTGTTGAGGGCTTAAGTGGATAAAAATTTGTTAAGTTTGTTCAAAAAAATGTGCTTTATCAATGTGTAGATGTACCTACTAGAGAAGGAGCAAAACTTGGCCTTCTCTTGGGAAATAAGGTCGGGCAAATGACTGATATGTTAGTGGGGGAGCACTTTGGGACCAGTGACAATAATTCCATTAGTTTTAAAATAGTTATGGAAAAGGATAGGCCTTGTATAAAAGTTAAAGTTCTAAATTGGAGCAGGCCCAATTGTGACGATATTAGATCAACACTTTCAAATTTTGATTAAAGAGAACTTGTTCACAGGTAAAGGGACGACTGGCAAGTGGGAGGCTTTCAAAAGTGAGATAATGAGAGTTCAGAGAGAGTATGTTCCTGTTAGTCTTATTGACAAGGCTGGTAGGATTGGGGAACACTGGACGACTGGAGATATTGAAGCTCAGGTCAAGACAAAGAAAGAGATAAGGACAGCTACGATCAAGTGAATCTCTTAAAGAGTATAGGGGAGTAGGAGTACACTTAAGAAGGAAATTAGGAGGGCAAAAAGGGGACATGAGATAGCTTTTACAGATCAGGTTAAGGAGAATTCAAAGTGATTCTACAAGTACATTAAAGGCAAAAGAGTAACTAGGGAGTGACCAGGCCTCTTAAAGATCAACCAGGCTGTCCATGTGTGGAACCGCAGGAGATGGATGAGATAGTCAACAAATATTTCACAACAGTATCAACCGTGGAGAAAAACATGAAAGCTAGGGAGTTTGGAGAAATAAATGGTGATGGCTTGAAAAGAGTTATGTTACAGAAGAGGAGATGCTGGAGGTCTTAAAATACATAAAGGTAGATAAATCCCTGGTACCTGATCAGGTGCATCCCAGGACATTGTGGAAAGCTAGTGAAGAAATTGCAGGGCCCCTAGCAGAGACATTTGTATTGTCAAAAGTCACAGGTGAGGTGCCGGAAGAGTGGAGAGTGGCTATTGTTGTGCCATTATTTAAGAAAGGCTTCAAGGGAAAGCCAAGAAACTATAGACCAGTGAGCCTGATGTCAAATAGTCAATAAGTTGTGGGAGAAAATTCAGAGGGACAGAGTTTACATGCATTTGGAAAGGCAATGACTGACTAAGGATATAGTGAACATGGCTATGTATTTGTGAAAGCATGTCTCTCAAACTAGATTGAGAATTTTGAAGAGGTAACCAGGGAGATAGATGAGGTCAGTGCAGTAGACGTTGTCTACATAGACTTTAGCAAGGCCTTTGACAAGGTAATGTATGGTTGACTGGTTAGTAAAGTTAGATCAGATGGGATACAGGGAAAGCTAGCCAATTAGATACAACATGGGTTTGATGATAGGAGACAGAGGGTGGTGATACAAAGTTGTTGTTCAGGTTGGAAGTGTGCCACAAGGATCATTGTTGAGTCCACTGTTGTCTGTCATTTTTGTAAACAATTTGAATGAGAATATAGGAAGCATGATTAGTAAGTTTGTGGATGACACCAAAATTGGTGGTTTGCTGGAAAGTGAAGAAGACTATCTAAGAGTACAATGAGATCTTGATCAGCTGGTTCAGTGAGCTAAGTAATGGCAGATAGAGTTTAATTTAGATAAATTTGAGGTGTTTCATTTTGGTAAGATAAACCAGAGCAGGACTTACACAGTTAATAGTAGGGCCCTGGAGAGTGCTGTTAAACGTAGAGACCTAAAGTGGCACCACAGATGAAGAAGACATATAAAATGCTTGCCTTCATTTGTCATAGCATTGATTACAGAATTTGGAATGGCTGTACAAGACATTGGTGAGACAACTTTCAGAGTAATGTGTACAGTTTTGTTTGCCCTGCTACAGGAAAGATATTATTAAGCTGGAAAGGGTGAAGAAAAGATTTACAAGGACGTTGCTAGGACTGGAAGGTTTGAGTTACAAGATGGGGCTTGATAGGCTGGGACTTTTATCCCTGGAGTGTAGGAAGCTGAGCAGTGACCTTATAGAGGCTTATAAAATCAAGAGAGCTACTGATAAGGTGAATAGCTGTGGTTTTCTTCCTCAGGTGGGCAAGTCAAAAACTAGTGATATATTTAAGGCAAGAGTGGAAAGATTTAAAAGGGGCCTCAGGGACAACATTTTCGTAGAGAGGATGGTGTGTGTATGGAATGAGCTGCTGGCTGATTTCTCAGCATTAATTGTGTTATAAGGGGTGTAGAGGTGTACTGTGCCTTTAAGAAAGCTGAAAGTCCTGAACAAAGTAAGAATGTAACATTTGGGAAACAAATAATTGTAGTTGAGTTGTCATGAACCAAAAACAAATTCAAACTCAGCCAATCAGTTTAAATTATGTTCCAAGATACCAAAATCCAATCGAATTTGAATTTAGTATTTTGATATTATTAAGACCAATGAAATGATCCAACGTTTTGGCATATACAACTGGATATTTTGAACAGTTAGAAGGAGAACTACCAAGCCACCAACAAGTACAGACTGCCAGCAGCATAGCTCTCTGAAAGGTACCTGTCTGTGAGTTTGTGCAGCAGAACATCAAAACTAATCTAGAGAAAATCGACAGAGAAAAATCTACAAAGGAGAATCAACAAAGTTGACTGGTTTTTGAAACGTGATTTAAAAAAAACTTAATCGATGTTTTTATCAGACTAGTATTGTAGAGTGGGAGGTAAAAGATAGGTTTAAGAAAAAGGGGTTGTAAATCATTATTGGTTTTAATATTCTCTGTTGAACTTAAAGAATAAAATTGTTATATCTTACTTTGAATAGTGACCTCTGGGATAGTTCTTTGCCTCTCGAATTTTAACAGATTACATGTGAGGTGAATTTTTTCTGTGTGGCTGGTTTAAATTAGTAGAGGTGTTTACCCATGTCATAACAATTGTGTCATAAAGAGAACCACTCAGTGACTTGAGTGCAACACTGGTAGCTTAGTTTCCTGTCATGAAATCCCAGTTTGCTGCCACCTAGGCATTTTTTCTAACATGGAAGGTTATGGCACCATGGTAATATCCCTGGACTAAGAATACAGAGTTCCAGATTAATACTCAGCCAAACTGGGTTTGAATTTCATTATGACCAAATGGTAGGAACTTTTATTCAACAAATATATGAAATCTCATCTCACCTCAGCAATGGTGACCATAAAACCACTGCCAATTATTGTGAAAACACAACTGGTTCATCAATTCTTTGCTGAAGAGAAAATCTTTCAGCTCCGCCTGTGTAGTTACAAACATCAGCTCAATGCTTCAAGCCTATATGAGTATGAGCTAGTATTGCAAGTTTGTCAGTGTACAAGACTGCAACAAAGGATGTCCTGGCAGGCTTCAGAGCTTCCCGCTCATAACAAAATTGCCATGTCACATGTGCATGCATAAATACTGAACTGTGAACAATATAATTGCATTGGAGAACTCATCCCACAACTCACTGAAATACTTCCTATTATTTGAGCCCACCATTAGACTTCAGAATCGAATATTCTAGCCAAGGATTCTGCCAGGACAGAAAAGGTAAACAGGAAAATTACTCAAGACTTATGCCATCTTTGCATTGAGATTTTGACAGAAATTGCACCGACTAACGAAGCTATCCCCTGTGCTTTTAAATTAATGCTGAAGCATGCCAACAGAAATTCAGAATCTTCCAAATCAGCCTGAACAAATTTACATTGAATTTGAAAGGATCCCGCAATTTGTTTTTGACAAATGGATGTGAGCACCTAAAGTCAAAATCACCCACAAAATCCTCAGATAATTAACTCTTAAGTTTACAGACTCACACATGTAGAACCCATGTGGAAAAAGCAAAGGGTTATAAATATACAACACTTGTAGCAGCTGACACTCAAAAGTAAAGTGGGATTTCCACCAACAAAGGAGAGATGGATAAAAGCTAATAAAATGAAGCAAGCTGAAGAGCAAACAGGGATTTGAAAGAAGCAGATTAATCAGCAATGTAGTTATGTTTTTCTGTTGTTTATGTTAAGCTCTATATAGCTTTGTTTTTTTTCCATTATAAATTTGTTTCCTTTTCTTAAAGGAACTTTGGCAGCCTCATGTAAATATCGCCAGTGACTAGCCAACTCAATAAAGTGCAAAACAACTAGACCTATGATCAATCAAGCCAAGTTTCACTCTGGGATCTGACTTGCCTAGGATTGCCATCACATGGGATAATAACAGTACTTGAATAAAAAAGTCAGAAAATAAGATTAGCACTTATCTAGACATTGGCTGTTTACAAAGGGAGGAAGCCATACAGTCATAGAAACAGACCCTTCAATCCAACTTGTCTGTGCCAACCAGATATCCTAACCTAATGTCGCCCCATTTGCCAGCAATTGGCCCATATCCCTCTAAATTCTTCCTATTCACGTACCCATCCAGATGCCTTTTAAATGTTATAATTGTACCGGCCTCCACCACTTCCTCTGGTAGCTCATCCCATACACGCACCACCCTCTGTGTGAAAATGTTGTCCCTTAGGTCCTTTTTAAATTTTTCCTCTCTCACCCCAAGCCTATGCCTTCTAGTTCTGAACTCCCCCATCCCAGGAAAAAATGTCCAGCTGAGAACAGGGTAGCTTCCAGTCTATTAATGCGGAGGCTCATGGGAGTGTATTTAGAAGCGCCATGGGTAAATGCTTGCTTGGAGTACGAGCTTATCCTAGATCTATTGATGATGTATGTAACTCCATGTTTTACCATCCATTGTGCTGGCATTATGCTGGAGAATGACTGGCAGTTTGGAGAACCATACGCCCAATGCATCAAGGACATTTTAGAGGAACTGAAAAGGCTAAGTAATGCCAGCAAACATTCTGATAAGGTTCAGAGAATATAGGGAGGTCCATAGACTTGTACAAGGAATAATAGTATCTTCAACCCTAACAGGTTCTAAGAAAAAGTTGAAAAGATGCTAAAACCAGGCCAACATTATTAGAAAAACTCAGGACTGAACCCTGCAGAGGCAGTAAAGTTAAAAAGCGTTAAGGAAGAACCCACTATGTTTAAAGAGATGGTAAGACTGAGCCACGTTTGGTTAGCACAAACATTCTTTCCAGATTTAAACAGGGACTATAGAAGTCCCTAGTGGACAAAATGTAAGTGAGGGAGATGCCTCACTTAGGTGAAGAATCACAGGAGAACACAAGTTACATCTCTATCCTGGGGACAGTACTGTCCCAGAGGGTCATGGGCAGTTTAGGGGAAACCCATTCATTCCCAAGACAAAGGTGAAAGCAAAGAAAACACATCTAAAAATGAATGCCACTCGAGAAAATCATGAAGGGCATCCAGTGAAATCAGTGGAATGATCTGCTGGTGAATTTAAATATTAAACCCCAACAAACCCAGCAGTGTAGATGTAATCATAACTGAAAATGAAATGTGGAAAGCAAGTACACACAGCTTACGGTAGTCTAAAACCAAATTACCACCTATCATTCCCAAGATGATACATCAACAGGATTCACAGAAAGGGAAGGCTCTGGGTTCTGAATCAATATCAACCGTTATGTGCCTGACCACCAAAAAAACAAGGAAATCCAAAGGCTCAGTGTAAGGTTTGGAAGCACTCAAATAAAGACAGGAAATAACAGTGTGTTAGCTGATGTTGTCTAGAGTTTAACTTAACGCAAGATTATATTGTTGCAGAACTTGAAATGGAACATTATGGTAAAAATAAAGTTAAAACAGTGAATATGTGTACCTATGTTTTCCTTTTACCTGTCTCCTGATAATGAAGTGCTGTTATAAGTCATTTTTCACTCCATGTGGTGCATAGGTGTTGTAGAAGCATGCTTATGTCAAATATTTTTTAAGCTATTGGCTAGAGACACTAAACATTTTAACTGGAACAAGAACATTGACTAAGACTGCAAGTATCTGACAATACATACTATCTTGTGGTGTCCATTCCACTCCATTGGGATAGATACACAGCAGCTATGAAGACCCCACCAGAAGGAATAGACAGGCAAGAAGGGGTAAGATTAAGGAGCCTTGAATGACAAGAACAGAGGAGCTTCTCGTCAAAAGGAAGAAGGCAGCTTACGTAAGGTGGAGGAAGCAAGGATCTAGCACTGCTTTAGAGGATTACAGGCTTACTAGAAAGGAGCTCCGAAGTGGTTTGAAGAGAGCCAGAAGGGGGCATGACAAATGCTTGGCAGGAAGGATTAAGGAGAACCCAAAGGCATTTTACTCATACATGAAGAATAAAAAGAATGATCAGGGAGAAGATAGGGTGGTCAGGGATAGCATAGAGAAGTTGTGCGTGGAGTCTGAGCAGATAGGGGAAGCCCTAAATGAGTTGCTTGCTTCAGTTTTCACTAAGGAAAGGGACTTGTGAATGAGAACTTTGAGGAGCTGGGAAATAGGCTTGAACAGATCAAGATCGATGAAGTTGATGTGCTGGAAATTTTGGCAAACATTAAGATTGATAAGTCCCTAGGGCCAGATCAGATTTATCCTAGGTTACTCTGGGAAGTGAGAAAACAGGTTGCTAAGCCATTGGCGAAGGTCTTTGCTTCCTCACTCTCCACGGGAGGATTAGAGGGAGGTGAATGTTGTGCGTCTTTTCAAGAAGGGGAATAGGGAAATCCCTGGCAATTACAGAGCAGTCAGTCTTACGTCTGTGGTCAGCAAGGTTTTGGAAAGAATTCTGAGGGATAGGATTTATGACTATTTGGAAAAGCATAGAGTGATTAAAGGCAGTCAGCCTTTGTGAGGGTCAGGTGATGCCACACAAATCTTGGTGAATTTTTTGAGGAGGTGACGGGACAGTTCGACGAAGGTCAAGCAGTGGATGTGGTGTATCTGGACTTCAACAAGGCATTTGATAAGGTTCACCATGGTAGGCTTATTCATGAAGTCAGGAGGTATGGGATACAGGGAGATTTGGCTATTTGGATTCAGAATTGGTTGGCTGACAGAAGGCAGAGAGTGGTTGTAGATGGAAAGTATTCTGCCTGGAGTGCAGTGTTGAGTGGTGTTCCACAGGGCTCTGTTCTTGGGTCTCTGCTCTTTGTAGTTTTTATAATTGACTTGGATGAGGAGGTTGAGGGTTGGGTTAGTAAATTTGCAGGTGACACAAAGGTTGGAGGTGCCATTGATTATATTGAGGGCTTTTGCAGGCTGCAGTGTGACATAGACAGGATACAGAGCTGGGCTGGGAAATGGCAGATGGAGTTCAACCTGGATAAATGCAAAGTGATGCAATTTGGAAGATCAAACTTGAATGCTGAATATAGGATTAAAGACAGGATTCTTGGTAGAGTGGAGGAACAAAAGGATCTTGGTGTTCAAGTGCATAGATCGTGCAAAGTTGCCACCCAAGTGGATAGGGTTGTAAAGAAAGCATATGGTGTTTTGGCTTTCATTAATAGGGGGATTGAGTTTAAGAGCCACGAGGTTTTGCTGCAACTCTGCAAGTCCCTGGTGAAACCACAATTGGAATATTGTGTCCAGTTCTGGTCGCCCTACTATAGAAAAGATACAGAGGCTTTGAAGAGGGTGCAAAGAAGGTTTATATGGATGCTGCCTGGACTGGAGGACTTGTCTTACAAAGAGAGGTTGACTAAGCTCGGACTTTTCTCTCTGGAGAGAAGGAGGAAGAGAGGTGACCTGATCGAGATATACAAGGTAATGAGAGGCATGGATAGAGTCAATAGCCAAAGACTTTTCCCCAGGGCAGGATTGACTGGCATGAGGGCTCATCGTTTTAATATATTAGGAGGAAGGTATAGAGGAGATGTCAGAGGTAGATTCTTTATGCAGAGAGTTGTGAATGTATGGAATGCATTGCCAGTGGTGGTGGTGGAAGCAGAGTCATTAGGGACATTTAAGCGACTGCTGGATAGGCACATGGACAGCAATGAATTGAGGGGTGTGTAGATTAGGTTATTTTATTTTAGATTAGGAACAATCCTTGGCACAGCATCATGGGCCAAGGGGCCTATTCTGTGCTGTACTTTTCTATGTTCTATGTTCTATGAATACAATCCTGGAGAGGTGTAAAAAGCACCGTTCCTACTCTACCAAAATGGAGATACTCACAACCCTAGAAAAACAATTAAAATTTAAAGTCTGGTTGAAGATTTGTAGCTTGGGTGTCCGTTGTTGTGGTTCTGTTCGCCGAGCTGGAAGTTTTTGCTGCAAACGTTTCGTTCCCTGGCTAGGGAACATCATCAGTGCTATTGGAGCCTCCTGTGAAGCGCTGCTTTGATGTTTCTTCCGGTATTTATAGTGGTTTGTTCTTGCCGCTTCCGGGTGTCAGTTTCAGCTGTAGTAGTTTGTATTACATTTGTAATATGTGGTAAATTTTGAAACTTTTGATGACAGTTCAAGGGGTCATGCAACCAAACAAGCTTTGTGTGTGGACTTGGACTTCAGCTTCCAGAATGTTTCAGCTGCTTTCTCCCTTTGTCTCTGTCTAAGGCAAAACCCAATTTGCAGAGTTTGACCATGACTACATTCTTGGAGGCAAACAGAGAACTCTAGAGAAAAACGTTCATGTGCACAGCACCATCTCTAGAAGAAGGACGTAGTAATTACTACTTTAAAAATGACCTTAGCTGAGAACCAAGGTCTAAGGATCCAGAATCAGTGAACTATTATTCATCTCTTTTCATTATTGAATTACAACCTGATCAAAGTCAGCTTACTTTACTCTAACATGTATTTTTAGCACAATTAGATTGGGTGTGTGTGGTTGTTCATGTTTTTCAAGGTCTAAATTTATATTTTGCTGGATGAATCTTACAATTTTTTGGATGTGACAGTTCATCATTTTTTGGTAGGTTTTTGTTCCTGAAAGGCCTAGTAAGATCCCTCTCGCACACTTTGTTACCTATTTACTTTGCCCCCCGGCACTCCTATCACCCAGTTCTAGCTCCATTATACCAAGCACCATTCCCAGATATCCACCAAAGGACAGGCATTCCTGGCATCTGTGCCATTTTTTTAAAAGGCTGCTTTGCACCCAAACAAAAGTTGGCAAACCAGCATTGCCCCCTCCTCAGCAATGTAATGACACAGCAACTACAAAGCCATACTGTTCAAGACATATGTCTGACACTTACACATATACTCAACCCCATTCTCTCTCCTTAGTCATTGTTTAACCACCAGGTTAAACAGTTTACATTTCCCTTGTTACATTCCATGGAACCACCTTTTCTGCGCATCGCTACTCTACCCCTGACTGACCACTTCACTTCGTTGGCTGCTCCAATTATGTAGAATGTATCAAACCTGAATGATGCTGCATAATTTATCTGGGCTATACTGAAGGGTGGCCCAGGACCAGACCAAGCAGTGAAACTGCATCTACAGTAGGCCTATGATCTGCTCCACCACAGCCCTGTTCTAAGCATAGGGCACGATCGTATTCAAGTTCTGCATCAGTTAAAGATTTGTGCAATGGTGTCATGAACAAAGTCCAAATCCCCTGAATGAATAAAAATTAAATCCACACTGACAAGTCATATTATTTATTAGATTAGATTAGATTCCCTACAGTGTGGAAACAGGCCCTTCAGCCCAACAAGTCCACACCGTCCCTTTGAAGGGTAACCCACCCAAACCCATTCCTCTACATTTACCCTAACTAATGCACCTAACGCTATGGGCAATAAATTAGCATGGCCAATTCACCTAACCTGCACATCTTTGGTTAGATTAGATTACTTACAGTGTGGAAACAGGCCCTTTGGCCCAACCAGTCCACACCGACCCGCCGAAGCGCAACCCACCCATTCCCCTACATTTACCCTTTATCTAACACTACGGGCAATTTAGCATGGCCAATTCACCTGACCTACACATCTTTGGACTGTGGGAGGAAACCGGAGTACCCGGAGGAAACCCACGCAGACACGGGGAGAATGTGCAAACTCCACACAGTCAGTCACCTGAGTCGGGAATTGAACCCGGGTCTCTGGTGCTGTGAGGCAGCAGTGCTAACCACTGTGCCACCGTGCTGCCCCTGTGGGAGGAAACCGGAGCGCCCAGAGGAAACCCACGTAGACACGGGGAGAATGTGCAAACTCCACACAGACAGTCACCCGAGGTGGGAATTGAACACAGGTCCCTGGCGCTGTGAGGCAATAGTGCTAACCACTGAGCCACCATGTCACCCCTATTGTGTATCTGCACAAAACAGCATGTCACTATGGCAATATTGATAGCCTAGCAGTCTGGTTAAACTGTCAAGGCACTCACAGACATGGGACAGCAGGGCAAGACATTACATGGATGCTGTGAGCATGCAGACAGGCACTATGAGCATGCAGACAGTGAATCACCGTGCCAAACGTGCAGCAGCCTTTCAATGCTCATTGCTGGTGCACCCTGCAATACAGGTCCAGGAGGTTCCCTGAATATCCTGAGAGGTCAGATGGGGTGGCTGACACCTGTATGAGTAGAAGTTCCTTTTGTTCAAAGGAGAGGACTGTGTCCACTCTCATGGCAATGCTGAGACCTCTGTGTCCCAGCAACCAAATAAGATTCATTAAGGTGTGCTACATTCCTCCTCTGTTAGCATGACTGTGAACATATTCTCAACATGCTGAAGCTGCTATCCCCAATGGGCAACTCATTCCCTCTGGGCTCTACCCCTCCAACAGTTCATACAAAGCCTCTTCTTTGAAAAGACTAGTGTCTCCAGACATCAAATCCTCTTCCACCTCTGAGAAAGAAGCTATAAATCCCTTGGAGGATGCACTGATGAAGTTCAGGTACTCAGAGGGCATTTTGCATGGATTAAAGTTGGAAGCACAATCCAGTGAACACATCACTGCCATTGTTCTGTATCTTAAAAATGTGTTGCTGGAAAAGCGCAGCAGGTCAGGCAGCATCAAAGGAACAGGAGAATCGACGTTTCGGGCATAAGCCCTTCTTCAGGAATGAGGATTGTTCTGTATCTGTTTGGGAAAGAAACATCGCAGCTCTCCAACAGTCAGAAGACTGCTGTAGACCAGGTACCAGCTCAGCCCCAGGCAGAAAATAGCCTCATGGTGTCAGCCATCAGTAACGTTTTGAGAATACACACAGACACAAAAGCAGCATACAGGTTGGACAGAGATACTCAGTAAACTGGATCAAAAGTTGGAGGAGTCCATCAATATTATCAAGACCATTATGGCTCTGGCACGCATGTGTCTGGCTATTTGTATGGAAAGTCAGGTCAAGGAGAATGCTCACTGGCTTACAGAAATGCATACAGACTGTACTCTATCATCTTAACCCACTTGTGCTCAGCATCAAAGGTAAGATGACAAGATGATGAGAAATTTTGACCTCACCCAAAGTCTCCTTTCCTCTCAAGGTGGTCCAGCAAGCACCTAACCTGAGGAGGAACTATATATAGCCACCACCTGGAAATCTCCACTCAGACACCCAGAGATGATTGGCCTCTCCACCTCCATCCTACCTCTGACCCCCAACCCTGTAAAAGTCCTAGCCAAGGAAGGTGTGTATGCATCATGGTAAAGCAGCCTCAGTTTGTCCCAGCCCTTCAGCCATAAACAGTCCAGAGTCGTACACCACACAGATGTAACGGTGGATAGCAAACTGAATTAGTTAAAGATCTATGATATCTGGTCGGCATGGACGAGTCGGACCAAAGGATCTGTTTCCAAGTTGTACAACTTTATGACTATGACTGTATCTGAAAGTATCCTGATGAAAAGACTGTGAGAGCTGTTTTCATAGCCACTGAAAGCAATTATGCACCAAGTTCTAAACCCATAGATCGAGTTCAAAATGGTAACAAAGTTCAATATCTATGTTTTCTGTGAACAGAAGATGTTAAATACACAGTTGCTGGTTTTGGTGGAAGTAGGAAAAATGCTTCTGGAAGAGTTTGGATGGATGAGACCCAACAGTCTTCCATCCACTCCTCTTTCTCCATCTTCAGATACCTTCTTAGCTGTCTCTGCAGCATCTCCCTGTTACTGTTGCAGCCCAAGAGTGATTACTTCAATGGCACCCATGGAGCCTGTGATATTGCCAGAGTCTTTGCAGTAGCAATGAATTCCTTCCCCATGTGTTGCACCAATCTTATCATCTTTGTCAACTGGTAGCAACTTCTCAAATACCCTTCCCTAAAACATGGGTATTATCTTCAGCAGTTATAGATTCCATATACCTCCCCCTACATATCGAAGAAGTTGAAGTGAGTTATCATGGTGGTGTGTTTTTTTGGGGTTTGCTTTCAGTATTTGATTTAAAAAAACACACAGTTGAATAGACATTCATAATCAATTAATTCACTTGGGTGTGATTCAATTCAAAATAAGACTTGAAAATAAAAACAAACTATGCTGTGATTCAGTCAGCAGAATGAGAGGTTAACAATTTGGATTGGGCCTTTCATCATTGCTTAACTCAGTTCCAAATAAGACATCCTCCTGACATTTAACTTGTCCTAGATTATCACAAACATGACAATGTACATCCAACATTTTCTGTTCCTGTTTTAGATTCCTGGCCTTCCCCGGCTCTTAATACTGTCGCCTTTGCCATTGCTTCTCCATTTATGATTCAATCTTTCATACTTCCAAAAGAAACTAAAAGTTCACTCACATGTCAAGATATGTAGCACATCACTAGCCCAGTTACACATTACACATGTTTAGCCTACAGACCGAATTCATTTGCTGTAAATCCTGCAAACTGGGGATTTTAAGTTTCAGACAGATTTGATTCACAAATGATGGATCAGGTTCCAATGCACTAATTTACATAAGAGATTTCCAGTTTAGAAAGGAAATCTCCTCATGTGCTTATAATAATTCCCTGTCTTCTCACTCCCAACACATTCTAAGATTTGCAAAAGCCAAAAACCGGGGATGCTAGAATTCTGCAAAGTAACAGAAAATACTTAAAGTATCTACAGTATATATAAAGAGAAGAAAATAGATTAATGTTCAGGTCAGTGATCTTCTTTCTGATCTGCAATGAAAGGCCAAAGACCTGATACATTGACCAGGATTTGACTAGCTATCTGGAAATGGGTGAGCCACAACCCTTAATAGGCTGATTGGCTCTGCACTGGTATTTTAATATACTGCCTCTCTGTTATCCAAAGGTTAACTTGTGCAAAGTTAGGGCCATCATTGGTTGGTAGGACCAGCAGCATGCTGTAAAAATTCCAATAAAGCTTCGTTAGTCTCTTCCGACTACCAAACCCATCGAGCATTTCCATTCTGATACCATTGTCCAAAGGTAGGGTTTTGGGTTTTGGGCTGGTGCATTCATGTTAGCATCAAACAAGAGAGAGGGCTGTTGGAGCATAGTGGTAGTTTCCCTACCTCTAGGCCAGGACACCTGCCTTGAAGTCACACCTGTTTCAGATGTGTGTTATATCAACTCTAAACAGGTTGGTCAGAAAGCATCAAACAAGAGAGATTTTAATCCTGCATTACTTAATGAGCTGTAATTCTTTTTCTGATGTGGTGAATTAATAAGTAGAGGGTACACTCATTACCAAATATGAGTTGTCGGTGGCCTCTTGAAGCTGGAGGGCCAATAGGAAGTCTTGCTGAGACAGAGCACACAGTCACCTTGAAGTGCCCAATCAGCAACTTTACAACATTTTTGAATTACTAAAACACTACAGTGGACATGAAACAATAAAGGTGAAGATATCTTCCGTTAGGATGGCCTGGAGCTGCCATGGTAACCAGATAGGCTGGACACTGTCTGGAAAGTGTCTGGATACTTTCTTCCCCAAAACCGCCAAACCACAGGGAGGAATTTAGGTTGGCCCCAACGTGTGAGGACTCTACAGCTCACTTGAAAAACCCTAGCCAGTCTGTGATTATGAATACTAATTGGCCATAACCATACCTTAATTAGCTACACATGTGTGCAGCCTTATTGACTGTGACTCCACCTCTGCGAAAAGGCTGAAGGAATGGTGACAACAAAATGACAAGCTGCCCAGCAATGCAAAATTATGCATCTTCCAACCTTTGACAATCCTGGCCCAAGTTTCATTCCACTGTGTTGTAACAGACATTCCATGCCTGAAGGGTACTACAGTTTATGACACCATCAATGGCTCTGGAGGATATTTAAGATCTCAGCAAATATGATTATTTTTCTCCTTCTTACACACTCCCACAGTCTAACCGTGATAAATGCTCCAGTTTTTGCTCATTTTAGCCTTTGATGTTCCAGGACTTTGCCACCTAATCAGGCACAAGCACAAACTCTCATCTCTTTTCACTAGCTTTGTCATTTTTTTTTGCAATAAATCCTGTGGGATTTCAATATTTACATGGACAAACATTCAACTCCTGCAAGAGTATAGCTTAAAGTGTCAGCAGCAAGATATTAAATACATTGCTTGCTCAACTGATTCCCTCTCAGGTTTCTGATTTATATTTACACCACCAAAAAAGAGAGAAGAAATGTTAAAGCCACTCATTTGATACATATAAAAATGTCGACTGCAATGCAGAACTATGTTTACAACAATTATTCAAAGTGCTTAATTTGAAGATTTGTCCTAATACTTCTTGGCTTAGTTCCTCAATATAACTGTGAAATACAGTATACAACAGTTTGAGAAAATAAAAATTCACAATAAGAAATGTCAAAGCAAAGAAGTAAGTTTGCTACTCAAATAAGGAGATAGCAAGATTTTTCAGGTTCCCGCAGCAGCTTTGCAAAAATTGATATGCACTGTTTCATGTTGAAAGTACAAGTTTAAATGTATTATGCAGGGGGTTTATTTGCATTCCAAGGCTGAACCCTAATAATGGGACCAGTTTCAGATTCTGACACTTCATGGTATGTTCCAGATGAACCTGTCACTTTTTTTAGATAAATGGTCGAATATAAAGAGCCAGCACGTTGTTCACTTAGGGATGGAGGGCAGGCCTCCTATGTTGGAGAACTGAGGGAGGTCCATCAGAAGATGCAGCTCAGCTGCAAGTTGTCAATTTGAGTTATGATGGAGAGAGAAAGAGAGTCATAGAGATGTACAACACAGAAGCAGACTCTTTTGTCCAATTTGCCTATGCTGACCAGATATTTTAGATAAATCCAGTCCTATTTTCCAGCACTTGGCCCTTCAAACACTTCCTTTCATATCACCATCCAGATGCCTTTTAAATGTTGCAATTGCACTAGCCTCCACCACTTCCTCTGGCAGCACATTCCATACATGCACTACCTTCTGCATGAAAAAGTTGCTCCTTAGATCCCTCTTAAATTTTTCACCTCTCACCCTAAACCTATGCCCTCTAATTCTGGACTTCCTACCTCAGGGGAAAAAAAACCTTGTCTATTTATCCGACGATGCCCTTCATGATTTTATAAACCTCTATAAGGTCACCCCTCAGTTTCCAATGCTTGAGAGAAAATAGTGAAAGCCTATTCCACCTCACCCTTTAGCTCAGATCCTTCAGCGCTAGCCACTTCCTGTAAATTTTTCTCAACTCTTTCAAAGTTCACAACATCCTCTTATAGCAAGGAGTCTAGAATAGCATACACTATTCCAAAAGTAGCCTAACCAATGTTCTGTACAGTCTCAACATGACCTGCCAACTCCTATACTCAGTGCACTGACCAATAAAGCCAAGCACACCAAATGCTTTCTTCACTATCCTACCCACCTGCAACTCAACTTTCAAGGAGCTGTGAACTTGCACTCAAAGGTCTCTTTGTTAAGTAACACTGCCTAGAACCTTACCATTAGTGTATAAGTCCTGCCTTTATTTGCCTTTCCAAAATGCTAAATCTCACATTTATCTAAATTAAACTCCATCTACCACTATATGGCCCTTTATCCCTTGATCAATGTCCCATTGTACTCTGAGGTAACCTTCTTTGCTGTCCACAACACCTCCAATTTTGGTGTCATTTGCATACTTACAAACTATACCCCTTTGTGTTCATCCAAGTCATTTACATAAATGACGAAAAGTAGTGGATCCAACACCGATCCTTGTGGCACTCCACTGGTCACAGGCCTCCAGTATGAAAAGCAAATCTCCACCACCACCTTCTGTCTTCTACCTTTGTGCACTTTTGTATGCAAATGTTTAGTTCTTCCTGCATTCCATGTGATCTAACCTTGCTAACCAGTCCACAATGAGGAATCTTGTCAAATGTCCTACTGAAGTCCACAGAGATCATGTCCACAGCTCTGCCCTCATCAATCCTCTTTGTTACTTCTTCTAAAAAAACTCAGCAGCCAGAGGTCATTGTGCACATCAGTATAAATGGCACAGGTAGCCAAAGGGATGGGGTTCTGTGAAATGAGTATAGGAAGTTAGGTAAGAAGTTAAAGCACTTGTGATGTCCGGAATACTCTCAGTACCATGTGCCAGTGAGGATAGAAATAGAAAGATAGGCCAGATGAATGTATGGCCAAGGAGCTGTTTAGGGGACAGGGTTTTCAGTTTTTGGTTCATTGGGATCTCTTCTGAGATAGAGGTGACCTGTACAAGAGGAACGGGTTGACTTGAACCAGAGGGGGACCAATATCCTTGTAGGGAGTTTTGTTAGTGTTTCCACAGGAGGGTTTAAACTGGCTTGGGGGGGGTGGGACTCTGAATAAGAGAGGGGCCATTAAGAAGTCAGGGGAAAATACATTAGCCATCAAGAGCAAGTTTGCTATACAGGATAGACAGGGGCAGAATAAAGGGAGGGAAAAAAAACTCTTGTTTAAAGTGTATTTATTTCAACACACGAGGCCTGGTTGGTGAAGTCAGATGAGCTCAGAGCATGGATTGGCTCTGGGTGTTGGGATATTATATCCATAACAGAAACCTGGCTGAGAGAATGGCAGGACTGGCAGCTCAACGCACCAGGATACAGAAGCTACAGGAGTGACAGAAGCACAAGTAAGCAAGGAGGAGGAGTTGCCCTTAGGGAGGACATAAAACAGTGCTTCGAGACAATATTCTGATGGGGGGGGGGGGTCATCAAATGAAACCATACAATTAGAATGTTGAAAAAAAGAAAGGGATGGTCACTTTGTTGGGATTGGATTATAATCCATCAGATAGCCAGTAGGTACTAAAGGAGAAGAGATGTAGAGTGATTGCACTACCTGTAGAAACAATAGAATAGTATTGGTTGCAGATTTTAATTTCCCCCGTATTAATTGGTCCACCCAGTGTGTAAAAGGTCCAGAAGGGATGGAATTTGTTGATTCTGTCCAAGAAAGTTTCCTAAATCAATATGTCAAGGACCCTTCTCAGCAGGGTGGACCTCCTCTCAGGCAAGTGATTGAAGTGTCAGTTGGAGAGCACACTGGGCCCCGTGACCATAACTCTCCTAGTTTTAACATAGTTATGAATAAAAATAGGACAGGTCCACAGGTGAATGTGCTAAACTGGAGCAAGGCCAATTTTGTGGCCTTTAGGCAGGATCTAGCAGAGTTCAATTGGGTGAGTCTATTTGAAGGAAAAAGAATGACTAGCAAATGAGAGACTTAAAAATGTGATATCAAGAATCTTGGGACAGGAGGTCTCTGTTAGGGTGAAAGGAAAAGCTGGCAGTTTGAGGGATCCCTGACTGAAGAGGAATATTGAGGCTCTGGTCAGAAAAAAGAAGGCATGCATTGGGTTAAACTGTTGGGCTCAAGTGAATCCCTAGATGACTATAAAAGGTGTAGGAGCAGACTTAAGAGGGAAATCAGAAGAGCAAAAAGAGAGAATGAAATGGATCAGGCAGATGAGATTAGAGATAATCCAAAGAGGTTCTATAGCTATATTAAGAGTAAATGGAGCCACAGGAGATAGGGGAGACTTTTCATGAATATTTCTCCTCACCTTAGTTCAGGTTGATGATAAGTATGTAAGTTAGCTCACTGAGCTTGAAGGTTTGTTTACAGATGTTTCATCACCATACTCAGTAACATCATCAGTGAGAGTCTCTGATGAAGTGCTGGTGGTATGTCCTGCATCTCTATTTATAGGTCTTGGTTTCTTAAGGTGGGTGATGTCATTTCCGGTTCTTTTTTTCAAGGGAAGGTAGATAGGGTCTAAATCAATGTGTTTATCAACGGAGTTATGGTTAGAATGCCATGCCTCTAAGAATTCTCATGCGTGTCTTTGTTTCACCTTCCTAGGATGAGTGTGTTGTCCCAGTCAAAATGGTGTCCTTCTTTGTATGTGTGGAAACTAGTGAGAGTGAGTTGTGTCTTTTGGTGATCAGTTGGTGTTCATGTATCCTGGAGGCAAGTTTCCTGCTACTTTGTCCAATGTAATGTTTTTTTACAGTTCTTACTTGGTATCTTGTAAATGATGTTAGTTTTGCTGGTAGTATCTCAGGTATCCTTTAGGTTTATTAGTCACTGGTTAAGTGTTTTGGCAGGTTTGTGGACTACCATGATGCCATGGGGTCTGGGTAGTCTGGAAGTCATTTCTGATATATCTTTGATGTAAAGTAATGTAGCGATAGTTTTTGGTTGCATTGCGTCTGCTAGTTTGGGTTTGTTTCTGAGGAATCGGTTGTTTACTGATGAGGGAATCTTGGATGCTTAGGAAATAATGGAAACAATGGGGATGTTTTGGACTGCATACATATTATCAGAGAGGAGATGCTTGCAACCTTAAAGTGCATTAAAGTGCATAAATTCCCTGGGCCTGATCAAGTCCATCCTCAGACATTGTGGGAAGCGAGGGAAGAAATTGCAGGGGCCCTTGTACAGATTTTTGCTTCATCTTTAGCCGCTGGTGAAGTTCCAAAAGACTAATGTTGTTCCATTGTTTCAGAAAGGTAGCAAAGATAACCAGGGAACTACAGGCCAGTGAGCCTGACATCACTGGTGGGCAAGTTGTTGAGAGGAAACTGAGGGTCAGGATCAACCAACATTTGGATAGTCAAGGTCTGATTAGGGATAGTCAGCATGGATTTGTGTGCGGCTACTCATGTCTGACAAATCTTTTAGAGTTTTTTGAAGAGGTAACCTAGAGGAAAGATAGGGGTAGGGCAGTGGATGTTGTCTATATGGACATGAATAAGTCCTTTGCCAAGGTCCCGCATGGCAAGTTAGTCATGAAGGCTGGGCCGCATGGAATCCAGGGAGAGCTAGCTAATTGAATTTAAAATTGGTTTGATGGTAGGAAGCAGCAGGTGATGGTTGAAGAGTATTTCCCAGATTGGAGACATGTGACTAGTGATGTGCCACAGGGATTTTTGTTGTTTGTTATTTATATAAATGATCTGGATGTGAATGTACAAGTTATGATTAATAAGTTTGTGGATGATATAAAATTAGGAGGGTTTGTTGATCTTGAGGAAGGTTATCAAAACTTTCAGAGGGATATTTATCAGATGAGGACGTGGGCTGATGATTGGCAAATGCAATTCAATGCAGAGAACTTTGGAAAGTCAAATCAAGGTAGGACTTATACAGTAAATGGTAAGCGCCTGAGGAGTGTTGTGGAACAGAGAGACTTAGGAGTCTAAGAACATAGTTCTTTGAAAGCGGCATCACGGGTAGACATGATGGTGAAGAAGGCGTTTAGCATCCTGCCCTTCATCAGTCGAGGCATTGAATATAGGAGTTGGAACATTATGTTTCATTTGTATAAGTTGTTGGTGAAGTCACACCTGGAGTATTATGTACAATTTTAGTCACCCTGTTACAGGAAAGATATAGTTAAACTGGAGAGAGTGCAAAGAAAATTTACAAGAATGTCACCAAAACTAGTAGGCCCGAGTTATAGGGAAAGGTTGGCCAGGATAGAACTTCACTCCTTGTAGTGTAGGAGAATGAGGGATGACCATATGGAGGTGCATAAAATCATGAGGGGCATAGACAGTTTTAATGCAAATGTCTTTTTTGGTTCCCAGGGATGGGGAATTGAAAACTAGAGGGCATAGGTTTAAGATAAGAGGGGCAAGATTGAAGAAGGAACAAAGGGGCAACTTCTTCATGCAGACAGTAGTGCCTACATGGAATGGACTGCAAGCAAAAGTGGTTGAGGCAGGTACAATAGCAGCATTCTAAAAAAAATTTGTATAAGTACATGGATGGGTAGAGGAAGATGGACCAAATGCAGGCAATTGGAACTAGTTGATTGGGCACTATGGTCAGCATTGACCAGTTTGGGCCGAAGGGTTTGTTGCCATGCTGTATTACTGTATGACTCTAATTAAGGTAGTAAGGCGATCTCCTACACACAAAGCTGTGTTGACTATTCTTAATCAGTCCTTGCCTTTCCAAATACATGTAAATCCTGTCCTTCAGGACTCCCTCCAACAACGTGCTCACCACTGATGTTAGGCCCACTAGTCTATAGTTGCCTGGCTTGTCCTTACCACCTTTCTTAAATAGTGGCACCACATTAACCAACCTCCAGTCTTCTAACACCTCATAAATGATACAAATATCTCAGCAAGGGGCCCAACTATCTCATTCCTAGCTTCCCATAGAGTTCTAGGGTACATCTAATCAGGTCCCAGGGATTTATCCACCATTATGTATTTTAAGCCATCCAGCACCTCCTCTGTAATATGGACATTTTTCAAGATACTGTTATTTTTTTTTCCACGTTCCTCTAACTTCCATGTCTTTCTCCATGTTTAGCAGTGATGCAAAGAATATATTTAGTACCTCCCCCATCTCCTGCGGCTCCACACAAAGACCGCCTCGCAGATTTTTAAGGGACCCTGATTCTCTCCCTATATTACCCTTTTGTCCTTAACGTATTTTTAGAATTCCTTTGGATTATCCTTAACCCTACTTGCCAAGCTATCTGACGGTCCCTTTTTGCCCTCCTGATTTCCCTCTTAAGTATATTCCTACTGCCTTTATACTCTTCTAAGGATTCACGAGATCTCTTCTGCCTACGTCTGACACCCGCCTCCTTCTTTTTCTTGTCCAAAACCTCAATTTTTCTAGTCATCCAGCATTTCCCACGCCTATCAGCCTTTCCTTTCACCCGAACAGGAACATATTGTCTCTGGACTCTCGATTTTTCATTTTTGAAGGCTTCCCATTTTGAACCATCCCTTTACCTGCAAACATTTGCCACCAATAAATCTTTGAAAGTTTTTGCCTAATAACCGTCAAAATTAGTCTTCCTCCAATTTAGAACTCTTAGATCTGGTCTATCCTTTTCCATCACAATTTTAATATTAATCGAATTATGGTCGCTGGCCACAAAGTGCTCCCCCACTGACACCTCTGTCACCTGCCCTGCCTTATTTCCCAAGAGTCGGTCAAGTTTTGCACCTTCTCAAGTAGGTACATCCGCATACTGAATCACAACATTTTCTTGTACACACTTAACAAATTCCTCTCTATTCAAGCCCTCAACACTATGGCAGTCCCAGTCTATGTTTGGGAAGTCAAAATCCCCTACTATAACCACCCTATTATTCTTACAGATAACTGAGATCTCCTCACAAATTTGTTTCACAATTTCAGGCTGACTATTGGAGGGTTTATAAAACAATCCCAAGAAGGTGATCATTCCTCTCTTATTTCTCCCTTCTATCCAAATAACTTCCCAGGACATATTCCCAGGAATATTCTCCCTAACTACAACTGTAATGTTATTGAAAGAAAGAGAGTTGGATAAAGTTAGGTGTAAACATTTCTGTTTATTTTGCAAGTGGCCACAGATGAATCTATAGATGTAAGATAGTGGAGGTTCCCTCATGGATTCGAGAATGGCTCTATTTCCTGATCTGTGACCACCACATTACCTTGTATGGGTTTAGGAATTTCCAGTTGGCCTGGAAGTGGCCCCTTAATTACATTAATTTGATTAAACAACATGGATTAAATGGCTTGGATTGTAGATTTTGGCACCACACTCACCTGACAGCCAGTTGTTCTCATGGCTGATTGAAAATTCAGTTGTTTCCATGTGCAAAAAATTATCTTTTCTGGTAGAAGCATTAAATTCATGCCTGATTTCAGCTTCTGTCCTTCAACGCCATGACATTAACCTTGTGCACTGTGTCACATATTTTGTTGGCAATGTGCCTCAGATTGAAAGTATTATGACTGCTACTTGCAAAGCTAGCTTAACGTCTTATGATGTTGATAGTAATGAATGGCGAATTGAATCATGATCATGTAGGTTGTGGCATTAAACAATGGAGCATGCAGAATCAGAACTAAAATCTACCATCCCATGACACTTGAAAAATTTTGCTGCTTTAATACAGCCTAGGCTCTTTATTTTATTGGGCAGAAGATTAAATTACTTGGTTCAGCAAACAAGGCATCCATCAGTAAATTTATAAATCTAAGCACTGGACATTGGCTAATGGACCTGAAATTATGAATGACACTTTAAAATCATTCAGCAGTACAGAAAATGTGAGTTTTTGACACTCAGTGCTGGAGTGCTATACCTAACAATGAATTTAGTTGCAGATTGCATAACTTGCATGCTTTGCAAATAGTTAGATTTGTCCTTGTGAATTATGACCTCTTCAAGCAATGTTCCTCCAACCTACTGAGCAACATGAGCCTCATTCTCAAAATGTAGTTATGATGGTACCAGCAAATGTCTTGGATTTAGAAGATGTTGTGGGTTTAAGCCACACTTTGGACAAAAGCATCCAAGTAAGTTTTTTAAAAAGATATTTCATGGGGGTCATTGGTCGTCCTGACATTTGTTATTCATCTTGATTGTCCTTCAGAAGATGGTGCAGAGGTACCTCTTGAACTATTACAGTTCATGATGCACAAACACTCAGTGCTGTTGGGAAGTGAGTACCAAGATTTTGACTGGGTGATAATGCAGATACAATGATAAACTAGCAAGTCAGGATGCTGTACAGCTTGAAGGAGAATGAACAAGTGGTGGTATTCCCAAGTATTTGATGCACTTGCCTTTCCCGGTTGTAGAGACCTCGGGTTTGAAATGCATGACCAAAGAATCACTAGTTAGTTGCTGCAGTACATCCTGGTACTGCGCATAGTGAAGGGAGAGAATGCTGAATGTGGCAGATCGTGTGTTGTTTGAGCAAACTGCATAGTCCCAGATAGTACCAAGCATAACTGTTATCGGGGCTGGACTTATCCAGGCAGGTGAATCTTTCTCTCATACTCCTGACATGTGTCTTATAAATGGTGCTGAAAATGTGTTGCTGGAAAAGCACAGCAGGTCAGGCAGCATCCAAGGAACAGGAGAATCGACATTTCGGGCATAAGCCCTTCTTCAGTAATGAAGAAGGGCTTATGCCCGAAACATCGATTCTCCTGTTCCTTGGATGCTGCCTGACCTGCTGTGCTTTTCCAGCAACACATTTTCAGCTCTGATCTCCAGCATCTGCAGTCCTCACTTTCTCCTCTTATAAATGGTGGACAGGTTTTGAGGAGACAGGACTTGAGTTACTCATCACAGAACACCCAGTGCTTTTGAAACCACAGTAGTTATATTAAGACCACGGTAGCACAGACAGCCCCAGAATTGTTGGCACAACAGTCACTAAACTGTCAAGTGAAAAGAACAGGAAATAAATGGGCTGAATGTTGCCAAAAAATGGCTAAGTGTTAATCTTGGTGAGCTTCATGGTGGACTTTTCTCACTCTATTCTTCGCAACTCACCTGATTAGCTTTGCATCACAACTTCATGGAGCTCTGTTCGTGCTCTCTTTCCACCAACCAGAGAGGACATATTTGCCACTGCTGGGATCTCCTTCAATTTCTGGCATTGCAGCTATATTTAAAATTCAGCTGTTCACCAGACCATGTGCCACCAGCCTGGTGTTGTCCTTCACTGTGCATGCTATGGGAGGGGAACCAAAAGTAAATTCTTCTAAGAATCAAGCAACATCACTTACCAATCCTCAACATCATTCTCTCTCAGTACACTATCTGAGTGTGTGTTCTTCTTTCCCCAATGCCCAAGACAGTTGAACATCTTCTTATCATTCAGTGTCTGCGCATCACATATTGGAAGATTTCCAAAAAAAATTGAAAAGTTCAGCTTTATTTAGAAAAAGCAAAGAAAAACAAGCAAAAGCTGCATTTGCTTCTAAGAACACAAAGAATGTGGTAGTTTGGCCACTCACCACTTCATATGTGATGTTCAACTGCTCCAGGAGTTAGCACACTTCTGTGACAGAGTCCTAGGACATCCTTAGTCTGTGATGTCAATGCACTTCACTCATCTGGAGGAAATGGCATTGAGGATGACTGACTGTAGGCGTCCTCTACAAACTGAGGGGCACTTTAGCTGTGAGATCTTCATTTGGAGGCTGTTTACCAGCAGCTGGAAGTTTCAGTAGCTCTGGGTTGGCTGACATTCAGCTCCCCCTCCATTGCTCTATGCCTTTTGTTTTATCACAGCAACAGTGATGATCATTCCTGCTGTGGCTAGATCCATTGATCCTACTTTCAATGAACCTGTGTGGGGAATATCAGAAACAGAACTGTTCCTTAGTAACATAATTAATCAATATTTCCACCATTCGCAAAAATCAACTTGGCCAATTGATTGTGCCATTCAAAGACACCCAGTCCACAGACTGTGATGATATGGATCCCCAGATCTTGACCGACTAACTATGTCCAGGCTCCTGAACTGGTATTGGTCAATGCCTCGACTTAGCATACTGACTGTATGCTGACTATTCACTCAATCCAGTGGAACAGAGAGGACTTTGACAATCAAGACCATGGCTTGCCTCTCCATCGATCTTTTATATAGGAACATTACAGCTATGCATGTAACACGAACCTTATTACGTAAAGATGAGCTGTATAACAACTGATACCTTGTATCCCCCTCCCCTACATCGACCAAGAAAAACTGTGTTGTATCTTAGAGCATGTTGGCAAATATGTACAGTTTAACAAAAGAGGAAATCAGCTCTATGCCTTTGTGCAGCTGATGAGATCTTGGATTGTTTTTGTGAATTGTGGTCTGTAGGTCACTCTTTTCAAGTGCTTGCTTCTATTTCACAGAGATAACTGTTCAATCTGTAAGGACCAATAACATGGTCAAGATTGCTGGTGATTAGGATTTGTATCTCACAAGGTTGGCCACTGCATGCATTTTATATGTTGATGCTATGATTACAGACTTCAGTCTGTACTGTGTAAGTGCCAAATAAGGGTCTCACATCACTCACAAGTACGTCCTGCATGCTCAGGCAGGAAATAAAAGTTTACTTCATCTATTATTATTGAGGTTCCATTATTTTCCATTCTTGTTCACATTCAGATTTCACATGACTATGGAAGGCAATGCAGGTCACATTTCGCACAGTGGGGCTCAGCCTGGTAAGCAAAATGCTTCCTCTCTCTGAACCTCCTTGTTCCTTTCTTCCTTGCAGTCCCTGTCAAGCCCATCAGTGCTGAGCTTTCATATGTTTCCTTTGGTCAGGGGTGCCAGCATGCTAAGTCAGGGCATTGTCCAATACCAGTTCAGGAGCCTGGACATAGTCGATTGGACATAGTTAGTCGGTCAAGATCTGGGGGTCCATATCATCACAGTCTGGGGAGTGGGTGTCTTTGAATGGCACAATCATCTCCCTACATTACCTCTTGAGCCCCAGACTTACAGCTTAGCCATGGCAACCATCTCATTGCAATTTTTCCCTTTGTTGAGCCAGGGTGGTTGTGACCATCAATGACATATCTCCAGTGGTAAAGATGTCCTGCAATGCACTATTATCACCCCCAACTTATTTGCTGAGATTTCCCCTTTCAGAATTATTGTTCCTTCTGTGTCCCAGCATGCTGCTGTAATCATCAAAATTGATTTTCCCACTTCTCTACAACAGCAGTGGTCTTAGTGACATCCCATGACTTTTATACAGTTAACTGTCAGGGCTGATCAAGGTCCACCCCTCCCTGCTAACTTGGATGAATGGCCCCGTTTGATGAGTGATTAAATCCTTGACTGATCTTTGTTCATTTCCCTACTGACTTACAGCAACTGTCTCAACTATTCACACCTAACCTGTGGGATGGACCATGACCCACTTCCCAGGCAGTGGTGATATGAACCCCTTGAACCTGACCAAATCCACACTCCTGGATGTGTATTGGACCATGCCCTAACTTACGATGCTAATAGCTGCTTCCCTCAGCCTGACTGAGGACTGTTCTCCTTAGAATTTGAGACATGGCCATTTGATAGTTACATATGCAGTGTGTTTACCATGTATGTTGCTGGCATATGCTGCAGGTAAGAGATTAATGTAGTATGATCAATCTCACTGATACAGAATAAAGCAACATGTCTATCCAGGTCTGATGATTCTACTGCACTTCGGCCCTCACCCCATCTCTTCCTTCGCACAACAGTGATAGAGTCCCCCTTGTCCTGATCTACCATCCAACCAGCATCTATATCTAGAGGATTGTTAGCTGACATTTCATACAGTGAGATGCCATCACCAGACACATATTCCCAACCCCTTCCTTGGAACATCCTGGTCCATTCTTCATTCACTCCCAACATCCATCCACAGCCCCACTGTACCTGCCCTTGCAACCACAGAAGGTTTGACACCTGACCATTTACTTCTACCTTCCTCAGTATCCAAGGGCCCAAACAGATGTTCCTGAACATCAGTGGGGTGTTCCTGGATTAAGGGGGACAGGACGGTGTCAAGGTATGCAGAGGTGAGTTCAGTGGAACAGGAGCAGGCTGATACGATGAGTTGACTGAAGATGTTGGACCGAAGGGTCTGTTTCCATGCTGTACATCTCTATGACTCTATGACTCTAAGTCAGGTTTGTGAATCACATAGTCTGCTATTATACACAACCCATTGTTAGCCACTAACAGTCCCCATTAATGGCTATTCACCCTCCTAGTCAAATTGTTATCCACTCCTTTGCCTTTCCAACTGTCCTTCTCTCTCTTTGGGCTCTATCCCTACCTAACGATTACTCCTTAACCCCTCCCCCACCTTTTCTTCTGCATGTAAACTGACATTTTCCTAGCTACTATCAGTTCTGAGGATGGATCACTTGAACCGAAATGTTAACTCTGATTTCTATCCACAGATGCTGCCAGATTTGTTGAGCTTTACCAGCAATCTCTTTTTATGTGTCTAGACCCTTGACTGATGACTGCTGACAACCATGACTTTGTGTCGGCAATAAAAGGCAAGTCAAGGCAGAAGTACTGGGAGACCTTAAGTTCTGACTGAGGAGAAAAGTGTAAAAAGACAAAGCTAGGCAACGCAGAGATGCAGTAAGTATCTTACTAGGTGCAAAGTGAGTGAGCACTAAGAAAGAAGTGAGGAGTCCTGAAATGCACCCTCAATGATACCATGAATTAGGTGCCTGTCTCTGTGTGCAAAATGTCTTGACAGCAGCATTACAATGATAGGTGCCAATGTACTCAAAAGCTCAGCACTGCATCTTGCAGTTGGGTCAGAGATGTGTCATGAGTTTGCAGTGAAGCTGGTGCATGTTTGATGCCAACCACTGTGGACAGGAAATTCAGGCATTTGCTACTCAGTGTAACCTGAGATGTTGAGGACTGCTGTTGAAGATAGAGGCCTGGAAGAACAAGTGGTGAGCTGGAGTCACTCAGTACCCAGTCTGTCTTCATGTTCGGAATTGGTGCCATGCAATTCCGATCAGGCAAATGTAGAATGGGAAACGGCGCATCAATGAGGAGAGCTTAGGCAATAATGAGATGCTATTGCATACATATAGGTCTCCCTCCACTCACTAGTGAGATGCTCACCATGCTTTTCAAAACTCAATATCATGAATCTCATTTTTGTGATCCAACCATATTTTACCAACCCTGACTTACCACGATGCCACTTCATTCAGGGGTCTGGGAAGATTCACCCACCGAGGGTCTGAATTCTTCATTCTGGTTTACACAGGACTTTATTAAAGTTATCACATTAATAACCAAGGCTAAAACCATGGTTTTCAACCATGTATGAGAAGATGGATGAATTAGATTTAAACAGGTAAAAATACTGCAAAACTGTATGAAGGACTGTTGTACATCATTCAGAGCTCATTCTGGAAACTAACAAATTGACAAGTGTTATACTTGTCAGAATAAAAAGCCTGTGGAAAATTGTGATGGATGCAAAATGGTCAGAGAACCATAATTACAGTTGTCATTCTTAAATTTCCAGTCATACTTTGTGTGAAATCAAATTGAAAATTGGAGCTCTTCAATGAAAAAAACTGTCTTCTTTTTCTTTTAGTGTTTATATCTTGCCGTTTATAGTGATCATTTTATAGATGTTAGCAAAATTGCTGAAGATTGCATTATAAATTTGTGGAATACAATTTTGGCAAAATGTTAGTTTTCTAGCTAACAGGTTCCTCCTCCTCTTCCAGCACTACTGTTGTTTCTCTTCACACTGCCTTGTGACTCACCTGATGTTACCTCCTCACACTGATTTTGAGATGTGTGTATCAGCATGCTTTCAAAGGTTGCTAAGAATGACAAGGGATGCGACAAATTGCTGTTTTATCCATCTTCCTGCCAATATTGGCAGACTGCTATTATAGGCCTACACAAAAGTGACTAAGCATATAATATTATCTCCTAAAAATACAAAGAACAAAATTTAAAATTGAAGACGTGAAATGCAATGAAATGGACTCCAATCTAACATTTTACCACTCTCTGGATGATCTATAGTGAGGAAAAAATGTCAGAGAGGATCACTATGCTTTTACTTTTGCACTTAACCATGTATTATGTTGGATGAAGCTAGCCTTGACCATAACACCTCTGAAAGGCTATTTGAAACGTAAGAAAAGGTGTACTGCTGTTTTCCTCCAAATGAAAGATGAAAGCTGCCCAGTGCTTATACCTTGGACTCCTACATTTTTATTTTCACAAAGACATGTATCCTTCTTAAATTCTCTGACCAAAGGAAGATGATCAAAATTATTTATATGGCAAAGAACTTGAGAACTAAGAGAAGGAATAGGCCACCCAGCCCTTCGATCTCACTCAACCATTCAATAAGATCATGGCTAATCTTTCCATGGACTCAGCTCCACTTACTAGTGTTATCACCATATCCCTTAATTCCCATATTTTTCAACAAAGTATCTACCTTAACTTTAAATGCGATGACTGAAGTAGCGTCAATTCCTTCCCTGGGCAAAGAATTCCATGGATTAACAATCCTCTGGGCGAAGAAGTTCCTTCTCAGTTCAGTTCTAAATTTGCTTCCTCTAATCTTGAAGCCATGCCCTCTTGTCCTAGTCTCACCTACCAGTGAAACGTCCTATCTATTTCTATTTCTATTTAATGATTGCCTTCATTATTTTATATGTTTCTAGAAGATCCCCCCTCATTCTTCCAAATTCCAGTGAATGTAATCCCAATCTACTCAGCCTCTCCTCATGAGCCAACCTCCTCAACTCTGAAATCAACCTAGTGAACCTCCTCTGCACCTCCTCCAGTGCCAGTCCATCCTTTCTTAAGTAAGGATACCAAATCTGCACCCAGTACTCTAAGTATGGCCTCACCAGCACCTTGTACAGCTGTAACATTACCTCTATGCTTTTCAACTTAACCCCTTTAGCAATGAAGGACAAAATTCCATTTGCTTTCCTTATTACTTGCTGTACCTGCTGACCAACCTTCTGTGATTCATGCAAAAGAATACCCAGGTCCCTCTGCAAATCAGCATGCTGCAAAATTTTACCATTCAAGTAATAATCTATTTTATTATTACTCCTACTAAAATGTATGACTTCACATTTACTAACATTATATTCCATCTGTCAGACCTTTGCCAACTCACTCAATGTATTTATCTTCCCCTCCAAAGTTTCACAGTCCTCTGCACACTTTGCTCTGCCACACATCTTAGCGTCATCAGCAAATTTTGACACTGAACACATGGTCCTCAATTCTAAATCATCTGTATAAATTTTAAATAATTATGGTCCCAACACCAATCCCTGAGACACACCACTAGTCACTGATTGCCAGCCAGAATAACACTTCTTTATCCCCAATCTTTGCTTCCTGTCAGTTAACCAATCCATGCCAATACTCTACCCCCAACATGCATTCTTAACTTATGCACCAGCTTCATGTGTGGCACCTTGTCGAAGGCCTTTTGGAAATCCAGGGACAACACATCCACTGGGTCACATTGTCTACTTTGCTTGAAATGTCTTCATAGAATTCCAAAAGATTTGTGAAGCATGACCTGCCCTTCATGTGTCTGTACGAGACAATTTCTTTCAAGATACTCTATTTCTTCCTTGATAATAGACTCAAGCATCTTCTCCGTTATAGAGGTAAGGCTCACTGCTCTGTAATTCCCCAGCCTTTGACTATTTCTCTTTTTAACAGTGGCATCACATTTGCTGTTTTCCAATCTGCTGGGACTGCCCCAGAACCCAGCAAATTTTCGAAAATTATCACCAGTCCACCTTCTTTTCTCTCATCATCCTTTTTAGTACCCTGGGATGCATTCAATCAGGGCCAAGACACTTATTTATCCTTACCTCTATTAGCTTACCCAACAATAACTCTTCCATGATCATGATTGTTTCCAGATCCTCACCTACATTCATCTCTTTGTCACTTTCTGGTATGTTATTAGTGTCCTCCACTGTGAAGACCAATGTAAAGTACTTGTTCAATGCCTCAGCCTTTTAATCTTATCCCATAACTAACTGCCCCTTCTCATCCTCTAAAGGACCAACATTTACTTTAGCCAGTCTTCTTTATTATATATATTTATAGAAACTTTTACTTTCTATCTTTATATTCTGTGCTAGTATTTTCTCATACTCAATCTTATTTTTCTTTACAGTTCTTTTTATGGCTTTCTGTAGACATTTAAATTTTTCCCAATCTTCTAGATTCTTGCTGTTTTTGGCCACTTTGTATGCCTTCTCTGTGACTTTGAAGGCCTGCCTTCTTTCCTTTGATACCCGTGGCAGATTACCCTTCCTCTTACAGTCCTTCCTTCTCACTGGAATATTGAGCACTTTAAAAAAATTATTTGTAGGTCTTCTGCTGCTCGTTAACTGTTGCACCATAAAGTATCTTTTTCAAGTCTACTTTAGTCAGGTCTTCCCTCATTCTAGCATCACTCTCCTTACTCAAGCACAGGACTCTGGTATTGGATTTTATCTTCACATTATCTGGCTATATTTTAAATTCAACAATATTATGATCACTTCTTCCAAGAGGGTCCCTGATAAAGAGCAGCTTCTCTTTTAAAGTATAGATAATATGAGAAGGAGGCTTCCAATTTACCTTAGCTGGAATGGGGCTCTGATGGTACTAAGCTAGTTAGCGAGCCAACTGATCTCTCTGCCCAAACACACTGCAAAATTACACAAGGATAAATATTTGCCTTTACCGCTTGGACATTGAGCAATACATAATACCTTCTGAGGTTTGTTCAGATAATGCCAACATCCATGGTGACACTCAGCCTCAATGGAACAACTTGAAAACAACAAGAGACAGAAAAGGTATCCATAGCTTTTTAAGTTTTTTCTCCACTTTAACACAGCATATATTTAACACTTCACTTGACATAGGGATGTGCCAAAGGATTTTACAGGCAATTGAATATTTCTGATATGTAGTGAGGGGTTGAAATATACGAGTAAAAAGTGAGGTCTGCAGATGCTGGAGATCACAGCTGAAAATGTGTTGCTGGTCAAGGCACAGCAGGTCTTGGAGGGAAGTGAATGTGGAGGTGTGGGCGCAAGTTTTACATTTCCCCACCAACCCAACCTCCACCCCCGCACCTTCCCCTGCAACCGCAGGAAATGTAAAACTTGCGCCCACACCTCCACACTCACTTCCCTCCAAGGCCCCAAGGGATCCTTCCATATCCGCCACAAGTTCACCTGTACCTCCACACACATCATCTATTGCATCCGCTGCTCCCGATGTAGCCTCCTCTATATTGATGAGACAGGCCGCTTACTTGCGGAACGCTTCAGAGAACACCTCAGGGACGCCCGGACCAACCAACCCAACCACCCCGTGGCTCAACACTTTAACTCTCCCTCCCGCTCCACCGAGGACATGCAGGTCCTTGGACTCCTCCACTGGCAGAACATAACAACACGACGGCTGGAGGAGGAGCGCCTCATCTTCCGCCTGCGAACCCTCCAACCACAAGGTATGAATTCAGATTTCTCCAGTTTCCTCATTTCCCCTCCCCCCACCTTGTCTCAGTCGGTTCCCTCAACTCAGCACCGCCCTCCTAACCTGCAATCTTCTTCCTGACCTCTCCGCCCCCACCCCACTCTGGCCTATCACCCTCACCTTGACCTCCTTCCACCTATCCCACCTCCATCGCCCCTCCCCCAAGTCCCTCCTCCCTACCTTTTATCTTAGCCCGCTTGGCTACTCTCTCTCATTCCTGATGAAGGGCTTATGCTCGAAACGTCGAATTCTCTATTCCTGAGATGCTGCCTAACCTGCTGTGCCTTGACCAGCAACACATTTTCAAGGGTTGAAATATAGTCAAGGTGGAACCCAATTTGTGCACAGAAAGTTTGTACAAATATCAAAGAGATAATAATTACAGTTATTTTAATTTAGGGATAAACATTAACTTAGGGCTAAGTTAATGAGCTCCGCTGCATTATTGCAAATTGTGTCCTGCTACCTTTTAACATCCGACTGAGAAGGCAGAAGCAAACTCGTTTTAACATCTCATCTGAAAGATGGCACCAGCATACAGAGCAGCAATGAAGTGTCAGGTTAGATTATGTGTTCAAGTCACATAGGGATAAGATTCTATATTTAATAGCTTATATTTGCCTGCCATCTATATTTGATATGCCACGATAATAACATTGAAATTCTTGAACCGTTGGAAGATGCAGAGGTGAGGACTACTTATCAAAGTGCAGACAGTCTCATACAATGCATAAAGCCCATTAATATTTTGAGTACTCACAAAAGATATCAAGGACATTTTAAAATCGATTCCCTAAAATTAAACAGAATTGTGGAATAGAAGAGAGCAAGCAGTGGTTAGGAAGTAAATGTGTCAGTGCTGATATTCAGTGATCAGAAAGGAAGGTGAAATGTTCAATGACCCCTGGTGGCAGAATAAGAATGCAGACATCCATTATCACAGAGGTTCTGACAGCAAGAGGCAACCTGAGCACAGACCTTTCACTGTGTCTTTGTCTGCAGATGAATGTTATTTCATAAAACTAAAGCAATTGCGAAACTGGCACAATACAAACACATGCTGTATCAATGATTTCAGCTCATTACAGCCATTTGTCACATTCAACCTCCATCATCATAATTAAATGAAGATTTTTTTGGGTAAACATTGCCTAACATCTCATTACTTGCAACAGACAACATGGATGAACTTTTTATATGAGCTTCTTAATCATTGATTGGTGACTGAACTAAAAGAAATGTAATGAAGGAAATAATTTTTTGAGACTGCTGTGCAGTTTGCCTGCAGTCATGCTACTTGTGGCTCCCTGGCAGATTGCATCTGTCTCTGACAATTTACCAAGTTCCAAGAAACATTTCAGACCAAAATCAAGAATAACAAGAACCAAACCGCTGAACAAACAAGATCTTTCACAAAGCTTCAAAAAAGATTTAGTATATCTCCCATCAGTGTCAGTCATGCAGTTGTGGTGTTTATTTTGGTGGACTTCCTTTTGAAAAACATTTTACTTCAGCCTACAGCCACATACATTAGCAATGCAGAACAACATTGTGATGTATTTGTTATTGAACATCTCAGTAATTTAAGCAGAGTGGTTTTGGCAAATTTATTTTCCAATTGCTTCACAAGTTTACTAAACATGTACTTACAAAAGATAGAATGGAACAGTTTGTGTTCTCCTGTAAGCTTTTTAAAATTATTTGTGAATAATACAGTGGCATGACTCTTCAGACAATCTATCACGATTTCCTGCTTCAGCTGTAACCTCCACTAAAACCCGACAGCCATATCAGTTACCTAATCAGGTTGTTCGGTGCAGTATCCTTGAACTCCATCACTGTTAACTTATCCAAGTCGACCTTCACTGGCCAATTACACTGCAACAATTGAATCAAGGCTGTAAGTATTTCTGGTCACTTTTTATAGACGGTTGATTATTGCAAAATGATAACTCCAAATGAGAAAAATCAAAGTTTGTTTTAAGTGGATGGACTTCTTTCGTTTATTTCCAGGCACTATTTAAAGATTCAAACTTTAAAGATCCATATAAAGGCAAATACTCCAATAAAGGCACAGATATGGAAGAGTTCATGCCAGGTCCAACAATTTTCATGCATTTTTCAGAAAATCTGTACTAAAAGTAATTGCGACAGTAACAATAATACTACCATCCTATTTGCCAAAATATTATTTTCTTTGTATCTGGTTCACAGTATCAATGTCAATATTGTGCTCATGCCTCCCAAACTGCATAATTTATGTATTCTATAGGTATGTAAATCCTTATTTATGCCTTCATAATGATAGTAGTGCCTCCAAATTAATTTGTTGACTGTCAAGATTGAGAGAAGCATAAAACTTATTTAAAACATCAAATGGTTTGTTTTAGCAAAAAATAAGGACATTTCTTGACAAATAGCTGAGGAGATCAAAGTATATTTATTAACAGGCAATACAGTTAATGACCAAAAAAAAATTTAGACTCTGAGCAACGCACCCATCAAAGCTGTTTGTCAATACCATCTAAATCTCTGGAGTAATCGCAGTATTGATTGATTGAATATATGGCTGGAGAATAGATGTCAGAGGGCAGGACTTCAGATTTATGACAAATTTATGATGAATTGGGACAGATTCTGGGACAGGTAAGACTTGTGAAAGCTGGATAGGTGACACCTTAATGGGACAAAGAGTGATATCCTTGCAAGGAGATTTGCTAGTGCCATTGGCATTAGTTTAAACTAGTTTGTTGGGGGAACCTGAGGGGTGAGCCAAATTAAAAAGAAGTAAAGTTGGTAACAGGAACTTGAAAAGATGCTAGGGAGAGAAGAAAAGAGGGGATATGAAACCAAGTGTCAATTATGCTTCGAAAGTGGTATGATATTGAAAAGTCAAAATTATTCTATCTGAATACTCTATTTGAATTTGTTCAGCATTTACAACCAGGAAGTTGATCTAAAAGCACTAATAGAGATGCAGGGATATGATCTAATTGCCTTTTTCGAAATATGGCTTTGCAGTGAGCAAGACTAGGAACTGAATATTCAAGGGTAGTTGACATTTAGGAAGACCAAAAAAGAAGGAAAGGAGAAGGAGCTGCAATAATTTTAAAAAAGGATCAATACAAAGGATCTCAGATGAGAAAATGTGAGCAATCTGTTTTGATGGAACTAATAAACAGTAATTGACTAGAGTTATTTATAGGCCATCAAACTGTGGTAGTAGTGTGTGGCACAGTATTAACCAGGGGATGAGAGAAGCATGTTACATGGGCAACCAAAGTTTTCATGGGAGATTTCAATCTGTGCATAGGCTGGATAAACCAATTGGATATTAAAGTTGTGAAAGATGCATTCTGGGAGTATATTAAGAATTGGGTTCAGGAGCAATTTGTTGAAGAGAAAAATAGAAGACTATTTTAGACCTAGTCTTATGCAATGATGAGGGACTAATGAACAATCTTCTTATAAATGAACCTTTCAGAGGGAGTGATGTCCACATGACAGAACTTTATTTTATGTTTAAATTTGAAGTAGTTCATTCTGGAGCAAGGTTGCTAATTTTGACTAAGGGAAATATGAAAGCATGAGGCACAAATTGGTTGAGGTGGATTGGAAATCATATTAAAAGCTTGACTCAACTTAGTCAATGAATTGTCTTTAAAGAATAATTACAAGACTTACAGCACAATTTTAATGAGAAAAAATAAAACACATAGGATAGGAAGTAATGTGCTAGCTAACAGACAGAAAACAGTGAAGGAATAAATGGATCATTCTCATGTTGCAGGTTGAGACTAATGGGGTAACCCAAGGATCAGTGCTTGGATCCTGCCTGTTCACAATATATATCAATGATTCAAAGGTGGAAACCAAATGTAATATTTCCAAATTTGCTGATGGTATAAGTGGGAATATGTATTGTGATAAAGATGTAAAGCGGCATCAGGAAGATTTGGACAGGCTCAATGAATGCACAGATGGAATATAATGTGGAAAAATATGAGGTTATCCACTTTGGTAAGGAGATACAGATGTGCAGAGTATTTCTTAAATAGTAAGGGCTTGGAAAATGTAATTGTACAAAAAGATCTAACTGTCCCTGTTGAAACATCACTGAAGGCGAGCATAAAGGTGCAACAAGTTATTCAGAAGTTTAATGGAATGTCAGTCTTTAGTGAAAGAGGATTTAAATACAGGTATAGTGAAGTCTTGCCTCAACTGTGTTTGAGTTTGAATGGAAGACTAACTGTGTGCTGTGTGCAGTACTGTGTACAGAGTACTATGTGTAATTTTGGTTTACTTATTGTAGAGAATACATTATTGCCACAGAGGGACGTGCAACAACATTTCACCAAACTTGTTCCCAAAGTGATAGTACTGTCCTCTGAGGGAAGAGTGGAAAAACTGGGCTTGTATTTGAAGTTTTGAAGAATGAGAGGTGGTCTCATTGAAACCAACAAAATACTTGAAGTGATTGGGTAGATGTAGTTTGATGTTTCTCATGGCTGAGAGTCCAGAACCAAGGGGTACCATTTAAAAATAAAGGGATGCCACTAAAGTCTGAAACAAGGAGTACGTTTTTCACTCAGAATCTTTGGAATTGTCTGCCACAGAGTGTTGTGGAAGCTTAGTCTTTGACTTCGTTTAAGGTAAAGATTTAGAAGAATTTTTTACTACCAGAGGGTTATGGGGATGACTAAAAGGCATTGAAGTGTTTAATCAACCATGATCATATTGCCTGGGGAGCAGGCTTGATGGCTGAATGGTTTACAGCTGTTCCTATGTTCATATGTAAAATAATGTACATTTTAATAAGAGCATAAGGAGGCTCTCCAAGAGTTGCACATGGCTAAAGAAATAACTACTACCTACCAACCCAAAGAAGATCAAGGATGCAGATACTCATGAATAGTGTTTCCAATATGAGCTAAGAAAAAAATACATATTTCGGCTTTCTCTGGAACCTGCTCACCTTTCGTATAGGTGAAGGTTTGAATAATGTCTCTAACCCACTCATTTGGCATGTGATGGTATCTGCTCGAATTTTGCCTTTGAATGCTACATTTTCTAACTCAGATAAAGAGCTCATCAATACATGGACGCTTACAATTGCAATCATCCTAAAAAACCCCCAAAAATCCATTTATGCCAAAACAGTTTTGGCCAAGCATGCACTTTTTACACATATGCCTGTGAAGAAGCAGATGTGTGAGTATACACCTTTTAGGCAATCACATTAGGAGTCTGCTGAAAACTCAGAAAGCAGGTGTATAAATAATAAGCAGGTGGATCCAGGAAGGCATCATGTAGAAAGTTGTCTTCACAGCATTAGGCATGACAGAAACAGTTAGCTTTAAATCTAAAATTCTTTTTGACTTACCTGGATCTCTTCCCAGATAACATTATTACTGTCATTTTTCTGACAGGTTCATTTGGACCTTCCTCACAATTTAGGACCAGCAGTATTTCAGCATTTTCCATCAGTCTAAAAATATTAAATCATTATTGTTCTTTCTGTCATATCTAGACAGCCATCAACAGTGACTATCATTCTGTCCACTCAGAACTAAGAAAGATTAATGCCAGTTGTACATTATCATCAACAGATAATATTGCTTGAAAATGGAAGATTATTCTTAGTCAAGGTATACAGAGATCCATCTGGAGATGAGAAAGTGAATGATATTCTATTTGGTTACATTAATTAAATAGAACTAACATAGATGATAATCAGAGTAGGAACAAGGTAAATGCAGTCATTGAAAAATATTTTAAAATTCTACAGTTTTAAATGCTGTGCAGGTATCTTTTGATCTTTAACATTGGAAAGGCCATTAAGACGAGGTAAGGCAGAAGGCATTTAGTGACAGTCTTTATGCCTAAGGCATGTTTTAGAACAAAATGTTCAAATGTTGTGGCACTGCATCCAGTGCTGAGGTAAGGGATGTTTAGAAACAGCAATAACTAAAAGCACAGTATCCTTTATGGCAGAACGTTACCAAGGCTCAGCTAAGCTTGAATGTTCTCCATATATAAAGAATATAAATGTTAAGTTTATAAATCTGAACAGCTGTTGCATAAGTGAAATCAAGGTAGAAGAATTTAAGTTAGTATTAGGACAAAATAAATAATCATGGGATTAGAATCCAAAGGGAGAAAATATGAGAATATATTGGAATATATTGGGTCCCTTGCTGAGATATTTGTATCATTGATAGTCACATGTGAGGTGCCAAAAGACTGGAGGTTGGCTAACGTGGTACCATTATTTAAGAATGGAGGTAAGAACAAGCCAGGGAACTATAGACTGGTGAGCCTGACGTCAGTGATGGGCAATTTGTTGGAGGGAATCCTGTGGGACAGGATATACATGTATTTGGAAAGGCAAGGACTGATTAGGGATAGTTGATGTGGCTTTGTGCATGGGAAATCATGTCTCACAAACTTGGTTGAGTTTTTTGAAGAAGTAACAAAGAGGATTGATGAGGGCAGAGCAGTGGACATGATCTCTGTGGACTTCAGTAAGGCATTTGACAAGGTTCCCCATGGGAGACTGGTTATCAAGTTTAGATTTTATGGAACTCAGAAAGAACTAGCCATTTGGATACAGAACTGGCTCAAAGGTAGAAGACAGAGGGTGGTGGTGGAGGGTTGTTTTTCAGACTATGAACATAGGAGGTATGGATAATAAGTTTGCAGATGACACCAAAATTGGAGATGTCGTCGACAGCGAAGAAGTTTACCTCAGATTACAATGGGATCTTGATTAGATGGGCCAAAGGACTGAGGAGTGGCATGTGGAGTTTAGTTTGTGAGGTGCGAGGTGCTGCATTTTGGGAAAGTATATCTTTGCAGGACTTATACACTTAATGGTAACATCCTAGGGAATGTTGCTAAACAAAGAAATATTAGAATGCAGGTTCATAGCTCTTTGAAAGTTGCGTCGCAGGTAGATAGGATAGTGAAGAAGGTGTTTGGTATGCTTTCCTTTATCGTTCAGAGCATTGAGTATAGGTGTTGGCAGGTCCTATCGGAAGAATATTGTGAAACTAGAAAGGGTTCAGGAAAAATTTACAAGGATGCTGCCAAGGTTGGAGGATTTGAGCTATTGAGAGAGGTTAAATAGACTTGGGGTGTTTTCCCTGGAGTGTCAGAGGCTGAGGGGTGACCTCATAAAGGTTTATAAAATCATGAGAGGCATGGATAGGATAAATAGACAAACTCATTTTCTTGGGGGTGGGGGAGTCCAGAATAAGAGGATGTAGGTTTAGTGTGAGAGGGGAAAGACATACAAGAGACCTAAGAACCACATTTTAACACCGAAGTGGTGGAATGAGCTGCCAGAAGAAGTGGTGGAGGCTGGTATAATTGCAATATTTAAAAGGGTGGGTATATGAATAGGAAGGTTTAGAGGGATATGGGCTGGTTGCTGGCAAATGGGAGCAGATTAGGTTGGGGTATCTGGTTGACATGGACGAGTTGGACCGATGGGTCGGTTTCCATGCTCTCCATCTCTGTGACTCTATAACTCTATAGAGGTATATAGTGTTGTAGAGTCATACAGCATGGAAACCCACTCTTCAGTCCAATTATTCCACACCAATCGTGTCCCAAACTAAACTAGCCCCACCGACTTGTGCCTGGCCCATATCCCAACAAAACTTTCCTATTCTTAAACTTGACAGTACCTGGCTACATCACTTTCTCTGGTAGTTCATTCCATACCCAAACTACTCAGAAAAATAGTTGCCCCTCATGTCCTTTTAAAATTTTTCTCCTCTCTCCTTAAAAACTATGTCCCCTAATTTTGAACTCCTCCACTCTAGGGAAAAGACCCTTGTTATTCACCTTAACTATGCAGCTCATGATCTTATAAACCTCAATAAGGTCATCTCTCAACCTCCTATGCTCCTGTTAAAAAAGTCCCAGCCTTTCAAGCCTATTTTTATAACTCAAACCCTCCATTCCCTGCAACATCCTGGTAAATCTTTTGTGAACCCTCTCCAGTCTAATAATATCCTTCTTATAACAGGGTGACCATACCTGTACACAGAACTCCAGAAGACACCTCACCTCCTGTACAACCTTAATATGATGTCTCAATTGGTTTGTTAAATCAAATATAAGTTTAAGAATCCAGGTGAATTTTATTATATATGTTTATTACATGATAGGTTAGTATTGTGTCAATTTTAATCTTAAAAATTTCAATATCCCATTGCTTATCTTCTGAAATAAATTAATTGTCACTTATATGTCCAATTACACACATTGGTATTCAATTAGAGAACAAAATTTAACATAGGTGCTTGGAGTCTCACCTAATACCAAGAGAGCTGGTGAGAGCCCTGTCCCACCTCTTTTCAGAAAGGTCTCCTGCATTATTCTGCAGAATTAGTTCTTCTCTGTGCTCATGAACTCCAATGGCCAAAATCATTGCTGTTGAGGGCTATTGGTCAATGAAAGATGAACAGCTCATTATTGCTCAGCAGCGTCAATGAGCTGGTGGTAGTGATTGTAGGTCCCAAGACCTTTGAGGGACCCAGGCTATGATTGAATGATATTGGGAAAGGAATCACAAGGTGGGGATTGCTGAACAAGTGGGTCCAGGGGAGTTGATGGCTCTCAGAAGTGCTTTCTACTCCTGATGCCCAGTCTTTCATTAAGGTGGTAAACAGCTTTTGAATTTGGGACCTCCAGCAAGAGTTTGCTTTGCAGGCTTTCCCAATGTGAGTCCTGAACCTCCCATTGGTAGAATAGCAGTAGTGGCTGGAAGGGGCTCTTGATTAGTTAACCTGTTAGCTTCTGCCTGACAAACCATTAAACTCACCAGAGGGAAGGGCTCTAAATTATGCTCAAGTTGCGTCAAACAAATTTCAAAAAGTAAACATCTTTATGAATATGTTGCAAACTACAACATGAAAATAAAGATTAAAAATTCTTGTTATTCCTGGAGATACTTTTGTTTGGGATAAAGTCATCACATGAATTCAATCCAACACAGAAATAAGCAATACTCACATGGTTTATCTTGATTAAATAAATATCCTGTCTGTGTTGCTGATGAAGTCCTTCCTGCTTTACGCTAATTATTTAATAAATTGATGCTTGAAAATGTAAACCATTGACATATGTTGTATTTGTTTGTATAATAGAACAATTGATCTACTGCACCACAGTTTCAAATTAAGCCAAGCAGCCATATCAAGATATTAATTGGGTTGCATTGGTTAGAGACATTCAAGTAAATTGTACTATTATTGGCTAAGTGTTAATTTTAAATTGTTTCATGCAGGGTTTCTCTCTAGCAAGCAATCTTGTAATTCTCTGCTGCTCACCTCATCCTGTGTGAATCATGCCTCTATGGAACTGCTCTCACACTATCTTTTGCTCACCAGTGGCAGAATTACTCACCACTGCTAGTGCCACATTTAAAGCCCAGCTTACTCCCAAACACAAATCACAATTTAAGGTTCATAAAATGGGAAGAAAATAAAGAAAAAGCTCCTAAGGGCACATTAATGACCTAGGGGACACTACATTAGAAGTAGAATTGCACATTCCTTAATGTATTGCTACTATACATCATCACTCACCTGTTATTGTCACAGCAGCAACAAGATTCAAAATGCACAGGTTCCATGTCCTTAGTGCCACGCCATTTCAGAAACCTGTCTGAAAGAGTTCATCTACTTCCGTAACACCCAGTAAATAATGATCACTTTACCTAACTAAGATCTATTAGAGCTACAAAGAAGACTCATATGGGACTGGAAAGGTAAACCTTGTTTCTCTCCCAAGAGATGATGCGAGACCTGTTGAGTTTCATTAGCCTGTGCTGTCTCTATTTCAGACTTTGATTATAGACAGTGCTTTACGTTTATCAGATCTATTGGAAGCAGGGGTCAATTAAGTTCTGCCTGGCTTGTTGTGATAAATGCATCACCATTCTATCATGCTGAAGGTAGGACGTTTCTCCTGCTCAAAGACATCAGCTTCCTCCTCAGAAGATTGCTGCCACTCTCCTAGCTCTTCAGCAGCCATCAAATGCTCTCTTTGCCTGCTCCAATTGTGCAGACCACAACATGCAAGGATTACATGACAGACTATTTCAGGATTGCACTGCAAGTCTATACCCAAACCCAGAACAATCCAATCATTGCAAACCCATCTTCAAGAAGCCTATCATCTGCTCTATGATGCCCCTGTATAATGCAGCCCATTATACAAACATTTGACAGCAGTCAGGAGTTTGAGTAATGGAATCAGGAGCCATGTTTGTGGAGGGTACCCTTGTCTCCCAGGAACCATCCTTCTAAGGCATCTGGCCACTGGTATGAGGTAGAAACATGAGAGTATCTTGTATGTCTCTATTAAGTCACCTCTCAACCTTCTTCTCGTTAGAGAGAAGAAGGTTTAGAGGTGACTTAATAGAGACATACAAGATAATCAGAGGGTAAGATAGGATGGACAGGGAGATCCTTTTCCCAAGTATGGGGATGGCAAACATGAGGGGACACAACTTTAAAGGGAGGGGAGATAGGTATAAACAGATGTCAGAGGTAGTTTCTTTACTCAGAGAGTAGTAAGGGTATGGAATGCTTTGCCTGCAACGGTAGTAGATTTGCCAAGTTTAAGTGCATTTAAGCCATCTATGGACAGGCATATGGATGTACATGGGATAGTGTGGGTGGGATGGACTTCAGATTAGTATGACAGGGCAGCGCAACATCGAGGGCCGAAGGGCCTGTACTGCGCTGTAATGTTCTGTGTTCTATGTTCTATGTAATATTAGGGCTCATGTCAGCTCTCAAGGTAGCTGACACAAATCTCCAAGATGTGGTACCGATCATGAGAGATTACTTGCTCCATTTAATCAAGGCATACTTTTCCATTTATGAAGCACATTATGAAATGGTGCTTTCAACATAAAATGTGTCCAGTTTATAGTGCCAGGCACCAGGGGAAGCAGCTATGTTGGCAAAGCCTACTGCCTGGAATGCAACACTGAGCTCATCATGTAGAAATGAGACGAAGTGCTGTGATCAGACACAAATTACATCAGTAACAGCCTTAAAATTTTGTGAGTTGAGAGTTGAGAGATCCCACACAGGGACCCAGTGGATTGTTGGGAACAATCTGTTGCATAACCAGTTATTGCAGCCATCAGTTTGATGGCCACACACTCTTTCAGATCAAAATGGGATGGTCAGTGATCTCTCCAGATCAGAATAGGATGGTAACACACCTTTTCAGATCACAGTAAGATAGTTACCCATCCCTCCAGATCACAATAAGATAGCCACCCACCCCTCAGATAACAATAAGATTAGATTAGATTATTTACAGTGTGGAAACAGGCCCTTCGGCCCAACAAGTCGACACTGAGCCGCCGAAGCGCAACCCATCCATACCCCTACATTTACCCCTTACCTAACACTACGGGCTATTTATCATGGCCAATTCACCTGACCCGCACATCTTTGGACTGTGGGAGGAAACCGGAGCACCCGGAGGAAACCCACGCAGACACGGGGAGAACGTGCAAACTCCACACAGTCAGTCGACTGAGTCGGGAATTGAACCCGGGTTTCAGGCGCTGTGAGGCAGCAGTGCTAACCATTGTGCCGCCGTGCCGCCCACTGGCCACCCATCCCTCAGATCACAACAATACCATGGCCACCCAACTATTCAAATCGCAATAAGTTGGCCACCCATGCCTCTACATCACAAGTTCTGGTCCAGCAGATGACATGTGACAGTATCTGGGGCATTTGTGGACTCATAGTGTCTTGCTCATCTGGAGGAGATGTCATTATGGATAACAGACTCTGCATCTTCTTCACATGGAGTTGCTGCTGGTCCTGGGCTTACTGATGCACATGTTGCCACATAATTGCACCATGGTCACAGCAATGATAATCAACTATCTGGATACATTGGTTGTGAGTCCAATGAACCCACTTGGTGATTATTATACACAGAACAGCTCCTTAGCAATGTGAGCAGTCAGCATTCATATCACACTAAAATGACAATTTAGCACAGTCTTCATCATAGTGGAAACAAGAAGGACTCTTTCAAGTAAATCCATGGGATTCCTTGAAAAGTTATTTGATATCATGAACCGTACTCTGATCGGAACAGGTCAAGGCATGCCACGCAAATATAGTAGGAGTTTGCAAATCTACTAGGTTTACTGAAACTTTTTCTATAATTCCACTGCTCCCAATTCACCCAAGAAAGGCAGCATCACAGAAAGATCATGTTTGCAATTACTTACAGTTCAAGGTGAGAGGAATTTAACTCAGCACTCTGAGTGTGTGAGACATTGCATTGTCTTTGTGAATTGTGGCAAACAACTTTGAACATTGTCTGTGATGACTATCATTCATTTCTAATGATCAATGACATGGTAAAGATTACTTGTGGCTTGGATTTGTATTCAATATGATTAGTTACTGCATTCATTCCACATGCAGAATTCTATGATTATAGATGTATTTGACTTGTACTGATTAATGCAATTGCCCTTGAAGGGCCTCATATCACTCACAAGTACAGCCTGCATCTTCAGACAGAAAAAAAAACATTTATATGGTATGAGGCCAGTCATTTTTCATTCCCATCGCATGCTTGTGATTCAGATCAAATTGGAAGGCAACAGAGACCGCACATTGCAGAGTGAATCACAGGCTCATTCTGTCGATCGAGTTAACCCCCAAGATCACATTCCTTTCTTCCTTTCCACTCCCTGTTGACCCCAGCAGTTCTGGACGTTCACATGTTTCCACTGTCCTTTTGCATTTAGGTTTGAAAGACTCACAATGACCCCTGAGCGCCGGTCCCATAATTTAGCCATGCTGACCCATTCTCACGTTCTGTTCCTATATCATAGCCAGGGTGGTGGCAAATGTGACTATCAATGACCACTTCTCCTCTTCATGCTACAGTAATCCATGTTTTCCAATGCATCTTCATCTCTCACCCTGTGACATTGAATTGCTCTCTGATATAATTATTGTCTCTCTGCATCCCAGCATAGTGTCCAGTTCCTAGAATTGACTTTCACTATCACAGCAGTGACCCCCATGGAGCATGTCCTCAGATGTTGGGGAATGCTTACCAAGATGAAAGAGCAAGCAGCAATCTGGAACCACCAAGGATCCTCTCAGGCTATCATGTTGTGAATTGTCAGCACCTAACTGCTATGTCAGAGAAAAGTGAATTGCAAAGAAATGAGCCAAGAATAGGGAACAATGAGGTATTTATGTACGCTAAAAGAGCTCACCCCAATCATTACTGAGCTTCCTGTGAAAACCTTGGCTGCAAAATCAGATTCATTTCCCAATGTCAAGAATCTGTTTTTTTTTATCCAATTCCATCTTACTTTCTGAACTGACTCCCCATTGCCCATGTTCAAGAGTTGGGAAAATTCAGACCATCATTTTTATGCAACTGAAAAATATTCTGCTTCTTAAAGTTAATCTTCACGTTGTGAAGACATTCATTCCAATATTTACCATGGTATTGTCTGTTCAGTACGTTTAGGTGGAGTTATTCTCTTCATGTCACTATCAGGACATTTATACTGCAATCTGACACTGATACTTGGATTATAAATTCTAACCAGAGGACATTTCCTTTACATAAATAAACCAGCAAATGCTGCACAGACAACAGACCAAGCATCATCCAAGGAAAGAACTGACAAGGTAACAGTTCAAATATAATTGTTCAGGAAATTAAAAACTGTCTTACATGAATCCACAACAAAATGAAAGTAGAAAAAGGCTATGAAAAGAACATGCAGTAGAAAATGTGAATGTATGTTTGTAATGAACCATAATGTCCTTAATCACTGTATGTCTGTAATGTGCTGCATCAAAAAATAGGTAAAGTGAAATTATCTCCAATTTGGAACTATACCCCTACACGAATACTTACTGGATAGCACAATGAGCTCTCACTCTTTGAAAGTGAAAGTCAATTCTGGATACATTCTAAAATTACCTAAAAACACAAAGAGTTTTTTTTCTCAAGAGTTATGAATCCATTACATTCTACACAATGGAGAAAAATATCACTTACTTAAAGGAAAATCGTTTGACTCAGTGAGTGGTTTAAAAATTAAATGCACAGTTAGCACTGATTATGATTAGGTAGATTGCCTAAGAGTTATTCCATGACATCTTAGTAAATTAACATAACATCTTACTCAGGATCTACATGACTGGAATGGGAAACTGGAAATAAAACAATTTTGAGAAATACCTTTTGATCAACATGATCAGCATTAATTACAATAAGTCACCAGTAATATCTCCAGGTAGGTATCATATTTTATTTGTTATATTTGCCTATAACACCTACTTCTGTAACTTCCCACCCATTTCTCCTGCAATAAAATTCATGATACTCAAATTAAAATAGCAAAGCATAAGAGTTCCATTTAGATGGCATACAAAATGACATAAATTTGCATATTCAGAACCCAAATCACTTAGTGTTTATTTATATTCAATCAGTAAGTGTAACCAAGTCATTAACGGGTGACACAATTTAATGGCATCTCACATTTTTCATTAACCAGCCAGTGAATCACTTTCTTTAAGTATCATTAAAAATGTAACTCATAACTCTAAAAGCAAATTTTTAATTTGGTGATTTCTTCATTTTATGATCTATACTAATATCCCCAACATGGTATAAAGGAAAATAGAGCTTTGAGAGTGGATTCCACCATCCTCCTTCTGAATTAGACGTGATTAGTTGCAAATCTACACTCTGAATAAGTCACAGACAGCTAATCGATCTGACATCATCTTAAAAAGCATCTAATGAAATAAATGCCTTAAAGCTGAATTTGCAAATAACAATGCACATAAAACATGGTCGTTCTTATATTTTCTCAGTCATTCCTATGAAAGCAGGCTGTACCAACCCTGAAAGCTGTTTGCTACAAGATTTTAGAAACCAAGACATAATAGGGTGGGAGTTTGAGAGATGATCACAAACCCAGTCAACAGGGTTTGTATGAGAAGCTTTTGAATGTAGAATTGGGGTAACACAGTAAAAGAGTTTTCAGAAGTCAATTCCAGAATTTAGTCATTGAAGATTGTACCACAATGAACAAAGCTGTGTGTGTGTTGCCATAGTCTTACCAGACCGTAGAGGCTGCTTTTTCATTAGAGAGAGAAGTGACTGGTGGTGATTAAACCTGAGTGTGAAGTTGGCTAGTAGAGAGAAATTTGAAACCTTTGAATTCAATGTTAGAGGACAGGGAATTATTATAGATCCCAGAAAAGGGATAAGAGAGTGAATCTTAGAAGCGGATTTGCTTGTAGGTATTCTACAGCGATGCACTTATCTCCTCAGCTGGATTTTCCAGTTCCTGTGATTGGTAATGCTTTGTGCATTGGGAAGATATATAAAATACAATCAAAGCCAGCCTTCCACCTTCTCACCCATCCCAACACTGCCACCTATAATATGGCACAAAATTTTAAAATAATGAATTAGTTGTCAATTGGGCTAAATACCATCCAATTACCAGAATAATGTACAGCTCATACTGTAATAAAACTATGGTGCACACACAGGCAGGAGTAAACAAATATTTATTCTAAGAAAACCCCATAAAAGTCAAGGCAATCTGGGAATACTGTAGTGATTGTAATAAGGTCAGCCAGCTTGACCTAATGAATATGAACTCCCGGATTGGAGTTGTTAATCTGATCCAATCAAGGAGCTTTGACTGACAGGTAAAAAGGGAATGTCAGAGTTATTCCGGAATGATAGCTGACGCTGAAGAGGCAGTACTAAGGTCAAGGGCAGTGCATGTGTAATTAAAGAGTGAACTGGTGATGAGATGCTGGCCCCTGGAGGTATTTTGATGGCAATGAGAGTAAAGCATGATCCTGAAGAAACACATTCGCAATCATTGTCTCTGAGTTGGAGTAAACATTTCTTACATCAAGCCTTGACTCATTTGACCCTGCTATCAAGAACTGGGCCCAGTATGTGGAAAGAATGCATTATTTCTTCTGGGATAACGACATCATGGCAGACAAAAAAGCAATAAGGAATTTGCCTGACACCCGGCAGAGTGGCAACTTTTTCTATTATTCAAATACACATTTTCCAACAGGCACTGGACACTAAAACCTTTCAAGAATTGACAGACAAAGTTAAGGAATATAACCACTCCAGGCCTCCTCTAATTCTGGAGATGCTATCATTTTTACTTGGCAATTTGAGAACCATGGGGAATCCAAATCAGGATTTTTAACTATGTTGAGACAACTGGCAGAAATCTGTAACTTTGGTTTAATCCTAAATGAGATGCTTAGAGACAATTTGGTATGTGGGATTCATAATGTAACCATGCAAAAGTGCCTACTAGCTGAAGCCCAACAGGACTTCAGACAGGAGCTACAACTGGCATTTACACTGGAAAATGCAGCAAGTGGAGCATATGAATTGCAAGGTATTCCAATGTAAGTGGATACACTGAGCTTGGGAAACACCACCTGAGTGAAGGCAATTGCATATTCTCACTCAGCATATAATCTAGACAGAGGGACTCTAGGCCAGCCCACAGCAAAACCCCAAAACACAACCAAGCCTTGGCCAAACAGTTAAGATACTCTTCAAGACCCTGGCCAGCACTTCATTGTAATTGCTGCTGGTATGTGGACTCGAGGCTGCAAAAGAATCCTACCAAACCTAATTGCGTATGGTAACTCATAGGCCTGCATCCAGGAGATTTCCTACCCTGGAAAGTCGATTACGTCTGGCTGGAATTGTTAAATTTCTTAGCAACATCAAAGTGAGAACCAATCAAAATAAAAGTCTGGTTAAATGGTCACCTGGTTCTAATTGAAGTTGATACCAGCGTGATCACATCAATGATCACAGAACCAGTTTTACCAAAATTCTCATTAGACTGGTAGGCCACTGTTGGAATATTGCGTGCAATTCTGGTCTCCTTCCTATCGCAAAGATGCTGTGAAACTTAAAAGGTTAACAAGGATGTTACCAGGATTAGATGATTTGAGCTATAGGGTGAGGCTGAACAGGCTGGTGCTGTTTTCCCTGGAGTGTCGGAGGCTGAGGGGTGACCTTATAGAGGTTTATAAAATCATGAAGGGCACGGATAGGATAAATCAACAAAGTCTTTTCCCTGGAATGGAGGAGTCCAGAACTAGAGGTCATAGGTTTAGGGCGAGAGGGGAAAGATATAAAAGAGACCTAACAGGCAACTTTTTCTCACAGAGGGTGGTACATGTGTGGAATGAGCTGCCAGAGGAAGTGGTGAAGGCTAGTACAATTACAACATTTAAGAGGCATTTGGATGGGTATATTAATAGAAAGAGTTTGGAGGGATATGGGCAGGTCTTGGCAGGAGGGACTAGATTGGGTTGTGATATCTGGTCGGCATGGATGGGATGGACTGAAGGGTCTGTTTCTGTGCTGTGCATCTCTGACTCTATGACTCCAGACCTTAAGTTTGCAGAAGACCTCAGTTAGGTGAACCTATACTGGGGAACATTTACAGATTAAGGGTACAACTTTGGTTCTGGTCTCTTATGAACAGCTACCAGTTACCAGTAATTGTAGTAAAAGGCTTGGGTCCAAGCTTTATGACGTGAAATTGGTTTTGGGGAAGATTCATTTAGATAGGCAACCATTTTAAACTGAAAAATGTTAAGCCAGAGTGAAGTCCTAATTAAATACCCAGAAGTTTTTCAGGAAGATCTAGGGACTATCAAAGGATGCAAGGCCACCTTGCATGTTGACCAGGAAGGAATTCCATGATTCTGCAAGGCCCACCCTGTGCCATTTGCTTTTTGGGCAAAACTAGAGGCAGAAATCAGGACAATGGAAAGCAAACCAGCAAAACTAGTCCAGTGTGGAATTGACAGCACCTGTCGTACCAATTGTAAAATCTGATGGGTTGATTTGCATGGCTTTTAAAACAAATGATAAACCACTTTTCACATCTGGATAAATACCCAATGCCTCAGAGAGAGGGCTTATGTGCAAATCTGGCAGTGTGGACTATCCTTCACAAAGCTGGATGTGAGCCATACGTCCTTGCATGTATTTTTAGATGAAGATTCCCAGAAGTATGTTATATTTAATATCCATATGGCCGTCTCCCACTGCACTGGACTGCCATTTGCAGTATCATCAGCCAGTTCAATTTTTCAGCAGACGATGGAGAACATTTTACAAGGTCAACCTCAGGTCACCATTTTACCTGGATGACGTTCTGATAACAGGGAAAACTAATGAGGAACACTGGGAAAACTTAGATAAAGTTGTAAGATGTTTTTTCAAGGCAGACGCATACCTCCTAAGAAGGGAAAAATGGGTGCTCCAGGTACCCAAAGTGACTTACTTGGGCTCCAGAATTGACAACACCAGGTTACACCAGCTGGAAGATAAAGTGAAGGTGATCAAAGGTGCCCATCTCTCATGTCAGTACCAGAGCTTATGTCATTTCTTGGGCTGCTGAATTATTACAGAAAGCTCGTAATAACCTGGCTTCCATCCTGGCACCTTTGCATCAACTCGGGAAAAAGGGTCAGCCTTGGAAATGGTCGCATAGCTTTCAGGGAAGTGAACAAACAGCTATCATCCTCTAAAGTTGGCACACTATGATCCCAAGGGAAATCTGTACCGACATGCAATGCCTCCCTGTACAGCATTGGCGTGATATCAGCTCATAGGTGTCCCAATGGAGAGAAATGCTCAAAAGTAACTCACCAATGCTTTCCTCACATCCCCTAGCACCCAGAAAGGGAACAATAGCAAGTGAATTTTAAATCATACAACATATTTTTGAACATTTGAACATTCAAAGTTGGAGCAAGAGGTGGCTATTCAGTCCCTCAAACTCACTCTGCTAGTCAGGACTGATTTCATTGTAACTTCAAATTCACATTCCCTCCTAATCCTGACAACCTTTCACACTTTTTTTAAACAATAATATATTTAGCTCTGCCATAAAAAACATTCAGTGATTCTGCTTTCACCACCTTTTCAGGAATAGATTCTAAAAATATACGATCTTCTTTGAGAAAGAAATATTAATCTAATTCCTGTTATAAATGGATAATCCATCATTTTTAAACAAAAGTGACCACCTAGGTCTCAATTCCCCTAGAAGAAGAAGTATTGTCTCAATCAAGTCAACTTTTAATCTTCTAAATTGCAGAAAATACAAGCTTAGCCTGTCTGACATCTCCACTTTTAACAACTATTCTATCCCCATTCTTGGGTTTAGTCTAGAAACACTATTTTGGACTGCATCCAATGTTTAAAATGCAATCCTTATTTAAAATTGTATTACTTTTCCTTCATTGTCACTGGGTCAAATCCTGAAACTCCCTTTTGAACAGCAATACCCAGATTTGTGATTGTTCAGGAAGGTGGTTCACTATCATCTTCTCAACACCAAATAGGACAATAATTGGTGGGTTTGTCAGTGCTGAATGAAAGACATTTTTGAACTAATGGACTGAGGAATAACAGATGGAGAATAATTAGGATAAATGTGAGGTGCTGCATTTTGGAAAGGCAACAACTTTCTATTTGTCTTCTGAAACACTTGTTGTGTCTGCTTTCTATACATTTATTGTTCATTGGCACACTGCGCTAAAATAGACACTTTGTTCCAACACATTCATGCCTCCTGATCCCAATCTGACCTGGTCCCATTTGCCAGCATTTTGTCCATATCCCTGTGAACCCTTTAGATTAGATTAGATTACTTACAGCGTGGAAACAGGCCCTTTAGTCCAACAAGTCCACACCGACCCTTCAAAGCACACCCACCCAGACCCATTCCATTAAATTTACCCCTGCACCTAACACCATGGGCAATTTAGCACCTAACCTGCACATTTTCATTTTGGACTGTGGGAGAAAACCAGAGCACCCGAAGGAAATCCACGCAGACACGGGGAGAATGGGCAAACTCCGCACAGTCACCTGAGGCAGGAATTGAACCCGGGTCTCTAGCGCTGTGAGGCAGCAGTGCTAACCACTGTGTCTTCCTATTCATATACCCAATCACATGCCTTTCAGATGTTGTAATTATACCAGCCTCCACCACTTCCTCTGCCGTGAATGCAGACATGCACCACCTTCTGCATGAAATAGTTATCGCTAAGGTCCTTTTTAAATCATTCCATCAACCTTTAATTCACTGGTTGACGACTCGTTCTTCCACCTGTAGGTGGTTTCTTTTCCTCTTTCTTGGCATGAAGAAAATTTACAGAGAGAGAAGGAATTTAGTTTGTCACTTAAATGTTCTTTCACTTCTCCACTTGCAGAACAGAAGGAGAGGTTTTCTCCTTCATAGGCTGATTGTTTCTGCTATTTTGTCCAAATGCAAAGCTATAGCCACTCACCAATCAAGAAGTTGTTGTAATGCTGAATTGTCCTGAACACATCACAACTGGTTGAAAACTAATCAAAAGTCTGTCATTGGGCAATGCTACTCCTGAACACTTTGTCTTGGAGCAGAGGTGTCAATCATTCCTCACCTGATAAAGCCAATCTTGTAGATACAGCTCATAAACAGTTTAGTAACTCATTCTAAAATAAAAATGTAATATATTATTTCATTATTCCTCGTATATGTTCCCATTCTTAGGTACTCAGTTCAAAAAATGAAAATGACCTGTCTCAGGCAAAGTTCAGGAAGAAGAGCCCAGTGGGACCATTTTTGTTTGTCATTTATATAAATAATTTGGATGAGAATATCAAAAGCATGGTTAGTAAGTTTGAAGAAGACACCAAAATTGATGGTACAGTGGTCAGTAAAGAAGGTTGTTTAAGAGTACAAAGACATCTTGATTAATTGGGCCCTTGGGCTGATAAGTAGCAGATGGATTTTAATATGGATCAATGTGAGGAACTTATACAATTAGTGGTAAGACCGTGAGTAGTTTTGTTGAACAGAGAGAGCTAGGAGTTCAGGTACATAAGTCTTTGGAATTTGCACCCCATGTTGACAGGGCAGTTAAGAAGGCAACTGACAACAACTCACTAGAACAAAGGACCCAATAGCCAGCACAAGCCAAACTAACATAGTTTACAAAATACCATGCAAGGACTGCACAAAACACTATATAGGACAAACAGGAAGACAGCTAACAATCCGATTCCATGAACATCAGCTAGCCACAAAATGACACGACCAGCTATCCCTAGTAGCCATACACTCAGACAACCAGGAACATGAATTTGACTGAGAAAACACTACCATCATAGGACAAGCCAGACAGAGAACAGCCAGGGAATTCCTAGAGGCATGGCATTCATCCACAAACTCCATTAACAGACACATAGACCTGGACACCATATACAAACCACTACAGCTGAAACTGACACACGGAAGCGGCAAGAACATCCATCAACAGACACATCGACCTGGACCCCACATACAAACTACTACAGCTGAAACTGACACCCGGAAGCGGCAAGAACAAACCACTATAAATACCGGAAGAAACATCAAAGCAGCGCTTCACAGGAGGCTCCAATAGCACTGATGATGTTCCCTAGCCAGGGAACGAAACGTTTGCAGCAAAAACTTCCAGCTCGGCGAACAGAACCACAACAAAGGCATTTAACATGCTTGCCTTCATTACTCAGACCTTTGAATATTAAATGGGATGCCATGTTGGAGTAGTACAGGATGTTGACGAGGCCTCTTCTGGAGTACTGTGTGAAGTTCTGATTGCTTTGTCATAGGAAGGATATTGTTAAACCGGAGAAAGATCAAAACTAAGAGGCTTATTTTTCAGGTGAGAGGAAAAAGGTTTGCAAAGAACATGAGGGACAACATTTTTACACAGTGCATGGTTTGTGTGTGGAATGAGCTACCAGAGAAAGTGGTGGATGTAGGTACAGTTACAACATTCAAAAGACATTTGGATAAGGTTCATTAATAGGAAACATTTGGAGGTCTATGGGCCAAGCGCAGGGAGCTGGGACTAGTTTAGTTTGGGAAAAAGTTTGGCATGGACTGGTTGGACTGAGTAATCTGTTTCCATACATTATGACTCTGTGACCCTATGACTCTAGTGGAGTCAATAAAATGTGAAACACTGCATTAGCCAAGGGAGAGGTGAAGTAAACAAGACACAACATTTATGTTCTAGTAGATTCATTTTTAAGCAGCAGATAGATAATGGATGGAAACTAAGGCTCCAAGTTATCGGCAAGAATAAAGTTTCATGGGATTTGCCATAACTGGCAACTTCAGTGTTGGGTGTCCATCCCGAATTATCATTGAATGGCTTGTTAAACCATCTCAAAGCACAGTTAAGTGTCAACCACATTACTGTGGATCTGGAGTCCGTCCAGATGAGGATGGCAGATTTACATCCCTAAAGGAGAATAACAAACCACGTGAGTTACTAAAAACATTGATGATAGCTTCATAATCAATGATACTGAGAGCTTACAATTCTAGATTTTAAAAGTTAAACTTAAATTGCATTAGTTGCCATGGTGCGATTTGAACTCTTAGATTTGGTCCTCCAAACACTCACTGGTTAATTCACTCATGAGTGTCATTACCACAATGCTATCACCTCCCACAAAATGACATGCCCTTGCTTGTGTTGAATTAAGTGAAGCTTTTTTCTATTATGTGCATATTCCAAATATTTAATAGAAATGGAAATTGTCCCTCAAGGTGATTGGTTGATTTGAACGAAGTATGGCCATTAAAAAATGGAAAACTATAGGCTCCAACAAAGTATTAATCACTCTGACTCTTAAGGGCTTGGACTACTAACGCATTTGGATGCTAAAGCATGTTTTTGATTTGGAGAATTTCGTATTCTATTTATTTCCTTCATTTATACACTGTCAAACTGTAACAGTTAACTATAAAATATTCTTCACATTTCATAAAACATATTCAAGATGCGACAGAAAGAAAAAGGTTCAAAACATCGAATTCCTACTCTGGTTTTCCTCAGCTTCATGGTAAAATTGACAGAAGTCATTTGCAGCTCATTGGCATTAAATATGTATTAAACATTATTTAAGGAAACTTTCAGTGAAAGAATAAAATACTTTCTAGTGGACATTATACAATTTTGCAGCAATCAGCCCACTGCACCTGTATTATTGATCAGTTTATAATTATAACAATAAAGGAGACTTTGAAAAATTAATATTGCAAGCAGTCCTACACAGTAATTAAGGTTTTGCTTTCATCAATAGTTGACACAAAAACAATCTATTCAGCATGATTGATAACACTAATGTCAGAAGTGTGAACTGCGACCTCATAGTTTTATTAAACTTTGATCAGGAGTGGAGTTAATGAAGGGTTAGCAATCAACTGCAAGCGTTCAATGCTGTATCACACAATGAAAGAAAACTATGAATATTGACAGTAATTCAGAACTCGCCATTTAAAAATGAACTCATTTACTAATAGTGACAAATGTAGACTCCACTCTACATTATAAAATACATCCATGCTATAGGGCAATTCTGCATAAAGCCTCACTGAAGAGAACCCTAACCAAGGCCCAGCTGTGGTAGTGGGGCACCATAAATTTATCCCCATATCTCTTTTTACACATTCTAATTACACCAATGCAGTGAAATTGTTATATAATGGACTCCCTAGATCCTGTTACAAAAACAAAATACAACAAATGCTGGAAATCTCAAATAAAAACAGAAAATGTCAGAAATATTTAGCAGGCCTCACTGCATCCATGGAAATAATCTTTCTGGTCATAGTTTGGGTAGGTTGTCCAGTCCTTAAACTATCAGTGGCTCCACAAATTAGTCCTTAATATGACTTTTAAATGTACAAATTTGCTAACCACCTCTTTGGAAAGAACATCCACCCCACCAAAACCTGGCACTTAGTCACACCATTGGGAAATGATCTGTAGTGGAGTCATGTTGGGGAGCCACCCTAATACTGTTATCTGTTATTCCACTGCCAGTCCTGCCCGAGTGAATCCACCCATGATTTTCCACCCTGCCATCCAGAGATCAGTAAAATTTCACCTGTTAACTCAATTTCTGTATCTGCTGCCTGATCTGCTGAGTACGTCCAGCATTTTCTGCTCCTACCTCAGACTTCCACCTTCCACAGTGTTCTGCTTCTGCATATTGAATAGAATTGGTATGAGCCTCTGTAATACGAGGGAAGGTTCTCTGTTTAGTGACTGCAGTTTGAAACTGGGAATGTGTAATTACCAATGTAGGGTTGGCAAACAATTAATTGAGAGGTGGTGGTATCTTGTAGAGGTATGGCAGCTGCAGTGTTTGGAAATGGGGCAATGATGATGACTGGGAATGGAACAGCACCCATTAGGATGGGTACATTGTGATGATGGCAGACCACATTCGTTGAATACAGGACTGTGACATACGAATATACAAATAAGGAACAGGGTAGACAATTTGGCTCCTCAAACCTTCTCCACGCCACAATAAGGTCATAATCGATTTAACCAATGTCCCAAATCTATATTCTTGCTTATCTCCAAGAACCTTTGACTCTCTTGTTACTTAAGAATCTATCTACCATGTTTTCATAACATTCAATGACCTTGTTTTAACTGCTGTCTGGAGAACAGAGTTCCAAAGACTCACACAACTCCGAGAGAAATAAAAGCTTCTAATCTCCATGTTAAATGGAAACACCCTTATTTTTAAATTACACGACAAAGGGAAACATCTTCTCTGAATCCACCCTGTTGACTCCTCTCAGGATCTTAATTGTTTCAATAAGATCCATCTTCCATTCTTCTAAACTCGGATGGATAAAAGATATGTCTGACCAACATTTCCTGATAATGTAAGCCTCTCATATCCGAGGTGTCAATCAAGTGAACATCCTTTGAGCTACTTCTAATGCATTTATATCCTTTCTTAAATATGATCAATATAGTTCTCCAGATCTGATCTTACCTGTACCTACATGACTGTAGGAGAAATGCTGAAAGGACCATAGGAATAGGAGTACACCATTTCACCCCACAGGCATGTTCTGCCAAATGTGACTACAGCTGATTTGCAGCATCGCTCCATATCCCAGGCTTGGACCCAGTTCCCTTAAACCCTTTGGTTACATAAGATCTATCAATTCAGATTTAAAGTTAACGTTTGATCTATCCCCAATTGTTATTTGTGGAAGAAAGTTCCAACTTTTATATGTCATTAGATAATAACTTCACCTTGTCCATTATTGAAATTAGGCTGCAGGTGTCAGTGTGAGTTAAAAAAAAAATGCTTCAGGACTAGTTTAATTGAATGTCAATATGCTACAGGTTTGAAAAGATAGAATAGATTCTGGTCATGTAGTTTCAATGAGGTTTTTTGTTGACAATACCAAAGTTCTATTATTATGTCATTATGAATGCTTTGCTGTGGTTCAAAATCAATAATTATTTCAGTGAGGGGTTCTGAGTTCAAGATTACAGTTACAATATGATCAAAATAGTTCTCCAGATCTGATCTTGCCTGTACTTACATGACTGTAGGAGAAACAAACAAAGGGCCATAGGAATAGGAGCGCAGAACAGTAAAGGTTTAGCAGTATTTGGTGTGTGATCTGAAAATAATTTTCTTTGCTTTTAAAAGAAAGTAACAACTTGAGGAGAATCAAAAGCTTTGAATGTTTTCCTTTCTTTTAACTATGAACTCTTTATATACTCATGACTGCGGCCAAATTCCACCCCAACTCCATTCACAAATGTTTGCTGACCACACCATAATTGTAGGTTGATCTCAAACACTGACAAGATAGATTACAGGAAAAATATTGAATGCTTAGTGGTGTGGTGTAAAGATAACAATCTTTCCATCAATGTCACCAAATGAAGGAGCTGGACATTGACTTCAGGAAGTGGAGTGAAGGGCATGTCCCTGTCTCATCAATGGTACTGAGATGGAGATGGTTGAGAGCATCAGGTTCTGGAGTGATGATTACCAACACACTGTATTGCTCCACTCATGTCGACATGAAAGTCAAAAAAGCACAAAACCGCATCTATTTTCTCATGGCCTTAAGAAATTCAGCTTGTCCACAAAGTCTTACTAATTTTTATAGATGCACCATAGGAAGCACCCTATCTGGGTGCATCACACTGTGGCATGGTAACTGTTTTTTTCCCAAGACTACAAGAAACTACAGAGAGTCATGAACATAACTCAAACCAACACGCAAATCAGCCTTCCATCTATTGATTCAGTCTGTACTTCCTGCTGCCTCGGGAAAGCAAGCAACATCATCAAAGACCTCTCCCACCCCGGTTATACTCTCTTCTGACAAACAGAAGATATAAAAGCTTGAATACACGTATGAACAGATTCAAGGACAGCTTCTTCCCTGTTGTTATCAGACTTTTGAATGGACCTCTTAAATATTAATGTTGATATCTCTCTCTCTCTCTCTGCATCTTCTCTGCAGCTGTAATACTACATTCTGCACTCGGTTCTGTTAATGGATGTAGTTTGTATGGTACAATCTGCCCGTGGAGCACACAAAACAACACTTTTCACTGTACCTCAGTACATGTGACAATAATAAATCAAATCTAATCAAACCCATTGAGCAGTATCACAGGATTAAAATATTGCATATTTAAACCAATTTTCTTGTGCTTACCTTTTACCAAGGTTGATTTAATGAGTAGGCTAAAAGGCTAACTCAAATAACCCATCTCAAGAGTAATAGTCTGTGTTTGCTCTAGCAATATATTGTCATGCTGTGCTTTCTTCAATATTCACTGCATGGAGAGTTTCTCTCTGATCTCTAGTGTGTCATGCTCAATCTGCAGCAACACTGCCTTGCGCATCTGGAGGAAATGGCATCTCGAAGGGCTTTTGGCTGCATCTTTCTCACATGGAGGTTGTTCAGCAGCCGGTGGAAGTTGCTGCTGGTGCATCTGCTCCTCCTTCAGTTGTTTTATATCTTCATTGCACTGTGGCCGCAAAAATAATGACCGCTGCTGTGGTTGGATCCATTGGTCTCTGTTCGAACAAATCCATGTAGGGATCATGAGACATGCAAAGACTCCTTTTGTGAGCAGTCAGCATTCTCATTCCACGCAAATTACGATTTAACATAGTCCTGAATACAGTGGAATATGGAGGACTCAGATAAGCAGGATCCTGACTGATCTCTGTACAGTTCCCTGACTGACTTAATGCTGATTGCTAGACTGGATGTTCTGGATCTGCGACACTGTTTGTGACCCACTTGCTAGACTGTAATGATGTGGAATCGCTGACCCTAAATGCGCCACATGGCCAACTCACTGTATCCAAGACCCTGTATTGATGCTGGATTGTGCCAATGCCCCTGGCTGGTGATAGTTCCTTTTGATTCAATTGAAAGACTACTCCCTTTACGCTTTGAGACTGAGCTGTGCGATTGAAGCATATGCAGTCAGTTTGTCTTTAAATTGCTGGTACATGCTGTAGGTGTGACAGGTGACTACAGTAACATGTTCACCTCCATTTGACAGATCACTGCTGATAACCATGAGATGCTGTCTGGCTTTGTGCCTGTGCCAAACAGCAAGGAAAGACAAAGTACTATGAACCTGAAAGTTCTGAATGAGGTGGCAAATATCAAAAAAGGCAGGGCAGAAATGCTTTGAATATCATATCTTGTGAAGTGAGAAGGCAGAAACAAAGCAAGCAGAAAGACCTTGTTCCAATGCATGTTATGGATGTCTGGCCATTCATACAGAGTGGAGTGGCAGTAGTATGATAATGCCAGATGTCAGTGTGCTCCATAATGCAGTATTGAAGTGATGGACTGTACTATAAGTAAGGGCTTTTTCCCGAAACATCGATTTCACTGCTCCTTGGATGCTGCCTGAACTGCTGTGCTCTTCCAGCACCACTAATCCAGAATGTACTATAAGTTAGCCAAAGATGTGTGATGATGTTGTGGTGAGACTGGTGCATGTCTGAAGCAAACCTCTGTGTGCAGAGTGTGCAGCAGTCAGTGTTGATGACATGTGGTCAGAGATGTGGAAGACTCTGTCCAAAATGGAGATCACCAGAGCCAGAACAGCCAAGTATCCACTCTGACACTTCAGGAAGTCTCACAATCTGGTCTCTCTCCACCGTTTAGGAGAATAGCAATTGCACATAAATGAGGTGAGAATATGTAATAATGAGATGTTAAAAATGCAAATAGGCCTCTTGTTGCTCACCAGTGAGACTGTCATTCCACGCTCAAAAACGTGGGTAGAAACTTTTCTTTTGACACCAGGAAGCTGATTTCCCCAAACTCTCAATATTTTCCCAATGACTTGCCATTACCCATGTTGCACAAGGGCTGGAAAAATTCAGCCAGAGACTTTATTGGCATAGTTTTACCGTGGTTTGAGATGTAATTTTCCTGAGGACAATTCATCAAAATGTCACTTCAAAGGCAGGAGAATGAAAACATCACCTGTATTGGCAACATTCAAGGAATTCTGGGCCTTGGCAGATAAAAATCTTCTACATTATGACAATTTAGCTTTTTGTTAATTATGTATAAAATGTTGCTAAAATTCTATTTGATTCAGAAATACTGTTTATTTGTATTTTGTTAGGTCACGTACAATTGAGGATATCATATTTATAAATTAAAATTTGGAACTTAGATATTGAAGGAAAGGGGTTTTATATTTCAAAACCTCAAACACTTAGACCTTTTAAACAAGTCATTTTTCAGGTTTGTTCCTGGTATTTTAACTTCTAGCTTAACCTTTACGCTTGAGTTTCATCCCAATCTTATGTAATTCTCTGCAACATTTCTTGAAAGCGATTTGCTTATTAGTGCTTTTCATGTCTTGGTTCAAAGTCTGTGTAAATACTTTAATGTTATTGACTGGCTGGACAGATTAATGACATCACTGGAGCTTGGCACTTCAAATTCCCATTAAAGAATGCCACAATCAATTGCATGAGGAGAGAGTCAAAGTTCTCACTTTAGAGATTGTGAGATCATTCAGTGCAATTATCTTTGTGGTCAGCGGCAATCGTTTTTATCTTCACTTCTGACTGCAGAATCTGAGCCAATGAGCTCCACAAGGTTAATTAAATTTTCCCATAATCTTAGCTTTTCTGTTTTTGAATGTTTCTCATTGGGGTTACAAATTAGTACAATAGACTTCTCTCTTTTTCTACATCTGGAGAATGCTCAGTTTCCAGAGTAAAATAGGAAAGTGAGAGTGGAGACTCCACAGACTAGGTCTCCATATGGCATGCTGCATGCAGTCTCTAGAATGGAAGCAATTGTGTTTTTGTGATGTCTGAGTGTTGTTATCCTCAAGTACAAACAGGTAAATACCCAGGTAAAGTATAAAGGGATTTGTACTGTGATCCTCTTTGGACTTTATTGTTCCATGAAATCTTAGGGGCAATCTGGAGATAGAGTCTTATTGAGGAGAAACCTTCTCTTATTTGTGAGATGATCATCAGATCTTTCGATCTGATACTTGACATATCTCACAAGGTCAAAAGTCAATTTGTCTCTGTTCCCTGCAACAAAGTATTACAGAGCTTGGGGTTACGTTGGGACAACCATGATATAAAAGTGGTCTTGGTCAAAAAATACTTCAGCACACTAATCATTCAAATATCTGTTGATCTGCTTGGCACTTGAGGGTAGAGCTGACAGACAAAATAGTCCATTTATTTTAAATAACTAATGTTCTACATGCTGAAAGATGCTACTTGGCTGTTGTAACTTCAAAACCTTTAGGCTGGTGCTTCGGAAATCCTGATGTGTCAAAATGAAACATACAGAGTTTTTTGATTGTTGCCATTGTGATCTGCATGTCTGCTCCTTGGAGAGAAGGAAACCTCCACCATATAACTGATAAAGATGTGTGTACAAGGGAGCTACACTGGCACAATAAAGCACATCAATGACATGCTTAAGCATTGCTTTTATGACTCTACTCATTAATGGGGCTGTACAGTTTTCCTCAAAGTTCACGGTGATCTGTTGTGTTCTCCACAACACTATAAGGGTGTTGCCATTGGAGCCAGCATTACATGGCCACATCAGTAAAAGCAGGAAGGATGAATCCAAACTTCCTTTTGGTAGGGTTTCCTCAGACTCCACTTCCTTAAGGCAATCATTCCTTCATCTTTATGTTTCCAGTACTCTTCACCTCTCATTCATCTCTGATGTCCCATTTGAGTGCCCCTTTGGGCAATATTCTGCAATAATGAAAACAACTGTCAAAACCTTTCCATAACAACTTTTCCAATAACACATCCAATTAAACAAACAAAACTGAAATAATCACATTCTGTTTTGCCTGTTTTGGCCTAACGCTCCTCAGTGATTACAAGTTAGTTGCTGAAAGACTGCAGACTGTCATTGGGCATGACTGCAGGTCCTGTAGCCATACTAATATACTAGCCACTTTGTGGTAGTTTTCAAAATGTTCTCAATTACAGATGATGAGCTAGCTGTTTATTTGCTTTCGGTCTCCCTCCTTTTTTTGAATTAAGCTGTTATTAGGCTGTTATGTTGAGAGTTTTCTAATCCTCCATGAATTTTCCAGAACTTGGGACTCTTGGAAGTTATTACTAATACATCCATTAACTATTTAAGGAAACACTTACACATTTTTATATGTTTGCTCATTTATCCTGGCTTATTTTCTCCCCCTCTATGATTTTTAGTTCATATTTTGTTGTTTTAAAACTCTCCCAAATATTATTACTAATCTTTGCCACATTGTGTTTTTTTTCTTTCAATATGATACCATCCTTAACTTCTTTGATTAACCAGTTTATCTCTTTACTCGAATCCTTCTTCCTGACTGAGATATAGCTTAGACTAGCTGAGACTGAGACTGAGTCATTAAATATTTTCTTAAATGTGGACCATTATTCCTCAACCATTGTTTCTGCTTAACTCTTTTCCCAGTCCATTCCAGCCAACTCTGCCCTCATTTCTTTGTAAATATCCATATATATGTTTAGCACAGCCATTTCAGACTGAATTTTTTCACTCTCACAGTGAATAAGGAATTCTAACCTGTTATGGCCACTATTCCTAGGATCTTTTACTCTGAAATAATTTATTCACCTAGGCTCATCAAACACTGCCAGATTCAAAAGTGCCTGATCAATAGTTGGATCCATAATATATTTTGCAAGGACCTTGTCCCAAATACACTTCACAAATTTTTCCTCATGGCTACATCAGCCAGTTTGATTTTCCCAATATGAGCGAAGATTAAAGTCACCTGTGGTTAATGTACTGACCTTTCTAAATACCATAATTATCTCCTGATTCATTGTCTATCCTCCTGGACTGCGACTAGTAGGGGCTGTATGGACTATTCCCATCAATGCCTTTATCTCCTTGTCATTTCTTATCTCCACAGATGTGGATTCTATAACATCTGATTCAAGGTCATTTCTTGCTATTGCACTTACTCCATCTTGTACTAACAAGGCTACCCACAACTATGTCTGAAGTTTGGATTCCAGCTCCTAAACTTAGATCTGAAGTTGCTCAAGTTGCAAACACTTGCTACATATATGTTCAGTATAGATCACTTTGGCGCAACCTATCCCATGACCTGAAACTGGTGTCGTCTTTTAATTAACACTAGTATGCAGGCTTTTTAACACTTAAAGAATCCCCAATTTTTGCACTTTACAGTAATTTTTCTTCTTTTGGTCTTTTGAAAGTTACTTTTATTGAAATAAAGAAGCTGCTTGACATTAAAATGGCTAAGATGAATTACATCAGCATCCTTTCACAGCATCCTTTATATTCAAAGGCTTCCCTGGATATTTGTGAATTGCATTCATCCTTTTTGACTGAAAAATACCTGTAGAAGCCCTACAGCATGCAAACAGTGGAAACTGGATATTATAGCCTAATGACTGAAGCTATGAAACCAGGGCTAAAGCACATTGTGCAGAGATGGACTAATCAACCCACAGATAATTCTGAAGTACTCCTCAAGTTGTGGGCGGCACGGTGTCACAGTGGTTAGCACTGCTGTCTCACAGCGTCTGAGACCTGGGTTCAATTCCCGACTCAGGTGACTGAGTTTGGAGTTTGCACGTTCTCCCCGTGTCTGCGTGGGTTTCCTCCGGGTGCTCCGGTTTCCTCCCAGAGATGTGCGGGTCAGGTGAATTGGCCATGCTAAATTGCCTGTAGTGTTAGGTAAGGGGTAAAATGTAGGGGTATGGGTGGGTTTCGCTTCGGCGGGTCGGTGTGGACTTGTTGGGCCGAAGGGCCTGTTTCCACACTGTAAGTAATCTAATCAAGTATTCTAATCAAAATTAGAGAACAAATCATATGACCAGCAATCTTCCTTCATGTGATGAAAGGATTTTGAGGTGCACTGTTGTTGTTGCTGAACTGAGAATAAGCTGAAGCTGTTTCTTCCATCCCCCACCCTTTCTCCAACAGCCCAAAAGTTTTGAACCCTGTTTGTTGATCAAAATTAACCAGACATACTTATTGCAAACACAGACCTTTCAAAGCTATGGCTCAACACCACTGTCTCCAGAGGAACAACAAAATATTGGGCCATAAATTTAAATCTAGACACAAAGTCCACCAAGTGAATGTCTGTGCTGTACTTTTCTATGTTCTATGTTCTATGTCTGACTAGGAGAGTCACTGAGCCACTGACTTTATATTTTTTTAATTTAATGACTCAAATTTTATAACTCAATCCTCTATTCCTTATATAAATCCCATTGTGTGTGATTAGATACAGATTTTGTGGCAGTCAGAAAGTAATGTTAAATTTTTGTTTTACCCCAGTTTGATTTTAGTATAATTAAACTAACCCATTACTTGTTAGACTGAAGTAAGTGTCTTTTTTTAACTCATTCATGGGATGTGGACATTGCTGGCAAGGCCAGTATTTAATGTTAATCCCTTTTGCTCTGAAGAAGGTGACAGTGAGCTGCCTTCTTAAACAACTGCAATCCTTGGAGTGAAGGGACATTCACATTGCTGTTAGCAAAGGAGTCTCAGGTTTTTGACCAAGTGACAGTGAAGTCGTGGCAATATCGTTCCAAGTCAGGATAGTAGGCAATTTGGAGGGGGAACTTCCCAGGCTCATCCTTTGTAATCAGCACGTACACAGTTACATACACACACTGAAATGGCAAATACATTGTCTTAAAATGTTCATGAATACCCTATTACAACGAAATGAAACGTGGAAAAGGAGGGGAGCTATTCCATGCCCCCTGATCATAACACTGTTAATAGCTTTTATTGATAACATAATCTTGTATTGTTTTTCAGTTTCTTGCTACAGAAGGGGATAACTTATCTAGACTCACTTTGCTAAAGTATTTACTGACAGATGGATTTCAATAAAGATATATTCTTGCATAGAATCTAAGCTGAGCAACAGCTAATGAAATACGAAAGTTTGGAGCCAAGTGTGCTAAAATTATCAAAATATAATATTTGCATTGTAGCCTTTTGAAGACTATTAACTCATATTCACATTTGGAGTAAGATACATGTAAATAAATTACATGGTGAAAGCCAAACCAAAATCTGAAATTTGCTAATTAGATGTATTTCTTTTTTAAATTCATCTGTTCCATTCGACATAAGTTAGGTGTAGGTTAAAATGAAGAAAGCTGAACTTTCGAAATCAGGACACTTTAGCCAGCGTAATGGAGGCTCTGACAAGATGTCAAATAAAGTCGTCCTTGGCAAATAAAATTGCTTTTTAGAGGTAATCCTTCAGAAAATCAATGATGTGCCTGCATAAGAAATGTAGAATTATAATGAAGAGATGATATGATGCATGCAGTTATACCAAAATCAAGTTGTTCTGTGCAATGATGAAACAATAGTACATTGCCCTAGAACCTACCATCATGGAGGCAATGAATCATCAAATGGAAACAATGAATCACCAAGTGGCGATGGTGGCAGACCTTCCATCATTAAACTGTAACTGACTAATGGTCTCAAGAAATCTGATAGCAGGGAGCATCCTGTTACTGAAAGCATTGGCATATCGAGTCAAACAATTCGTTTCTCAAATAACCAACCTCTATTTTAGTTTAACAGCAACAATTTTCATGAACAGGAGTTGCTGAATATTTCCCATTTCAACATATAGTGGCATTTGTATAATCCATTCAACAGGGCAAGGTAAGGTAGCTCCACGCTGTGAAACCTAATCCTCAATATGGAACACAGAAATTGCTGGAAAAGCTAAGCAGGTCTGGAAAGATATCTGTGAAGAAAAATCAGAGTTAATGTTTCAGGTCCAGTGACCTTTCCTCAGAACCTAAAACAGACACAAAATGTTAACTCTGATTTCTCTGCACAGATGCTGCCAGACCTGCTGAGCTTTTCCAACAATTTCTGTTTTCGGTTCTGATTTACAGCATCTGCAGTTTTTTGGGTTTTACCTCAATATAATGATCCATCATTTATTAATATAAATTAACAATTAAACAGCCATGTTTTAAATAGAAGCTGGTTTCAACTCATACTTAATCAGCAGTGCAAGAAACCATTTTTGAAAATTTGGATAAATAAACTGTTTATAAACATTGCATTAGATATAAATGGAATCCTTTAAAGGATTAATGGTAAACATGACGTATGAATAAGTTCCCATTTCATACTGGTTTCTTAAGCCCCCCCCTCCCCATTTTAATGGCTCCACCATTGGCAGTATGCTTTCAGCTCAGGAGCCTAAGTTTTGGATTTGTATCTCAAATCTATCCACCTCCTTACCATTATTTCTTCTTCAAGATTCTCTTTTAAATATTTCTCTTTGTCCAAGCTTTCATCTCACTATATCTCCTTGATTTACAGCAGAAGATATGAGCAACATCAGCAACTTAGGAAGCAAACAACACAGTAAGATGTCCTATAGTTCTTCATGGGTGCATTATCAGACAAGATGTTAGACTTACTCACTTAAAGAGATAGCAAGACAGCTAAATAAAGGTCTGGTCAAAGAGAATGCTTTGATGGACTGTCCTAAAGGAGAAGAGTGAGAGAAACACAGAGACGTAGGGAGGCAGGGAAACGTAGGAAGGGCATTCCAGAGGAAAATGTCACAGTAAAGTTGTTTTGTTTAAATTAGTTGGAAGTCTTCGATTAAATGAGCTCAAACAATAAGTTTACAAGCCTGTTTCTCCTTATTCCAGAATGTTAAGAAGCAAGGAAGAAAACTTATGGATTGTCAACAATCATTTTGCGGGAGTGAATAAACAATAGGAAAGTGGTATTAGATTACAAACGTGATAATGTAGTGTCGCATCCAAACACACAAACACATTTTCACATGTACTCTTGAAAGGATGAGGTGGTCCTGTTATGAACCAAGCTTATATTACTATTAGACAATTCAGATCCCAGATGAATCTGGCTTGATAGATTATGCTGTATTTAAACTTAAACGCAGTGTGTCTACCACTGAAACATTAGCATACAAGGCTGTGAATTTAGTTTTAACAATGACATAAGTCTGTAACACTAAAGAAACAGTGAGTCTGAGCAACATGAACAGAGCGAAGGAGACCATCCCTGGGGTGAACAGTAGCAGTGGTAGCAGGATGAATGCATGAGGGGTGAGGCCTGGGGCAAGGTCAGTCCAAGCAGTGACAGCGGCAGCAGCAACAGAGTGAAGGAGAGTGGCAGCAGCAGAAGAGTGGGGTCAGTCAGAGCAAACATGGAGCTGAACCTAACGATAGAGATCCAGAGCTGATGGCATATCTCAAAAAGTAACCCAGGCTTGGCTGCTCTGGAAGCAATTTGCAGTCTGAGTGAATAGTGTCTGGAGAGACATAAAGTACTTTTTGCTGTTGTAGTGTGCCAGGAACAGAGAGCTAGAGTGAAAGACCTGAGTTTGGTGATGAGTGAATAAGGTAGTACAATCGGTTTCTGGAATATTGTCTGTAGTTAATAAGGTTGACTTCGTTGATAAGGTTTAAAATGGCAGAAGAACTTGCCCCCCTGGAATTCTCCTGCTGCAATATGTGGGAAATCAGGGACACTGGAAATGTTCCTGATTTCCCATATATTGCAGCAGGAGGAACAGATATGTGGAAAGATAATGGAAAAATGTGAAAACAATGGGTTTATTATGATGGGTAATTTTAACTTCCCTACATTGACTGGGGCTCACTCAGTTAGCTAGACTCTCATCTTCCACCCCAACCCATAATTTTATCATACAAACATTGAAAAAAATCTAAATGAGTAGGTGCAGTTTTTATAACAACCTAATAGTACTGTCACTGAAGGTAGTGGGGTGTAGTTCTTGTGGCCCATCACCTTTTAAATTCCTTACAAATAACCATGGCTTGAAGAGTGATGCCCTTCCCGGTCTAAGCATCGAGGCATGCATAAAGGCCATGGCTTTTGTTGTTAGCTTACCAGCCATCAGCTTCAAGCTCAACAATGTATGTCAAGGCTGTTTATCTTTAGAGGATTGAGTGAATCTCCTTCAAAGTGGAAGCCTGTTTCTTTTATGTCTTTCCTTATCACTCTTCCCATGGATGTGTGGTTTTAGCATTCTCACCGGTTCTACCCTGTACAATTCCCATACTGTGTTTCAAAGCAGCTACAAAATTAGATGCAACTTGTACTACAATCTCTTATCTTGACCTTGTCCTTTTTTTAAAAACAGTATATGCCTTTGTATGTTGTTGGGATGTTGTTTATCACTGTGACTTTGCCAGCTCAGAAGCCTGTTCCTTGACTACGCCTGCATTTGACATCACCTAACTCTCTTTCTATCTTGATGTTCTTACATTTGGAACAGAATCATTCACTCTTGAAAAGCAATGGGGAAGGTGGCAGGAGTCCAAGATAATTAGGCATGACAGCATCAGGAAGGTGCTACTGCCTTCCCATCTCCATTAGATTTATTTCTGATAGGGAAGGCCAAGGCTTGACCTTCCTGATGCAGCATCAATGGTCAATTAATGGATAGCGGTCACTTAGGATTCTTGTCGCACTGCAGGTGCAATTCCTTAGCTCCAGTTGGAATGAAAAGCAGTTGGCCACCCAACTAGCCAGAAATGTGGGCAGGCTGTCACTTTGGGGGAGCTGGTCCCTGGATCTGCACTAACTTGTACAAGAACATAGGATTGGACCTAGAGCAAAGGGTTAGCAGTTGAGATACCCTGTCCTGACCTTTGACCCTTCTGACCCCCTCCTCATGACCTCTAAATCCAGAAGCCATACGCTGTGCTGTGGGAGCCAGGTTCTGGAGCTGCCAATCTCTGATTGAATGGTAGCCGCAGCTGGACAGGATTTCTCACAACAGGGCCCTAATTCAGATAAAAGGCATGTGGACAGCCAATTGCCAGAAGATTCAGCAGGCATTTTTATTTAGCTAAGCTATAGATCTTCCTCTTCAAAACTTTCAGACTTAGTCTGGCTACAGGAAGATCATGCCCTCAGTGTCTCTTGTGTAAGATTCCTTCATTTCTACTTTTTATCTTTTCCCTTGGGTGAATAGCTACATGTTATAGATGTTTATCTTTCTCACAAATTTGCAATAGTTGGTATTCTATTCCTTAGATAAGTTACACTACCATGTTAACACACAGGAGTTGGGAATTAACATTATTTCTGCCGCAATGACATTTCATGAACCTGAAATTCAACTGCAGGATCCCCTTGATGCCGCTGTTTCCCTAGTGAACCAGACATGTTGTAGTTACCTTGATGTAGTTTTATGTTATCTTATTTCCCAACAGAGCAGTGGCAACAGTTGAGAGAGAGAAAAAAAATCATTTGGGAATCACTCACGGCAGTATAGAGTAATATTATTCTGAAGATTCAGTCCATCTACTCCCATCAACCACTTCAAGGTCGACGTAGAATCTTAGCTCTAGTCAGCAGCAATAACATCCTATTATTAAGGGTTAGCATCAACACTTAAACTGTTCCCCATTTTCATAGGAACAAGCATTAAGCAGGTTTTTTTAGTGAATATTCCATTGATCTATGATAACTACTTTTAAAGTCATTCACAACGTGCCTCATGCACACCTTTTGCAATGCTTCCTCTTTTTCTTTTGTAGCATTCTCAGATATTGGATTTAAGGAGAAACCAGACAATTAGGCAAGGGCAAAGGAATAGAAAAGTCTGTTCATTGGATGAGATAAACTCAGGTGAGAAGAAGCTCATGTGATGAATAGTAGATCCGTTGAGCTGAGTGGCTGTTTCTGTGCTGCACCTGCTATGTAATTCTTTGTAAATAGGAGAAAAGTATTAGATAGTAAATAGCCTGAACAATAAAGAAAAGCAAAATGTGCACACAAATGACTATAGTATAGATGCTTGAATATCATTATTACTAAATGTTTAGCCATAGTGGGAATCAATTATTGCCACTGCTTCCATTTGTGTAGAGTTAAATGCTTCATGTTGGCACGTCCTCCTCCAATGTGTCTGGCATTCCCTGTCATTGTGTTGTTTTCTCCTGTAGAAAAAGTGCATGAAGTTAATTGGCTACTGCAGTCTTCAGATCCTGCAGTCATAATCAGCCAGGATTTGTGGAATCGATGGTAATAATGATAGGTGTCAGAGAGCAAGAACCTAGATTATGAGACTACAGTGCATTGCCAGATGCCAGACATTTCATATAAGTACTGCCAATTGACTTTGCTTCTGGGAAAAGGACCATGTGATGCCCTTCATGTGGAGTTAAGTACTGAATATTGGCACATCTTCTTCCAGAATGTTTGGCATTTTAAAAATGACTTTGATTTACTGAAGAATCCCTAGTCATGGCAGCTCATGTATTTTTTTCCCTAAGGGCTTAGTCTAAGATTTAATGTAAAACACCGAGTGAAGAAGATTTTACATCAACTTTAAATGGATTTTCTATTGTGATGATTATAAATCACTCAAAAAGGTAATATAATGTACTTGGGAATATTGTGAGGTTATTTTTTGCTATGCACTGAATTGCATCAAGCTAGTAAAGGTGGCTTTATAGGCTGGAGAGGAGGGGTGAGGAAGTTTGAGAATTATATATCAAATTATGCCTGCTGACACATTCCCGTGTCCAAGAGATTCTGTTTGAGCTTAGCTGTCCTGGAAACCAGCAATTTGTTTCACGGAGGTGAGCAGACAATGAGGGCAAACAGTAGGGCTCATTTCTGGAATCAATGGTAGTAATCCCAATGTATAATTTATGATGGGCCCCTATTACTGTACAGCCAAACAGGACTCAGGTGACAGGGCAAAGCGCCCATTCATGTCTCCTCTCAATCCTTTACCTATGAAGCTATGGTTGTGACCACAAACAATCCAGTGGAGATGTACGTGAAACAACAGTGATTTTTCTTCATTTTTACATGTTCAGCATCTTTCAGAAACCCCACCCATTTTGATGTCCCACTGCAATCCCCTTCCTGCCTCAGTAGTGCCCAACTGTTCTAGTGGGGATAACAGTATTGCAGGTCGCCTCATCAGGTTTCATTCCTGAGGGACAGTCGGAAATCCTTAACTGGGGGAAAATGCAGAGGTAGCTCGTTAGTGGTTTGCCACTTAGGTGCTTTTACCTGTCAATGTATATCTAACTGTTGAAGGATCAGGACCCAAATTTATTCCCTGTTTTTGAAAGGCTAGAAGATTCTACCGAATGAGTCAGCAATCTTCTCTGTTCTTCAGTTGAGGATGCTCTTCGCTGAGGTTATTAAACCTCTCCTGACATTACAAAGAGATTCTCCAGTTCAGAAAATGCCATCCACAGCCACAGCCATCTCCTTCCACATGACTCACATATCTGATGGCCTTCTGCCCAGTACTCCAACAGTGGGCCAGTTTGACTTTCATTTCAATCTCTCCAAATTTAGAAGACAAACTTACTCTTAAAACTAAAAACATTTCTGATTTCCATTCAGCACTTTCAATCAGGCTGTTGCATCTTTACTTCACATTACCTAGATTTCTAGGGTTGTTTCAGCCCATCTGTTCTCTACTAACAGTGGTCATATACTCTTGCCTTGCTATATTATCTGAAATGTATAAAATTTGAACAGGACTGAACAGACTAAATGCAGAGCATGTTTGCCTTGGTTGAGGAGACTAGAACCAGAGGCGCAGTCTCAGGATACAGAGTGGTCTATTTAGGACTGTGATGAGGAAAGATTACTTCACTCAAAGGGTAGGGGACTTGTAGAATTCTCAACCACAGAAGGTTGAGGAGGTCAAGTCACAGAATATGTTCAAGACATAGATAGATTTTTAGATTTTAAATTCATTAAGGGTTATGGGGAGAGAATGGGAATATGGCAGAGAGATAAAGGATCAGCCATGATCATATTGAATGGCAGAGCAGGGTTGAAGGGCTGAATGGCCTACTCCTAGTTTCTAAATTTCTATGATTTAAATTAGCTAACCCAGAAAGTTCTGACAGAGAACAGCTTCCTCTGTTTTCCGTAAGCATATGTCCAGCACCACTTACAGAATGAATGGGCCCTCAGGAATTTTCAGGCCATTCTTATTAGCCTATGTCAATCTTTGATATTTTTTCCTAATTTCATTTTCTATTTTAAGTACCAAATACAGGCATCATAAAACAGTAAACAAATGAAGTAAATTCCGGTAGGAAAATGCTGGTGATCCTTTGATCTTTCCTTCCCCGTAAGGGATAAGTTTTCATTTTCACAATGCTGATAGGGAGTCTCGCCCATCAGAAACACATTTCAGAGGTTTGGCCTCATGTTGTGCCTGATTTTCCAACTGCTAATTTCAATGGTCAGATAATAATGTGCAGCCCTTTCCTAATTTTCTGCTATGCACTAGTGAGGAGCAAGTTCTCTGCCAGCATCATAAAGTTAGAAAATTATCCCTTCATTTGCACCTTTTTCATCTTGGGAAATTTAAAAACAAGGAGAAAAATCTAAATTAAAATGCAAAGTACAAAAGCAGGATCTTAGGATTATGACTTTAAAATGTTAAGTAAGAGAAAGGAAGTGACTGAGAAGGCTTCAAACCCTTAGAAGTAATATATCAAAAAGAATGAATGACTGAAAAGCATATTTAAACATATTATATTTAAGCATGTAGGGTCCATAGGGATTGCACTGTCAAACATTAAATCAGCGTATGAGGTTCTGTAACTGAAATACAACAGTTAAAATTGATGAAAAAATGTCAAAGATCAACAAGGAGTGAATATTACCATCAAGCTGACATAATCAAATTACAAAACAATTTTGATGTATTTTTATTTTGTTTCACTGCGCGTATTTGCAGTAGTGGATATTTTTGTCCAAACAACAAGCACTGGTAGCATCATGCTTTGTAATGATTCACCAGGATGATTACATTTAGAATTGAATTTATTGAAAGTAGTTGGTATATTGTTTAAAGTTATTTATTTTAATGAATAATTTTAAATCCTGTGTATTCACAATAAAACATTCTTACAATTAACTGTGGTAATAATGGAGAGGAATGCAAAAGCATACAATATCAAATATTGGAAATCTACAATCTGAAGGAACTGAATTAACTCAAAGCTGATGATGAAATACCGGAGGTGAATGCTAAAGTTGATCTAGCTCCCAATAATGTCTTTACCATTAAAGGTTCAAATAACATTGAAAAACCTGAATGTCCATTTCCTTTGCAGTTTTTGTAAGTGTTGTTGATGATATGAGGCCCTGTTTAAAAATTGGTTGAAGTCATGGAATAAAAGTTAAATAGGACAGATGAAAAGTGAAAGGAAGCTAAAAAATAAATAAGCAAAGTAGAAAGAAGTTTCATGTGGTAGAAATGGACAGTATTTACTTGGTTTTCTGCACTTAAAAACTGTAAATGACTTCAACAACGGTATTACTCAGAAAATTTAATTTAGAACTGAATTTTTAAATGTGTTTGGTATGTTGATTAAAGTTATTTAATTTAATGAATAATTTTAAATCCTGTGTATTCACAATAAAACATTCTTTACAACTAACTGTGATAATAATGGGGATGGATGCAAAAGCATACAATATCAGATATTAGAAATCTACAATGAACACCAACAAACAACTCTAAAATACTCAACAGGTCGGGAAGTACATCTCTGACATATCGTCACGTACAGTTCTGATGAAAAGACATTGACCTGTAACTTGCGGCAGAACGTTACCACATTTTGGAAAAATATTAGTTTAATCGAGAATCACAGCTCTGCCTCTCGTGAGCTTGAGAGAGTTTTCTCAACCTATCGTCCCAAACTCAGTGTATCTTTGATGCCCTTGTCCAATGCTTGCTCCCTTCTCCCACTTACTGTCATCAGAAATACTCATCAATGCTGAGATGTGCTGGTGCCTACAATTTTAAAAGGCTATTGTGCACCAAATCAAGCACTGGCAGCCTCAGCATGAGTGAGAAGGGTAAACTGGTGGATAGATTGATCTGGAGGAGGGCCATCACTGCTTATTCACTCATTCAGGTCACCATGCCCACACATGCACCAGCACTAACAGCAATGCCACCCACTTTTACCCCAACCAATCCTTCTGTTTCTCTCATTCCAAGATAAGACAGGACTGAGATGACCACAGTGGTTGGTGGGCTATGAGATATTTACCATCTCACTCTTGATGAGGAGAGGAACTTGGTATGGCCCAGCCAGGACTGGGACTGCTCCTGTGGAAATGTTGAAATCTCTATGTCCCAGCAACCAAGTAAGACATATTGCCTCATGTCATGCTACTCTCTCATTGTTTCATTGTCCATTTAATATTAGCATGCCACAATTTCGACTCTAGGGTGCAACGTCATCACTTTTACTTTCTGCAGACTGCAGCAGCATGTCCATTCTGTCTGCTGTCAAGAAGTCTGCCTCACAAAGAATTCAGCACGGGTGTCTCAGAGGAATCATCAGCTGCCTCCTGATCCTCTCACAAGCTCAGATGCTGACACCTTGGAGAATATTTTCTCTAGATAATAATTGGGAAAATTTGCTGGGGAGAACTTCACTTCCATATCTCCACAGATGGCCAAGGAAGAAACAGTCCTGTCACTGACACTCGAAGAACTGCCAGAAAGCAGGCACTTTCGTAGCCCCAGGCAGAAGAGGGCCTTGTCGTGTCTGGGACTTCGTCAAGCAGACATTGAGTAACAGGCAGGTTAGTCACAGGCATTGGGCAAACAGATACAAGGTTAGCAGGACTGCAGTGGGATGGTTGGGAGCCGGTTGCCTCAGGCACAAGAGCACCGGGCTGCCTCCATGGTGGACCGAGGTCCAACACACTCAGACTCTGCTGGGTTTACGCACAGACCTGGACCCCATCACTCTAGCCCATGGTACTTAGCATCAATAGCAAAGCAAGAGGGGGACAAAGCCTCACCTTGGCCACACTTCACATACCACTCCTCACAAGGTGACAGTAGGTACCCAGGCCAAGGAGGAAAAACATGCAAACACCACTCCCCCACCCACTCCCACTCCAAACACAGAAGTCTTCTCTCAGAACACTGCCTTCCACCTCCACACTGCCTGCCACCCTCAGCCAAGTGGGAGGACTGGTTGAGGAAGGGGCATTTACCTCTGGGCTGAACACATGTCTGGGCCCTTGAGATAAAAATAAATCACTAGGTTTACGAAACCAAACCTTCAAGGTCAAAGGGCTCCAGTAAGGGACAGGCTCCCAACCCTACAGCTGTGGGATGCAGGACAATACTAAGACATAGCAGAAGGGAAGGAATGAAAATAAACTTCTGAGAGCACACGTGTGGCATGTTTGAAACATCACTTTAAATACGTACTTACATGAGTAAATGTATGTTTTATTTTGACTATCATCTGAATGTGCACGGCTGCGAGAGTAAAGTTACAGGTCTCACCCACTCTTAGGGTTCCTCCGTGTTCCATGGTCCAAGGTGTGACCTGAGCAGCTTTGGTACCATGTCCAAGCAGTGGTTAAATCACAGGGAACTGCTACTTTGACAACTATAGTTCATCTTTCCAGGTAGACAAATGGAGTTATTGGATGACAGGCATTAATGAGATTCAGTTGGATTTTTTTATGATATGGTCAGGAGTGACTGGGACAAGGATTTGAACTGCATTTGATAGGCTAATGCTTCAGGTTCCCAAAGCATGTAACGTTTGCAGGTGTGTTTCAGCTTCAGGGTATGAGTATCTGTGTGATGTTGCTGCCTTTTGAAGGGTCTCATATTGATCAAACTTGAAACCCCTTCCCTCACAGAACAAATCACATAGCCCATCCACTCAGGGTGTGGTCAGAGCGACTTTCATTTCCATTGACCACTTGTTATTTACAGCATGATGGAAGGCAACAAATGTCATACCTCCAATAGAAAATGTCAGGCTCTGTTTCTCTGTTTTGGTGTAACTTTGCTTTCCCAATAGATTGTCCCTTCAATCCCATAGGCTTTTATGCAAGGAATGGACGGATGTGGATCACAGGCAGGCAGAAGGGATTAATTTAGGTATTATGTTCGGCACAACATTGTGAAACAAAGGACCCTTCCTGTGCTGTACTGTTCTCTGTTCTTCCTCAAGGCCCCATTCAATCCAATTATCTGTGTCTTTATCTGCCCACTTTACCACGCCCCTCTGCTAACCCCAGGCATATCGCACACTTGGTATGTAAAGTAGGTCGTACAGAACACCTTGATGCCAGCGCATGCAATCACTGCCCATGAAATAGGAGCCATTGGTGCCAACTATTGAAGATAGACATCCACAGGAGCAATCAGTGAGCTGCAGTCACCTGGTGTCTGCTGTGACTTTTAGCTCAAGAATTCTGCATAGTTAGTTTTGATTAGATAGGTGGTAGAGTAGGAGATTGTATATTAGAGAAGAGACTTGTTAATAATGATAATTTGGAGGTGCTGGTGTTGGACTGGGGTGTGCAAAGTTAAAAATCACACAACACCAGGTTATAGTCCAACAGTTTTATTTGGAAGCACTAGATTTTGGAGCGCTGCTCCTTCATCAGGTGGTTGTGGAAGATAAGATTGTAAGACACAGGACTGTGTCTTACAATCTTGCACTCCACAACCACCTGATGAAGGAGCAGCGCTCTAAAAGCTAGTGCTCCCAAATAAACCTGTTGAACTATAACCTGGCATTGTGTGATTTTTAACAATATAAAAGTGCAAATATAAAGCTACACCAAATTAACTAAATGGCAAATTAGCTTTGGAAAATGAATAAGAAACAATTTTTAGAAATTAAAAGGTTTCACCTAATATACATGTTGGATGAGATGCAATTGGATACTCACTGTTCAACACAGCAAGTTGCAAACTTAATTAATTTGTGTGACATACTATAATTAGGTTCATAAGTGGAGTGTTAATGATCATATGCACTGGGAATAGATTTTTAATTTACGTAATAAGTTAGACTGATACATTCCCATTGCATAATAATTAATCCCTTAAAGTGATATATTGTAAATTTAATGCACGAACACATTTGTTATTAACTAATGAATGGGAATGCAAAGAAATCTGATAACTGCAGTTAGAGTTAATATAACAACAAGCCTGTAGAAGAATTAATTATTACCAGTGAATCACTCAATTGACAAATGTCAGAGTGTAATTGTTTCAGAAATGAAAGAAAGTTAGCCAGAAACTGCAAAGAGAGTAAATCAGTAAAAGGCTTCTGCACTGAAAATGCCATCGCACATAGAAAAGAAAGAAAGTAAGTTGTATGCCTTGATGGGCCAGAGTATCAAAGTGAGACACGCTGCTTACAGAACCACTGCATAGTTCTTTCTTTTTAAACTATTAAGCTTTGTGGGGTCACTTGCTGGCTGCAATAAATATCTTCACAATTGATAACTCCCTGCTTTTAAAATGTAGTTTCCCATCTGCACACTTTAGTAACATGGCTTTCATCCTTTGCAGACAGCATAGGTATATCAATTATAATTGGTAATGTCAAAATATAATTGCTTTGCTGATTTAGACCAATAGCTATTTTTATATACATTTGCTTAATGTCTCTTAGTCATGTTATCAATTTTTAATGAAGCAGTCAATGATTATCAGAATGCTGCAGTCATGTTTTACTTATTTACAAAATATAAAATTTCAGGACCACAGATCTTCAGAGATTGCATTTCCTTGATAATGGAAAAAGCTCTGAATTTTGCAATTTATGCATTTGCTATGCATGTTCAATTAAATAATTTAATACACTTAAAATGCAGTCACCGTTGTTTCTTATTAAAAGTTAAAATATTTATTTGGACGGAAATTAAAAGTTGCACTCTTGAATAGGGATACATTAGCAGTCAAAAAGAGTTAGTTTGCTAAGGAAACTGAAGTTTTGAACCTGAGCTACTCCTCAAGTTACATTGCCCTTCATCGGCCTCCAACTTGGTGTGCCTTAATTAATGCAGCTAACGTGAATGGTGTAAATGCAAGAAATGTACATTATTTGAGCTTTATGGATATGTTAACATCTTACTCACTTGATACAGTTTGTTTTCTCTGTTACCCTTGCTGAAAATGATTGAAATCCCCACTGTCTGCATACAACAAAGCCAATTAAAATTACTCTGGATCTTCGTGGTCAGAATCTTCCTCTCCTTGGTGTGGCAGAAGCAAAGGAAAGTTGGAAAAACGTACAGGGAATGAAAAAAATCAGAATCTCAAAGTTGAGAATATTTTTCATGATTTTCTCTTGAATGGTGACTTCTGAATCTCACCATTGAAAGCTATTTTATTTCAAGGCATTTCTATCTCATCAATACCCCCACTTATGTTATTTAAACATTACATTTTCTTCCTGAGAAACTAGATGGTGAGAATTCCTGACATGTAAATAAGGGTGAGAACATACGTGAAGGCTTTGCCGATGAATCCTCTGAGGGTTCAGCGGCCTCCTCCTCCTTGACTCAAGCTGCAATTTGGGTCCGAACTCTCATCATCTGCTGGTCTGTGGCAAAAATGACTGCCCTCCTCTCTGCTACCTTGTCCACCAGCACATCCAGACCCCCGTCTATGAGGTAAGGTATGAGAATTTATCTGTGCCATAAAAATCGAGCATCTGTGTGAGGTCCAGCTTCTAGCGCAACTTCTGAAGTCAGTTGCAGATGGCAGGAGATATGGAAATGGTTGCCTTTGCCAGAATGTCCCAGCATTGGTGAGCATTTCAGCCTATCCTGCCACACGATTCTGTGAGATGGCACCCATGAACTTGGTTGCATAATTAATGAGGGGAAGCGTACAAGATTGCAAGAGATAAATCATTCCTAGCCACTGCTGTCTAGACACCAGAATTTCATTTAACTGAAAATGGGAAAATCTGACTCACTGTTATGAATTAACAAACTTTAGCAAAAGTGATTTAAAAGTAGAATAAAACTAAATGTTATGTCAATTTAAATCTACATTTATTATAATCTCATATCTGAATGATCTGTACATTTTTTAAATCATTATTTTGCCCAATACAGAATATTTCCTCCTAAACAATCCTGCGTCTCCTTCTCAACAGGAAAACTATCTTACTTTTTTAAATTCCCTTGGCAGGTAAGGATAATTCCGGACTCCTCTTCTTCTGTAACCTAATTTGTTCATCCACCCCAATTGACCTATAATGATGTGCTAGTTGAATTTATCGATTTTCTTTTCTTCAAAATTGAGTCTATCTGCCTGGCTACCTTAGATTCCAACACAACCCTTTCAGGATTCTCATCTCAGCCCTGACCCCAATCACACTGCACTGTGTGACATTGGTTCCATCTCTCCCGTGTTCCTCATCAAAATCATCTGTACAAAATCATCCACCTGCTCCTCAACTTGTTCTTGACTCAGTTCTTGACCCTTAAAATAAGCTGATTGATCACTGACATCATTAACAGCTCCTTTTTTCACAGGTATTGCTCTCCTTAAAAATTATCGAGTTCAATTTTAATCGGGCAAGGCAATAGTTATTTTGGAGTGGATAGTTTCCCAACTCCTTTCTTGCCCTAATGTAATCCACTATAATCTTATAAAAATGACATTGAATATCAAATTGATTGGTCAATAGCTTGATAAAAGGGATAAGTCAAGAGGAGTTCTTAAAGAAACAGAGTGGGATGGAAAGGAAAAGCTGTTGAAGGAAGCAATTTCAGAGTATTGATCCTAAGTAACTGAGGCACAACCAATAATGTCAGAGGAAGGTGGTTACAGTCGGAGGAAGGTGGTTACAGTTGGAAGTTGCAATGGGAGAGCAGCCTAAAATCAGAAACAGATTTAAATAAAAGGGTGGGAATTTTAAAAAGACACATAGTGAAGCTCATTGATCCATTGCACATTAGTGCAAACAGAAAAGAAAGATGAGGGTAAGAACATGGAAATAAGAGGGTGGAATCCTGTTGAGGCCTGTATGATGTGGACTATGGCAAACAATTTGGAAGAATCGCATAACAAGTCCCGTGAAGTTTACTTCAACATTGTAAGCAACTGGCTGCATTTTCCAACTAATTTCCGAGTGCTGAGCTCAATTTCTTGCGAGACAGCAGGTAGATGCTATGAACGGAGATTGTTAACTGCCTCATTAACACCTATCATTATTTATCAGAACTCATCTCCAGGAACAGTTTTCATTCAGGTAATGTCATCACCGTTACATTCTTAGAGGTGTATGCTCTCTGTCTTGTGCACCTGCTACATTGGGAGGGCCAGGTGCATAAAAAGGCTGGTTATTGTGGGACAAGTATGACCCACAGTGACCATGGCTGCTTTCTGACTGATACCCATGTTTGCCTGTATGTGATAGTGTACAGTGGGCATTGGAGATAGTTTAGCAGTCATTTAGGATGGGATGTGGCCAAGGATAGGTTGGTTGCGTGGCCTAGTTATTAGCAACTGGGGCAAGTAAGTGGAGCTTTATGTGTGAGGAAGTGTCAGCTATTGTCATAAGCACTATGATTTTGAGGCTGCTATACCATTACATTGATGTTGAAGGGCAAGATTTAAAGATGACGTAGGAACCAAGAATTCTGGTCTACTTGGGGAAATCCAGTGATTGGTGAGTTCTTCCAGCTTTGGCGAATGGGACAATCAGGCTAGCATCAAGCAAGAGGTGCATCATAGGTTTGGAGTGGGTAGTCAATGAGGCAAGTTGGACACGATATGGTGAGAATGCTCACTAGCCCTCACCTCTATCAAACCCAATGAGATTGTCACTTAGCCAAAACGTTGTAAGATTCAGCCTGGCATTACAGCTGAGCTCCTAGGTGTTAGAAGAAAGCCTTCTTATTAAACAAAAAGTAAGGGATTCACCATAAATATGGATAAAAACAGAAATTGATCTACATTCACAAATGGTGCAATTTAAGGCTGAGAGGAACTGTTAGCAATTATTTTAATCTTTGGAAATAGCAATTTCATTGTAACTTCCCATCATCACCTATTTTACAACATTTGCAAAAGTTAAGCTCTTTCATACTGATTGAAATAGCACTTGCCTTAATGTTTCGAGCTCTGTACCTTCTTATGTGAATAAATAGCTGAAGTGGAAAGAAACAGTTGGAAGATAGTGACAAATTAATTCCGAAAGGGAATTGAGGCAGAACATCACTAGCTGAAAGCAGTAAGAATGTGAAACTTGTCATCACAAGTTGAGGTAGATAGAATCAATGTTTTTTTTTAAGGGGCAACTAGATTAAAGTGTGAGGGAGAAAGGGTTGAATGAATACAGTTAGCAATAGATAATAAAGTGTCGGAAGGAGACTAATCCTTTGCATATGCACAGGTACAGCCCAATTTGGCTGAATCTTCTATTTCTGAGCCAATATAATCAAATGAAAACTCTGAAAATGTTCAGTGATTTAATTATTAGTGTGGATTCTCTTTCAAAACCTTAGAAGAGTGAAATAGATTCAAAATGTACAGAAAAAGAAATAAAGGGAAATAAAATTGGATTTAAGGCGGCACGGTGGCACAGTGGTTAGCACTGCTGCCTCACAGCGCCAGGGACCTGGGTTCAATTCCCGCCTCAGGCGACTGACTGTGTGGAGTTTGCACGTTCTCCCCGTGTCTGCGTGGGTTTCCTCCGGGTGCTCCGGTTTCCTCCCACAGTCCAAAGATGTGTGGGCCAGGTGAATTGGCCATGCTAAATTGCCCGTAGTGTTAGGTTAGGGGTATGGGTGGGTTGTGCTTAGGCAGGTCGGTGTGGACTTGTTGGGCCAAAGGGCCTGTTTCCACACTGTAAGTAATCTAAAGAGGGTTTAAAAAAAAGACACAGATGTTTTAGGGTGGAATCCTCCAAGCATCTAAACAATGTGGCCTTCAGCAACAAAGTTGGAAGAATTGTATGAGATGGGCAGTGAGCAACTTCCAATAGTCAAGAGCAAAATGTCCCATTTTACAATCAAAAGTTGAATTATGAGATGAGATTTGCACTTATGAGAGATGACAGGGCTGTTTGCATACATTAGTATGCATAATGGAGAACCTTAAAGCATTCTCTAAGTATGTGAGGAAAAAAAGGATGACTAGTATAGGAATAAGGCCAGTCAAAGACAGAGTGGGAATTCATGTGTGGACCCTGTGGAAATCGGAAAGATGCTAAATGAATATTTTTCATTGATTTTCACTCAGGAAATGGAGAATATTGTAGAGGAGAAGAATGAGATACGAGATAAAGAGACTAGAAAGTATAGAGTTTACTAAGGAAGAGATGTTGCCAATTCTAGAAGGAGTGAAAGTAGGCAAGTCCGCTGGGTTGGATGAGATTTGTCCAAGGATTCTCTGGGAAGTCAGGGAGGAGGTGTTGGAGCTTTTGGCTTTGATCTTGGAGTTGTCATTGTCTACAGGTTTAGTATCAGAGGACTGGTGGATTGAAAATGTTGTGCCCTTGTTCAAGAAGAACAGTAGAGATGAATCAAGTAATTATAGACCAGTGAGCCATACATCTGTTGTAGGAATGGTTTTGGAAAGGATTATAAGGTATAGAATTATGATCATCTTGCAAGCAACAATTTAATTGCAGATGGTCAACATGTTTTCGTCAAGGCCAGATCATGTCTCACAAACTCATTGAATCTTTTGAGAAGGTGACCAAGCGTGTGGATGAGGGTAGGACAGTTGACGTAGTCTGCATGGACTTCAGTAAAGCCTTTGATAAGGTTCCACCTGGTAGGCTGTTTGAGAAAATGCAGAGGCATGGGATTGAGGGTGATTTAGCAGTTTGGATTAGAAACTGGCTTTCTGTAAGAGAGAAGCAGGTGGTGGTTGATGGAAAATATTCAGCTGGAGTTCGGTTACTAGTGGTGTGCCACAAGGATCTGTTTGGGAACCACTGCTGTTTGTCATCTTTATAAATGACTTAGACTCAGGCACAGATGGATGGGTTAGTAAGTTTGCGGGGACACTAAAGTCGGTGGAGTAGTGGACGGTGTGGAAGAGTGTTACACGTTGCAAGGGGACTTGAATAAACTGCAGAACTGAGCTGAGAGGTGACAAATGGAGTTCAATGCAGATAAATGTGAGGTGATTCACTTTGGGAAGAATAATAGGAAAGCTGAATTCTGAGTCAATGGAAAGATGCTTGGTTGTGTGGATGTGCAGAGGGATCTTGGAATCCATGTACATAGATCCCAGAAAGTTGCCACCCAGATTGATAGTGCTGTTAAGAAGGCATACTGTGTGTTAGATTTTATTGGCAGAGGGGTTGAATTCCGGAGCTGTAATGTCATGCTGCAATTATACAAAATGCTAAAGTGGCCGCACTTGGAATATTCTGGACAGTTCTGGTCACTCCCTTATAAGAAGAATATGGAAGTATTGGAAAAGGTGCAGAGAAAATTTATCAGAATGTTGCCTGGTCTGGAGGGAAGGTCTTACGAGGAAAGGCTGAGAGATTTGGGTCTGTTCTCATTGGAAAAAAGAAGGCTAAGAGGGGTTTTGATAGAAACATACAAGATGATCACAGGATTAGATAGTGGAAGTCTTTTTTCCTCGGCTGATGTCGTCAGCTTGTATGCGGGTGGGGGTGGGGGCGGTTGGTGCATAGCTACAAATTGAGGGGTGACAGATTTACACAGATGTCAGATCTGTTCGCCGAGCTGGAAGTTTTTGTTGCAAACGTTTCGTCCCCTGGCTAGGCGACATCATCAGTGCTCTGGAGCCTCCTGCGAAGCGCTTCTTTGATGTTTCTTCTGGTATTTATAGTGGTCTGTCCTTGCCGCTTCCGGGTGTCAGTTTCAGCTGTCCGCTGTAGTGGTTGGTATATTGGGTTTCAGCTACAGGTCCACTACAGCGGACAGCTGAAACTGACACCCGGAAGCGGCAAGGACAGACCACTATAAATACCGGAAGAAACATCAAAGAAGCGCTTCGCAGGAGGCTCCAGAGCACTGATGATGTCGCCTAGCCAGGGGACGAAACGTTTGCAACAAAAACTTCCAGCTCGGCGAACAGAACCACAACAACGAGCACCCAAGCTACAACTCTTCGCACAAACCTTGAACAGATGTCAGAGGCAGGTTCTTTACTCAGAGACTGGTAAGGGTGTGGACTGTCCTGCCTGTCAATGTAGTTAACTCAGCCACATTAGGGAGATTTAAACATTCCTTGGATAAGCACATGGGTGATGATGGGATAATGTAGAGGAATGGGCTTAGATTAGTTCACAGGTCAGCACAACATTGAGGGCAGAAAGGCTTGTTCTGCACTGTATTGTTCCATGTTCTTAACATTGTTATGTCATTTTTCCTCATTGGTATTGTAAGGATCATATTGTTTTTCCTTATTTTCAACGACCGACCAAAATGGGAAAAGTTCTGTTTCAAGCCAAGGAGTATTGAAGGAGCTTAAAAATTCCTTTAAAAACATTTAAAACAAGTTACAGGAACTCATTGTGAGTTGAGTTTACACTGTTGTGTTGTTCAAGCAATGGGGGAATGTCTATGTGCCACAACACTGTGGGGATGTCAGAAAAGTCAGCTTTACCCTGTTGCTGATTGTCGCACAACTAGAATCAAATATATAGGTAGGGAGACATCAGTATGAAATCAGTTCTCTGTTTGACTCCTGAGCAAGTGAGCAGGGAGTGAATAGGCAATACGGGTGAGAGGTCTCCAGAATGCAACAGATCCTCTCTCTCTTTTTCTCTCTCTCCTTTTGCTGTGATACAATCATAACTTTGAATGTAGCAAGCTATTCCCTCCCAATGGTAGCTGGAGGGTGTGCCTTAAAAATGTTACAATTCTTGGGCCAACTTCCTTATCCTCCAGTCCTCCAGGAACTCACCTGTGACCAAAGAGGATACAAAGAAGTACATCAATGCTCGAATAAATTGCTGGAGCATTGATAGATATCTCTGTATCCTCTTTGGCCCCAGGAGAGGACCCAAAGGACTGGAGAATAGCTAATGTTGTCCCAGTGTTTAAAAAGAATATCAGGGATAATCCAGGAAATTACAGGCCGGTGAGCCTCAGTGATAGGAAAATTTATGAAAAAGATTCTCAGGAACAAGATCTATATGCATTTAGAAGCACATGGACTGATTAGTGATAGACAGCATGGTTTTGTACGGGGGAGTTATGCCTCATTGACTCGATCAAGTTTTTTGAGAAGGTGACGAAGATGATTGATGATGAAAAACTGATTGATGATGTCGACATGGACTTCAGTAAAGCCTTTGACAAGGTCCCTCATGGCAGACTGGTACAAAAGGTGAGGTCACACGGTATCACGGGTGAGCTGGCAGGATGGACACAGAACTGGCTGAGTCATAGAAGACAGAGGGTAGTGGTACAAGGATGTTTTTCAGAATGGAGGGCTGTAACAAATGGTGTTCCACAAGGATCAGTGCAGGTACCACTGCTGTTCGTGATTGACACAAATGATTTGGAGGAAGATTAGATTCCCTACAGTATGGAAACAGGCCATTTGGGCCAACAAGTCCACACCAACCCTCCGAAGGCCCATTCCCTGACCCTATATCAGGTCGTGGCATGGTGGCTCAGTGGTTAGCACTGCTGCCTCATAACACCAGGGACCTGGGTTTGATTCCTGCCTTGGGCAACTGTCTGTGTAGAGTTTGCACATTCTCCCCGTGTCTGCCTGGATGTCCTCCGGGTACTCGGTTTCTTCCCACAGTCCAAAGATGTGCAGGTTAGGTGAATTGGCCATGCTAAATTGCCCATAGTGTTAGGTGTAGGGGAATGGGTCTGGGTGGGTTGCTCTTTGGAGGGACAGTGTGGACTTGTTGGGCCAAAGGGCCTGTTTCCACACTGTAGAGAATCTAATCTTACCCTGACTAATGGACTTAACACAGTGGGCAATTTAGCATGGGCAATTACCTAACCTGCACATCTTTGGATCGTGGGAGGAAACCAGAAGAAAACCCACACAGACACAGGGAGAATGTGCAAACTCCACACAGGCAGTCGTACTAGGTGGGAATTTAACCTGGGTCCCTGGCACTGTGAGGTAGCAATGCTAATCACTGAACCATCATGGCTGGTCTTATTAGTAAGTTTGAGGATGGTACAAAGATTGATGGAACTCTGGATAAGGTAGTGAAAGAAACCTGTGGCTTTATAGAACTTTAATTAGGTCGCACTTGGAATTTTGCAGACAGTTCTGGTCACCACACTACTAGAAGAATGTTGAGGCTTTGGGGAGGGTGCAGAAAAGGTTTACCAGGACATTGCCTGGTATGGGGGATTTTAGCTATGAAGAAAGGTTGGATGGACTAGGTTTGTTTTCACTGGAATGCAAGAAGTTGAGGGAGACCTGATAGAAGTTTGTCAGATGGCTAGCGTAGAAGGTATGAGGCTTTTTTCCCCGAGGGATGAGGGGTCAATTACTAGGGGACACAGGTTCAAGGTGCAAGGGGAGAAATTTAAAAGAAATGTGTGAGGCAAGCTTTTACAGAAAGGGTGGTGAGTGCCTGGAATGAGCTGCCAGAGGAAGTGGTAGGAGCAGACACAATAGCAGCATTCATGAAGTGTCTGGATGAATACATGAATAGGAAGAGAACAGAAGGATATGGATCAGGTATGTAAAGACAGTTTTAGTATGGAAGGGCAAAATGTGTCAGCGCAGGTTTGGAAGCCAAAGGGCGTGTTCCTGCATTGTATTGTTCTTTGTTCTTTGTGTCATCAGTGAAGAACTGAAAGGATATGGAAATAAGGAGTTTGAAAATCAGAAGGGACCCAAAGAAGCAAAAGGGACCACCATTGAATTCTATGGACTGGCACTATTAACCTGTATTTCCCCAGTATTTTTCCCTTCACCCATAGTATCTGTATTTGTTTGCTTCTTTGTATCTGCCTGTGAGTGGTGCAGGTTTTTAAGAAGGGGTTTAGAGTTTCAGTTCATTGAGTTATGTTGATAATTCATTATTTATTTTACCTGTGCTTTGAACTGATTGCTTTATGATAGAAGCTCAGTGTTTTCTGTTAACCTGAATATTGGAAAATTTGAGTAAACTGATTTATTCTTTAACACTTAGCATGAACGTGGTGCTCCAGTGTCAGTGCCAAGTTTCCAAATGGGCCAAGACAACATGAAGGCTTTCACTTTCCCATCTTCTGCATACAAACTAGATGGCAACAATTCCTGACATGAACATCAAAGCAGTAACCTAGCTCTAGGTTGCCGCTTGGTTCTCCAACCTGCATTACATACCAATACTTCCGGGCACATATAATGCACAGTGACGTCACGCACCTTTCTCTCTTCCCTTGCATCCCACACTCCATCCTGTTTGGAAGGCCCTACAAATCCCTATCTCCAAAGTCAGTGTCCAACTATTCTCTGTCCGATATGTTAAGAGTGGAAAGGAATGAACTCAGGGCAGCTATGGGCTGGCAGGCCTTGACCAGGCATATGGCTGTGCTTTAAACATTGCTGTTAGGAATCCTGACATGTCCTGGCTTTGGCTATTACTTCATCCTGTGGCAAATGGGAGAATATAATGAATGGGTGACGTGGGGCATGGTGTCTCATTAATGAGACAACCATGGGAAGATAACACCAGACAACATTTTTGGAGTCTTGGAGGGAAACATTCCATAAAACTTGTCAAAATTTGCCTGCAGTTGTTTTTTGGTAAGACAGTCTGAACAATTTAAGAATGAAATTCTAGTTCTAAATCTTCCATCTTGTGGCCTCCAGGTTAAGAGACATATCAAGAGCAGGAAACACATTTTAACAGGGCCCACTTTATGTGGTGAGTTTTATTTATTCTTAAGGCATAACTATGGCAATTTTGTGAAACTCTGAGAGCTTGGTGGTAAAATCCTATTTTTGTGAGTCTATCAATGGGGCCATTCAACAGCTTGTGGCAACTTGCAATTCAGAATATACCAGTATCTCTTCCTCATCACAAATTTAGTAGTTTCATATATAGCAACATGATTGTAGCTATGCACATGCCAGAAGTTTCCCAGTGAGATCTGACACTTTATTCTTTCTGAGTCCAACTGTATTTCATAATAATGCAGCTTATTTTTTGCAGTTCTCTGCCCGTAGGTATGTCTGCCTTATAGCATCGACATTACCAACCCTCAGTTGAAATGGGCATCAAACTGCACATTGTTGGTATCAGTCTGATCCATGAATGCAAACTTATGTTTTTTATTATGGCCATTATCAATAAAAATAAACAAATTTCTTAAAATACAGCTACAACAAAAATAAAATTCTGGTATCTAGCACCATACCAACTATAATAGTCCACTTACGGATGCTTCTGATATATCCCTGTGACAAACTTCAGTTGGTCATTATGTGATCCATTAGCATGCATGGAGCATATAATGTTTTCTAATCAAATTTTCTCACCTCCAACAGTTGTATCCTAACAGATGATTAATATAATTTAGAGCAATGAAGCATGATGGTGCTGTTCTAGTGATTATCTTTTTGCTATGTATCTTGTCATTTTGCTTTTAGATACTGTGTGCTGTCTAAACTGAGGAATACTCAGTTGTAGTTGACACTGTGTCCTAAGGGAAGAGGATGATGGGGGAAGAGTTCTGGGCAGGAGGCTCCTTCAGCCTCATTGAGGAACAATGTTTACAACATCTCTGTTTTCAAAGAAATCTGCCACCTGTTGTGGACAGATGTGCATTTAATTATCAGAATATTTTAGGTTTGTATTCAATAGGGTAATTGGGGTATAATGAAAGACCTTCTACTTCAGCTATTGATGAGTTTGAGGTAGGGCTTTCAATTGTTGACAATGGGACAGGTGATAATGCCTTACTTGAACCCCTCCACCTTCATAAGAATTCCGTTCTGGGTAGGAAGACCCTTGGTTAGTCTTCTTGCCCCATCACTAATGAGGCCCTTAAGTAGCCAAATAAAAACCACAAAGAGAATAAAATTGTAAAATAAAAAAGCAGATTAAAATTCGCTCACTTGATTTCTTATGTTTTAAATCATCTATATTATCCCATGCTTTATTTTTCAAAAAGAACAGCAGTATACTTTATAGCTGTGCAGGATTTTAAATTAATATTTTCTTTCTTTGTTCCTCTTTGTTTCCTATTTGATTTGTAACTTGTCTGCAATTTTTCAATTTGAAAAGTTTACCTTCTGCTACACTACTATAAATGATATCACATCTTTGCAGAATCACTTCAGGGTATTATGATCAATTATGGCCAATATTCTTTCTTCTCAGAAATATTGCCTGAAACTTCACGTTGTCTAGATAATTCCTTTAGACTTCTAGATACTATTGTTAGTCTTCATCTTATAGTATTCTATCAGTCTTTCAGTACATGTGTGCCCTCAAGTCCCTCTCTCCACTATTTGATAATGTAACAATACTTTTTGCCTGGATAAAAGGATGAATTCCATATATTACTTTCAGCAGATACTTGAAAAGAAGAATTTGGCATTTTAGGTTATCTTGTTGTGGCGTATTTCCCACATCTTTAATACTTTCCGTTCCTTTGTGTTAGATAGGCATTTAGATAAGCGAGACATTATTCAATGGTCATTTATAGAAGAATGCAAAGATATTTATTGCTTTCATCATGCATTCATCTGCTTAATTCACATGAATACCTAATTAAGGGGAAATCTAACATTTATACTGTGTAAGAAAGATTGCCATGTTTGTTGTACTTGTATATACTAGAATCTACGAATATTAATACACAGGACCCTGTTGTTTGAAACAGAAAGGCCAATTACACTCACTGCACCTGTTTCAAATAAAATAAATTGGTGAAAGCCATTCACTAGTTAAATTCTTAGGACAATATCTTGAACAATCAGATTCAACCTGCTTGGCTTAAAATTTAAACAAAGGTTGGCAGTTAATTGCTAATCATCATTAACTGCCATTTTCTCCATATCAATGCCTTTACCAGACATAATCTACCTGACAACCAGTCAGCACACTCCTCTCATATTTGAAAAATATCACTTTCCCCTTTAGTTCGTCTTCTTGTTAATTGTCCTTTTCAGTGCAAGACAAAACAAACTTCAACAGACTGTATCTTTTTTCCCAAAAATACTCAAGTTCTATACTACCAAATGATTACTTATTGCTTTCACTTAAAATTGTACAGGTATAGTCCTTTTAATCAACCTCTGATAATAGAATTGATCATAGATCACGACAAAATAAAAACCTATAGCCACCTTCGGATATAATATGTCTTACTCTAAGTAATTAATTATAAATTATATTCCATTTAGCTATATCTTAACATCATTATTGAATTTAGAAATAATATAATGGACCTTATTTAGCATGGAAAATTCACAATCATATAGATATGCTCAGTCCAGGTAGAGGTTGGAAAAAAAGTTTGCAAATTTTTCAAATGGACAAAATACGAGGAATGACTGTGCATTGTACAAATACTGAATACATTTTTATGTAATTATCCACTATTTCAAAAGAAACATTAACCCATTTAAAGTAAATTAACTAAACTAGAGAATAAAATAAGTTAGAACTGAATAATCTTTACAGTAAATAATAAAACACCTTTTATGACTACTGATGTCTCGAATCACTGAACAGCAAATTACATCGCAATTGTTTATGTAAAAGCTATGGCCCCAGTACAGCAAGCTTAGACAGCATCTTCCACATCCATGATTACAATAATCGAGAATGTCAAAGGCATCAGATACATGTAAACATCATATTTCCAAGTTCCCCTCCAAACAATTCTCCAGCTTGATTTGGAAATGTATCATCATTCCTTAAGAGTTGCGATGTCAAAATCCTGGAACTCCCCATCAAACAGCATTGTAGGTCTACCTACACAAAATGGACTTTAGTAGTTTATGAAGGAGACTCACCATCACCTTCTCAAATGGCAGCCTCAGGATGGACAATATGTGCAGGCCCAGACAGTAACATCCAATTTCCATGAGTGCATAAAAAGGCTCCCCCCCCAACTACCCCCAGATGTTGGAACAATCAGATAATCTACTTTTTGTTATGTTAATTGAAGAATAAATTTGAAACAGTATCACAGTATCCTTTATATGCATCTGACAGATCCGATATAGCCTCTGTTTAATATTTAACTAAAATCTGACTCTGATAATATGACATTCATCCAGTAATGCACTCTATTGTCAGCTTTTATCCTTATGCTTTTTACAACTAAGGTGGGACAAGTGCACTGTCTTTCTTTAGCCCTAATGCTTGATAAGCCACAACAAGACTCAATGGTTAGCACTGCTGCCTCACAGCAGCAGGGACTCAGGTTCAATTCCACCCTTGGGCATCTGTCTAAAGTTTGCACATTCTCCCTGTGTCAATTTGGGATTTCTCTGGGTGCTCTGGTTTCCTCCCACAGTCAAAGGATGTCCAGGTTAGGTGGATTGGTCACACTAAATTGCCGATAGTGTCCAGGAATGTGAAGATTAGGTAGAGGAGCAAGTCATGTTGAGGAAGCTGCAGAAGGACTTGGATAGGCTAGGAGAGTGTGGAAAGAAGTGGTAGATGAAATGTGGAAAGGTTATATACTTTCATAGAAAGAATAGAGGCAGAGGCTATTTTCTAAATGGGCAAAGGCTTTGGAAATCTGAAGCAGAAAGGAAATTGGGAGTCTTAGTTCAGGATTCTCTTAATGTTAACATGCAGGTTCATTTGGCAGCTAGGAAGGCAGATGCAATGTTAGCATTTATTTTCAGAGGGCTAGAATACAAGAGTAGGGATGTACTGCTTACACTGTATAAGGTTCTGGTCAGATTATCTTTGGCATATTGTGAGCTGTTTTGGTCCTTGGATCTAAGAAAGGATGTGCTGTTGTTGGAGATTTTCCAGGGGAGGTTCACAATAATGATCCCAGGAATGAAGGGCTTTTCATATGTGGAGTTTTGAAGAGTCTATTTTTTTATACTGAATGGAGAGGGGATCTGATTAAAGCTTACAGAATACTGAGAGGCCTGGATGGAGTGGATGTGGAAACACTGTTTCTACTAGCAGGAGAGACTAGAACCTGAACGCATTGCCTAGAGTGAAAAGACGACCCTTTTGAATTGAGATAAGGAGGAATTTCTTCAGCCAGAGGGTGTTAAAATCTGTGGATCTCATCTCACAGAAAGCTTTGGAGGCCATATTGTTAAGTGTCTTTAATAAAGAGATAGATAGCTTCTTGTTTAGCAAGAATTATGGGGAGAAGACAAGAGAATGGAGCTAAGAAACACATCAGCCATGATCGAATGATGGAGCAAATTCAATGGGCCAAATGGTTTAATTATTTCCTATTTCTTATGGTCTTGTAGTCTAGTCCTCAGAGAACTATTAAATATGAAACAGCCTCAAAATATGATATCAAAAGTCCCTCTTGCACAACATGTGGCCTTGTGCCTTAGTCATTGATACAAACCTCTATTTCTGAGATGCTCTCATGAGCACCTGCCTCATGGTGGGGGTGTTGAGGCATGGGCTTTAGGTGGGATGATGAACTTGGAGGCAAACAATTAGAAGGCCATCTCTGGGAGCAATGTTGTGCTCACTCCTTGTTGGCATCTATGGTGGGAGTTGAGAGAGTCTCCATTTAGTCCCAGCATCAGAGTGTTGAAGCCTGCGATCATATTCTAACTGAAATTGATTAATCTGGACCATCAAAGAGGTAATGGTTGGACATGAAGAGATACCAGATAGAGTGCATTGCAATCAGGGCAATGGTTGGCATGGATAGAATCACTGTCAGCCTGCTACATAAGTGATTTTAGCCTTCAGTTTCACTGTTGAGGACTCAGATGAAAGCATCAATAGGCTAAGCTACAGATGAAGGCTGATAGCTGTACACAACAAAATGCCTGATGCATTAGGAAGTCTGCCAACAGGTTTATATTTATTTGTCATTCAAGCAGAAATTAAAGCCCATCTTTTTCAGCATGAAACTGTTGATGAACTCCATCCATACACTTCTAGATCCATGTGGGATTTACCATTTGATAGCCAATGTCTTCTTCATTATAGCACAAACAGCTTCCAGTATAATCCTAAATCTTAATATTGCAGTATAAATTAAGACTGATCTCATTTTAAATAAGAATGCTTTCATACAAGCTCAAACTCTCTCATTTCAGCTCAGCTGGTTGCTGCTGTTGTGTTGTGAAGAGTTACATAAACTCCTCTTTACTGCCTCTGAGATTAGTTATTACAGAATATGAAATGTTAAAAGAGCTGCTTTTCCAATTCAATTCATACTTTATTATTTGTTAAGAAATAGGGCAGCACGGTGGCTCAGTGGTTAGCATTGCTGCCTCATAGCGCCAGGGACCTGGGTTTGATTCCAGCCTCGGGTGACTGTCTGTGTGGGTTTACTTTGGGTGCTCCAGTTTCCTCCCCCAATCCAAAGTTGTGCAGGTTAGGTGAATTGGTATGTTAAATTGCCCATATGTTTTCAGGAATGTGTAGATTAGGTGCATTAAATGGTAAAGATAGGGTAAGGGGAACGGGTTTGGGTGGGGTACTCTCAAAGGGTCAGTGTGGACTTGTTGGGCTGAAAGGCCTGTTTCCACGTTATAGGGATTCTATGATTCCATATATGTTAATGAAAATACAGGGCAGTCAGATCTCTAGACGTAACACAAGTGAAGAACTGGAGTTATTTGCAAAATTCATTGAAGTAAAGCATAAAACCTATTTAAAAAGTAAAGTATAAAACCTATTAAAAAGGTAAAGCCTATTTCCAGTCCTGTGACATATGTATGTAAAATAGCATGCAAGAACAAAATAGATTTTAAGATGGGGAAGGTAGCGAGTTGGAAAAATGTTAAAGTACAATCACATGTTTCAATTTTTTTTGCTTGACATTGCAGTGTTTCTCAGGCCAGTATCAGCTGATTGTGCTTCTGGAGACAAACTTGTTTAAATTGCAATCCATTTTTTTTCAAAGTGGGTGCTATGCCACTTGAAGTTCCTTTCAATTAAAATTTTCCAACTTCATGACATCTCGTAAGCTCCTGGCATCTTGGTTACAGACACCATGGATTTTCAAAGGAGCTTAGGGGCATCAAGTTCTTTAACCTCATACAAATTGTCATGATTGCTGAGGTACCACCATGCAATAGTATCACAAAGCAAAGGTTCCCTCTCAATATGGCAGCATTTATGATCCTGCTGCCCTCAGTGTCAACCCATCCAGCCCAGGCTGCAACTAACCAAGAAAAGATCTGTCAGTTTGCTGCAGGGCCTCTTCCTCATTAATCTCCCCCTCCTCAACTTTTCAGTTGATCCTTGGTAGCAAGGGCTGTTCCTTCATGAAGGTGAGCTTGACCAGGATACAGCATACCAGCATGAACTTAATAGCCACCAAGGCTCCTTCTAAAGCAGACTGGGTAGCATTATCATTACTTCAGTATGTCAATGGTCTGATCTGTCATATTAGTTGTGTCAGCAGAGCTTGTCATTCATTTGAACCAGAATCATGAATTGTGTCATCAGCTCAGATCCTAAACTGCTCAGGAGCTACCATTTGGTTTTGCAGAGTGGCTGAAAAATTCCAGACTGCCAAAAAAAAAGAAGGTGTAATTATCTGCCTGATGATAGCTGTGGTCGCACACTGGTGGCATCCTTTTCGGTTCTGTCACAGCACAATGTTTGCTTGTGATGCTTGCAATGTATCTTGTGTGTCCTCACCAGCACTTGCCATAATGGGAAACCTGTAACTAAATGTTACAATAAGAGTGGGCTCCACATACTCTAGTGTGAGCTTAGACACTTGCCCTGTTTTAATTTTTCTGTTTGGGACAGGGTGCACATCCATCCATCCTCCAGGAAGCCCTTGAAAGATCTGCCAACCAGTTGAAAACTGACAGCTCTGAATGTCTAGAGCACTACATAAGACTTGAAGGTAGGTCAAGGAAATAGATTTAGCAATGGATCCAGATGTTGAAGTAAGTCTGCGATATTTCTGAAACCATATTTCAGACCCCAGTGAAGGGCTACCAGGAAGCATGTTGGACAGGTTGGAGGGGAGGTTGCACACAGGGAAGCAAAACAGTGAATCAAGACCCTCCCCCTTTTCTCAGAAACAGTCCTGGTGTTTTAAACCTCCCAGACTACAAGTTGGTTGCAGGCATCTCCTGTCACCATTTGTACTGAAGCAGCAGTTAGATGAAGTCCATTAATTGGTCATTAGTTACCCACATAAGGGGATAAATTGGGTTATGCATGAGAAATGCAGCTGATGTTCACCCCACCATGCATTAAACTATGGCAGGCAGGTTTGGGCTCTGTATAATGGCTTGGCACTCCAATTTATTGTTCTATCCACCAGTATTCATCCTCACAGGTGACCACAGGTAAAGTTCATACTCCGTTGTCCTTGGAAACCATTATGCTTGCTTTGCCTGCTCATACTGATAAGAGGGAATGAAATTAATTTATCTCTTCAAATAGGAAATCACTATGATCTCACAGTTTGCAAACATGTTGCAAATGTTAGCAGTCTGAAGGAAGCCACACACATAGACGGGGTTTCCTTCACAGTCTCTGACAAATGTCATTGCCTTGTTCCAGGATTGCAATTGTTACTGTCAAGGCCAGTTTCAACTTTAAGGAAAGACATGAAAAACATCAGTGGAACAGTGCAGGAAGCTTTTGTTTCGATGGGTCCAAGCATTAACTGAGATCTCATCCAGCAACAATGAAACAAAAATAATGTAATCCACAGGATGTGAGTGCTCTGGCAGCTCTTGGATTAATATTTAATCACTAGCTTTAAGAGTTCTTGTGCTAATATTGCACGCGACAGTAAGTTTTGTGATACTGGTGCACTCAGCAGGGAAGGTTATATGCAAAGGCTGCATGGATTAGATGTCAGAATAATATTGTAGCATTCATTCTCCAATCTGCATTCTCGTGTTTGTGGTTTGCCCCTTAGACAATTGTCTGATGGAATTCACCCCACCATTTTCATATGGTGTAATCATTATTTTGTTTTGTTTTGAAAAGCTTAGTCTGATGGAACCCACATGATCAGTTTAATCTGAATCAATGTGCTCTTGGAAAATTGTCATGATCAAACAAACCTCCCCGCAGATCTTTCCTCCTGTAGCTCATCACTCATTTCTCATATAGGTATTGCCTTGCTGCTATTATGGATGTTGCTCGTCCTGTCAAAAGTCACCAGCTGTGATGTTGGAAAGGGCCCTGAAGCTTAAAAGTTCAGGACTGCATATCAGCTGCTTGATGCAAGTCTTCCTGTGAGCTTAAGTAATAGCTGCATAACTGAGGAATAGCAAACCCCTTTCCTGCCATTGTAATGCCCAGAGAGTGGGATCACAGGTTTTTAGACCATTATCACTTGGAAACTGGTAAATCATTGAATTTTTCTCTATAGAGGGACTTACTACCACCACCTCAATGTCTTAGACTATCAGAACAAATGCATAACAGTACACTATCGACCAAAATCCCAGTAGGAAAATTAGCCTTTCTTATCACACACTGTTATTAAAATATATTCAACTTTATTTGTCAAAAATCAGCCACAATTTGAAAATCCACCACTAATTGCTCACTTTTAATTTTGTAATTTGTGTTCTATATTCAGTTTCTTGCTGATAAGATGGCAGCACAATAAAACTCATAGTGCAATTTTGGGCTGACTTCCAAATAGTACGTACATGCTCTTATCTGTCTTGATTGTCACTTGAACTTGGTCACCCTTATTAGGTACTGAATACTCAATAGAATGTGCTGTGCTGGAAAGAAAGAAAATTGATAGAAGCAGTTTTTCACTACAGGATGAAATTATCTTAGCCAAATATAGATCAGCCAAAGTTGCTGTCAATGAAAATCCATGTCACAACCAATTTCCCATTGTAACTGTGTATATGCACCCAACACATCTCCTGCAAATGACTTCTCCATTCTATCTTACCCAACACACATCTAGGTGTGCTCTATTGCTCTCTTGTTGGCGTGTTTGTATTGTTCATCCATGTACTGAACTTTGGAAACATTGGCTCTGATACTTCCAGTAAGAAAACAAAGGGAGCACCATAATTCCTTAAAATGAGATATCCTGCCAAAATTAACAGCAGGACTCAATGATATGTTTTTTTTTATTCTGGCCAGATTGACACATTATCTGGCTACTGGAGGGGAAAAATTGAAGTTGATGCTGCAGGTAAAGATCATGTAGACACACTCCTTGGCAACGAAAATGGATCAGAGATTTATGGGGAATCAGGAGGGGATCACTGGAATATCACAGGACGAGGGGTCTGGGATAGAGGGACGGGGGTTATCAGATCTATAGTCAAGAAGCAAATGGGGACTGGCTTGAATTTGGGTGTTTGTGGACAACATTTCCTCTTTATGTAAAAAGCACTTTGTTGTATAATCTCACTAATCCCTCTGCCAGTTAGCTGCCAGATTTTCCAAGTCCTGTAAAATCAGCCAGCCAATATTAAATGTAAATGAGTCTCCTAAGTACACAGGGGAGGTCATTTAAATATATAATTCACAAAAGAACATAATAGACACATTAAGTAACCCCTAATTTTGGTAACTTGGGGGGCCACAATTTTCTATATTTAACTCCGTCTCATCCTCCCTTGCTCACTGGCAAAAATGAAATCAAACCCTTTAATCATAAACCTCGAGTTTCCTTCACAATGCATTCTGACAACACTCAACCATGAAAAGAAATGAATGAGAAAGGATCTTATATTCATCCATAAGGTACTAAGTAGAACTGAATTAATCCATGCAGATAATTACTTCAACTTAAACGTAGGACAAGAGGACAATCCAGTAAAAAGCAATTTCAGAGCTCATGTCAGGAAGAACTTCTTATACAATGAGTGACTAACACTTAAATGGTTTTCCTGACAGGGTAATGGAAGCAAAACGTCTGCCACCACCCTTGACTAAATGATTGTTGCTATGCTGTCTAACTTAACCAGCATCAAATCATGGATGAAAAGGATTTTCTCCACTTACCATTACTGAGATTAAAGCCATCCTGTTCAACTTGCCATCTCCAGCAGCAATGATTCATCATTCTTCCCTGATTTGAAGATGCTGGTGTTGGACTGGGCTGTGCAAAGTTAAAAATCACACAACATAAGGTACAATCCAACAGGTTTGTTTGGAAGCACATCAGCTTATACTCCACAAACACCTGATGAAGGAACAGCGCTCCGAAAGCTAGTGCTTCCAAATAAACCTGTTGGACTACACCCGGTGTTGTGTGATTTTTAACATCATTTTTCCAAACAGTTTGTTCAGATTAAGCTTTACAATGCCCAGTCTCTATGAAGCTTAACTGCCAATCTCATGCAGAGTGCTTTATTTCTATATTTGCAATATAATTCACATTCATTGTCATTTTCTCACTGAATTGAATTGAATTTATTGTCACATGTACCAAGGCACAGTGAAAAGCTTTGGCTTGTGAGTGATACAGGCAGATCACAGAGTTAAGTAGCATAGATAGTAAATAATAGGTAAACAGCAGCAAAAACAAAAACACCAGTATAGGCGAATGTTAAGAGTTTGTGAGCCCATTCAGTATTCGAACACCAGTTACAAAACTGGCTGGTGCATGTGTTCAGGCTTCTGTTATTTAATGCTAATGTTATTTAAATTCTCAGCTGTATTTTCATATTTCAGTCTTACCACCACCAAAGTTCACTTTACCAATATTTGTATCCTACAAAAACTCAACAAGGTTTGGAGATCTGCCAATTCAGTTTCTCCTACAAAGGGCCACTAGTCTCCTGCTTCTGTGGATGCCTAAAATCCTCCATTACACAATCTAGGATGTAGCTGGTTCTCGGATGACTGTCAATTCCGAGAATTAATTATCCTTTGCCTGAAGCTCTGCTTCCTGAAGTCAGTCCTGAAATTTTCTTTACTTTGTAACCATTATGTATTAGTGCTGAATAATGCTTTAACTTAACCGCAGTTTAATATCACCAAAGGAAAACATTGTGATGAGGTAAAAATATCACTGTGTATTCCTGATGTTCAGGGTTGCCATGGCATTGGAGAGAACTGCCTTCGTTTTTTTTTTGTGGAGCACTGAATTAATAAGTTAAGATGGTTTTTTTTTTAAATGCAAATTATTTGACGCCAGCTTTGAAGTCCCTCTTTCTGTAACAGGCATGAGAACACCAATGCAACCATCTCCCCTGGATTGACATGATAGAAATGAGAATTTCAAAAAACAGCCTATTTCATGGTAACTGAGAATTTATTGATTTTGAGTATACAACCTTTAATAGAACATTGTAAAACTACCATGTTTTCATCAGAAGAAAAGATGTATCGTATTTGATTTTCAGACTTTCTGCATAATGAATTTGGATTTGTCATTACTTGCAGAAAGAGGGAATAGTTTCTCTTTTTTTCTTAATAAGAATTGGCAACAGTGAAACGAGATCTTCAGCAGCAGGTGGTGACTGTGATGGAGGGGATTGAACAATGGAACTGAGCAGTTTTCCAGGACTTCCAGAAATAATAGCAATTGAGAGTTTGGGCAACAGGAACAGTCAAATGGACTGTTGCTGAAGAGATAGTTGTTGGGAAGAGAAAGCAGGCTGTCAAAGAATTCTTCAGCCTAACTTAATCAATGCTGTCATTCTTTGTACATCATGTAGTCTTTATACTTAACTTCCCTTCTTGCTTGTAATGATCTGATTCTAGTAGAATAAAGTATCCCCGCTTCATGATCTTTCAACTTTCGGTGTCCTCACATTAAATTTCTGGCATTGTCAGCAGGCTTCCACAGACCAAGCATCAAGTCATTGGTGGAAGCTATCGAAAGCAACCAGAGATGGAGCAGATTATAGCGGAGTTGAAATTGGCCAAGTCCATGAGGGAGCTGAAGGTTCGCTGGGATCATTGGAAACTCAGCTATTGGCAGAGAGGATTGGACCTTTGGGTCAAAAGCAGGCAGAGGCTCCCTATGTGCATTCGCTCAATGCATTGAAGGAATGAATAGGTACTTGAGGCAAGACTTTCTATTTGCTGGTGAATGGAAAGCTGGACAGATTTAGGCAGGATCCAGAAACACCTAATTATCTAGCAATTGAAGACTAAATTGAGAATACACACCTCTTTGCGGCATCTAGGAGTGTCAGTGCGAGTGAGCAGGCAGTGTTCATGAGAGGAAAAGCCCATTGGGTAACACTGGGAAGATGTAAAAATGTTCAAAGAATGATAAGTGAGAGCATTACAGCTGTGCTGAGGGAGGATATTCCCGGAAATACATCCAGGGAAGTTATTTGGGTGGAACTGAGAAATAAGAAAGGGATGATCACCTTATTGGGATTGTATTATAGACCCCTTAAAGGTCAGAGGGAAATTGAGAAAGAAACTTGTAAGAAGATCTCAGCTATCTTTAAGAATACTAGGGTGGCTATGGTAGGGGATTTTAATTTTCCAAACATAGACTGGTACTGCCATAGTGTTAAGGGTTTAGATGGAGAGGAATTTGTTAAGCGTGTACAAGACAATTTTCTGATTCAGTATGTGGATGTACCTACTAGAGAAGGTACAAAACTTGATCTACGCTTGGGAAATAAAGCAGGGCAGGTGACTGAGATGTCAGTGGGGGAGCACTTTGGGGCCAGTGACCATAATTCTATTAGATTTAAAATAATGATGGAAAAGGATAGACCAGATCTAAAAGTTGAAGTTCTAAATTGGAGAAAGGCCAATTTTGATGGTATTAGGCAAGAACTTTCAAAAGCTGATTGGGGGCAGATGTTTGCAGGTAAAGGGACGGCTGGAAAATGGGAAGCCTTCAGAAATGAGATAACAAAAAATCCAGAAAAAGTATATTCCTGGTAGGGTGAAAGGAAAGGCTGGTAGGTATAGGGAATGCTGGATGACTAAAGAAATTGAGGGTTAATTAAGAAAAAGAAGGAAGCATATGTAAGGTATCAACAGGTTAGATCAAGTGAATCCTTAGAAGAGTATAAAGGAAGTAGGAGTATACTTAAGAAGGAAATCAGGAGGGCAAAAAGGGGACATGAGAAAACTTTGGCAAATAGAATTAAGGAAAATCCAAAGAGTTTTTGCAAATACATTAAGGACAAAAGGGTAACTAGGGAGCGAATAGGGCCCCTCCAAGATCAGCAAGGTGGCCTTTGTGTGGAGCCGCAGAAAATGGGGGAGATATTAAATGAGTATTTTGCATCAGTATTTACTGTGGAGAAGGATATGGAAGATATTGGGAAATAGATAATGATATCTTGCAAAATGTCCAGATTACAGAGGAGGAAGTGCTGGATGTCTTGAAAAGCATAAAAGTGGATAAATCCCCAGGACCTGATCAGGTGTACCCTAAAACTCTGTGGGAAGCTAGAGAAGAGATTGCTGGACCTCTTGCTGAGGAGTTTGTATCATCAATGGTCACAGGTGAGGTGCCGGAAGACTGGAGGTTGGCTAACACGGTGTCATTGTTTAAGAAAGGTGGTAAAGACAAACCAGGGAACTGTAGACCAGTGAGCCTGATGTCGGTGGTGGGCAAGTTGTTGGAGGGAATCCTGAGGGACAGGATGTACATGTATTTGGAAAGGCAAGGACTGATTAGGGATAGTCAACATGGCTTTGTGAATGGGAAATCATGTCTCACAAACTTGATTGAGTTTTTTTTGAGGAAGTAACAAAGAGGATTGATGAGGGCAGAGCAGTAGGTGTAATCTGTATGGACTTCAGGATGGCTTTCGACAAGGATCCCCATGGGAGACTGATTAGCAAGGTTAGATCTCAAGGAATACAGGGAGGACTAACCATTTGGATACAGAACTGGCTCAAAGGTAGAAGACAGAGGGTGGTGTTGGAGGGTTGTTTTTCAGACGGGAGGCCTGTGACCAGTGGAGTGCCACAAGGATCGGTGCTGGGTCCTCTACTTTTTGTCATTTACATAAATGATTTGGATGTGAGCATAAGACGTACAGTTAGTAAGTTTGCTGATGACACCAAAATTGGAGGTGTGGTGGACAGTGAAAAGAGTTATCTCAGATTACAACAAGATATTGATCAGATGGGCTAATGGGCTGAGAAGTGGCAGATGGAGTCTAATTCAGATAAATGCGAGGTGCTGCATTTTGGGAAAGAAAATCTCAGCAGGACTTATACACTTAATGGTAAGGTCCTAGGCAGTGTTGCTGATCAAAGAGATCTTAGAGTGCAGGTTCATAGCTCCTTGAAAGTGGAGTCACAGGTAGATTGGATCATGAAGAAGGCATTTGGTATGCTTTCCTTTATTGGTCAGATTATTGAGTACAGGAGTTGAGAGGTCATGTTGCAGCTGTACAAGACATTGGTTAGGCCACTGTTGGACTAATGCATGCAATTCTGGTCTCCTTCCTATCGGAAATATGTTGTGAAACTTGAAAGGGTTCAGGAATGATTTACAAGGATGTTGCCAGGGTTGGAGGATTTGAGCTATAGGAAGAGGCTTAATAAGCTGGGGCTGTTTTCCCTAGAGTGTCAGGGGCCGAGGGGTGAACTTATAGAGGTTTACAAAATTATGAGGGGCATGGATAAGATAAATAGACAAAGTCTTTTCCCTGAGGTCGGGGAGTCCAGAACTAGAGGGAATAGGTTTAGGGTGAGAGGGGAAAGATATAAAAGAGACCGAAGGGGCAACTTTTTCACACAGAGAATGGTACATGTATGGAATGAGCTGCCAGAGGAAATGGTGCAGGCTGTTACAATAGCAAAATTTAAGAGATATTTGGATGGGTATATGAATAGGGAGGGTTTGAAGGGATATGGGCCGGGTGCTGGCAGGTGGGACTAGATTGGGTTGGGATATCTGGTCGGCATGGACGGGTTGAACCAAAGGGTCTGTTTCCATGTTGTACATCTCTATGACTCTTTGACTCTAAGTCTGCAGCAGATCTCTGAGTTCCTGGCAAGGAATTCTGGGGATAGCAGTAGTGTGACCCAGTTACAGCAGGTTTTAATGAGCCCAAATAAGCCAGAGGGGAGAATCCCTGAAGCTAATGAAGTAAACCGACTGCATCATGCTCCTCTCCTGATCAACTGGAGACAGGCAGCTGAAGCACCACCTAGCACACCCAGTGAGGGGTGAAATGTCCATGTAGAGTTGCAGAGGCTTAATAGTGACAAATGCCAATTATTATTTACCATGGAATTGCACCATTTGGATCAGGGAGAAAGATAGGACATACAGGAAAGAGGCTCCCATCAGGGATATAAAGCTCAGGGTTGAGGTAAGCAGAGCAGATTGCTACACAGTCAGCACAGATCGAGTCCTTGATTTCCTATCTCTATGGTAAGAGGCATTTGGATGGGTATATGAATAGGAAGGGTTTGGAGGGATATGGGCCAGGTGCTGGCAAGTGGGACTAGATTGGGTTGGGATATCCTGAAGAAGGGCTCATGTCTGAAACATCGATTCTTCTGCTCCTTGGATGCTGCTTGACCTGCTGCGCTTTTCAAGCAATACATTTTCAGCTCTGATCTCCAGCATCTGCAGTCCTCACTTTCTCCTATCTCTATGGTAAGCCTTGTGGCTGATCCCGTTCAAGGGATTTTCCAAAGCTGTGCTGTAACTGTCACTGGGTTGGGCACTTCAAATGAGACCCACCTCAACAACCATGGCCACCCACTGCTGCCAGGCACAGACACCCCATCCAGGGCAATGTCTTCCCCTTCTCACCAGGCATCAAAATAGTAAGACCTCCCACCTAGAGCCGGGCAGAATGTGGGTTGGAGGGAGATTCCTTCAGGAAGAGGCATAGTCTTATGCTGAGAGAGATTTCTCTACTTAGTGATTGGGAAAGTTGGCAATTTAGATATGTCATGCTTAATGGACACCGGAGTGGATGAGAGAAGTGTTACTCACTGGTTTTTGTATTAGTATCAGCCTGATTTGCATGAGCTAATTTCCTCATCCAAGTTTCTGCTTCACTGGGGATGGACAGCCCCTGTCATGGCTATATCACACTCACCCTATCTGTTCTCAATCACAATTCTCATAGCCTCAGATCTGATAGTTTGTGAGCTGATCAATATTCTAATAGAAGGAAGAAAGCTAGATGTTGGGATTGAATATATTATGAAATCTTTGGAAACCATGTATGTTGAATCCAATAAACACCAGACCACAAGGTTAGCAGATCAGTGTCAGGAGTCTTTGACCTTGCCTTGTGCTTTCAAGATGTAATGACCTGTACAGACTCAAAGGGAATAGCATGTGCTCCTTGCTCTCGCTGGTCACTATAGGAAATTCATGCAAGACTGTGCACAGTTGGCCAGTCCACGCCATAATTTGCGAGGAAATCAGTGTGTGCTGCGGAGTGTTTGGAAAGGATGCACAATGTCCCATGGGGCATCACTGGGAGTTGGACCTCGGCACGCCAACATATTTTATTTGCACCCTCAAACAGAAGCTTGTTTCATCACTTGTTCTTGGCCTCCCAGATTTCCTACTCCCTTTTATACTGGAAACTGACACCTGTTTCTTGGCTTAGGATTGGAGCTGCCAGAGGCTCAAGAGGACAAAAGAATTGTTATTTCTTTTGTCAGTGAGCATCTCAAGCTGAATGAGACAAATATGGATAATTACTCCAGTATGCAACTTTAACTGTTAACTTTGAGGTGGGCTTTTTTTTTAGATTAGTTACAGTGTGAAAACAGGCCCTTCGGCCCAACGAGTCCATACCGACCCTCCGAAGAGCAACCCACCCAGACCCATTCCCCTACATTTACCCATTCACCTAACACTACGGGCAATTTAGCATGGCCAATTCACCTAACCTGCACACGTTTGGACTGTGGGAGGTAACTGGAACACCGGGAGGAAACCCACACAGACACGGGGAGACTGTGCAAACTCCACACAGACAGTTGCCTGAGGCGGGAATTGAACCCGGGTCTCTGGCGCTGTGAGGCAACAGCGCTAACCACTGTGCCACCATGCCGCCCTGAGGCATTCTGATTGGTTCAGAGTTTGAAGTTTTACCAACAAACAATCCACATTTAATATGTTATTTTAAAACATCCTTCAAGCTTGGGGTAAAAGAGACTCAATGTTTCACTAAGGGTGTGCAGTTTCTATTCCAGATCCAGTATGAGTCAAAGAAAAGTAATGCAAATACTAATGCTCATATATGAATGACCACAGGTGGGGTGCTGCCCCTGCCCAGCAGAAAGGGGTTGTGACTAATGCCTTAGCCCTATCCATTTCATAAGCTAAAGACAGGGTTCCAATTCTGATACCTTATGATATTTGGGGTCAGATTCAGCAAAGTACCCTCGATGCATTTATGATTGAGATCAAAACAGGGATGAGGAGAAATTACTTCTCTCAAAGGCTCTTAACTTTGTGGAACTCACTACCCCAGAGTGTGGTGGAAGCTAAAGGATACAGGCAGATTTTTAATTCTTAATGGGTTGAAGGATTATGGAGACTGAGCAGAAAAGTGGAGTTGAGGCCAAGATAAGAGCTGAAAATGTGTTGCTGGTTAAAGCGCAGCAGGTCAGGCAGCATCCAAGGAACAGGAAATTCCTGATGAAGGGCTTTTGCCTGAAACGTTGAATTTCCTGTTCCTTGGATGCTGCCTGACCTGCTGCGCTTTAACCAGCAACACATTTTCAGCTCTGATCTCCAGCATCTGCAGACCTCACGTTTTACTTGAGGCCAAGATAAGACTAGTTATAATGGTATCAAATAGTGGAGTAGGACTGAAGGGCTGAATTGCCTACTCCTGTGCTTAGCTCTTCTGTTCATATGTTATGTAAAACCAGGTGCAGACAGATAGAGCCTACTGTAGCTTCATCCTTACCATCTATCTTGAAAGAGGATCTCAATAGCTTCAAATGATTGGTGGGGACATCAGTAGACTGTACCATTTCCAGATGGCCCAATGTCCATCAGCCCAGCATCAGCTGATGAAGAAGTCTAAACTGACATAGAAACTGTAGAAGTGCTGGAAGAGGATGAAGGATGAGGTTGGAGTCCATAGCCAACAGGTTCATCACAAGTAAAGAAAGTTGATGCAACTCATCTTTTCCAATAGCCTCAAGTGTTGATAACAATCCATGTTCAAACTTGATACCAAGTGATGAAAAGGTGACTGCCCTGTTCAGAGAATGCTCTTAATAGACAAGGATGGATGCTGATATTAATTCCTGTCACAATGTGAGAGGTCTAGCTTGGACAAAGTAGAGAAGTGACTTTATCCCAGGATGGGATCTCTGATTGGAGAGAGACCTCCAGAGGTACTTGAAGGAGTTTTATAATACTGACCCCAGTTCTTGTGATTCACAGATATCTTCACCAAGTTCACAGAAGGCATTCCCATCTGTGTCCTCAACTACAGCCACTGTGTTAGTGCCTGATTAATTTGTCCACTTCAGGGTTCCATGTTGGATTCACAATGAGCAGAAATAACTTCAAGGGCAAGATCCTACAGAATTTTGCAAGGTCTATGTCATTGTCAAGACTTGTTCCTTCCCCTCCCCACCACCTTCTCCAACATGTTGATGGGCAATGTGACAGTGTGAAAAATTTGGACTCTGCATAAACTTCTGCACATTTTCCTCCTCAGAGTAACCAAGATTTCCTGAGTACCTTCTGGAGCTTTTACATACTTAGAAATAACATTGCTCACTCCTCCATAAGCCATTCTCTATGCTATCTCTTCTTTTGAGATGGTCATGCTTGCGGATCAGCTCTTCGGACTTACCAGACCTTTTGATGGGGATGACCAGGTTGATACCTGCTTAGTCCAGCATCATAAGAGGCGAGAGGTAGTCGAGATGCTGGGCAAGAAGACAGACAGTGAAACTCTGAGAAGAAAAACAATGACTGAACACAATGCTAACAGGACTGAGCCTCCCAATTACTGCAATGCTTTTCCTCTGAATTCAGAATACCAGAGGTCAGAATAAAATACAGGTTGCATGGGATCCTGACATCCACAGGCCAGCAAATGCTGGACACAGGGGACTACACTTATACTGGTGAATCATTAGCTGGGGGAATAGTGTCAGAAAATGATTGATGGAGGCGAGTTGCTTAAAGTCAGGAGGCTGGTGAACAATGTGGAGGCAAGCAGCTTATTCAGCGGTGTTGAGGAACCTGAAGTGTCAAGGCGTTATGGCCCAAATGAGTGGAGTCAGATAGTGACGCTTAATCCCAGAGTGCACAGTGCATTGTAAACACAAGGGTGCATCTAGTGCAGAGAGGTCTACTCCACTCCCCTTCCCCCCACCCGCGAAATGGCCCAGGGAGAAGCTGGCAAGATGCAGAAACTGAAGTAACAGGTACCTGGACTCCTCAGAGGGCTGGCTGATCATAATATGGGTGATCCAGTACAGACTTTGGATCATTTTGATGGTCCCAAGACATACAAGCAACTGAGAAGGTCTTCTTGAGCAAATGCTAGACATCACCCAAACCTCTGTCATTTACCCAGATCATAGGTGCTCGAAGAGAAGGCTACCATTAATGTAGCCATTAACAGTGTAATCATCACAGCAAGTAAAGCTGCTGCCATGCAACAATCACTATGGGCTATGTGTAGTTGCAGAACTGGGAAGTTTCAACCTGGGCACTAACAGCTGGGGCAAAAGTGACAGGGGAGCTGAGCAGTCCTTGAGGGCTTCGCAAGCAGGAGGTGACAGTGAAGAAAGATAGCTTGAGCAATCACATGGACTCTCAGTTGAAAAGTGAATGTGACTTTAGCAGAGAGAGTGCTAATGTGAAAGGAGAACAGACAGACAAAGGAATTCCTCAGACCAGTGTAACCTTCCTGGTCATACTATGTACATAGTGCAATGTTTATCTTTAATTTCCCTATTGTTTGTAATGACATAACACTGATGGAATAAAGAATTTCTGCTTCATGATTGTTAGCATTTCTAAATTGCAAAGTTCACATTGCAACAAGCAGAAAAAGCTAATGCTAGTTATAGCTACAAACTGATGACACCATGCAAGTCAATACTGTAATAGCCTTCTCTTTAAAACCAGACAACATGAAGGATGTCTGCTGTTAAGATTCCCAAGCTACAAAGTTTAGGATTTTACAATCAGCTAACTACCTTTGCTCAGGAAGAGAAGAAAATATTGGTGACAAAAAAGATCATTCACTTTATAACTATTATAAGATCTGTTTTGGCAATTCCTTCCTTCCATTGATTGAGAACATGCAACTCAGATCCTTGCCAGTTTCAGCCAAACCCCAGATAAACCTAGCGATCTTTTAAACCTTTGAATCAAAGAGTGCAGCAAGTTAAATACGTGAAAGCTGCCAAATTATTTTAAATAAACTGAAAAATCTAAGATAGGAAAATACTAATGGTATAATTTTAGATCTTTAACATTTCAAACTAAAGACTGATATGTGGCTCTAAACTATCTATTTGGACAATAATTTGATTGCAGCTTCAGGTTAAAAGTTGTAATTAACTTGCAGTTAGAATTCTATATTATACTTGTCAAATCTGTACAATTTAGCAAACTTTTTATATGAGCCTTAATATTTACCTTAGCTTGACTGGTCTGCTGGTGCAAGAAATCCTGGTATGGTCTTCTGCCTCTCTATATCCTCTGTTGTGAGCATTTCAGATGTCACATTGCCTGTCATTTTATGTGCTCTGCCTCAGTCTCCATCATCATCACCATCACCATTTCTTTCAAAAATAACAGAGCAACTTCTAGAGGGAAATGCATGACTTTCTAAAAGTATGCAGTGACATTAAATTACTTGCATCTTACAAGTAAGCTCTAGTGTTTAGCATATTAAAAGAATCAGTCACTCATTATGCATTTCAGTCTTTAAGGAGCCATTGGTTTCAAGCGTAGTTTCAGCAATGGTCTCCACTGTGCTTTCTACCACCAGGGCCCAGTCTAATCCTAACGGTGCATACCATGTACGTTTTAATGTTTACTTGGATGTAATATCATCAATATAAGATAGCAACACTGTTACTCTGAGGAAGTTAGAAAGCCACAAAGGGATCAGTTCTATGTTTTACTTCTCTTTCAATGCATACTGGGGACTCAAGGGTTAAACATTCCACTACCAAAGAGACTCACTGCAGTAGAAATTGCATGTCTGTCCACTTACAGAATAGACAGAACATCTCAGTAGGGAGGAGGCTAACTGAATCTTAGAGAATGAATCCATTGGAGCCACACATGTGGATTCTTCTGCAGCCTCAGGCAAAGGTATTTGTCCTCCACGGACCAGATTGATAGCAATTGCCACAACCCTGTTAAACTGCCTCCTGCTCTCATTATCTTGCTTCCCCTCTGTATTAGCATAGGTACGTGAATCCCCCATTGAGAACAGGCAACCCTTCTGTTTTACTCTCTTCCCATCAACACATGATTGTGAAGAATATGATAATCAGTCCCTGTAATCCATTCACTTGTTATCACAGGACATCGGCATTCACCGGGCCTTGTAAAATTATAATTGCCCATTTTAAACGATGTAATGACAATCAACCATGTGACTTATAGACCTTTTGTATTATTCCTATAAGAAGTACTGCCTTTGTGTGTAGAGCAGAGATTTGTGGAGAAGTGTCACCGCAAGTAGATGCACGACTACTTTTGGGGACATTGTGAATCTCTCACCAGCTGTCTGAAAATAAAGCATCTACTGTTATACTGAAACTTGTGTCTTCCAGATTTGTGGAACAAAATATACATCAACAACTCTCTTCACAAATGCTTCCTGAACTCCTGGATTTGTAGAATATTTTCTATTTGTCAGTTTTCAGTTTTCCTGCAACTGCAGTATTTTGCTTTGGATCATATTTCATTGTCTCCTGCCAGGAATAAGTAGATGGCATGAGCTCATGACTTTGCATGGGTTATGAGCTTGCCTGTACTGCAGGGTGGCATTGACTGAATGCATGTCGCCTTCCAGGTACCACGTGCAATCATTAAATACTTAGAGAGGCTGGTCATGGCTTACATCAACTCGAGTCTCCCAGTCTGCCTCAATCTCCTGCAATTTGCTAGACGTGAAAGAGGCCCACAACAGACATCATTTCCCTAGCCTGCACTCTTGCCCAGAATAGCTGGATAACAAGGACATCTATGTCAAACTTCTACTCATTGATGACAGCTCTGCCTTCAACACCATAATACCTATCAGACTAATATTGCAACTCTGATTCCGAGGTCTCAGCTCCACCCTCAGCAACTAGATCCTCAGCTTTCTGACCCACAGACCGCAATCACCTCATCCATGATAATCTTCAACACTGGCACCCTGCAAGGATGCGTTCTCAGCCCCTTACTGTATTCCCTGTACACCCACACCTCTGTTGACAATTCCATATGAACGCTATTTACAAGTTTGCTGATGACTCCACTGTGGTAGGACAAATATCTAACAATGGTGATACAGGAAGGAGATAGAGCGCTCGGTATCGTGGTGCAATGATAACAATCTTTGATCATCGACTTCAGAAAGGAAGGAGGAAGACACGACCCTTCATCAATGGAGTTGAGGACTGGAAACTCGAGAGCATTAAATTCTAGCAGTGATGATAACCTGGACTTTTCACATAGATGCAACGGTCAAGAAGACACAACAATGCCTCTTCTTCTTCAGGTGGCTCAGGAAATTTGACAGGTCTATAAGGACCCTCACCAACTTTTACAGATGCACAATAGAAAGCATTCTAACTGGGTGCATAGCGGCCTGGTACGGCGACCGCTCTGCCCAGAGCCATAAGAAAATACAGGAAGTTGTGTGCACAGCCCAGACCATCACAGAAATCAACCTCCCACCCATGGACTCCATTTACACTTCTCATTGCTGTAGAAAGGCTGCCAACATTGTCAAAGACTCATCCCACCAGAGTAATGCTCTCCTATAAGTTCTTCCATCAGGCAGAAAATATAGAAACTTGAACACCTGCATCAACAGGTCAAGACCAGCTTCTTCCCTGTTGTTATTAGACTGCTGAATGGAATTTCTGACTTCAAATAATGTTGATCTTGCCAATGTTGGCCTTTCTCTGTGCACCTCCTGTGCAGCCATAACCTTGTATGCCTCAGTCTGTCTAAGCACCCTATGATCTGTATGTCCTTGTTTGCTATGATCTGCGTCTACTGCTCACTAAACAAAACTTTTCACTGTATTTAGGTACATGCAACAACAATAAATCAAATCAAATGCTGACATTCCTTGGTACTGAAAGGCCATACAATCTCTCAATGTCCAGCTGGTGTATAATTATATCCAGTACATCATGTCGGTTCAATGCAGAATATCTTAGCAGCAGCCATGATAACCTCAAGTTTACTTTTTTTTTGACTAAGTGTCAGTTTTGTTGAGATTTTTGGAGGCTTTCTCTCCTTTTGGCCTGTTGGATGCCTTGCCATATCCTAACAAATATGCTTTGTTAAATACCTACTCTGCCCTTTGGCAACCCTTTATCCAATTCTGGCCCCATCTGACCATGTGCCTTTCCTGGAGTAAATCATCACCAATGGAATATCCTGGAATAGACTGGTATCTCTGCTGCCAGCATCATCTTTAGAAGGACCAGGATAAGCACTATTAGACCAGGATAAGCACTGTTAGTCCAGAATAAGCACTATTAGACCAGGATAAGCACTATTAGTCCAGAATGACCCTGCATTTGTCTCAGTCATGGCAGATGCAAGAACATTGGTGCCTTGTTTTGTGGGCAGGGACCTGTAGGTCCCGGTAGTTGGTGTAATGCAGGCATGAGATGTCATCTCTCCTCAAATCAGTAGTGGGGGCCACTCTACCAGACCGTCACAGCCAAGTCCTAACTGGTCATTCAGGCGGGTCAATGTGGTCTCAGCCACCTGTAGGAATGCACAGCAATGTACAACGGTCATCAACTTTACCCAATCCACCAGCTTTAGTTCCCTATCTTCTCTCTGATACCTCACACTCACTCTATTTCTGTTACTGCACACACCTCTCCCCATGATCTAGCACTTCCAGCCCCCTCACCATTGCCTGTAGCATCTTTCCTCGCTCACTGTTACCCAGCCTAATTCCTGACATGTCTTCTACGCTGCTTACCTATCTTCTCAGGACACCTCCCCAAGATCACCAAAACTAACAGATGTGCTACCCACTTTCATCTCCTTTAATAACTGTCCCTTGCTCATCCCAGAAGGAAAGCAAGGTGAGTGAAGTGCTGCCCAGTATTCAGCTCCTCAACCCTTAGAGGCAGAGGATCTGACCCTGACCCCCCTGGCAACTGACTAATAAACTCCATGTCCCTGTAATGGTATTAGAAGACCCTAAGACCAAAAGAGTAAAAAGTGAGGTCTGCAGATGCTGGAGATCAGAGCTGAAAATGTGTTGCTGGTTAAAGCACAGCAGGGTAGGCAGCATCCAAGGAACAGGAAATTCGACGTTTTGGGCCAGAGCCCTTCATCAGGAATGAGGAGAGGATGCCAGGCAGGCTAAGATAAAAGGTAGGGAGGAGGGACTTGGGGGAGGGGCGATGGAGATGTGATAGGTGGAAGCAGGTCAAGGTGAGGGTGATAGGCCGGAGTGGGGTGGGGGCGGAGGGGTCAGGAAAAGGATTGCAGGTTAGGAAGGCGGTGCTGAGTTCAAGGGAATCGACTGAGACAAGGTGGGGGGAGGGGAAATGAGGAAACTGGAGAAATCCAAGTTCATCCCTTGTGGCTGGAGGGTTCCCAGGCGGAAGATGAGGCGCTCTTCCTCCAACCGTCGTGTTGTTATGTTCTGGCGATGGAGGAGTCCAAGGACTGGCATGTCTTCGGTGGAGTGGGAGGGAGAGTTAAAGTGTTGAGCCACAGGGTGGTTGGGTTGGTTGGTTCGGGCGTCCCAGAGGTGTTCCCTGAAGCGTTCTGCAAGTAGGCGGCCTGTCTCCCCAATATAGAGGAGGCCACATCGGGTGCAGCGGATGCAATAGATGATGTGTGTGGAGGTGCAGGTGAATTTGTGGCGGATATGGAAGGATCCTTTGGGGCCTTGGAGAGAAGTAAGGGAGGAGGTGTGGGCACAAGTTTTGCATTTCCTTCGGTTGCAGGGGAAGGTGCCGGGAGTGGAGGTTGGGTTGGTGGGGGGTGTGGACTTGACGAGGGAGTCACGAAGGGAGTGGTCTTTGCGGAACGCTGATAGGGGAGGGGAGGGAAATATATCCCTGGTGGTGGGGTCCGTTTGGAGTTGGCGGAAATGACAGCGGATGATACGCTGTATACGGAGGTTGGTGGGGTGGTAGGTGAGAACCAGTGGGATTCTGTCTTGGTGGCGGTTGGAGGGGCGGGGCTCAAGGGCGGAGGAGCGGAAAGTGGAGGAGATGCGGTGGAGGGCATCATCGATCACGTCTGGGGGGAGTCTGCGGTCCTTGGCTATCTGGGCTGTACGGTATTGGAACTGGTCCTCCTGGGAGCAGATGCGGCGGAGACGAAGGAATTGGGAATATGGGATGGAACTTTTACAGGGGGCAGGGTGGGAGGAGGTGTAGTCCAGGTAGCTGTGGGAATCAGTCGGTTTATAGTAGATGTCTGTGTTGTGTCGGTCGCCCGAGATAGAAATGGAAAGTTCTAGGAAGGGGAGGGAGGAGTCTGAGACAGTCCAAGTGAATTTGAGGTTGGGATGGAAGGTGTTGGTAAAGTTGATGAACTGTTCAACCTCCTCGTGGGACCACGAGGCAGCGCCGATACAGTCATCGATGTAGCGGAGGAAAAGATGGGGGGTGGTGCCAGTGTAGTTGCAGAAGATGGACTGTTCCACATATCCTACAGAGAGACAGGAATAGCTGGGGCCCATGCGGGTGCCCATGGCAACGCCTTTAGTTTGGAGGAAGTGGGAGGATTGGAAAGAGAAGTTATTCAGGGTGAGGACCAGTTCAGTCAGTCGAAGGAGGGTGTCAGTGGTTGGTGCGGTGGGAAAGGAAGAAGCGGAGGGCTTTGAGTCCTTCGTGATGGGGGATGGAGATATTGAATTAATGAGTTCAACACGTGGCGAGATATTGAATTAATGAGTTCAACACGCGGCGAGATATTGAACAATTCTTCTTAATCCTTCCATCAAACACCTTAAGTCCCCTAGGGAATTTACCTCTTTGATAGTGAAACAGGTATTCACTGCCCACTCTCTCCAAGCCCCTCATTACTCTGTACACATTAATTAAGTCACGCCTCAAGCTCCTATGTTCTAAGGAAAACAACCTGAGCTTATTCAATCATTCCTCATAGCTGTTTTTTTCAAGTCCCAAAAGCATTCTTATAAATCTTCCCTGTGCTCTGTAATTATGTCCCTTCCATAACCTGTTGATCAAAACTATATTTAAAATACCAGCTGTGGCCTAACCATTGTCTTATAAAGTTTCAACATTGAATCCTTGCTTTTGTATTCAATGCTTCACCCAATGAAAGAATGAATCCCAAAATAATCTCATGTACCTGTGCTGCCACCTTCAGGTGCCTGTGAATAAATACCTCAAGGTCGCTCACGTCCTCTCCCCCTCTCAATAAACTCCCATTTATTGCATATTCTTTGCATTACCTCATATGCATAACCTCATATTTCTGTGCAGTGAATTCCATTTGTTACTTTTTCACCCACTCAACCAAATCATTGGTATCATCCTCCAGTTGACAGCCATTCTCTTTGCTCTCAACTGCGCGATCAATTTTGTGTTGTCTGCAAATTTCCAATCATACTTCTCACATTTACATTTAAGTCATGAATATACGACATAAACAGCCAGTGATCCAATGCTGAACCTTGTGGAAAATGGTAAAGTCCCTATTTCTGAGCCAGAAGACCTGGCTTCAAGTCCTACCATTTTCTTAGGTATGTTTTCACATCTCTGAACAGTTCAATTAAAAAATCTACAATTTTCACAGTCTTCTAATCCTTCTTTACCTTGCCTATGTCTAGCGAGGATTGTAAACGATCTCAAAGTATCTTATATTTTCAGTCAGTTTCCTTGACTTGTGCAGGTTACAATTCATCCAACCCTAGTGATTTATCCACCTTTAATGAGGTAAGTCTCTGGAGTACTTCCTGTCTCATTATGCATTTTTTTATCTAACATTTTATCCTCTATCTCTTTAACCATAAAGTGTACATCATCACTCAAGTTTGTGAAGGCAAATACAAAGTATTCGTTAAGAACCACGTCCACATGCTCTGAATCCATGCACAATCTTTGATAGGGCCTGCCTTTTCCATAGTAATGTTCTTACTTTAAATGGAGAGTCCTTTGGATTTTCCTTGATATCACCAAACAATACTGTTGAAACACCACTTTGCTTTCTTAATTTCCTTTTATATGTTGCCAAGTTATTTTCCATATTCCTCTAAGACTCCAAAATCTTACTTGTTTTGAGATTTTTTTTAAGCTCTATGTTTCTGCTTTATTTTGCTCTAAATGCTTCTGTTGACCAGAGGGCCCTTGTATTGACAGAACAAAGCTTTTTCTTTATAACCCTGCTTGCTCTGGCTGAAATGGAGGTTTTCTCATTTTGTTTTGCAGGCCATACAGACGGTTCCCAATTTATTTTTAAACAGGGAAAATGAATATTTCCCACCTTTCACAGTCTAATAAGCGATGGTTGTCCTTTTCCACAACATTTCCAATTAAACCCTGGTGCCTGTGATGCTAATACATTATTTCTACCCGAGTCTTAGTGTAAGTTATTGATTTCCTGCTCTTATTGCAATCTTAATAATCTTCTTACAACTTTCTTCTCTTAGGGTCGGTCACCATGGTTTTACATTGTCTATTTGTCACTTGAATCCTGACTTGGTGATTTTACTGGTGCTGCAAACAGTCTCAATTACTTTTATAGCTCTGGATTTCCACACAGTAGCCTTGACTCATGTTCATCACTCACTATGGTGGCATTGTTTTTGTGAGTAAGCATTCTTTTGTTTCCTTCTAGTTTTTTTCAACCCATTTAAAGATTTCCCCTTGCCCAGATGACATTTTAAACTTTATTCACACACCTCCAATTCCTTTTCATTGTCATTTTCTGGCTGTAGTTCTAAACAGGACTGTCACTACAAACCCTCTATTCTAAATGATCTGATAGGTGTGACTAGTTTCTAGTTCACAATCTCTCATTGTACAGTACAGCCAAATTGAATTTCAATGCACACCACTGCTCACCATATTGTTTTTGGCTCTGGAATTAACCAATGAATGCTTGTGGTCATGGTACTTATCTGTCACCAACTGAGTCTTAACCAAAAGAGAATCTTGACATGTAGTTTATTACATGATTTCAGTCAACTATATTTTACATTCAGATAAACAATATTACAAAGACAATAAGGAGACTTGTGGATATATTCTGTGGCTATATGGGTCTTCATTACATGAGATCCTAAGTTCTCTCCATCCAAACCTGAATTACATCATCAAATTGGGCAGTCCTCAATAAGTTTTCCAACAGGAAACTTTCAGAAACATTACATTATACAACAAGACCCATTTAGTAAAACATATGTTGTGCTCCAAGTAAATTACATCATAGGAGAGGCAGTGGTAATGGTAATATCGCACAGTGGGAATGTCACTGGACTGTGAGCCAGACAGTCAGACTAATATTCCAAGGGCATGGATTCAAATCCTACCAGGGCCTATGATGAAATTGAATTAAATAAAAACCTTGAATAAAAACCTAGTCTATTTGGGACCACGTAACCATTGTTGATCGCCATTAAAAAAAATCATTGTGTTAACTGATATGAAGATGGAAGAGTACAGCAGGTCAGACAGCATCCAAGAAGCAGGAAAGTCAACATTACGGGCTAAAACCTTTCTTCAGGACTGGAGAGGGGAAGGGAGCCCAGAAGTAAATGGTGGGAGGGGGCTGGAAGAAGGGTAGGTGGAAGGGGTTTGGTGCAAAAGATTGACTTTCCTGCTCCTTGAATGCAGTCTGACTTGCTCTGCTTTTCCAACTTCACATTTATTAATTCTGCCATCCAGCATCCACAGTCCTTACTGTCTCCAGGTCATTCTGTTAACTGATGCCCTTTGGCGAAGAAACTCTTCCATCCTGACCTGGTCTGACCTCCATGTGACTTCATACTCACAGCCATGTGATTAACGCCGAGCTGCTCTCTGGGCAATTTTGTGAATGTGCAATAAATGCTGGCTTTGTTAGTGATGCCCATATCACATGAGCAATTTTTAAAAAAGTTTCGAGCTGAGCTGATATATTACTATCAAAATGCAACAAACACTCTTTATTGTATTTCATTGTTACAAAAACGTTTTAAAATATTCGTTCTTGGGATTTGAGTGTCACTGATTAGTCTAGTTTCTAACATTTATCCCTGATTCCCCTCAAGAAGGTGGTGGTGAGCTGCCTTTTTGAACCATGCAGCACACTGTGCCATTAGGGAATTCCAAAATTTTGACACAGTGACAACGAAAAATCAGCAATATAGTTCCAAGTCAGGACGATATGTGACTGGGAAGGGAACTTGCACAACATCATAGCCCCATGCATCTTCTGCCTCTGTCCTTCTAAGTGCTAGAGGTCACAGGTTTGGACAGCATGGCAAAAGTGGATAGTGCAGATGATGGAGATTTGAGTCAGGATTAGAGTAATGCCGGAAAAGTACAGCTGATCAGGCAGCATCTGAGGAGCAAGAAAATCGATGTTTTGGATATAAGACCTTCATCAGGACAGCATGGCTGATTGGTGATTTGCTCCCCTTTATCTGGTGTCGGAGGAAGTGAATTTTTAAAATGTTGTATGGGATGGCAGTTAAATGTTTTGCATTGGATGGTTTTGAATGTTGTTTACAGTACTCTTCTTGAGCATTGTTTACATGATCATTTTGTTTTAGCATTATGCAATGTCTAAAATATTTGATATACTGAGTAGAGTTAGCCAACTGAATAGAAATTTGAAAACTCAGCAAATGTATTTTCTCAAAGTTGCTTGCTAAACATGCTTATTATACAAAACAACCATTACACCTTATAAATTGGAATGCTGCGTTGTCAATCTAATGTGCACACTGTCCAAAGCAATTTTTGTACTTTTGCACATAATATTGTAAGTTATTGAGCTCTTCAAAATTATCCTGAATCTGTTACATCTGTAGGTTCTACTGTAAATATTCTGATAACCAACTAATCATGTACAAGTTCTCCCAATTTCTTTCTGTTAGCTCTTCAAAATGGGAATTTACATGTTCTCTCTTGACTCAGCCAAGTTAATATCTTTCATAATATGTCACACATAATGTTTTCAAGGTTGACAACAAAGTATTTATCTGAAATGACATAGAAATCATTTTGTTTGCTTAAAAATGATTTGTTTCTATTCCTCTGTTTCAAATAGTGCACCTGTCACATTAAATTATTATAGAGAAAATAAATTGAGTGGAGAATATTTTCTTTTAATGCTGTTGAGTGCTTACCAGGTCACAGTAGGTTGCATCATTCAGATTTGTGAACATGGATTCACAAATGTAAATCTTTCTCATTGCCTAAACTTTAATGCAGTTTATCCAACTGCAACAGTGATCAAATGCTCTTGCCTTAGGGCAGAAGCATACTTTTTTTTGGTTTTATTGGAATTTTCTTGAATGCAATGTGCCTCGTTCGCTCTTCATGGGTGAGACAGAAAAATATCTTATAATCGCCAAGTGATTTGATCCTCAAAGAATGTAAAACATTAACATGGACTGAAATTCTCAGGAGGAGGGACCTTACTGCTCTTCTCCCTGGAACAGGGTTAGATGTAGCTAATGCACAAAATCACCCCATATCAATAACACAGTGCAGGCAGCCATAACTATGTGAGACTGGGATGTCAATTCCTCATTGAGGGCTGCTGGCTAATCTGATTAACCAACAGCTCTAAGCATTCTCAGTGTTGGAGGGATTGTAGTTAAGCTTCAGGATGAGGATAGTTATGGTGCCCAGACTCAGATAGGATTTGATTTCGGGATGGGGAATGATCAGATGGTCTAAGGAACTAGCTAAGGGTTTTGGTAGGCTGGCAGAAATTAACAACACGAGTACAACAGCTGGAAGAGTGATAACTCTGAGGCACACTTCTTCCCTGTCCCCTCCCATTCCAGCCAAAGGATAAGCCGTATTTCACTTCCCATTCTTTAACCAATCCCTTGAAAATCTAGAAAGTTTTCAAACCTCCTCCAATAATGCAGATCATTGCACTTTCCTGAAATCAGCAAAAGTAGGTCAAAATCTTGAAACTGAAAAGTTTGTCCTTCAAATAACATGACTGCATCCTCAGCTGGGAGCAACAAAGACATAGTGGTAACTGAGTCTGCAGGGTCCAAAAAGGCAGTTTGAGTGTCAAATCAATGTTAAAAGCTGTTTAACATTACAAACAGCCCACTTTGTCTGCTTTATGTACACATAGCACAACCAGCAATGGAGTCCTCCCTGTGTAGAGTTGCTGTGGGGACCCTGATAACATTTACTGGTAGAATGCTAGCTGCTGGTTTTTGAGTTCTAAGGTTCCATACCAGCAACACCAGTGGTGAGCCATGTTAAATTTTATGGTTTGTGTACCTATTTCTTCTATTGTTTATTTTAGATCTTGACAATATCACAATCCCATATGCATCTTTTTCTTTCTTCACTATAGGCATTTACACACATGCTCTAGGCACATCTTAATATGCCTTAATATGTCTTGTTCCTATGTTCTATCTTTGACAGTAATAACAAAGCTTTTGAAGATATAACATTGTGTGTGACTTAGCAACATTGCAATATGAGGGTATTGCAACACATACTCAAAAGGATTTAGCAATCTGTATTTATGAGCTTAACACAAATGCCTTCATGTCAGAATGTTCGAAAAAAAGCTCCAAATTAAATCATGTCCTTGTAAAGACAAGCATCGTGATCAGTGATCCGCTTAGGCATACTTATCGAGTTAAAATGACTCAAGACTAAAAGACCTCTAGGCCTGAAGGTATCTATCCCACGATTTTGAAATTTATTAGAGAGGATATTTGTGAGCCTTTGGCTGTATTTACAGAAATAATTGGATGTTGACTCTTCAACATTTGCTAATCGGTATTTTAAGATAATTTTGCTCTTCAATTAGACCATACCTGTTGTAAACCACAATTTTATTTATCCATTCTTGATATCTTTGGCTAATATCACATATGTATAAATATGTCATGTAGTTTGTAAAGAAAGCATATCTGTCTTTAAAACGGACAGAAGGACTCTTAGAAAATAGCTTCCAAAAGCTTCATGACTTGTGGATTTAATAACTGTCAAAAACAATCATATTGTGTTATCTTTTTTAAGAATGTGTTTTTCAGCAATTGAAAGATTTCATGTCTGACTATGGGACTCTCAAAAGATGTGAAGATTCAAAACTTCTCTAGTGTTGACCAAGAGGCAGGAAGAAGGACATGCAAGAATCCCAACATAACTGATTGCTATAAGAAAAATTGCATCATAAAAGTTAACATTAGTAGCCATGTTATTTGGTTGTGATGACAGCTGATTGAAGACAGGCATTTAGTGGATCAGGAAAAAGGAGGTAGAACGTTGGTTGCTGATATCACCAGTGACTCAGAAAGACAAAAGAAAGCAGAATAAAAAAGCATTGAGCTAAGGATAATGAGGGGCTGGAGCTGTTTATACTTAAATGCAAGGAGTATGTCAAACAAGGCAGATGAACTAAGGGCACAGACAGACAAATGGCAGCATGGTATTGTTGCTATAATGGAAACTTGGCTGAAGAAGGGACAAAATTGGCAGCTGACTATCTCTGGAAATAGAATTTTCAGGCTGGATAGAGTGAGTGACAAAAAAGGAGTGTTGGTTGAAGAATCAATTACTGTTATGAGAAGGAATGATAAACGAAGTGAGTTAACAAATGAAGCTTTATTAGATGAGCTTGGGGAAACAAAAATGGGCAGTCATACAACTAGGAGTATACAACAGACCCCCGAATAGTGAAAGGTAGGTAGAAGAAGAGATATGTTGACTCAACACTGAGAAGTGATTTGGCTGAGATGGACTGGACAGAACTGCTAAAGGATAAGTCAGTGGTAAACCAATGGGAAGCACTAAAATGTGAGATCCTTAGGGCACAAAGCAGACATATTGCCTGCCAAATCAACACCCTTATGACCATCTTGAAAAATACAGGGGAAGATTAAACAGAAAGGAAAACTTTTGACAGTCACAAAAAACTCAACACTTCAGATAATCTAGAGGAGTGTAGAAAGTGTCATGATAAAGTAAAACAAATATAAAGAAAGAAAGCAAAGTGAGGAGATGAGAAAACATTAGCAAGCAAGATAAAGGAAAACCCAAAGATATTTTACAAGTATATGCAGCGCAAAAGATAGTTAAGGAAAAAGTGCGACCTTTCAGAGATGAAGGGAACTGATGTGAAGATGCTGAGGATATATGATGAATTTCAAATGAACTTTGTGTCTCCACATTCACAAAGGAAAGGCATGCTATGGATATAGTAATCCAAGAGGAGCAGTGACAAATATTCAGCAAATATAATCATAATGAGTGAGGAAATGTTAGATGTGTTGGAATCCTTGAATGTGGATAAGTCACCAGTGCTGGATGGATTGTTCCCTAGAATGGTGAAAGGGGTCAGTGAAGAAAGAGCAGATGCTTTGAACATTATTTTCCAATTTTCACTAAACACAAATGAGGTGCCAGAAGACTGGAGGAATGCAGTCTTATTTTGATGGTGGGTAAATTGCGAGGATCAATCCGGAGAGGTTGGATAAACCGTCACTTAGAAAGGCATGGACTAGTCAGGGACAGTGAGTTGTTCAGGGAAGATCGTGCCCTACAAATTTGAATTCTTCGATGAAATGAGAAGGTGGATCGATGAGGGTAGAGCAGTGGATGTTGTCCATGTGCAATTTCATAAAGCGTTTGGTCAAAAAAGTAAAGACCCTTGGGATACAGGGTAACGTGCTGAATTGTGTCCAAAGTTGGCTTAGTAACAGGAAACAAAAGGTAATGGTCAATGACTGCCCTTGTGAATGGAAAGCTGTTTCAAGTGGTGTCTTGCATGGCTTAGTACTGAGACCCCTGCAGTTTGTTTGATATGTTGAAAATGTGAAATTGAACATGGGGGGAGCAAATGGGAAATTTAGAGATGATGCAAAAATTGGCCAGTGTAGAGGATACCTGTAAGCTCCAAAATGATATAGATGGGCTGGTGGAATGGGCAAAAAAGTGGCAGATGGAGTCCAACATTGATAAGTGTAAGATCATATATTTAGGGAGGTCAACCAATAAAAGGGAATACACAATAAACGGAAATATACTGAGAGGGGTAGATAAAATGTTACGATTTTGGTATGCAAGTACATAGGTTCCTAAAAGTTGCAGTACAGGTAGATAAGGCTGTAAATAAGGCATGTGGAATGCTTATATATGGAATATGGGTGAGGTATAGAATACAACAGTAGGGATGTAATGAAAAAATTGTATAAGACACTAGTGAGGCCACAACTGGAGTAGGGTATGCAGTTCTGGTCACCATATTGCTCTCTCTCTCTCAAAGATGTGTGGAGGAAGGTCTTCGAGAATGTTTTCAGGGGTGGGGAATTGTAGCTATGAGGAGAGATTGGAGAGGTTAGGGTTGTTTTCCTTGAAACAGAGGGCTAAGGGGCGACAGGATTGAGGTGTACAAAATTGTGAGGGGTAAAGACAGAGTAGGCAGGAAGACCCTATTTTCCTTAGCAGAGAGTTCAAAAACCAGGGGTCATGGATTCAAGCTAAGTCCCTGAAGCATTAGAGGGGATGTAAGAAAAACTGTTTTACTATAAGAGCATAAGACGTAGGAACAGAAATTAGGCTATTCAACCCATTGGGTCTACTCTGCCATTCAATCATGGCTGATGAGTTTTTCAAACTCATTCTCCCGCTTTCATGCCGTAATCCTTGATCCCTTTGATACTCAAGAACCTATCTATCTTGGCTTAAATATATTCAATGACCTGGCCTCCACAGCTTTCTGTGGCAATGAATCCATAGATTCACTCTCTGGCTGAAGAGGTTTCTCCTGATCTCTATTCTAAAAGGTCTTCCCTTTACTGTATGGCTGTGCCCAAAGTTCCTAGTCACCTACCAATGGAAACATCTTCCCAAAATCCACTCTGTCCAGGCCATTCAGTATTCTGTTTGCTTCAGTTAGGTCCACCCCCATCTTTCTAAACTCCATTGAGTATAAACCCAGAGACCTCGAACGCTCCTCATACGTTAGCCTTTTCATTCCTGGGACCATTTTCGTGAACCTCCTCTGAACACGCTCCAGGGCCAGTACATCCTTCCTTAAATATGGGGCCCAAAAGTGTACACAATGCTCCAAATGTGACCTGACCAGATCCTAATCGAGCGTCAGAAGTACATCCCTGCGTTTGTATTCAAGTCCTCTCAAAATAAATGCCATCACTACATTTGACCTCCTAACTACTGACTGAACCTACAAGTTTAGCTTGAGAGAATCCTGGACTAGAACTCCTAGGTCTCTTTGCACTTGAGATTTTTAAATTTTATCCCCACTTAGGAAATAGTCCATACTTCTATTCTTCCTACCCAGGTGCATGACCTCACACTTTCCCACACTGTACTCCATCTGCCACTTCTTTGCCTACTCTCCCAACCTGTCCAAATCGTTCTGCAGCCTCCCCTCCTCCTCAATGCTACCTGTCCCTCTACCTATCTTTGTATCATCTGCAGACATAGCCAGAATGCCCTCAGTTCTTTCATCCAAATCATTAATGTATAAAGTGAACATTTGTGGTCCCAAAACTGAGCCTTGCAGAACACCAGTTGTCACCAGCTGCCATCCTGAGAAGGACCCTTTTATACCCACTCTCTGCTTTCTGCCAGCTTCTATCCATGGCAGCATCTTGCCTCTGACATCATGGGCCCATATCTTATTCAATAGCCTCCTGTGTGGCACCTTGTCAAAGGCCTTCTTGAAGTCCAGGTAGATAACATCTGTTGGCTCACCTTGATCTAACCTGCTCAGAACTTCCTCAAAGAATTCTAGCAGATTTGAAAGGCATGACCTCCCCTTGATGAAACCATGCTGACTTTGTCCTATTTTACCATACACTTCCAAGTATTCAGCAATCTCATCCTTCACAATGGATTCCAGAATCTTATCCATGACCAAGTTTAGGCTAATCGGTCTGTAATTTGTATGCAGAGGGTGATGAGTGTTTGGACTCTTTTAAACTAAATTCTTTTAAAAAGTACCTCGATCTGCACCATAAGTGTTGTATGCTATTGGGCGGTGGGCTGCATGCAAGAGGAATTAAAAAGGGCATCTGGATGTCAGGTAGGCATGGGCATGATAGATGAATGTCCCCCTTCTGTACTGTATCCTTTCTATGGTTCTATTTGAACACTACGAAATCTTGGATTGCTATGCTGAACTGGACTACAAAGAACCACAACCTAAAACTATAAACCTAACCATAAAAGCAAAACAATGAAGCCTTGACTCACCCCAGGATGAAGTCCAGTTATTGGAGCTAACTCCAACTATTTGACTACAGAAACCACTGGAACTGTTAAACCTGACTTGAACTTTCAACTTCCATAAACACTATCTCCAAGCAAGCCATACAACTGTATTAGAAAGTATTTTTTTTTCATCTTCATAATTACCTCGAATCTTTACTTAGTTTAAATCCATTATATTTGTATTTCAGCGAGTATTTTTACCTGAATAACATTCAGCAATAATCGTGTAACAAACTACCTTAACTACCTTATTTAAAACATAAAATTGGGCTGGTTATTTTTAGATTAAAACATTTGGTAATTAAGAGGAGTGCTTTATGAGTGTATATAAATTCTTAGTTCAGGACCATTCAGTGGAAGTGCCTTGGATGTGGTCATAACACAAATAAAAACTATCCATCTCGGTCTAGAAAACCTAAATTGATCCAGCGTGCATGTTCTTTCAGTGAAAGAGAATTCCACATCTGCATGACCCATCGGGTGAGTAGTTGCTGCCTGATTTCACTCTTGAATGGCAGACATTTAATCCTCAAAAGCTATCTGTTTTGTTTTAACATTGGATGTACCTGTGAATGCAGTTCAGAATCCTATTGCTTTCAATTATTGCTTCACAGCATTGTCAGTATACCATTAGAGAACTAGGAGCTGTGACACTAAAATCTTTTCCTACCTCAGCAGGGTTCAGCTCTGCTCCCTGTAAGGTGCATCCTTCATGCTAGTGCTGGCCAAATTGATAACATTGCTTGTATATAAGATTAGTATCAGTCCAAATCCTCCCGTCAGTGTTAGTAAGGATGTGTCCACTGTTGTCTGTGATTTAATCTGCCTTTGAGCCAGCTAATACGAATTCCAGTATGGGTATAGTAATGATGCAGTTAGACTTCCCAAGTACTGAACCTATTTCCAATGCCATCATGTCTTCTTTTTGTCAAGAATGGAAGTCACGGCAGCACGGTGGCTCAGTGGTTAACACTGCTGCCACACAGCACCAGGGATTCGGGTACAATTCCAGCCTTGGGAGACTGTCTGTGTGGAGTTTGCATGTTCTCCCAGTGTCTGTGTGGGTTTTTTTTAGGTGCTTTGGTTTCCTCCCACAGTCCAAAGATGTGCAGTTTAGATGAATTAGCCATGCTAAATTGTCTGGAGTGTCCAGGGATGTGTAGGTTGAGTACATTAGTCAGGGGAAATGTACAGTAATAGGGTAGGGGAATGGATCTGGGTGGGTTACTGTTTGGAGAGTCGGTGTGGACTTATTGGGCCAAATGGCCTGTTTCCACATCGTAGGGATTCTATGAAGCAGCACAGTGGCTTTCATCGCTGCTTACAGTGCCAGGGATCCAGGTTTGATTCTACCCTCAGACTGCTGTCTGTGTGGTGTTTGCATGTTCTCCCTTTGTCTGTGTGGGTTTCTGCCAGGTGCTTTGGTTTCCTTTCACAATCCCAAGATCTGAAGGTTAGGTGGATTGGGCATGTTAAATTCACCATAGTGTCCAGGGATGGATGGGTTAGTCATGGGAAATGCAGCGGTTACAGGGATAAAGTAGAAGGGTGGGTTTGGGTGGGATGCTGTCTGGATGGTTGGTGTGGTCTCAATGGCCAAATGACCGGCTTTCACACTGTAGGGATTTAATGAAACCCTGACCACAATTTACTTGGTAAGGCGTGTGAGTACTGGAGGTCCTCTCTTCCCTGTATCATCACAAAGTTTAATATTTGAACCAAATCATTCAAATTCCCCAATTGTCCACTCCAATGAAATTAGGTTAACAGAATACACTGACCAGATTTCTGTCCTAAACAAAAAATTATTACTGATTACAAATAAATCAATTCTTAGCACAGGCAGCAAATATGAATTATCAACTTATAACTGAATTAAATTCTACTTCTTTCTAAATCCCTACACCCATATGTTGACAACCATAGTCAAACCAGAAACATAAATGTTATGGGTGGAGAAAGAAATATTCAGGGAACAGTTCAATACAGGACAATAGAAATTGTTCATCCTTTGTCATCCTCCCTTAGTATAATTATTTGTTCAGCCAAATCTAACTTATGCACTTATCTGTGAAGAATTTCAATTGAGTCATTTTGCATCTCATTTCAAATATCAAATGAGCCTCAGGTATCACTTCTGACTCAAACCTTTGTGAGACGAGTGCAGAAAAATGTAAGCTGATATTCCAGGCAGAGCTGAAGGTGTGCTGTACATTCCACTGAGAATCAATTTTTGGAAATAATGCAGTTCAAAATCATGATTCCATAACTTTCCAAATCCTATAGATGCTTTCAACACAAACATTTTAATAGAAAAATTATTCTTTTTCAACAATCACATGACAGAATGGCTCAGAAGGTCCAATGAGAGTCAGAAGCCCTATTGTGAACAAGATCAGATTAAAAATATCCACTTACATTTTGACATCTGTGCCGAAGATTCCTGTACAGGGGTGTACGAACCTGGTCAGTAATTCAGATATGTGGCAACAACATTATCGTGCTTGAAAATAAACCCCCTTTAACAGTGTTGAGTGCCATATTCTGTAATTTAAATATCCAACTGAGACCTTGGCAGCAACTGCAAAATGATGCATAACAAGGTGAGGAGCCAAATGGGTGAGTAGGTGCAATATCAGGTAAGTGGATGAGTGGCTATGGTAGGTGGGTTGTTTGATTGGCAGGGAATATCATGTTGAATTAGGTCATGAGGGAATGAGTTGGCAGGGTGGGCAGAGTCCAGGGTTGGATCAGGGTAGATATCAGGTCATGTTGATTTGAGGGGTTTCAGGGGAGGTGATGTCAGGTCAAATTTTGTGGTGGGGGTCATGTTGGGTCTGGATTGAGAGGGGGCAGGGGATCAGTTTTAGTGAGGGGACTGGATGCTGGATTAGGTTAGTATAGGAAGAGTCAGGTGGGGAGTGAGTGGTGTCGGATCAGAATGGGTATCAGATTAGCATTGGTGATAGGTCACAGTGTGGGGTTATGTTGGGCAGCAAGGCCTAACAGTTTCAGCAAGTTGGATGGTTTGGTGACAGTCGTTCAATGACTGTCAGGGCTTATTAAGGGTCAGGGTGTAGATGAGGAAGGGTCAGTGACTTATTAGGGACTCAGTTCAAAATTACCAATGAGTTAGAGTGGGTTTTAAATCTTTAACCTTCCCTGGGTAACTATTCAATTCAAAGTGAGTCAAGACCCTTGTAATTATCTTAATGGGTGGTTCCAGATGCAAGAGAAGTGGCCTATTGCAATTTTCAATTTCCTTGGCAATTTACCCAGAATCAGATGCATCTTGGATTCCACATAGTTCCAATGTATAACTCCAGCCTATGCTGCTCTGATGGCTATCTGGGCCAATGTTATTACCGTCACTGACTGTGAAGAGTGTACACCTGCAGGTGTTGGATTAAAACAGTTCACTTCAGAAAAAAAGTCATTGGACTCAAAAATTTAACTCAGCTTTCTATCTACAGATGCTGCCAGACCTGCTAAGTTTCTCCAACAATTTCTGTTTGTGTTTCAAATTTCCAGCATCCATTTTGCTTTTATATAGGTCAAACTGGATCTGTATGAACATGTCTGCAAGGCAGATATTTGAAAGACCTTCTGGAAGCGTTTCCAAGAGGATACAGGCACCATGTGAGAAGCATTTAGTTCTGTTAGCAAATATTGGCACAACCCTCCAAAAATTGACTGCCGGCATGAAGGGCTAATATATGACATTTGGTGTTTGATGAGTTTTTCCATTAAAGTGATTTATTTATCTTATAGCCGTTCATATTACTGTTCTCAGCAATCTATGTAAGGGGAGATAGCTGAGAATCATACCTAAAGCACTGGCGAGTTGATTAGAAAATAGATAAGCAAAATGAACCAACAAAACTTTCAGTAAAAAATGAGGTCTGCAGATGCTGGAGATCACAGCTGAAAATGTGTTGCTGGTCAAAGCACAGCAGGCCAGGCAGCATCTCAGGAATAGGGAATTCGACATTTCGAGCATAAGCCCTTCATCAGGAATGAGAGAGAGTAGCCAAGCAGGCTAAGATAAAAGGTAGGGAGGAGGGACTTGGGGGAGGGGCGATGGAGGTGGGATAGGTGGAAGGAGGTCAAGGTGAGGGTGATAGGCCGGAGTGGGGTGGGGGCGGAGAGGTCAGGAAGGAGATTGCAGGTTAGGAGGGCAGTGCTGAGTTGAGGGAACCGACTGAGACAAGGTGGGGGGAGGGGAAATGAGGAAACTGGAGAAATCTGAATTCATACCTTGTGGTTGGAGGGTTCCCAGGCGGAAGATGAGGCGCTCCTCCTCCAGCCGTCGTGTTGTTATGTTCTGCCGGTGGAGGAGTCCAAGGACCTCCATGTCCTCGGTGGAGTGGGAGGGAGAGTTAAAGTGTTGAGCCACGGGGTGGTTGGGTTGGTTGGTCCGGGCGGCCCCGAGGTGTTCTCTGAAGCGTTCCGCAAGTAAGCGGCCTGTCTCCCCAATATAGAGGAGGCCACATCGGGTGCAGCGGATGCAATAGATGATGTGTGTGGAGGTACAGGTGAACTTGTGGCGGATATGGAAGGATCCCTTGGGACCTTGGAGGGAAGTGAGTGTGGAGGTGTGGGCGCAAGTTTTACATTTCCTGCGGTTGCAGGGGAAGGTGCCGGGGGTGGAGGTTGGGTTGGTGGGGGGTGTGGATCTGACGAGGGAGTCACGAAGGGAGTGGTCCTTGCGGAACGCTGATAGGGGAGGGGAGGGAAATATATCCACCCTCAGCTAACTGATCGAAATGGCAGTAGCTGCACTTAATCTCAGCACCCAGAATTAGAAAACAGAGAAGCAAACAAACCTGTATTCCTACTGCTGTTCGGAAAATATTGCTGAGTGAATATCACATGAGAATAAGTTTGAGCTCAGCTGTGAAGATCCACTTATGATAACATAACCTACCTACTCTCATTGTCAGAGTTCATTAATAACTAATGTCCACTAAGCCAAACATTAGAGGGCAATTGCTACTGATGGAGCAGTACATTAACTATTCAGAAAAGAAAAGATGATTCACAGATGGTTAAAACTGCATACACTTGAAGAACTATATAGATAGACAGACTAAAGATCCTGAACCCAAGGGATCAATCTAAACCCGGCAGTTCTGCTACACCCAGTCACAAATAGCAATTGATAATTGCACAACTATAAGAAGAGAAGGCCCAACACTTATCACCATCCTCAAGGATGGGAGAAGCCAACACACTGATGCAAAGGACAAAGCTTAACCACATGCAAACATCTTCAGTCAGAAGTGCTGAGTGGATAATCCATCTCAACCACATGTGTGGGTCCCTAGCAACACAGATGTCTGTCTTCAGCCAATTCAATTGATATCAAGGACCAATTGAAGGCACTTCATACTTCAGATTTTATGCACTCAGCAACATTCTAGCAACAGTATTGAATACTTATTCTCCAGAATTAGCCATACCAATCGCCGACCATCTGCAGTTCAGCTACTACCCATCAATGTGGAAAATTGTCTGGGTATGTCTTGTTGACAGAAAACAGAACGAATCCTACTTGGCCACCTACCACTCCATCAGTCTACTCTTGATCGTCAACTAATGATGGGAATCAGTGGAAATCTGAGAGCTGATGGATGTCAGACTTTGCACAAAGAAAATTGGTTAGTGGTGGTGATCAATCATGTCAGTTTATAAGAGTAAGCATTCCTCAGAGTGGGGTCCCAATACTCTTCAGTTGCCTTATCAATGGCCTCCTATCCATGATAATATTAGAAGTCGGGATTTTCACTGATGATTGCGTAATATTTAGCACCATTGGCATCTGTCAATCCATCTCCTTACACACTAAGTCCTGGATAATATCCAATCCTGGGCTGGTAAATGGCATATAAGATTTGTCCCAACACATTCTGGGCACTGATCATCTTGTAAGAGAGGATCCAACTTTCTCCATCTAACATTTGATAGCATTACTCTCTCTAAATCTCTTACTTTAACATCCTGGTTAAACTAGAAATAAACCTGGATCAAAAGTATAAACATTTTTACCACAAAGGATATCAGATGCAAAAGAATTCTGTGGTGACTAACTCACTTCCTGTCTCCCCAGTGCCTGTCCACTACTTGCAAGACATTCATCAGAGTGTGATGGAATATATTCTACTTAACTGTATAAGCGCAGCTCCAATAACATTCAAGAAGTTCAACATCATCCAGAACAAAGCAGACCACTGTTTGGCACTCTATCCAACACCTCAACATTCCTTCTCAGAAGTATTAATGCACAATGACCTCAGGATGAACCATTCACAAGATGCCCTGCAGCAAGTCACCAAAACTTATTCAACAGTACCATCTGCATTTCTACCAATTATAAGAAAATGGATGCTAACATCTTGAATTCTAGATATATAGAAGCAAACTGACCTGATATTTCCTTCAAAGCAACATACCATTCTATCTCCAGTCCTCCATGCTCACTGATTATAAATCCTGGTACTCCTAACACTATGGTTAGCAGTTCAACAAGGTAGGTCACCATCGCCTTCTAAAGGGCAATTAAAGATGGACGATAAATGCTGGTCTGGCCTGTGATGTCAACATCTTGAGTCGAAAAGTGTGGTTCTGGAAAAGCGCAGCAGGCTAGGCAGTATCCGAGGAGCACGAGAATCAACATTCCAGGCATAAGGCCTTCATCAGGAATGTTTTGGTGGGGGGAGGGGAGGGTAACTGGAAGACAGTAGGTAGATGCTCATGAGGGGTGATGGTGATAGATCGGAGGGGAAGGTGGAGCAGATAGGTGGGAAGGAAGATGGACAGGTAAGACAGTTCAAGAAGGTGGTGTCAAGTTGGATGATTGGATCTGGAATGAGATGAGGATAGTGGAGATGAGATAAAGTTGACATTGATGCTGCGTGGTTGGAGGGTCCTAAGGCGGAAGATATGGCATTATTCCTCCAGGCGTGGGTTGGCTTGGATTTCACAGTTGTGGAGGTTCAGGACTTGCATGTCATTGGTAGAGTGGGAGAGGGTGTTGAAGTGGTTGGCCACAGTGCGATAGGGTTGTTTGGTGCATGTATCCCAGAGATGTATCCTAAAACATTTTGCGAGTTAATGTCCTGTCTCCCCAATGTCAAGGAGAACACATCAAAAGCAATGGACACAGTAACACAGGGTTTGGATTTCCAGGAAATTCTCTGCCGGATGCGGAAGGATTCTTTGGAGCCTTGGATGGAGGTGAGAGGGGAAGTGTCGGCACAGGTTTTATACCTTTTGTGGCAGCAAGGGAAGGTGCCATGAGTGCTAGGTGGGTTGGTGGGTTGGGAGTGGAGTGATGGGTGGTGTGGGGAAGGGGGATGGACCTAACAAGGGTGTTGTGGATAGATTGGTTTTTGCAGAATGATATATATCTCTGGTGGTGGAGTCTGATTGTAAGGGCAGAAATGGCAGTGGATGATGCTTTGTATCCAGAGATTAGTGGGCTGGAAGGTGAGGACCGGGGGTGGTCGGGGGTTTTATCCTTGATGGATGGATGGGGTTCAAAAGCGGAGGTGTGGGAAGTGGAGGAGATATGCTGGAGGGTATTGTTGATCACGTGGGAGGGGAACTTGCGGTCTTTTAAATAGGAGGCCATCTGGGATGACTGAAGCGGAATTGCTCCTCCTGGGAGCAGCTATGGCTGAGGCAGAGAATTTCGGATTAAGGGATAGTATTTTTACAGGAGGAACAGTGGGATGGGATGTGGTCCAGGTCGCTGGGGGAGTTAGTGGTTTTGAAGTAGATGTCTGTGTTGAGTCAGTCCATGTAGATTGAGATGTAGAGATCCAGGAAGAGGGAGGTGTCTGATATGGTCCAGGTGAACTTGAGGTCAGGATGGAAGTTGTTTCTGAAGTTGATGAAATGTTCAACCTCCTAGTGAGACCATGAGGGGGTGCCAATATAATCATCAATATAGCGGAGGAAAAGACAGGGAATAATGCCGGTGTAACTGTGGAAGATGAACTGTTCCACATGTCCTACGAAGAGGCAGGCCTTGCTGGGGCACATGTGGGTGCCCATGGCTATCCCTTTGGTCTGAAGCAAGTGGGAGGATTTGAAGGAGAAGTTGTTGAGGGTGAGGACCAGTTCTGCCAAATGAATGAGTGCGTTGGTGGGTAGGCACTGGTTAGGTCGGTGGGAGAGGAAGAAATGGAGGACTTAGAGACCTTCACCATGGCAGGTGGACATGTATAGGGACTGGTTGTGTACGGTGAAGATGAGGTGTTGAGGCCAGGGGAAAGAAAGTCACGGAGGAGGTGGAGAGCGTGTGTGGTGTCCCGAATATATATGGGGAGTTTCTGGGCCAAGGGTAGACAAGACGGTGTCAAGGTATGAGGAGGTAGGTTTGATGGGGCAGGAGCAGGCAGAGATGATGGGTTGACTGGGAGCAGTTAGGTTTGTGAAGTTTGGGTAAGAGGTAGAACCGGGCGGTGCAGGGTTCCAGGATGATGAGGTTGAAGGCTGTAGATGGGCGATCCCCTGAGGTGATGAGGTTGTGGATGGTTGGGAAGATGATGGTTTGGTGATGTGAGGTGAGGTCGTGGTCCACTTTCTGTGAATGAAAATAAATTAAAAAGGTAGAATACACATTTAACGGATTCTGGAAGGTGCCTTTAATTTCAGTGCAGTGTAAAATGTCAACTGTCATGCAAACACTCCAAGAAGATAACTATTGACTTGCTGTGCATTATTTATACACTGGCTCAAACAACTAGCACTCTGAATGACAAATATGCATTTTGTCATTATGATATATGTTAGTGCCAAACTTAAAGGCTTGCTACCCAATTTTCCTGATCCCATAGTAATGGGCCTGGAAATGGATGTGTGGAAATGTTGATTTTTAGATGGTGGGGGGACCTTGGTATTTTCCTTATCCAACTATAAAGCACACAAATAAGCACAATACACTAATTTATTCATGACTGTTTAACACATTATTCCTTTCATAACTTCATGTGAAAACCAATCAAGATTGCATTCATAAATACCATTACATAATGCAATTTCCAGTAAATCTCCCGTTACTGATAATACTAACTTTTCATTTAAATTGTTCATCAGTCACATTCTAAAATACTCCATGGACAATTCTTGATTTAAGAGTTTCTCAACACTCATTGAACTTCAATCTATGACTGCTGCTTCCCAGCTTCTCAAACGTCAAGGCAATTAAACATCAACTTCTGTGATATGCCACTCTTAATACCACTGTTAATGTTAACGTTTGTGATCATAGTTACTGTGTACAGTTAGCAGACAAGATGTCACAGTTTTCTTGTCGTTTAATGAAAAGCAGCAGTTTTGAGATGGTACTCCACCTAATTAGGTAAAGAAAGCAAATATGCAACTGGTGATACATGAGAATGCTTTCTGATTCCAAATCTGTTCTGTAAACTGTGGGAGAGGCACAATATTCCCAATCCCAGATGTCTTGCAGTCATTCACAATACTTTTTGGTAGTCCTTGGTGGCTGATGTCTTTGTTTTTTGTTTGGGCTGATGAAGGGGAGCTCCTGACCTTCCCTCAAGATGATGTGGCTCATCTTCCTATTCTCACTCGTAATCCCGTCTCCCCATTTGTTCCTCTTGACATACATAATTTTGGGCCTGGCCATCTATGTTGTGTCAATCACCTGGCCACACACTCTCAACCAATGACTATGGGCTGCTACTCAAATGCAAGGATAACCATTGTTCCCTTGCCGACCTCCATTTGAAGGCTAGCTTTCTTTCCAAGAACAAAACCATTTTAATTCCAAAAACATTGAACTCAGAATAAACCTTTTGTTTATGCTTGTGGAAGATTATTTTCAAGGTAACACCATTAAATGAGGCTTCATGCTATAAAGGAAATAACAAGCATTGAATATTGAGTGAACACATGATTATAGGGGACCCCAATTTCCAACAGAGCAACTGGGAAAAGAGCAGGCAGTTATATCTAGATGGCTCCCCCGATGCAGTGCTGCCATAGAGATGTTTTACAGGGGCAGACAGGAATGCATATCTAGTGCAAAGTGGTGGATCATCAATCTGCATAGTTAAAATTAGGGGGACATCAAAAGTAGTAGGTTCAGTCCCTCACAATGGGAGACCACCAACAACAAAAGGTTTCAATCAAGACCTCTGTCACTGATGGGTTTCAGCTCCAATCTGTGGGACCTATCTGCTGGATTCTTATGAGATTTTAGTTTGTAATTTCTCTACTGACCACATCTCCATAATGAAGCTCTCTGTCAACCCTTAACCTCCTCCTATATGGCTATCGAGACTGATTGAGCTTGCATCATCAGGAGCCTACATTCTCAATATGATATTGAATTCTTGTTTTGCTATTTTTTGGCTGTCCTCAGTAAAATAGCTCCTCTGGACTAAGAGCCAGCATTAGCACTGGAAGGATCCTTACTTCATCTCAGGCCAAATTACAAAAGCCTGCATGTTTCTTCTGCCCTTGAAGTTGGCTGTACTATTAAAATACTATCCACTGAGAACCTTTACGGACTCCAAGGTGAAGAATTTTTAATCAAGACTGAAAAAAAACTAAATAGGCTTTGGGATCAGAGCTTAAAAACGTGTTGCTGGAAAAGCGCAGCAGGTCAGGCAGCTTCAAAGGAGAAGGAGAATCGAGGTAGCGCCGATACAGTCATCGATGTAGTGGAGGAAAAGGTGAGGGGTGGTGGGATCAAGTCAATGCTCTGTGAAAGTACAATATTGAAGCAGATCAGTATGTAAAAATGATAGTATAAACTTTGTTTTGAAATGAAAAAAATAAGATGCCATCATATGAGCTTCTTGAGTAATAGGTTGCAGAAACAATCCAATTATAAAGATTGGAGAAATGAGTAACTTTCAAAGGTGAAAAGAATTCAAGTGAAAGTTGACTTGTTGATGCAACACAGATATTGTGAAGCAAATGTAAGTACTGAGCCAGCCCATGGAAAAGATTGATTATTTTGTTTAGATCGTATTCCAAGGAAATAAATTATATCTTGAAAATTTTTAAAATATGTAAGTAGTAGTAAATAAATACACATTGGTTTCATAAGACAAATATTTATGGTGAAAATCTGCATACATAGAATCCAAAGCTTGGAAACAGGCCCTTGGGCCTAATTAGTTTATAACAGTGTTTATAATTTACGCATCCTTGTTCTTTAATTACTGGTTTTCACTTGTTCATACACCTCTTTGTAAAATCACCTAACTTCCAGATTGTTAGCATTTTATGTCAAAGAATTTTTCCAAATTTATTTAAAAGACATTTTACAGTCTATTTTGTATTTATATATTACATCTGGTGAATAGACCAATACCTTGCCAGTTCTTTGACAGCTTTTTCAACCTTCCCAAGACCATGACCTCATGATCAAAAATCAAACTATCATTTTCCAACCTGTCACTGATTTCATCTACTCTGGAAACCTTTAACCCATGGCCCAACACCTCATAATTCCTCAACTTCATACACAGCCTGCTTCTTTCTTCCCAAAGTCCACAAGGAAGTCTGCCTTTGCAGGTGGTCATCTCAGACTATTCTTGTCTCATAGAAGTTGATCTCTTTCAACTTTAACTCTATTTACGACCCTTGTTCAGTCTTGTTGGGCCGAAGGGCCTGTTTCCACACTGTAAGTAATCTAATCTAATCTGTTTGTACAATCAATCCCAGACCTCTAGCACCTTTCTTAGCTTGATTGAACTTGTTCTCATATTGAACCTTTTTTTCCTTGGCTGCTCCTATATCTGCAAATGATAAATGCTACTATGGGTACACGCAAGGGGCCTTCATGTGCTGTCTCCTTTTTGGGGGCTAAGTGGTACATTTTCAATACCAGATCGACTCATGTCTCCTCCTTAAACTCTTGTATTAATGACTAAACCAATAGTATTTGCTCTCCTTGTCTGGAATAGAGTATTTCATCAATCCTACTTCAAATGTGCAGCCCTCATTCCTACTCCTTCATTTGATCAATTATCAACTTTTTCTTTCTTGACTTCCATCCAATTTCTAGGGATATGCTACTGATTGACAATTACTTTGACTACACATTCTCTTATCTAACTTGCTGTAAGAAATCCATTTTACTCTCCCAGATTTTCATTCTGGTCACATCTGTTTTGACAATGGCATCCTCCATAATCAGAAAGCTGAAGTACTTAGACTTTTAACTGAGGAATCCTTTTCAACATGGTGGATAAGTCCCTCAAACTTGACTGTCCCATTTCAAATAAATCTAAATTCTGCCATATCCCCTCCATTGCAGAACCACATAAGAGTTCATCTTGCCGTCAACTTCCATCCCAATATCCTCTACAGTCAGCAGATCATCCACTGACATTTTCATCTCTCTCATGTGTTGTCCATGCTTTGTAAACTTTGACCTGTTTATGCATTAAAATCACGTTACTGAAGTGTTGTTGTTGGAGAGACAGACAATGGGACACAGAAATTGATTTGAGGTTCATTTGATTCTATTCCAAATTTTTTTTCTTAAAACACCATACATTTCCCAATTTCCTACAATATTTACTTGCTTTCTACATCAATCCATCTGAGAAAGGATATTACCTGCAATGATTTAGATGTTTGAACTAGGCCATTGGAATCTTTTTCCTCTCTGTCACAGAGCTGGCTCACATCCATGAAATTGGGCCTCACAGTACAGGGTGGATCTTCTCCTGGGTCTTCTTGAGTTACCACATTGTCTTCTGCCATAAGTCTTGCTGCGAGTGGTCACTGATGGTTTGGCTTCCAGGTATGTGTTCTAATCCCCTGTGTCACAGACTTTCCTGAATTTTCTGTGGCCTTTGGGGAATGGGGTTATGAGCAGGGTTCAAAGTATCCAATATGGTCATGTCAACAATCTTCATGTGTAAAGTGCAACACCATTCACATGCAAGGTGGAAAGTATATGTTCTCAGGCATTGGCTGGAAGTCAAGGTACCAGAAAATCTGATCAATATTTCTCCAATACACAATCCTCAGGCTGGTTGTAACCACATCTTTGGGATCTCCTTGATCTTGGTTTCCACTGTTCTCTGTAGCCATTAGTGCTGGCTACTGTTCAATTTAGTTTGACCAATGTTCTGTCAGGTCTGATTTCTTTGACTGCGGGCCAATTTAAAATGTACAATTTTGGGACTTTGATCGTATGATGGAAGTGTGACATGCACGCTTCACACCATACCGCCCCTTTCAGTAGCCTGAAAGGACTGTTTCCTCTGTGGATATCCTAGCTCCTTCCATAATGACCCTCAATAGCCCTTTCACTTCTCACAACATTTTACTATTCAAGTGCAAAAACCAAAACCCACAATACACTTTACCTCTTTTTCTCCCACCATCAGAGTCCCAAATTCTTTCCAGGTGAAATAGCAATTTACTTGTACTTTCAAATGTGTGTACTGTATTCAATGGACATGACTTATCTCCCTACACTGGGAGACAAAATGTAGATAAGGCAACCATTTTGATGGATATCTTCATCCAGTCTGCAAGCATCAGCCTGAATTTCCAATTACTTGTCACATTAATTTGTTCTCTCTCTCCCATCTATTTCATGTCACCCATGTCATGCTACCATCATATTACTAGTAAACTTCAATCTTTCACCCTACAAATGCATCTTATAACTAGGAACAAGGAAGCATGTGGGCAACACAGACAATATTGCGAAGACAGGTAAGTGAATAAGACATGCCCATACAAAGCCCATCTTGCATGACCCACAAATAAAAGAAATCAGTCTTCTGGTGTGAGATGGAAGAAAGAACCACCTTATAGAAGGTAGCCAAGAACAAATGTGTCATGAGAAAAGGGATCAGCCACAGATTTGATTTTGTATCATAGAATATAATCCTTAAAGTGTGGAAGTAGGCTATTTGGTCTTTCAAGTCCACATCAATCTTTTGAAGAGCACTCCACCCAGAGCTACCCTGTAACCATGCATTTCCCATGGTTAACCCATCTACCTGCAAATCCCTGAATACTATGGGAAACGCAGCATGGCCAATCCACCTAATCTGCACTTCTTTGGACTGTGGAAGGAAACCAGAGCACCCAGAAGAAACCCACACAGACACGGGGAAAATGTGCAAACTCCACACAGACAGTTGCACGAAGGTTGAATTGAACCCAGGTCCCTGGCGCTGTGAGGCAGCAGTGTTAACCACTGTGCCACCGTGCCATCCCTTTGAAAAGTGCATATCTGAATGGGACACGGAAAAGAGTAACCAGATAATTATATTATCAGGAGAAATACAATGTGTATAAATGTAATTAGGTCAGCCAAATTAAAACCTGAGGCTTGCAACTATTTCAGAGCAACTTGGTAACAACTCTTAAGGACCAAAAATACAGCAGTGAACCACAATGGCTCAGAGTCTATCAAATGACCTCTCTGCTAAAGTTTTGCGCTCACAGCGATTCATTGTCAGACAGAAGCAGAAAAATGTATACTCATTATGCTACATCATAAACAAGGAAGAATTACTCAAGAATTTTGATCTACTTTGCAGTTGGAATGTGAAATGGAAAGGGTGAAAAACAGTTGTAGTGAAAACTAGAAGACGGAAAGAGACAATTCACACAACACCAAGTTATAATCTGAAAGCTTGTGGTTTCAAATAAACCTGTTGGACTATCACCTGGTGTGGTGTGATTTTTTGATGTTGTCCACCCCAGTCCAATACCGGCACCTCCACGCCATAATTCAAGATAGTAGTACCCTGCATGACTGATAGATGAAACTAAAACTGTTGGTAATTGTATAAGGATGCTGAAAATTAAATCCACCACAGGGGTTTCTGTAACAATGATTAGATAAATGTGGATGGAGTTAATTTTCAGATTGATAATGTGTGGAATCTTAGTGTCCAAAGAAATAAACGTGCAGCAAATTGGTGCACTTTTCAGAATTGATGAGATCAAGGGATTCGTGTGAAGAAATAATTGTTCTAATTGTAGTTCTAACAGAGGTCCTTGTTCAGCCTTCAGATGGATACCTCAAGAACAGATTCAAAGTTCACGATTGTCCTGAATGGAATAGGTAGATAGAGAAAATAACCTTCACAACATTTAAAAAATGCATGCTGTCCTGCTTGGTGTTTTGTGCAGTTTTTAGATTTTTTTTAAGATTCCTTACAGTGTGGAAACAGGCCCTTCAACTCAACAAGTCCACACCGACCATCCAAAGATTAACCCACCCAGACCCATTTCCCCCTGATTAGTGCACCTAACACTACGGGCAATTTAGCATTGCCAATCCACCTGACCTGCACATCTTTAGACAATGGGAGGAAACCGGAGCACCCGGAGAAAACCCACAAAGACACGAGGAGAATGTACAAATTCCACACAGGCAGTTGCCTGAGGCCGGAATTGAACCTGGGCCCCTAGTTCATTATCAAGTCATGAAAACTCCTAGCACAAAAAGTGGCGCCAGGTTGTTCAAAAAACATGGAATGTCCAACTGAATAGAAATAGGGAAATAATGAAAAAAGAATTTTTTAATCTGCAATTTTATTGTATGCCAGCGTCTTTAAAAATGAAAATATTTTTTAAAAAGATGGTTCTAAGTACTTGCTTCATTTGGTTGGAATTCTGAAGAAGAGTCATACTGAAAAACATATGTTAACTCTGTTTTTCTCTTCTGAGATGTCACCAGCCCTGCTAAATCTCTCTAGCATCCTCTTTGCTTCAGATTTGCAGTTTCTGCAGTATTTTGCCTTTGTTCCAAGACTCTTTTTGCACTTAGTTCTGCCTTCCAATAAAGACAGGGCCTGTTGCAATGTATTTAGGTGTTATTGAAGAGCAGTTCAATGTTGACAAGCAGGGACATTGAAAGTCAGTATGTGAGAAAGAGAGACAGAAGGAGGCTGCATGTTAGGTAAGATTATTGGTAACTGCAATGAAAAGCAATTGAACTCGAAAGGCTCTGTACAGTGGAGGATCAGAGAAGTCACAGATCAGTTGAGTAGCTCTGTGTTTCTAGGTCTCAGGGAATTCTTAAGAGCTTAATTAATAGTTCATTTAATATACCGGAATGTTGAGGTTGAACACATCACAACACAACTTGTCTTGAGAGTAAATACTGGAGTCTAGTTTTTTAAGAATCCCATAGAACACAGTCCCTGGAAAGGAAGGCGGCTCACCAACATTGAACAGTCATTGTGACAGTCATTGATAGAATTGCTTTGGAGGGAGTTTCTAGGCCACGTCATCAAAAGTGAAGAACCCCTTATGAGTTTGGAATGAGATTTGGTGAACCACGGTGTCACTAATGTCTTAGGGTGATTGCTGAAACACCAATGGGAATTATTTTGATCACTTTTGCTATGTGATGTGCTCTGTTGGGTGTTAAAGCATTATCTGGTTGACCCATATTTCCCTCATATTAAATTTGTGATGTTAAATTACAAGTAATATTCATCTTTGCGTAACATTTTTCTTTGAATGTTTGTTGAAGTCAGTTTTATTTGTGATTAACTTGTTCTTCATCAACTAAAAAAAAACTAGCTGAATTGTTGCTAATACTAAACCAGACTAAGTTTGAAGCTATATCACCATCTAATTTAAAAGAAGGGTAACTAGAAAGTGTGGCAATGCTGTCACTTTAAAAAAGTTATTTTGTCCTCGTCTTTTAAAAGAGAGGTTGTAAAGGCAGAGATCTAGGTTTATGAGACCATTAGTTTTGTTTAGAAACCCTTTAGCAATGGAAAGGGATTGGCCAGTTCTCCCAGTCTAGGCTTTCCAGTTTTCTTTTAGCTGCAGCAGTCACATGATGTGAGAGTCCAGAAGAGTTGTAAGCTTCAAGTAAATGATTCTTCTGACTTTCTTTGAAATCTCTCCCTGGCTGTTGTTCCCTCCTGCCTGTACGAATCTGTGTTTGAATCTACCTTTCTGCCAAGGGGTGTGATTATGGGATGTTACTATATTAATACAGTTAATTAGTTAAGTTGCCATATCGGGTTGGTTAAGTTTCCCAATGGTTAAGTTATTCTAAATTCCACTTTCCTTTGTTCGTGTATCAAATGTAATGTTTAAATAAATTCTGTTTTGCTTAAAGCAGAATGGTTTGACCAGTTGCATCACATCCGGAATATTCACTGCACATCTGCCTTTAAAATAAGAAAAAGTTCGGGTCTAGGCTACCTGCTTAAAATACTTCCAGGGGCTCTGGCTTGGTCCATAACAGGCTGGGGACTCTTGTCAGGATTGACGCTATAATTCCAATTTGGGTTTGGGATTGTTAGACTCAAAGGCAGTGAGAGGTAGATTTAGTGTCCTTTGTTTCGGGAGTTGAATTTGGTTGGTTTAAACAGTGCTTTGCGTAGTAATGACTCTTTCGGTCACTAAGAGTTTTCTGGGGATGGAACAAGTGACTTTGGGGGTTTTACAAAAGGTGACCAAGGCAAGGTTGTTGGATTTAGCAGATAAGTTGGGGTTGGGGTTGCCTTTGTCTGTGAGGAAAGGAGAGGTAATTACAGCAGCAGGTAGACATTTAAATCTTCAGGAAGTGCCATCAGAATCTTTAGAAATGGTTTGAATTCAATTGCAGATGAAGCAGCTTGAACATGACAAAGAATTGAAACAGTTTAAATTATGGCAAAACACAGAGGAAAGAGAAAAGGAATGAACCACTTTAACAGAACAAAAAGAAAAGGAAAGAATTGGTCTGGCAAAGCAAAAAGCAAAGGAGTGGAAGGCCCTAGCTGAAGAAAGGGAAAAAGAGAGAATAGAAAGGAGAAAGAGAGAGTGAGTCTAAACTTCAGAAGTTGGCAATTAGACAAGTCAACTTAAAAGGATGGAGGTGTAGGTAGAAGGTAGGGTTAATGAGGAGGACAGTAATGATGAGCAAATCCATCATTGCCAAAGGCCTCATGGGGATCTGTTTAAATATACCCAAGCATTGCCTAAATTTGACAAGAAGGATGTAGAACCTTTTTCATTTCATTTGAAAAGTAGGTTTAACCATTGACCATATAGGTTTTGTTGATCTAAACAAAGTTGGTAGGTAGAGCCAATGAGGTATGTGCAACACTATCAGCGGAGGTATCTGGGATGTATGAGGAAGTGAAGAAAGCTGTCTTAAGTGCATATGAGCTTGTGCTAGAAGCCTACAGACAACATTTCAGGAATCTAAGGAGGAACCCTGGTCAAACATACATTGAGTTTGAAAGGATCAAACAAAGTAATTTTGATAGGTGGCTAAGGGCATTAAAAGTAGATCAAACGTATGGCGCTCCTAGAGAGATGATTCTTTGAAAGAGTTCAAAAATTCACTTCATGAAAAAGTCAAAACTCATGTGGAAGAGCAGAGAGTTAAAACAACATGATTAGCAGCTGAAATGGTTGATGATTGTAACTGGGTGACCAGAACTGGACACAATATTCTAGAAGAGGCTTCACAATCTCAACATGACTTCCCAACTCCTTTACTCAAATGATTGAACAATGAAGGAAAGCATGCCAAACGCCTTTTTAAACTCCTGTCTATATGTGCTGAAAACTTTAAAGAATTATGTACCTGCACCCCTAACTGCATCTGTTCTACAACTCCACCCAAGCCCTGCCATTAATTGTATGAGTCCTATTCTTATTTGTTATGCCAAAATGCAATACCTGACATTTATCCAGATTGAATTCCACCTGCCATTTTCCAGCCTATTGGCCCATTTGATCAAGATTCCTTTGTATTCTTAGAAAACCTTCTTCACTATCTATAGTGTCGCTGTAGGTGTCATCTGCAAACTTATTGACAATGCCTTCTATATTCTTATCCAAATCATTTAGATTAGATTACCTACAGTGTGGAAACAGGCCCTTCAGCCCAACAAGTCCACACCGACCCTCCAAAGAGTAACCCACCTCCCCTCTGACTGATGCACCTAACAACTATGGTCAATTCACCTGACCTGCACATCTTTGGACAGTGGGAGGAAAATGGACTACCCACGCAGACATGGGAAAATGTGCAAACTCCACACAGACAGTTGTCTGAGGCTGGAATCGAACCTGGGACCCAGCGCTATGAGTCCTCTTCTGTTTACATAAATGACAAACAAAAGAGGACTCAGAACTGATCCTTATGGAACACCAATCTGCAAAGCAACACTCTGCCATTACTCTCTGTCTCCTGCCATTAAGTCAATTACATATCCAATTGGCAAGCTCACCCTGAATTCCAAGTGACCCAAGTTTATCAAATAGCCTACCATGCAGAAATCCATTGAAATCTTTACTGAAAGCCAAATAAACACCGTCTACTGCTCTGCCACCATCAATCATTTTGGTAACTTCTTCAAAAAACTCAATCAGGTTTGTGAGGCACAGTTTTCCTCGCACAAAACAATGCTGACTATCCTTAATCAAATTCTGCCTCTCTAAATATCTATAAATCCTAACTTTTATAATCACCTCCAACAATTTACCCACAATCGAAGTCAGACTCATAGGTCTATAGTTCCCTGGTTTCTCCTTACAACTTTTCTTGAACAAAGGTATAAGATTAGCCACCCTCCAGTCATCAGACACCTCACCTGTAGTATAGATGATGCAATTTTGTGCAAAGCATCTCATAGTTTCCTCCCTTACTTCCCACAATTTTCTGGGATACATTAGATTCAGTCCCAAAGATTTATTCAATGTTAAATCTTGAAGATCTCCCAAACTTCCTCTTCTTTAATGTGAACTGTTTTTAAAACATCAAAATTTATGTCTCTATATTCTCTCAACTGCATTTCTTTTTCCGCAGTAAAAACTGATGTGAAATATTCCTTTGGTTTCTCTCCCATTTCCTGGGGTTCAATACAGCAGTGACCTCCTTGATCTTTAAGATTTCTCTCTCTAGTTACCCTTTTGCTCTTCATGTATTTATAGCAGCTCTTTTGATTATCCTTAACCTTATCTGTCAATGTTGTCTCATATCCCTTCTTTGCCTTCCTGATTTCTCTCTTTACAATGCTCTTAAACTTTTTATATTGATTAAAAGATTCATTTGAACCAAGTTATCCATATCTAAATTAAGTTTCTCTTTTATTCCTGACTAGTATCTCAATATCTTTATTCATTCATTGTTCCTTAATCTCACCAGCCTTACCCTCCACTCTAACAGAAACAAAATGTTTCTGAACTTTGTCCTCACACTCTTATAAATTTCTCACTTGTCAGACATCCTTTTACCTGCGAACAGTTTACTCCATTCAACTTGTGAAATGTGACTTCGTGTAAGAAGGCTTCTAAGGAGAATCCTGGGAACTATAAACCTGTGAGTCTGACTTTGGTGGATAAGTTGTTGGAAGTGATTCTGAAAGATAAGATTTATATGCATTTGGAGAGGCAAGGAATGATTCAGGATAGGCAACATGGTTTTGTGAAAGAGAAATCGTGTCTCTCAAACTTAATTGAGTTCCTTGAGGAAGTAATCAAGAAGATTGATGACAGCAGAATGTTGTCATTGTTTACTTGGACTTCAGTAAAGCCTTTGACAAGGGTTCTGCATGGTAGACTAATTAGTAAAGTTAGATCACATGGGATTCAGGGTGAGCTTGCCAATTGCACACAACATTAGTTTAATGGCAGGAGACACAGTGATGTTAGAGTGTTGTTTTTCAGACTGGAGGCCTGTGACCAGCAGTGTTCCATAGGCTGGGTTCATCTTTGTTTGTTATTTATATAAATTATTTAGATGAGAATATAGAAGGCATGATCAGTAAGCTTGCGGATAACCCCAACAATGGTGGTATAGTGGATAGTGAAGAAGATTATCTAATATTACAATGGAGTTTAATTTGGATAAATGTCAGGCTATGCAATCTGGTAAAACGAGCAATGGCAGGACTTATACAATTTATTGTAAGGCCTTGGGTACTGTTATAAAACAGAGAGAGACCTAGGGATTCAGGTACATAATTCTTTGAAGTTTTTATCACATTGATAGGGTGGCTAAGAAGGGATATAGCATGCTTTCTTTCAATGCTCAGACCTTTGAGTATAGGAATTTGGATGTTATGCTGAGGGCATTGATGAGGCCTCTTCTGCAGTACTGTGTCTAATTCTGGTTGCCCAGTTACAGGAAGGATATTATTAAGCTGAAAAGGGTTCAGAAAAGATTTACCAGGACATTGTTACGAATGGAGGGTGTGAGTTATAAGGGGATGCTGGAAAACCTGGGACTTTTTTCACTGTATTGTGGAAGATTGAGGGGTGATTTTACAGGGGTTTATAAAATCATGAGATGTATAGATATGGTGAATAGCAGGTGTGTTTTCCCTAGAATGGGGATTTCAAGACTAGGTAGCATGCTAGCATATTTTTAGGGTCAGAGAAAAGTCTTTTAAAAGGACACGAGGGTCAACTTTTTTCCAGAGTGGTACATGTGTGGAATGAACTTCGAGATGAATCGGTGGATTCAGGTACCATTACAATGTTTAAAAAACACTTAAATAAGTACATGATTTCATTTAGATAAGTCCAAGAATAAGAAATGTTTAGATGGATATGGGCCAAGTACAGGCAGGTCAGCCTAGTTTTGTTTGGGATATCTGGCCGGCATGTACTGATTTCTGTGCTATATAACTGTATGACTCTATTAGCAACCATTTCTCACAAACCACCCAGCATTACAATAAGTGAAAATTAGACCGATTAATAAAGATCGTCCATTTGTAAATCCAGAGCTATAGGGTAGGATTTTATGTTTAATGGGTACGTTGGCACAAACCCCAATGCATATGCGTCATAGTGTCTCAAATTAGACCATGTCATTATTGTAATTAGTAGTATGAAACAGTTACTTGCAGTGACAAATAGATATGAAAACATTCTTTTCCATTGGCTTCGAGAATGCTTTTACATCGGCTTTTTCGAACTAAAGATGGGAAATGGGGAAAACAGTCTTCATTGTAAACACTATTGTCCCTCTGTATAAAAATGAGAGAAAAAATGCAGAATTTTGGATATCCTATGCAATATATCATAGATTAAAATGATGCATTGACACTTAAGTATAGGCTATCGGTGCTTCATTAAGAAATAACATAAAGATGAAAGACACATTTTACCCCTAAAGTTCATATAAAAGTAACGCTTTTAATATTAGAGATGCATTAAGCAGAGAAAGAAAAAAGAGACTTGCATTTAAAAAGCACCTTGATACATCTCTAAGAAAGACTGGTTTCTGGTTCCATTCCAAAGATTTGAGCATATTATCCAGGCAGCACCTGCAGTATTGAGCGAGTGCTGCACTGGAGGTACTGAAATTTTAAATGAGATTAACAAAATTAATCTTCACTTGGAGAGGAAAGGATTAATTAAGGTTAGTCAGCATGGCTTTGTCAGATGGACAGAATGTCAAATAAATCGGATTGAATTTTTTGGGGAGGTGACTCGTCTTCTAGATGAGGATAATGTAGTTAATGTGGTTTAAAAGTACTTCATTAAGAATTTTGACAAGTTCTTGCATCTGAGACTGGTGAAGGAATGAAGAGCTCCTGGGATTAGGGCAATTTGATAAAATTGGCTTAGTGGCATGAGATAGACAGTAATGGTTGAAAGTAGTTTTTATTAATTGGAAGCTTGTGCCCATACCGTAGTGTTCAGTGCAGGCTTCCTTGCTTTTTACAGTGTACATGAATGCTCCAGACATGACTGTAGGAGGTAAAGTCAGTAATTGCACAAATGACATGAAAATTGGTGGTGTGGTAATGAGCAATGACTACAGATTGATATAGATGGGCTGATCAGATGGATGAAAATGTAGCAAATGGAATTTAGTCTTGAAAACTACAAAATGTATTTTGGGAGGACTGACAACACAATGAAATTTACAAAGATTTGTGTAACCTGAGGAAGTACAGAGAATCAGAGATTCATAGATTCTTGAAAGGAGCAGAACGGATAGATAAGGTGGTTCAGAAGATATATGGGATACTTATGTTTAATAATTGAAACATTAAATACAAGACCAGGGAAATTATAATGGGACTGAATTGAATATTAGTTAGGCGGCAGCTGCAATACCGTGTGCAGTTCTGGTCACTTCATTAATAGGAAGGATATGCTTGCAATAGAGAGGGTGCAGGAGAGATTCACCAGGATGTTGTCTGCGCTGGAACATTTCAGTTATGAAGGGAGTGAACATAAGGCAAAAAAAAACCCAGCCTGCGGGCAGAGAAGGCTGAAGGGAAATCTGACCAGTATAATTTAGAGATTCTGATGTGGGACTGGGATGTACAAAGTTGAAAATCACATTACACCAGGTTATAGTCCAACTGGTTTAATAGGAAGCACTAGCTTTTGGAACGCCGCTACCACTTGATGAAGGAGCGACTCTCCAAAAGCTAGTTCTTCCAACTGGACCTGTTGGACTATAACCTGACAGGTGTACAATTAGACAGGAAGAAATATTTTTCCTTCATCAACAGTAAGGAGGTGTGGATTTAAAATAAGAGGCTAGAGGTTTAGAGGGATATGAGGAATTGATTTTCCACCCAGGAGGTAGGTTATCTGAAACTCACTGCCTAAAATGTTTTAGGAGTGGGAAGTTTCACAACACCTAAGGTGTATTTAAATGACTACTCAAAGAGCACAGCATGCAAGGCCAACCACTGGAGAATGGGATTAGAACAGATAGATGCTTGATGTGGCACAGATACAATGGGCCAAAGGGTCTCTTTCTGTGCTGTGAAAATCTAGTTTTTTGGAATGAGTTAAACATGTCTGCTCAGATATACATAAAATGTCCCAGGGAATTACCTGAAACAGAGTAAGACAGTTCTGCAACTGTCATAGCCAATATCTTCAATCAACCAATAGCACTGCAACATGCTACCTAGCCATTTACCTTATTATTGTTTATAGGATCTTGCAAATTGCCTGTCATATTTGCTTGCAAAGCAACAGTGACTATATTAAAAAAAGAAGTAATTCATTCACCATAAAGCAATTTATGATGTCCTGAGGATGTGAAAATGCTATATAAATGCAAATCATATTTTTCTTTAATTAGAATTCAGTTAAACATCTGAAATAAAAACAGTGGGAAAACATTGTTAGCTGATTTTTCACCAGATTGTCTCAATACTTCTACAATGTGACAGAGAAAAGCCATGTTGCTTGGAGCTCCAAAACCTTCTGAAGGGTTAGAGACTGACCTAACAGGACAGATACCCACCTGTTCAGAAATACTGCCTGCATCGAATACTGGAGAAGATAGTTTGATACAACAGTCAGTCAGCCGTACAATTCTGAAAGTGAGTGATTCTCAAGCAAGGGCACTGCCAATACATAGCCCAGGGAGCTGTAGGGCTCTAGAATTCTGGCTGGCTGCCATGGATACATTGCTACTAGCCAATTTTTTTTCTCTCTAAAAGGAAGAAGTACTTGCTTAGTTGTAACATATCGGAAACAAAGCAAAATAGGGTCCAGTACTGCAGCTATTCAAATTGCCAGTATCAAACATTACAGAGCAATGGAAGTAAGTGCCCTACACTTGCCTTGAAAATCTTGCTGTACATCTATTTATGATTATTTTATGAAAAGTGGGACTTTGTACTTTAAATTATGCATTGCTTCTTGTTTTACAATATGTTCTGTAGGGATTAATCCCATTCATTTATATCTCTCTAAATGAAAATATGAAAAGACTGCAGAGAAAGGATTCATGTGAAAGAATGTGTCCTTATTCTCTGAAGTTTAGAAGCATAAAATAGGATCTCATTGAAGCATTTAAAATTATTTGGGGGCTTAATGGAGTAGCTGGAGAGGGAGTGTTTCCCCTGGTTGAGAGCTGTAATCAAGACAGAAATCAATTGATCTTGGATACCAAGTAAATCAAGAGATTTGAAGACAGAGTGGAAAAGGGGAATTGATATAAAATTCATTCCTTCTCTCAATCAATGGGACAGCAGCCTCAATATGTTGTATTCCTGTTCCATTTTATAATGCTCTTTATTGAAGAAAATCCTGCAAGGACCAATCCATTGTTTGTAAAGAGAGGTTTTCCAGATATTAAGGACTGAGTGTAGTTAGTGTAGACTCATGTATGCTTAGACCAAAGGTGGAGGCCATTTGACCCATCTTGTCTGCATTATTCAACAAAGACAGTACATTAATCCTATTTTCCAGCTTCCTGTAGGCTATGGAAATGCAAGTAAATATGTAAATACTGCTTAATTGTTCCGAGAATTTCTTTTGACTCATCAACTCTTTTGTGCAGCAAACTCCAGACTCTCTCAACCTTCTGAGTGTTGACAGGGGGGAGGGGAGTCTTCAACTTTTTTCTTTGTCTTCTACATCTTTCTTTAATCTTTGGCCCCTGGTAACGGACGTCTCTACTAATGGATAAAGTGCATTCTTGTTTTATGTCCCTTACAGTCTTATCAGGTTCCTTCTCAACCATCAAAGCTCCAAGAAAAACAACCCCCAGCATCCAATCTTTCCTCAAAGCTCAGACCTTCCAGTCTCGGCAGCATTCTGGTGAGTCTCTTTTGTACCCTCTTTACCTTAATCATATCTGCACCTGCTGTTTGATCCACCTTTTAAAGCTGCTAAACCTGCTAGTGACTCCTGTCTCTCTATGTTAATTTCTTCTACTATTTCACTCTCCTCCACATTGATGCCAATACCTGCATTGCCTGTTGCATTGTGAAGACCAGCACAGAGTATTCTTTGAGGAGAATTTCCACATCTTTTGGGTATACAGATGGATTAATCTTTCTGGACTCTAATGGACCCTACTCTTTCCCTCTTGCTCTTTATATATTTTCTTAAAATCTCTTGGTTTTTCTGTTATATTTAATCCATAGGGGAATCAGTGATTATGGGGAAAAGACAGAAGATTGGAGTTGAGATTTATCAGATCAGCCTTTGTTTCATTGAATCTTGGAACAATCTCGATGGGCTGAAAGGCCTACTTCTCCTAAATTTTATGTTCACTATCTTCAATCAGACTGCTCTGCACGTATTTCATGTCATGTTTGAAGCTGGCAACTTGAAGGAAACATACCACTTTGAAAGTTATGTCTATGGCTGCAAAAATACCTGTCTATTTCTCCTCACTAATACGTCACCATAGGGAAGGTGATGGCCTAGAGGTATTACTGCTGGACTATTAATCCAGAGACCCAGGTATGTTCTGGGGATCTGGGTTCAATCGAGCCATGGTGGAATTAGATTTCAATGAAAATGTGGAATTAGAAATCAAATGATTGTTGGGAAAATCACATCCAGTTCCTTAATGTCCTCTGAGGAAGTAAACTGCCATTCTGATATGGTCTGGCTTACATGTGACTCCAGATCCACAGCAATGTGGTTGACTCTTCACTGCCCTCTGGGCAATTAGGGATGGGCAACACTCATTGACCTAGCCAGTGATGCCCTTTTTCCTGTGAGTGAATAATATCCCCTTCCATTAATGTTGCTTCGCACTTATTCCTCCTACTGATCCATCCAGCGTGTCTTGGCCTTGGCTCTGGCTGGCCCTGACAGAAGAACAGTCATTCTGTCCATTTTCCAAAGTTGTAAAATTGTTTATAAGCAAGAGTCACTTGGAGGATTCCCTTACTCCCTTCCTGGCACCTTTCTTCTGTCTGGCAGTCATTCATTCCTTCTCTGCCTGCACTTACTTAAACCGCGAGGTGACCACTTCCTGAAATGTTATCCATGAATTTCTCAACCTTGTGAATGCACAGTGGTTCCCCAGCTGCTGTTTTAGCTCCAAATCCCAGAGCTCAAGTTGGCCCAGCTGAAGGCACCTTCTGTACCTGTGTTCATCCAGACTGCCAGGAGTGTCTAGGATTTCCCACAAAGTCCAGGAACTGCAAATCACAGGCCTGAGTTCTCCAGATCTACCTTAACAAAATAGAAGATGGACTGTTGCTTTTATTTTACCCTTACTCCTGTAGACTGGAAAAATCTTATTGTTCTGCATGCCTTGAGTCCTACTCAGTTCTGCATCAGTATGTTTGCTTCTCTATGAGCGTCCTCTTTTCACCTGCTCCTCTCAGTCATGCTGAATGCCGATCACTGTGTCCTCACCTTGCTGACTCCTCTTGATGACCTACGAAAATATTTTTGCTTTCATCAAAATTTGCAACATTTAAAAAAAATGCACAGCTGCAAATTGGTTTAATATTTGCCTGTGAGACAGACCGTTTAATAATTTAACCTGTACCTACACCGTTCTGCTGCAGTGTGTCAGTCTGTAAATTGAAAAATAGTCAGCTCTCCAGCAGAACTATTCAACAGCTCAAGTCCCCAGGTGAATGGGGCATTGGTGAAAGAGCTAACAGCAGGCTAGTTTTTTTTTTAATAGGCCAAAGAGAAGTACTTCTGCTTCTAGCAGACGTGCAAAATGACAATATTTGTGACAATTTTAGAAACAGAGTTAGCAATGTCCTTAAGGACCACTGATTATTTGCTCAAGACCTAGAGCAGCTATATGGAACATGAGCGGTGCATACATGGAGATAATTTTTAATCATAATCCTATTCAAAATGAATTGAATTTCTCCCATATTTAATCTGAGAAGGGTCTTTAAACATACAAGAAGAATTGTAAGACATATTGTCTGTTATTGTTAGTTTCTTAAGATAATATATTTTCCAACAATGCATTTAATTCCTGATTACAGCGTGACCAACTTACTGATCCACAGTTATAACTAAAAATTCATTCTCAATTGCTCATTCATCTTCGGTCTGTCTAGCATCACAAAAATAAATCATTATAAACAACTGTATAAATTACAGTTGCATTATTTTTCTGATATTTGTATGGCTTTAATGCTGAAGTTCTAATAGAATAAAAGAGGGAAATTCCACAGCATCTTAGCCCCTTTCTTCAATTACTCTTAACATACCACAATGAAATACAAGAGGCAGCTGAAGGTAATTTGTAAAACCACCCATAACCATTGTGTCATTTCCTCCTTACAATAGAGCAGAAAGCCAGCAAAATAATACAGTAAGTGGTATTTGGACAACAGTCAGAGCATGGCAGAAAGTGGAGTGCTACTCAGCAGAAATGCTTTAGTCCTTTCAGGCTTAACTGAACTGCGGCTCAGCAGAAACTACTGCTGGGAAAACCAGTCTCATTTATTACAATGTCATTTTCATCTTTTATCTCCCTAGCATAATCATTCTGGTCACTGAAATACACATGCTTTTTCTAGTTTATATTCAAAATTAGATTGCAATTATTCTGAAAGAGGAATATAACAAGTGCTTTGTTAGAAACATAGGCATTAAACTAAACAAAACATGAATGTTTAGTTGGGTCCAAAGCTACAGCATTTCAAAAAGTAACCAATTAACTGGAATGGGCATGGGTTATTTATAAATATGTAGATTAAAGTGAAATAACATGACTCTAATTAACTCAGCTAGATCTGTTGTAATGCTAATAGTAATAAAATTTGCTCATGAGTGTCAGTAAACAGGAAAAACACATGAAGGCAAACTACAGTAGATGCGGGAGATCTGGAACAAGCAAAGAATGCCGGAGAAACTCAGCAGGTCTGGCACCATCTGTGGAGAGAGAAACAGTTAATATTTATGTCCAGTATGACTTTCTTCCGAACTGAACTTGTTGTATCATTAACTCTGTTTCTCTCTCCACAGACACTGGCAGACCTGCTGAGTTTCTCTGGAATTCCGAGTTTGCTATTCAAAAAATGTTACTATTCTCCTTGTCTAAGTCAGATGTACAGCAACAAGAAATACAAGTACCAAGAAACAAGAATGTAGCATTTAGAATAAATCTGAATGATGAATGAGTGCCTCCAACGTGTATGAGTCATGGGGTCATTGAGATTTACTGCACAGATAAAGGCCCTTTAGTCCATCAAGTCTGTGCTGATCAAAAACAACCACATAAATATTCCAATCTCATTTTCCAGCACTTGGCCAGTACCCTTGTCTTGACATTGCAAGTGAGCATCTAAATACTTTGGAAATATTATGAGGGTTTTTGCCTTTAACATGCTTAAAGGCACAAACTTCCAGATTCCCACCACTCTCTGAACTTCAAAAAAACTTCCTGTCTAAAACTCCTGCCTCCTACCTTAAATCTACATCCCAGTCATTGGTCCTTCCATCAAAAGGGAAAGGTTTATTCCTGTCTTTCCTATCTCTTCCCCTAATAACTTTATAAATCTCAATCATAACCCCATCCCCTCCCCCATCCCTCTCCAGTCTTCTCTCCTCCAAAGAAAACAACCTAATTCTGTCCAATCTTTCTTCATAAGTAAAACTATCCAGTCCAAGCAACATCCTGGGAAAACTGCACTGGAGCAGCTGCAAAGCAGTCACATCTCTCCGATAATGTGGATTGTAGAACTGTACACAAATATTGAGCTGTGACCTAGCCAAATTTTGATACAGTTTCAGCATAACCTCTCTGCTCTTAAATTCTATACCTGGATTAATAAATGTAAGTAACATTTGAGCCACACAAATACCAGGTAATGGTCATTTCGAACAAGGGACAGTCTAATCACCACCCATTGGCATTCATTCACCATTATCAATATTCTGGGGGCTAACTATTAAACAGAAACTAACTTGGACTTGCCATATAAAGAAATTGGCTCCAAGAGCAGATCAGAAGCAAGGAATACTGCATGAAGTAAAATCACTTCATGATTCCCCAAAGCCTGCCCATCTTCTACAAGGCCAAATCGGGAGTGTGGGAGAATAATTCCCATTTCCTGGATGAATGCAGCTCTAACAATACTCAAGAAGCTCGGTATATTTAGGACAAAGCAGCCCAGTCATTTGACAGAGGTAAAAACAATGACTGCAGATGCTGGAAACCAGATTCTGGATCAGTGGTGCTGGAAGAGCACAGCAGTTCAGGCAGCATCCAAATCGCTGCACTTTGGATGCTGCCTGAACTGCTGTGCTCTTCCAGCACCAGTCATTTGACAGTACATCCATAGACATACACTCCCTTCACCTCTGATGCTCAGCAGCAGCAGTGTGTATTATCTCCAAGATGCCACTGCAGAAATTTGCCAAAAATTATTTGACAGAACCTTCCAAATCCACAATCATTCTCATCTAGAAGGACAAGGGCAGCAGATACATGGGAACACAATCACCAAGTCACTCACCATTCTGAATTAGAAATACGTTGCCATTCCTTGATTGTCACTGGGCCAAAATGCTGGAATCTCCATACTAACCGGAATTGTGGGACTGCAGTGATTCAAGAACACAGCTGACCACCACCTTCTCAAGGGTAACTAGGGGCAAGCACTAAATGCTAGCCAACCAGTTATACCACACCCTACAAACAAATCCAAAAAGTCTCCTATATGCCCTCTGAACCACTTTATTTATCTGTCCCGCTACCTTAAGGGATGGAGGAACATGCATATCAAACTCCTTCTGACCTTTGGTTCTTCTCAGGGACCTTTCATTCATCATATATTCCCTTACCTTATTTGTTCCACCCAAATGCATCACTTCACACTGAACTTGACAGAATTCCAGTTGCCACTGATCATTCTAGCTGCCAGCCTGCTTCTATTCTCCTGTGATCTAAAGCTACTCCCCTGACTATTTACAACCCTACCAGTTTTTGTATCATCTGCAAACTTATCGATCAATCCTTCTACATTCCAGTCTATACCATTTACATATACCACAAACAACACTAATCCCCTGCAGAGCCATGGACAAGGTTTCTGGGTACAAAAACAACCCTCTACCAACACCCTCTGGTTCTTGCCACTCAATCAATGGCAAAAAAAATGAAGCACCTGGAATAAATCTAAGCAAAGGAAGCAGTGAATTTTACTTAGAGAGAAATCAAAGTTAATGTTTGGAGTTGAGTGACCCTTAATCAGAACTGTTCTGAGGAATAATTTAAACATTGCCACTTCAGGCAATAGCATTCTGCTGATTGCAAAATTAACAGCTGTGGCTATTTGTAGAAAATACTTCGACATCTTGGTGTAGATATCTGGGAAATTAATTGAAGACTAACTGATTGACAGCTTTGGACATCAGAGAATTCGAACAATCAGCAGCATTAATTTTTGTGAGTAAAGACAGCCATATAAATCTGTAGATTAGGCATTGAACAAAAAAGATGAAGTTATTTTCCTTTGTTTAGAGTGTATAATCTTTGAAGATACAAGAAATTTTGAGAATTGCGTTAACTTAAGAAATGAAAAGGCTGAACTTACAAATACAGGAACAATAAAGACTGTATTGTGAGTGCTCTACCATTCTCTCTTTAGTGAGAAAAATGGGAAACAGCCTTTTTTTTTAAATGACACCTAAATGGGCTTAATGCATATCTCCAGAGCACTCCCAAACAATTCATAAGTTTGAAATGATGCAGCTCCTTTTCGCATTACAAAAACTTACCTCTATCCAGACTTTGAGAAGTTTTATTTTCACCAAATCCACGTGAAAATAAAAAAAAGACCACTTGGCAGAAATACACAGCTACAAGTCTTCATTTCTTAAAACAATAGTTTGAAAGAGATCCAGCCACAAAGGAGCAAAAACAGGAAAATTTAAACATGAAATTAAAACAAAAGAAAAGTAAAAGTAAAAGGAGAGCAGCAACATTGCCAAGAGATAAACCAACAATGCCTTCTATTTTGTTAAAAAAAACCTGCAAAGAGAAGTAAAAGACAAACACTTAAGTCTGGATAGATACCTTTTCCGTATTACAATTATTCAAACAACTTATGCAGTTACATTATGGAAATCAAGCAACTGATGATTCTCTAAAAATTTTGCTTAACATTGGCAATGTGGGGCTTCATAGAATTATCAGTTTCAGTCGTTCCTTGGAAGATTAGAAAGATTCAGAAAATTCTTTGAAAATAAGTTCAATGTAAGAATTAACTTCAGAAAAAGAAACTCCAACTCACGTCACACAATACCAGGTTTTAGTCCAACAGGTTTAATTGGAAGCACTAGCTTTTGGAGCGCCACTCCTTCATCAGGTGATGTTGTGTGATTTTTAACTTTGTACACCCCAGTCCAACACCTGCATCTTCAAATCATGACAACTCCAAGGGTTTCCACAGCACTAGTCAGACCAGCTGGAATACTATAATCAATTTTGAACCCCTTATCGAAGGGAAGACTTACACACGCTGGAGGTAGTCCAGAGAATGTTCACTAGGCTGTTATTAGATGTGGCAGGCCTGTTTTATAAGAAGAGGTTGAGTAGCTTGCACTCATTGGAAAATAGAGAAATGAGAGGCACCCTTATTGAAACATAAGCGGACTCAACAAGTCACATGCAGAAAGGTTATTTCCCTTCGTATGAGAGTGTGAGGAATCTTTACAAAAGAGGGTTATTGAGGCTGGGTCATTCAGCATATTCAAGCCTAAAATAAACATATTTTTAATTACCAAAAAATCATGGGCTATAGGTAAAAGTAGAAAAGTGGAGCTGATGATAATCAGGTCAGCCATGAATTCATTGAATAGTGGAGCAGACTTGATGGACTGAATAGCCTACTTCTGTTCCTGTGCCTTATAATGACCAGTTTCTCTGTAGATGCCACAGCAAATGGTATGGTTGAGAGTTTTTCAAGCGGAGCTGACACAAAACTTCATTGAGTTAGTTGTTACCTCAACGCACCTTTAACAAGAATATTTTGGATGATAGTGTTCAAAGTGGCTATAACATTAGTGCATCACATAAGGATGTACAGAAATGTAAAACCAAATTGATAAGCCAATAACAGTTGCATGATTTAGGTGCAATCAACTATTATTTTAGTTAGCAAATTATACCAGCTAACATTACAGATCACTGATGCAGTGCAGTCCTCTTATGCAAAAGCTGCACAGCTTTTCTTAATGTTTAGAAAGCATGTGACACTAATAGACATTAGAACCACATGTTCCAATGCATAATCAAAGGCCAGCCAGGCTCTAGAACAAAACACAGATGACAAACAAAAATCACAAACACACAGCAAGGAAAATATCAAGAAGATGCACAAATGCAAACATAATGATGAAATTCACTGTTAACCAAAGCTCCATAGACAACATCTTCTAAATCAGGAAGGACACAGGCAAAAGATACATGGGGAGACCATCACCTGTAATTTCCTCTCCAAGCCATTCATCATCCTAATTTGGAGATATATGGCTGTTTTTTTAGTGTTGTATTAAAATCCTGGAACTTCCTTTTTAACTGCATTGCATATCTACCTACAACTAAGGGTTATAGTGTTTAAAAAGGCCAGCTCAGCATCTTCATCTCAAGAGCAACTTGGAACGGGCCCAGCCAATGATGCCTACATCTCATGAATGATTAAAGGCATGCCCCAATCCAAGGCATCTCAACATTTCATTCAAAAGATGTCCACATAAAATATCAACACAGGAAGGGTTACTCTTTAATTTTCCAGAGCAAAATTCTTTTCAATGCTGGATATAAATTGTAGATACAATAGTCTATCAATTTAACAGAAGACAGCCAGGAGTTGACTTAAGTTAGGACTTGGATAGTCCTGTTTCTGATGGTTACCATTCGGGTTATCAGTTTGCCAAAACTAATTACAGCAGGATAGGAGAAGACTTTAGTGAGCTTTGAGAAAATTAGTAGCTCATGTTGAGTTTCTGGATGTAGGTTTGTTCGCTGAGCTAGAAGGTCCAGTTTCAGATGTTTCAGCACCAAACCAGGTAACATCATCATTGAGCCTCAGATGAAGCACTGTGGTATGTGTTTAGGTTTCCTCAGGTAGGTGATGTCATGTCTTGTGGTGATGTCATTTCCTGTTCTTCTTCTCAAGGGCTGGTAAATGGGATCCAAGTCAATGTGTTTATTGATAGAATTCCAGTTGGAATGCCATGCTTCCAGGAATTCTCACGCATGTCTCTGTTTGATTTGTCCTAGGATGGATGTGGTGTCCCAGTCAAAGTCGTGTCCTTCCTTATCTGTATGTAAGGATACTAGTGAGAGAGGGTCATGTCTTTTTGTGGCTAGTTGGTGTTCATGTATCCTGGTGGCTAGTTTTTTTCCTGTTTGTCCAATGTAGTGTTTGTTACAGACCTTGCATGGTATTTTGTAAATGACATTAGTTTTGCTTGTTGTCTGTGTAGGGTCTTTCAAGTTCATTAGCTGCTGTTTTAGTGTGTTGGTGGGTTTGTGGGCTACCGTGATGACAAGAGGTCTAAGCAGTCTTTTCTGAGATGTCTTTGATGTAGGGGAGAGTGGCTAGGGTTTCTGGATGTGTTTTGTCTGCTTGTTTGGGTTTGTCGCTGAGAAATCAGCAGACTGTGTTTGTTGGGTACCTGTTCTTTTTGAGTACACTGTATAGGAGGTTTTCCTCTGCTCTTCATAGTTCCTCTGTGCTGCAGTTGTGGTGGCTCATTGAAATATTGTTCTATTGCAGCTCCGTTTGTGTGTGTTGGGCTGATTGGTTCTGTAGTTCAGTATTTGGTCCATATGTGTTGTTTTCCTGTAGATGCTGGATATTATTGATGATCTTGAAGGTTTCTTCTAATTTGTTTCATTTAGTGATAACAAAGTTTGGGTTGGATGGTTGGCAGAGCTGTTTGTTCGATTCTCTGCATTACTGCCTCTATTGAGAACCCTGATATCAGAGATCCCATGGGTGGTCCTAAACGCGTGGCATTCCAACCGGAATCCTATCAACTAACACATTAACATGGATCCCATTTACTAATCCAGGAGAAAAAGAACAGGAAAGAGATTTGCTTAAGAAGGGTGTCTCCTATGCCTGACAAGGAAACCATTGCTATGCCTTCAACTCTCTCAAGCTGATTCTGTCAGTAAGATCCTGTTGAACACAAGACATCTGTATGAGGAAAGACACAATGCTTGATGTCAATACATCACAAAAAGACTAGGTGTGTACCTTTGCCAGATGAGAAATCTATCGCTTTTGGTTGAAAAACGTATCATCTGTGCAAATCAATTATTTCAATGTAGAGGATGAGATTTTAGCTCAATTATTTTGCATCATGTAGTTTTACACAAACTTATTTGGCATGAAACTCACTGTTAAAACAGATCATAAACTGTGGGAAATATCTTGCGCAAACTGCTAATGAATGCATCGTCACGTTTTCAGTATTTACTTCTCAGGTTGTAAAAATATGACTTTGAAGTGAGACACCAGGGTGATTCTGTCTGGCATGCTGAGCAATTACCCAATCCACACAAAGACCAAGGTATTCTTCTTGATCTATACATTGATGCTCTTGACTATGAAGTTGGAGAGGATCTCCAGAATGATCTGTTAAATTTTGGCCAGAGCCAGTGTAAACATTTGCAACTGGCAACTGTCAAAGGAGAACAACTGCAAGAATTACAAAAGATTGTTGTTTAGGAATTGACTGTCTGTATTGAAGGAGTATCTAAGATGATTTATTCATTTGACCAACTTGGAATGACATGACAAGGTATTTTCAGGGGCAAGTCCTAGCACCAAAGACATTACATCAAGAATCATACTGATGTTATATTAAGGATACATGGCTATTGAATGCACAAGTCGAAAAGGGTGGTGCTGGAAAAGCACAGCAGGGCAGGCAGCATCCGAGGAGCAGGAGAATCAATGATTCAGGCTTGAGCCCTTCATCAGGTAAGCCCAGGAAAACAAAATGTGAATCTATACTGGCCAGGGATGAATTAGGATGTACAATGACTCAACAATGTAAATTCAGCAAACCAGTAGTGGATGGAATCTCTATATCCACACAGTGTTCCATCCAGTCCTTGCCAAGCATAGCACAGACCTTTTTCACAGTGAATAGAGAAGCTTACAACTTGTGATGGATTATTTTCCCACATGACCGATAGTTTGATGACTTAGCAGTGCAATTATCATGATAGTTGCTGACACAAAAACCACTACTTTCAATTTATTTGATATCTCAAATCAGATAATGTCTGGAGAATAGATTCCAGTTCACTCGCAAATTATTTCAGGACATGTGTACTAAATAGCCCATATCACATCATCATCTCACCAGCCACACTCAAATGGTCTTGCAGAATGTATGGTACTGACCATCAAATCAATGATAATAAAGTGTCTAACAACAAACTAAGACTTTCACATCACCATATTGCATTTTTGTCCAACACCAGTTGAGAAGGGATTGCTGTTCTGAACACAGCATTTGCTCATAAGGTATGTGAACAATCTTTTCTAACACCCAATTGCCTCACCAGTTTGAGACACAGAATGTTCTTCTTCAGAGGGGAGTAGAGGAGGTACACAATGAGTGCACGCGGAGTGAATGACCACAATCATGTACTGAGTGCAAGTTACAAATGTCAACAAATACTTGGATACCAGCAAAGAATTTGTGGAATGGGAAACCAACCCAGATCATACAAAGTCATGACAAATCACCTTGCTATATTGCAAATGAACAGAAACCAGCTCAAACTAATGTACATCACACTAAATCATTCTCATATATGTAAGGAAAAGCAGAGTTGAGAGTGTGGTGCTGGAAAAGCACAGCAGGTCAGGCAGCATTCGAGGAGCAGAAGAATCAACATTTCAGGCAAGAGCCCTTCATCAGGAGTGACGCTGGTGGACCATGGGCTGAGAGATAAATGGGAGGGGGTGGGGCTGGGGGAAAGATAGCTCAGAGTGCAATAGGTAGATGGAGGTGAGGGTAATGGTGAAAAGTTGGAGAGGAGGGTGGAGTGGATGGGAAGGAAGATGGACAGGTAGTACAGGTCATGAGAGAGTGGTGAGTTGGAAGATTGGAACGGGGATAAGGGGAGGGAGAGGAGAAATGAGGAAAATAGTGAAGTCCACATTGATGCCGTGTGGTTGGAGAGTCCCAAGGCAGAAGATGAGGCGTTTTCCTTGGGCGGTTAGAGATTGGTGATGGAGGAGGCCCAGTATGTCCTTGGCAGAGTGGGAAGGAGTTGAAGTGTTCAGCCACGGGGCGGTGGGGTTGATTGGTGTGGGTGTCCCGGAGGTGTTCTCTGAAGTGCTCTGCAATAAGGTGTCCTGTCTCTGCTGTGTAGAGGAGACTACATCGGGAGCAATGGAGTAAGGAAGCGCATTTCCGCAATGATAATTGACCAGTTGCAAGAAAATCAAGTGTTAAGCAAGTGCAACAGATTTTAACACATGCCTCCAGATGGGTATAGAATAAATAGATCAGATAAGTTGTCAAACCTTCAAAACAATACATTGATATTTGAGATGCCAATTTTGTAAACTGTTTTTGTCTGTTTACATAATTATCAAATTGACAACAGATACTTATATATAACTAAATATATCTGTTTGGAATCATTCTTTACCATTTTTAAAAAGGAGAATCTTATATTATGCCTCAAGGTCAGTAGGTCAGTATAATTTTAAGACTCATCATTGTATCATGGCATGTGACCTGCGAGTATAAATGTTTCACACGCCAACTGATCCCTGGGATCACTTAAAGATGATACTCCATTTCTAGAAGCATGCTGCAATGCCATGATTATTAGCTTACTGTCCGCCTTTAGGTGCTTGTAAATGCAATGTTTAGATATAATAGCCGGCTTTAACAAATATCTAGGCGGAAGTGGGTTCTGCAGATGCTGGAGATTAGAGACAAGATTAGAGTGGTGCTGGAAAAGCACACAGGTCAAGCAGCATCCGAGGAGCAGGAACATCAGGATTCCTGATGAAGGGCTTTTGCCTGAAATGTCGATTTTCCTGTTCCTCGGATGCTGCCTGACCTGCTGTGCTTTTCCAGCACCACTCTAATATTGTAATAAATATCTGTTGGATACTTTAATACCATGACATTTATGCTTAGCTTTATTATCTTATGAGGGATAATATAAGCGTTGTCACATTTGGAAAAATATTCTGCTGGATGCAAAATCATATAAAAATTAACCTGATTGAAGAAAACAGTGCATGTAATAACCCAGAATAAAAGATGAAGTACGTGCCTCCGATGTCTGGTATATAGCTGCAAAATGAATGAAATTCTTCATATCATATCATAAGTAGCAACTGCAAGGTACCCAACATCAATATGGAGGTTTATGAAATCATGAGGGACATGGATAAAGTAAATAGATAAGTTATTTTCCCTGAGATGGGGGGAGTCCAAAACTAGATGGCATAGGTTTAAGGTGAGAGTGGAGATATTTAAAAGGAACCTAAGGGACAATTTTTTTCACGCAGAGAGTGGTATATATATGGAAGGAGCTGCCAGAGGAAGTGGTGGACACTTGTAGAGTTACAACATTTAAAAAACATCTGGATGGATATGTGAATAGGAAGGGTTTAGAGGGATATGGGCTAAATGCTGGCAAATTGAACTAAATTTATTTCGATTATCTGGTCAGCATGGATGTGTTGGACGGAAGGGCCTGTTTCTGTGTTGTACATCTCAATGACTCTATGACTGTATGACCCCTCCCATCCCTGCTATAATCCCTTCCAACCTCTTCCACCAGGCAGAAGATACAAAAGCTTAAACACACGTACCAACAGTTTGATGAAGATCTTCTTTCCTGCTGTTATTAGACTTCTGAATAAATCTCTCAAATTGCAAATCTCATATTAATCTTCCTTCTTGTGCACCTTCTTTGCAGCTATAACTTTGTATTTCTCACTTTGTTCATTCCCGCTATGATCTATGTGTCTTTGTACATGATCTGTATGTACTGCATGCAAAGCAAAACCTTTCACTGTACTTAGGTAGATGTGACAATAATAAATAAAATCAAATTGATGTCAAGTCAATATATTTGAGTCAGTAGTGAAGTACTTATAACAAACCTGAGCAAAAAAAACGCCTGAAACAGGTCTGTGCCCAGAACCTATTACCTCAATCATGCATCTCCAGCACTTCACAATTCTAAACAGTATTTCAGTTCCAAAATATTGAACAATTATAACATTTGCAGCTTGTTTCAAATGGGCATGATTAATACACCACTGGACTGGTTTCTTCCTTATGGAAATTTGCAAGTTATTACCTTAAATATCTGATTTACAGTACAAACTACCTGTGGCAATAGGTGCATAAAAACTTACAGTGGTTGCTAAAAAGCCCTGCAGAAATTTTATGTCAGGCAAAAACAAGGAATGCAGATGCTGGAAACCAGAGTCTTGATTAGAGTGGTGCTGGAAAAGCACACATTAGAATGGTGCTGGAAAATCGATGTTTCGGGCAAAAGCCCTTCATCAGAATGCTTCTATGCCTGATGAAGGGATTTTGCCTGAAACATCGATTTTCCTGTTCCTCGGATGCTGCCTGACCTGCTGTGCTTTTCCAACACCACTCTAATCGAGACAGAAATTTTATGTTGTATATTCTGCAGGGAAAAATGCGCACTCGTAATTCCCACAAATGAAAGCATTTAGCTGACAGGGATTGTTCGCTTTAAAGTTACACAAACTTGCATAGATTTTTGTAATTGACTGAATTGGTACAAAATATCTCACTGGATAGTATCATAGCAAGCATGCCATGTTAATCGTAGAGTGAAACATTATAATACTAAAGTGTCAGTTCAAGGAACTAGCTGGCTAACACTTCTAACAGCTTTTAGCTTTCAGTAAACATATATCTTTTGTGGTGCAATTCTTTAAAACCTGCAGCAATGACTTGATTGTACGTATTTTAAAAACCATTAAAGATTCTGTGATCCTTATCAAAGGGCATGCCTTCAGTTGACATGGCTTTCAAACAGAAAAAGAGCAAATATCAACACAATGCTTTTACTGGGATGCAGAAAAGATGAAATACAGATACATATTCTACTGTTGTAACTAAATACTTTTTTAGGACAGTTGCAAATTGAATGTATGTGTAATTATATTGTTTAACTAGATCTTACTAGGAAGAGAAGTAAGATGATACTAATCACATAATTATGAAGTTGCTGAAATACTCTGGAAGCCGTTCTGTAGGAGCTGATAATGTTTGTATTAATAGACTAGATCTTGTTTGATACAGTTACAGTTGCATGATTGAGTCATCCAGGCAACTATTCAGAAATTGCAGACAATGGTACAGAACATTCCAGCCCTATTTGTGGTGGGTTTTCAAAGTTGCATAAACATATATTCACACAAAAAAGGTAGATTGTCTTATTTGAAGAGAGAAGTTGGAATTATAATATTTGGAGCATTAACATTTAATTCCATTCACTGACTTAACATTTGGAACTTCATTTTGAGAGACAGCAACTTTAAATAAGTCAGGACACCGTTTTGCAATGTCTGCAGCAGTCATTTCACACACAAGAGTGGTCAACTTTCTAAAAAGCTCTGAAAGGCATTAACTGGGGACTAGTCTGGGCAATTACCCTGCAAAATTTCACAGCTTTCACTGTTTGAACTCTCTAGGATTAGCCAAAGGGAACCAGTAACTGACACCTCTTTTGCAAAATTGACCAGAGATAAAATGAACTCTAGCAAAGTTCACATGGGGAAAAAAAATTGATGGGAGACCAAAATGTCTTTGTTAACATGGATTGTCCATATTGTGTGTCAAAAGTTAGCTACAACATAGACAAAACTCCTTCTTGTGATAAACTTGTCAGTTTGTATAATAGGCCAGCAGCATCAAGGAGGTTTCTGGTGTAGAACGATTACATCAGCTGTGGCTTTCAACTGTTTTCCTTCAACCTCAGACCCTATTTTTGTTGTAAACTGAAATACATCACAGACATTGAGAATTTTCAAAAGGAAAGGAACTTGAAGTACCACTGACTCCAGAAAAGAACAGATTGCAGTTTAAAATAGATTCTTTCCAGAAGACCAATCAGTTTTCAATTGGCCAGAACATCTCTGGAAGTTAATAATTATCAAAGGAATGTTGAACTATGTAATTTGTTTTAATTACAGACTTTATTTTCCAATTCTAATATACCCCTTAGCATGTTCTGTTTTGTATGCTGGTATGTATGTATTTCCAATGATTCAGATTGCATTTTATCTTTTTAATAGATGCGACATAATTTGAGTGAATTTCTATTATTTTTGTTAACTTAGATCTTGTCATACGTTTTAATTATCAAAATGTTACACATACTCAGGTACATAATGGTTTGGAAACAGAAACATATTTTAAAAGAAAATATGAGGAGTGAAAAGAAGAATGTACTCACCTTTCCGGATCTGGTCTTGACATACTATATATAACATATCAACGTTATTATTAAAACATCTGTTCTGTAGGACTACAATTGCCTGATGATTGCATGAGAATGCACATCATGCTCTGTCTGTGAGACATAACATTTTTCGGTATATCCTCTGCTTTTTCTAAACAAAAGTTGTATATCAAAATAATCAGAACTATTTACGATGCCCCAAAAGTAAACTATTAAGTACTTAAAAGTAATTAAAAAAATTATTGACTTGCTTAAGCATAATAATGGTTTCCCAACACATGACTTGCTCACTGTGGTGCTAGTTTCAAATCACTATATTCCTACACTTCTAACAGATGAAAGGCTTAATAGACAATCAATTTTTCAATGTATAATTTCAGTTACAACACACTGCAAATTTTTGCTATAAATTCTGTGTTACGGTCGAGCCCTCCACAATCACCTGATGAAAGAGCAGCGCTCCAAAAGCTAGTATGCTTCCAATTAAACCTGTTGGACAATAACCTGGTGTTGTGTGATTTTTAACATCCTACACTTCTAGTTAGCTATAGGTGTGTTGTGTTTGAATTGTGTCTTAGATCTTGTTCCACTTGTGTTGGGGTTACTTTATGTTTCATGTTCTCATAATTCCCCGATCTATCATCAGCTTCTTTGGGTGATAGTATTTGGCATGATCGTAGTTTTATACAGATGCTAATGAATTCTGCCAGATTCTATGTTCCAGTAGTTCATTGTTGTATTTAAGCCTTTTTTTCTCAGTGTTTTGATTGTTTAATTCTTTGTCCATATACCATTCATGTAAGTCCTTAATCTGCCTCAGTTTTTCAATAAATATATCTTGTATTTCTGGAAGCATTAACAAATAATGATTGGAAAGGGTGGTTTGCACTTGTCTAATAATAATTCTGCTGGCAAAGGAAAAGTTGCACGAGGTGGTGATCTTCAATGGTGTGGCACTGTACATACAAATCTTGTTTACAGATTGCCAATATATGATAATGAAGAACTAATAGAATGTGCCATAGATTGTCATGCCTTGCATGTAGAATGGCCAGGTGATAGTATGACCAACTGTAATCACTTTCCATATATCGCTTTGAATGGCCTTCCAGCACAACAGGATTCATTGTCCAAAACAACCCAAAAAGACTGAAGCCTGAGGTCAATGTCTCTGCAATGGCTATGCTATGTAATATAACTGACATATCGTGGGAAGTTTTAAGAAATAATTAATTGCAAGAAATTACTAATGCTGAAGAGCTAATGCATTCCTGGCCTACAGGTTACACTTACTGCTATTACATTAGAATGTGGAGTTTAAGAAGTTCTGGAATAAGGGCTTGCTTCCATTGAAAGGAACACCTTGGAGTCCCTGCCTCATCTCTTTAACATCAACATGGTCTTAGAAGTGTTCCAATATGTCTGAAGGACACTGGCCACCCCTTAATTGATGCAATATGGGAACATTGGAGGTTTGTTGTTGCAATTGTTGGCTCATGAGGTTGGTATGCAAAATGGCTTCTATTTCTATATCGATGAGACTTGCTTGCAGATCTCAGGAAATATCTGCAATTTTGATTGAGTTTAGTAAAGTATCAGAGGTTTGAATTTTAACAAGTAAGTGCTGAAATCTGGGTGATTCCAAACACCAAGGTAAGTGTTTCTCATTCAACATTTAACTGTTTAGCTTTGGCTTTTCATGGATTCTTGAAAGCAAAAACAATAAGCTTCCCTTTTTGTCTTTTAGTACAATGCAAATCCAAAGACTTTTAGTGACACATCAACCTCTCATGTAATTTTCTCTTTGTGCCACAGTATTGAAATGCTAATGGCTCTTCAGTTAATGCCTTCTTGAGCTCTTCAAATGTGCCCTGATGATCGTACTACAACATAATATTTTATCAGAAATTCCAGAAAAGATATGACGCTTTCTGTTCAAAATTCAATTTGTATGCTGAAAATATTTTAATAAATCAAAGCAATGTTGTGGATTTGTTATATTTTATCAGTTTGGTATACTAATGTCATCTAGTGATCAGATTCGAGGCTATGATCTGATTATATTGACTCAAAGAAATAAATCAGTTCCACATGAATATTGCATTCTCGACTATTGAACACAAGTCTCTTTTGATATATTATTCTTATTAGGAATAAAGGACTTATAACAGAGGAGCAGGAGTAGTGTACGCAGCATGCTCAACCATTCAATAAGGTCATAGTAATCCAGTTGTGATCGAACTCCACTTTCTCATCTACAAGCCACAACTCTTGACTCCTTTGTCTACCATAAATTTATCCTGCTCTGCCTTGGATACATGCAATGATCCAGGAACATTTCGATCATGATCCCATTTTGTTAGGCCAAAATTAAAGTCATCTGCTAAACAGATGCATCCTGAAATTTCATATGTGACATGATCCATACATTCATCCAAATTGTCATGAAATACATAAAGCCCAGATCGTAACTTTAGGAAACAGTATCTGCCAGAGTGTGGGATATTTTGTTAGCTCCGTAGGACTCTTTTCCAAATGTGCCAGTCAAAGTCCATTTTTAGCGTCAGATTTGAAGAAAAAAATTGGCATTCACAAGCTTGTTTTCTTTCTACGTGTGGGATTTTAAGAGGATATAATTGCAGTGCCACATTCAGATACATTAGATTAAATAAACTCCTATGCGTCCATCTTTTTTGATAATGGATATGGTAAAATTACCCCAATCCATTCGATGCCAGGGCTTTGCAGAATTTACCATCTCCTTCCAGCTTCTTTATTTCTACTTCCAGCTTACTTTGGATCTAGTTATTAAGTTTACACAGATTTACTTGAGGAAATAATATCTGCACATATAAGCTATACTTAGTCACCTCTGAAAATTCCAATCCTGTTGAATTTCTCTAGGCACAACAATATCAGGCCAGTTTTGGATATGATAACATCAACAAGTAAAGAGTGAAGACAAGTTAGTGAAGCTAGATGTTTTTGTTCACTAGTGTGGACAGGATGGCTGAAGGGTCTTTTTCTATGCTGTAGATCTCTATGACAACAGAATACGTGGATTACCTTATGATTTGTCACCAAGGTCAGGCCTGAGTATTCAACCTCTAGTTTTCACTATGTCAGCCACTGTAACAGTTTCATGGCATTTTAGATGTGATGAGCCCCAGACATGGGATCTCTAAGCCGTTGTTAGCTGTGAGCTTGGTAGTGATTTTTAAGCCACACTTTCCACTTCTTTATTAGCAGTGCATTGAGTGTAGGAGTTGGGTGGTTATGTTATGGCTGTACAAGACATTAATTAGCCCACTTCTGGAATACTGCATTCAATTCTGGTCTCCCTGCCATAGGAATGCTGTTGTGAAACTTGAAAGGTTTCAGAGATTTACAAGGCTGTTGCCAGGGTTGGAGGTTTGAGCTCAAGGGAGAGGCTGATTAGGCTAGGGCTACTTTCCCTGGAGTGTTGGAAGCTGAGGGGTGACCTTATAGAGGTGTTTAAAAGCATGAGGGCATGGATAGGGTGAATAGGCAAGATCTTTTCCCTGTGGTGGGCGAGTCCAAAACTAAAGGGTACAGGTTTAAAGTGAGAGGGGAAACATTTCAAATGGACCTTATCTGGAACATTTTCATACGAGGGTGTTGTGTGTATGGAATGAGCTACAAGAGGAAGTGGTGGAGGCTGGTACAATTACAACATTTAAAAGGCATCTGGATGGGTACATGAATAGGAAGGGGTTCAAGGGATATGAGCCAAAAGCTAGCAAATGGGACTAGATTAATGTCGAATATCTGGTCAGCAAGTTGGACCAAATGGTCTGTTTCCATGCTGTATAGCTCCATGACTGTGACTTATGCTTGTACATGCTTTTCAGTTAATTGAAAGCATATTCATGTCTGCATCAATATCAACCTTTGTCCATTTTGTTTGTTTATCAGTTTTCTTTGATCACACAAAATGAATAAAGGGAAAGGATTTGGATTTAACAAACGGGTCAATGGGTTTTGTAGTGAGGAGTGTTGGGAATACCTGCTCATTCTTTTTTAAGCTCTGCCCTTTCTAATTACCCAGCCTTGAAGTTGGATTGGTCATTTTGTGGACTTGCTGGTTATGATGATTGGTAGCTTCATTTTGGTTGGAATGTTGTACATGTCTTGCATCAGACTACGTCTTACTGTAGTGAGAAACCATCTGTTCTGGCTTTAACTCTTGTATTGGGTCTTCTAATACCCTCTGCTGCTGGATTTTCATTGAAAGCTCAACATTTTTGGGTGCACATTTAAGGCTGCACCATCTGCATGGTTTCAAAATTTGTTTGAATTGGCTGTCATACCAGTGATTGACATATGCAGAGCCTGTAAGCTCTGTTCACCTATAAGGATTGCCTTCTCCTTGTATTATTTTATTTTTTGGAAATGCTCCCAAGCTGTAACCTTTTGGATTAGCCCAACAGATCATTCCATGCACTTTGAGAGGGGTACAAGCTTTCATAGATTCAATGATTCTATCAGCCATTTCTGCCTCTGAAAAGTCATGATCACATAATTTATCTTGTAACAGCATACAAACTAATCTAATTGATTTGCTTGGCATATATATAGATCTGAGTCAAAAAGTGTGGTGCTGGTAAAGCACAGCCTGTCAGGCAGCTTCCGAGGAGCAGGAAAGTCGATGCTTTGAGCGTTTGCTCAAAATGTCGACTCTCCTGCTCCTTGGATGCTGCCTGACCAGCTATACTTTACCAGCGCCACATGTTTTGACCTCCAGCAACTTCAGTCCTTACTTTCTCCTAGTTGATTATAACCTCACTGCGAAACTGCTTCCAAGGATGCCTATCTTGAAGAAGTTCCCCTCCTCCCTCTACAAGGATCGCAGTGAGTGTCTGTCTTCCTGCACCACTTCCACAAACCCCCCCCCCCCCCCCCCCCCCCCCCCCCAAACAGGGCATGTCGTCTGCCCTGAAGATCTTCAGCCACATCTTGAAGTAGATTCGATACCATAGCCACACTTCATTCCTCAGCGCCTGCCTATACAACTGACATATCCTGTATGGACTCCAAATAGGATGAGGAGCTCATCCTCGAAACATTGACTCTCCTGCTCCTTGGATGCTGCTGACCGCCTGTGCTTTTCCAATGCGACGTGTTTTGACTCTGATCTCCAGCATCTGCAGTTCTCACTTTCCCCTAGCCAATTATCCATAGATCTGAGGCTTGTATAGGAAAATTATGTTCAACTACTATCTGTTCTTCCAGTGTAGACCATATTTTACTTCAGCCTGTGAAGTCCTCTTTTGATAATCCTGACGTCTTCCGTTTATGGACACCTTGATTCCCTGATAGTCTACTTTAATCATAATCCTCCATTTGTTTTACAGGCAGCCAGGTCCAGAAAACATGGTTCTATCTGTTGCTTGAAGAAATTGTAATTGATAAGGAGATCTGCTGCTTTCCAATTTTTGCTGACGTCCTCTAAATAATCATTAAGGTATGAATTATATCTATAGCTGGAACAAATGTACAGACTGTTGTTATTCAGACATAACGTCTGTGGCTCAGCTTCCTTGTATCTCCTTGGATGCCACACCCTGTTGTTAGATATAGATGGTTCTTTTGTTGCCATCATGTGATACTGTTAGGCCCACTCATGAAGCTGTGTTTTGATTCAAAGATGTCCTGTTATGTTTTAAATATTCCATGTTGGTGAAGGTGCTTTTAGCTTTCTTCAAGCTGTTGAAGGCTGACACTTGTTGAACTCTTCTGCCCAAATGTGATCATTTCATTCCTTTCCCCACCTCCGACCCAGTGTTCTCAATCTGCCAGTTTACAAGTGAGGTAATTGCTCCTGTTAATGGAGCCCTGTCCAGTTCTATACCTGACCAAGTCAGTTCACTAACAATGGCTTCTATGCAATTTGTTACAGGTATTATAAGGGGACTTAACAATTGCCTGTTGAAGCAAAGTGTGTTGTCCCAACCATACGGGTCTGCTATGTATTGGATGTTTTAATCGATTGCAGAATCACTCATACAGGTATCCAGTTTAGTTTTGCTGGTCCTGCAAAATCTTAATTCAAATCTTCAAGCACCACAGTTGCAACTATGGTGCTTTTTCTCTCTTCCAAAATCACACTAACCACAAGAAGAAATTGGGAACTCAATTAGGTGGGTTTTTTATTAACTCGAAAGTATGGAGTATATTCAACAATTTCTGAAAAGCACTTTAACACGACTGGTCTCATCTGCTTGATGATTATAAGGATATACATCACATCAGGTTTGGTAATGTGTAATGGTTTTAGAATACCTCTCCCTGCACTGCCAAACCTATACCACAACAAAGTGAACAGAACAAACAACTGTGTGTTTCCTTAAGAAATTAAATAGAAGAATCATTAATGAGCTACAGAGGGCTCAATTTTCAGGAATCTGATTCTTAGAATAAATTCTCAGTCTCATTCTCACCCCACAACAGTGTCATGCTGCAATGTAAAAGACATAGTTGGATCATGGGTGATTTCTGAGTCCAATCAATAACACTGGAATTGGACTGTTAGTGTGAGATAAAATTCAAGGACTCTTTTGGTATAGTGAGGAGCAGTCAAGGCTGGGTTTACCATTCTCTGTGGATATGTTGCAGGAGACCTTTAAGTGCCAGCTTCTACAGGAATTAGCAAGGTTTTTCAATGCCTCTCCATGCTCATTGATGGACGTCATTGTAAACTGGAATGTGGGTATGCACAAAGTTCCTTGATGGTGCCTTGCCATTAGCTGGTTGCTGATTGTGGGCATATACGCATTTCATTGTGTAGCATCTCCTTCGTTGCAGCCTTTCACCACGCTCCTGTTTCCCATTCCTGGCCAAGTGGATGTATCGGCTGAGGTCGTACAGATGTACAGTACAACTGCCTAACTTCATGCTTGTCTTGTTGATGCTATCATCTCCGAAACCAATCTGATATCATTATACCCAAATAACTTCAACAGACTTAGAATTTTTAAAGGTGAAGTGTTGTTTTTATGTGCAGATACTATTTCCTTGATTAATTCTCCATATACAGAGGAACCTTGATTATCCAGCATTCGATTATCTGAATATTGGATTATTCGGTAAGATTGAAAGCTCCTGATGCTCGGCTAAACTACGTTATCCAGCATTCGATTATCCGGAATTCGATTAACCAAATGAAATACTGCCTACCTGTGTCCTTCGGATAATTGATATTCCTCTGGAAATTTAATAAATAGATCTAGAGTGATCTGGAAGCAGAAATAAAGAAGCTGGAAAGAGATAGTAAATTCTGTATAGTCCAACACCACATGGATTGGGGTAGTTTTACCATATGTATCATCAAAAAAGATGGATCTATAGGAGTTTGTTTAATCTAATGTGGCACTACAATTATATCCACATAAAATCCCCACACTTATAAAGAAAACAAGCTTGTGATTGCCAATTTCTTTCTTCAAATCTGATGCTAAAACTGGATATTGACTGGCACATTTGGAAGAGTCTTACGGAGCTAACAAAATATTCCACACTATGGCAGATACTGTTTCCTAATGTTAGTATTTGGGCTTTATGTAATTCAAGATCATTTGCTGCAACACATGGATCATTTCACATATGAAACTTCAGGAGGCATCTGTTTAGCAGATGACATTAATGTTGGTCAAACAAAATGGGATCGTGATCAAAATTTGCAACATCCGAATCCTATGTTCCTGGGTCATTGAATTTATTCAAGGCAGAGCAAGATTATCTTATGGTAGACAAGACAGTCAGGACTTATAGTTTGTAGATGAGAAAGTGGAGTGAGAACACAATTAGATCTACCATGATCTGACTTTAAAGTCATAGAAATATACAGCACAGAAACAAATCTTTTGGTTCAAATCGTCCATGCTGATCAGGTATGATTAGATTAGATTAGATTACTTACAGTATGGAAACAGGCCCTTTGGCCTAACAAGTCCACACCAACCCTCCAAAGAACAACCCACCCAGACCCATTCCCCTACACCTAACACTGCAGGCAATTTAGCATGGCCAATTCACCTAACCTGCACATTTTTTGGACTGTGGGAGGAAACTGGAGCATCCGGAGGAAATCAACGCAGACACGGGAGAATGTGTAAACTCCACACAGACAGTTGCCTGAGGCAGGAATTGAACCCAGGTCTCTGGCGCTGTGAGACAGCAGTACTACCACTGTGCCACTGTGCCACCCTAAGTAATCTAGTCCCATTTGCCAACATTTGGCCCATTTTCCTCTAAACCCTTCCTCTTCGTGTTCCCATCCAATGCTTTTTAAATGATGTAATCATGACTCTGTTCAGTGTCAGACTAGCATGTCCTCATCTCTACTTCCTCAAATGACATTCATATGTTCAGCAGGGCTTTCTCTGCAACCTCTGATGATGGTAACATTCTGATATCCTTTGCAGTACTCTATCCTTTCAATAGTAAGAAATAAAAGTCTCTCAGCTTTAACAAAAGCAATGTAGTACCACTGGTTAAGCAACGTAACTTTGTTCTTCTGCTCAAAATAAAGTTGGCTATCATATCCATTAGCCATCCAAGTTTCCTACTGTGTTTGTGCCAGCTAAAATCTTTCATGTCCGAGACACTGAGCTCCTGTTTGAAATTATTAAATTGCTCCTGAAGGTTATGAATAGACTTAGAAATAAGAACAACAAAAACTCAGGAGGTGCGAGGGATTCAGAATCCCATATCCAGCATCTACTGAAAAACATAATGTGACAATTTTAAAATCAATTCATTTCTGTTCAATTCAACATTTGAGAAAGTAAGGAGAAAGTGAGGACTGCAGATGCTGGAGATCAAAGTCGAGATTGTGGCACTGGATAAGCACAGTAGGTCAGGCAGCAACTGAGAATCAATGTTTCGGGCAAAGGTCTACATCAGGAATGAGTTTTGTGGGCCGGAGTCTGAGAGATAAATGGGAGGGTGGTGAGGTGGAGTGGGGGGAATGTAGCTGAGAATGTGATAGGTAGATGAAGGTGAGGTGATGGTGATAAGTCGAAGAGGAGGATGGAGAGGATAGATGGGAAAGGTGAAGGACAGGTCAAGAAGGCGGTGCTGAGTTGGAGGCTCAGGACTGGAATGAATTGGGAGGAGGGCAAAGGAGGAAACTGGTGAAATCCACATTAATCCTGTGTGGTTGCAGAGTCCCAAGGCGGAAGATGAGGCATACATTCTCCAGGCATCAGGCGGTAAGGGGGTGGTGATGGAAGAGGCCCAGGACCTGCATGTTCTTGGTGGAGTTGGAGTGTTCAGCCACGGGATGGTGGGGTTGGTGGGTGCGGCTGTCATTGAGACATTCTCTGAAATGATCTGCAAGTTGACTTCTGTGTCCCTGGTGTAGAGGCGACCACATCGGGTGCAACGGATACAGTAGATGATATTTGTGGAGTGGTGAAGGCTGGTGGGGGGGGTGTGGTTCTGACAAGGGAGTCACAGAGGGAATGGTCTCTCTGAAATGTTGGTAAGGGGAGGGAGGGAAATATATCCCTAGTGATGGGGTCTGTTTATGGGTGGTAGAAGTGGCGGAGGATGATGCGATGTATCGGGAGGTTGGTGGGATGGAAAGTGAGGACCATGGGCTTTCTGTCCCTGATGTGTTGGGAGGATTGGGGATTAAGGGTGGAGGTGCGGGAGTGGAGGAGATGGCTGGGGGGCATTGACAACCATGCGGGAGGGGAAATTGCAGTCTTTGAAGAAGGAGGCCATCTGGCATTTTCTATGGTTGAATTTGTCATCCTGGGAACAGATGCGGCAGAGGCAGAGGAATTGGGAATAAGAAATTGTGTTTTTAGAGGAGGTAGGTTGGGAGGTGGTGTAGTCAGGTAGCTGTGAGAGCCGATGGATTTATAGTCGATATCTGTGGTTAGTTGGTTGCTGGAGATGGAGTTGGAGAGGTCCAGGAAGGGGAAAGAGGTGTCCAAGATGGTCCTTGTAAATTTGAGTTTGAGGTGAAAGTGTTAGGGAAGTTGATGAACTGCTCAACCTCCTCGTGGAAGCATGAGGTAGCGCTGATACAGTCATCAATGCAGTGGAGGAAAAGGTGGGAGATGGTGCTGGTGTGGCTGTGGAAGCTGGACTATTCCACATACCCGATAAAGAGGTAGGCATAGCTGGGGCACATGTGGGTGCCCATGGCTACTCCTTTGGTTTGGCAGAAGAGTACTGTCGGTGTGAGAGGAAGAAGCGGAGGGTTTAGAGGCCTTTGTCGTGGCAGATGGTTGTGTACAGGGACTGGACGTCCATGGTGAAGATAATGTGTAGGGGGCCGGGGAAATGAAAGTCTCATTTCCCTCCCCCACCTTATCCCAGTCCCAAGCCACCCCCTCTTGACCTGTCTATATTCTTTCCCATCTATCTGCTTCACCTTCCTCTCCGACCTATCAACATCAGCACCCCCATTTTCATCCACCTATTGCATTCCCAGCTACCTTTCCCCCAGCCCCACCCCTCTCCTATTTATCTCTCAGCCCCTTTGGCCCACAAACCACATTCCTGATGAAGGGCCTATGTCCAAAACATTGATTCGCCTGCTCCTCACACGCTCCCTGATCTGCTGTGCTTTTCCAGCACCACACTCTTGACTGAAATATATAAGACCCTTGGTGCTGGGTTTAATGTTTACATGTTTGGTTCAAAATCTTGGAACTCCCTCTCCAACAGCCTGTTGGTGTATTCTTTTTTAAACTTCACTCACAGGATGTAGGCAATGTTGGCTAGGTCAGCATTTACTGCCCTTCACTCATTGTTCTTGAAAGATGGTGATAAGCTGCTTTTTTGGTCAGCTTCAGTCTTTTTTATGGAGATAGAAGGCCATTTGGGAGGGAGTTTTGAAATTCTGACCCAGTGAAACTGAAGGAATAGCAATATGTTTCCAAGTCTGGATGGTGTATGACTTGAGGAGAAAGTGAGGTCTGCAGATACTGGAGTATCAGAGCTGAAAATGTGTTGCTGGAAAAGCGCAGCAGGTCAGGCAGCAGCCAAGGAACAGGAAATTTGACGTTTCGGGCGTAAGCCCTTCATCAGGAATGTGTACGATTTGGAAGGGAACTTGCAACTGGTCGTGTTCCCCTATAACTGCTACCCTGTCCTCAATGAAGGCTGTCGGTTTGGAAGTTGCTAAGGAGCCTTGGTGAATTTCTACACTGCTCCTTGTTGGCACTCATCCAGGCATGCGAGGAGTATTTCATTACACAAGTGGGCGGCACGGTGGCACAGTGGTTAGCACTGCTGCCTCACAGCGCCTGAGACCCGGGTTCAATTCCTGACTCAGGCGACAGACTGTGGGGAGTTTGCACGTTCTCCCCGTGTCTGCGTGGGTTTCCTCCGGGTGCTCCGGTTTCCTCCCACAGTCCAAAGATGTGCGGGTCAGGTGAATTGGCCATGCTAAATTGCCCGTAGTGTTAGGTAAGGGGTAAATGTAGGGGTATGGGTGGGTTGCGCTTCGGCGGGTCGGTGTGGACTTGTTGGGCCGAAGGGCCTGTTTCCACACTGTAAGTCTAATCTAATCTAATCTAAAAAAAAAAGTGACCTTGTGGATGCTGGACAGGTTTTGGGGCATCAGGAGACAAGTTACTCACTGAAAGATTCCTAATGTCTGACCTAATGTTGTAGCCACAGACTTTCTGACTAAATAAATGGATTGCAAATGATTCAAGAAAGCAGCTCACCATCACTTTCTCAATGGCAGCTATTATCAAGTAACAAATGCTGATTTTGCCAGTGACATCCACATCCCATGAAGTAATTTAAGTTATCAGGTGAAAACAGCAACTATGCACTGAATTATTTTGTACTGTACTTATCCAGCTTAAAGGAACAGTGCAGTCAACAACTTCATGATTTACACATTGAAGTGTACCTGTTTGACTGCTACAAGTTCCAGTCACATTTACAGATTAATAACACTGAAGTTTATTAGTCTCACTGTTATTTCTATTCCAAAATACAATCAAGATATACTCAAACAGAAGCCCCATATGAAGTTCATTTTGATTTAATGCTTGACTTGTTAACTTGACACGCTGAAAATTCCTTTAACTGACAAAGGTGTTCTACAGTGTCAATGTTCATCAAATCACCTCAAGGTGTACTTTAAGCATGATTATAATGTGCACGGATAAACTTCAGATGTTAACATTTTTACAATCAAGGGAATAGGAATTAAATTACTCCCCTTACTCTCCCATACTTCAATTGACTGTAACAGGTTTTTACTTTAGAATTTCGATAGGGTGCATTTTATCATTTCAGTAACTAGTGAACTAGTAACAGTGAAAATATCCCTGGATGAGAAATGTAAGTTATCTTGGAGACACTTTGTCAGTCCAGATTAGCAGTGTCTGGTGCCATAGCTTCCTTTGGAAATCTGGAGGACAGAGGGCAGCTCTTCCCTCCTCCAACATATTCGGCAGGATCAAATCCCATGATAGAGTTGATGGAAGTTAAATTAAATTAAAATCTGAATTGAAGGCTAGTTTTAGTAAGCATGACCATGGAACTATCATTAATCATCGTGAAAACTTGTCTTGTTCATTCATGCCCTTTCAGAAAGGAAAACTGCCATCCTTCCCTTCTTTTCCTAATATATGACTACAGATCCACAGCAAGGTGGTAACTCTTAAAGGCCCTTTAAAAGGGTTTAGTAGGTATTCAGTCCAAGGGCTAATAGGGGTACGAAACAAAAGATGCCAGTGATGTCAAATCCCAATGAATAAAAGCAATTAAGTATCCTACTAAATGCATGATGCACATGTAAAGAGTGTTCTGAGCTTTTTTTCCCAGATTGAACAAAGAACATGAAGTGTATTGAAATTACATTTCTCCCTGAGCTAAAGAACAGCAGGGGTTAAATTTTCCCATATTTTTGACTCTGTTAATTTCTGGGATTTTCCGACCATCTTCTGTTGCTTATCTTATTAATTATGTATCCAGGCTTTGTGTGTCCTTCTCATTCAATCATGTGGTCACAGAGGTGGAACTGCTCACTGCTTCTGGGATCTTCTGGTATTAATGCTACAGGCATTATGTTTGAATCCTAGCTGCTGCCATGGCTAGTGCTGTAAGCCTGAGAGTTCGTTCAGAGTCTGCTCTCGATTATTATTGCAGAGACCTGGCTGAGAAAGGGAAATTGACATCCTAGTTTATAGACAGCAACCTGGACATCCTGCTTAATATGTTGGAGAGAAGAGCTGCCCTCTGTCCTCCAGATTTCCAAGGAAGCTATGGCATCAGGCACTGCTAATCTGGACTGATCAAACCACCCAGGCGGCACAGAGTCCCAGGTGTAAAGAAATGCTCAGCAATGTAGAAAGAAGATCGATGATCGTCCATATTCTGCAAGTCTAAGTGTCAACATTTTTTCCTTGTTATCTCACACTCACTAAGTCTGCTATTGCAGACAGTCACTCAATGGCTCCCATCTACTTCAACCTCCAAAATACTCAGGCTTCTAACCTTCTGCACTTTCTACTCCCTCAATAGGGACTGCTTATGAGCTCAGCTGCTCTTGCACCAGCAATAACAGCTCTTCCAGCCACATTTATCCCAGTCAATTCATGATGCATAACATGAGAGCTAACATGGGTGGCTGATGTTCATGTGCTCACACTTTACAAGGAGATGATCCTCAAACATTTTGGAGCGATCTGATATCCATCAAGTGTTGCAGCCAAGATCTCCAAATCAGGGCAACCAACTAAGCTTCATTGAGCTGTGCTGCATTGCTCTCCCATGACCTCCACTGTGCAATTATTCTTCATAAGCTCCAGTACCTACCCCTATTCTACAACTCATGTCCTCGTTTTCCTTATACAAGCATCAGTGGCATCCACATGGCCTTTGCCCATAAAATACCAGTCTCTCTATCCATTCACTCCATCCCCACCTCTGTGAAAGAAGCAACACATCCTTCAGAGGAAAAGCTTTCTCTACCATCTCTTTCACCTCTGCCAGAACCCTAAAGATTAATCATGGCCCTCCCCAGGGATTAGCTTCTGAGGACAGCCTTGACTGTGAATGACCAAAACTACTGACTAATGTCTCTACAACTCTGTGACTGTATTATCTGTAATCCCCAGACTTGTTGGATGTGATCTGCAGGATTGACTATGGCCAATACTTCAAATGAAGGGAGAAGAATCCCTGGACCCTGAACACAGCATGCACCCAAAAGACCAGCATCTGACTCCTGATTGAGATCAGATGATGCCCTTGTGCGCTGGAAACTTCCTGATTGTTCATAGTCCCCTTTCACTTAATCAATGAGTATTCCCATTAACCTTTCAGACAAGGCTGTTAGATTGAAGCACACATACTGTGTTTGTCACCTAAGCTGCTGGCACATTCAGTAAGTGTGATATTGACGAAGCACTGTGTCAAACATCAACATGTCCTCCACCATAACTGTTCGGAGCTGGCAAGCATAACAAGCTGCTTGGCTTTCTGCCCATGCTAAGAAACCAAGCAAGCCAGAGAAGTTGTGAATCTGTAAGTTCTGAAACAAACTGCAATGTGCTAAAAGGCAAGGAAAGTCAAAGCAGCTGTGAGTAACCAAATAAGTGCAAAGTGGGTGAGTACTAAGGAAGCAAGCTAAGAGCCCGGAGACTCAACTCATGCATCTGCAAAGGATGCACATGTGAATGTCTGTCCCTGCACACAGAGTGACCTGGCAGGAACCTTACAATCTAAGGTATCCATGAGCTTAAAATTTCAGTGATGAAGTGCAGAAGTCTCTTCTGAGTTGGTCTGAGATGGGACTTGTCAATGCAATGAGGCTGGTGTTTTGTTAGTGCTTCCAAACTCATAGTGATCTCGCCTCCACTGCCTCCAAACTCATAGATCCCAGCCCCACACTGCCCGGTTCAACCTGCTCCAACATCCACAAGCTCAACTACCCTGGCCAGCCCATCATCTCAGCATGCTCCTATCCTGCTGAACTCCTCTCATCCTACCTTGACTTCATACTGTCCCCCTGAGTTCAGGATTCCCACCTACATCTGTGACACTAACCATACCCTCCATATCTTCAGCAACTTCCAGTTTCCCAGCCCACAGCGCTTTCTCTTCACTATGAACTGCAGTCTTTATACACATCCATACCCCACAAGGACGCCTCCAGGCCCTCTGCCTCTTCCTTTCCAACACACCCCTCCAGTGCACCGCCACCAAGACCTCCTCCACCTCGCTAAACTGGTCCTCACCCTCAATAACTTTTCCTTTAATTCCTCCCATTTCCTCCAAATCCATGGCACCTGGATGGGCCCCATCTTTGCCTGACTCTTTGCCATCTATTTTGAACAGTCCCTCTTCAGTACCTACACAGCCACTGTGCCCCAGCTCTTCTACCGTTACATCAATGTCTGCACCGACATAGCTTCCTACTCCTAGGCTGAACTGGAGCAGTTCATTCACTTCACCCACAACTTCCAACTCACACTCAATTCACTTGGTCCATCTCAGATATCTCCCTCCCTTTTCTTGACCTCTCTATTTCCAAGGAGAAAGTGAGGTCTGCAGATGCTGGAGATCAGAGCTGAAAATGTGTTGCTGGAAAAGCGCAGCAGGTCAGGCAGCATCCAAGGAACAGGAAATTTGACGTTTCGGGCATAAGCCTGATGAAGGGCTTATGCCCAAAACGTTGAATTTCCTGTTCCTTGGATGCTGCCTGACCTGCTGCGCTTTTCCAGCAACACATTTTCAGCTCTCCATTTCCAGCTCCGATGACAATCTCCAGATGGACACCTACTACAAACCTACACCTCCTCCCAATATCCTGCAAGAACTCAATCCCATTCTCCCAATTCCTCTGCCTCTGCCACATCTGCTCAGACAAGAAGACATTCCATTCGCGAGCATCCCTGATGTCCACTATTTTGAACAACGTGCTTTTCCTCTATCTGTTATCCAGAAAGCCCTCCACCACACCACCTCCATTCTCTGTTCCACCACTTTAAACACCCCCCAATGCAGAAGACAGAGTTCCCCCTTGTCCTCACCTACCACCCTCATCCAACACTTCTGCCAACACTAAATAGACCGCACCAAGAACATCTTCCCCTCTCTACCCCTCTCTGCCTTCTGCAAGGACTGTTCCCTCTGACAGTCCTTGGTTCACATCACCCCTGCCATTGAGCTCCCAGGTACCTTCCCAGGCAACCAAAAAAGATGCAAAACCTGCCAGTACACTATCACCCTCACTTCCATCTAGGGCCTCAAACAGTCCTTCCAGATGAGACAGAGGTTCACATACCCCTTTTCCAACCTAGTTTACCGCGTCAGGTGCTCCCGATGTGGTCTTCTCTACATCAGGGAGACTGAATGTAATGTCAAGGAACAGCTCACCAAATATCACAGCTGGGTCCGCAGCGGTTGACTGGACCTCTCAGTCAGTGCCCATTTCTATTCTCCTCCTCACTTCCTTTCCAACATGACCATTCTTGGTCTCCTTCATTGCCAAAACAAATTATAGCACCTATTGGAGAAACAACACCTTATCTTCTGCCTGGGCAAATTCTCCAATTTCAAACAGCATCCCTCCTCATCCCCCAACTTCCTTCCTAGCCCCTCCACCTCCTTGTCACGGCTCCCTGCCACCAACCAGGTCGTACCCTCTACTTGTCCCGACTTCGCCACCCTGTCCCCACCTCCTCCTTTATCTGCAGCATCCCCCACACCCACACCTAGTCCTGAAGAAAGGGTACGCCTGAAACATTAACTTCTCCAGCTCCTGATGCTGCCTAGTTTGCTGTGTTCTTCCAACCTCCTGCCTGTCAACCTCTGCGGAGGCAGTCACTGTTCATAGACCATGCCGTGTGGTAAGTGAAGGTTAACACAAAAGCCATGAGGAGCAAGCGGTGAGCTGCATTCTCCAGGTAACCACTCAGGATTTCAAACCAGAATGTGGCACCATCTCGTATCTCACCTGCACCCTAGAGAATCACCAACTGCATAGAACTGAGGTAAGATTACCTAATAAGGAGATACAAGTACATGAAAATAAAGTCTTCACCACATACTAATGAGATTCTTATCGACTGTAGTCATGAAATTCTTCAGGGGAATAGTGGATTTTTTTTCCCCAATCAAGAATTTCTATTCTCACCGTATTCTTCCAAATTTCCCACATTGGTCAAGTGCTGGGGGAAAAAAAATCCCTCCATGGGTAACATGAAATCTTTCATATGGTCACACACATTTGTTTGGCTCATACACAAACTAACATAGTTTGTGGCATTAAGATACAAAGCTTACAACAAAGGTAGAGCTCCGAGAAGTTAACTCAAAGAAGTAAATGGTTATTTGGTCTTTGATTGCTCTCAAGGCGATGAATTCGACATTGTCTAGGTAAACATTTTCCTGGATTTCCATATTTTAAAAGATCTCCATTTAGACTCAAATTTTGATCAGAGCAGATTACTTTTGCAAAACTGGACACACCACTTCCAAAGAGAGAAAGAGAGAGAGAGAGAATTCTTGTCAGTTGAGCATTCATCTCTCTAGCATGACAAAGAAGTGGTTAGATTACTCTGCACATTTTCATTTTCTACAGCAATCAATTTGTTCTTGTCCACAACAATTATTGCTTCAAAACAAGTAACAGCATTTTGATGTCTCAGCTCCAAAACACCTGAAAAGTTTCAGAATGGTTTGGAATGATAGGATATGGGCACCTTCCATGTTTGCCCAAGAACTTAATAATCAGTTTTCTTCTCATTCAGTGGATTGTATCATGATGTAATACACAATAGGCCATAGCCATGGCATCTGTTTAATAAAACTACAATAGTGAATGATACTAAAAGTCAGCACAGTGACCATCTTAGCTAGTTTTACAGAGGGTTTCTCCCAATGAGTTCTGAGGAGTTATCTTACACAATTGTCCACTGCATCATGCCCCTAGAGTAACACATTTGTGCTATCATGCATTCACCATCGGCAGAAAGGTTTGCTGCTGCTATCATCTTCCAGAATTCATGCTATTGGCAAAGAACAGGCCTCCACAACTTCAGTGTGAGATTAGTCAATAGGAGATGGCTTATAGAGGTGGGTTGGCAGCTCACATTGCTGAATCAGCATCCAGTAAAATAAATGCAGGCGCAACCAGCAATTCAGTACATATTGATAAACAGCTTGATTGAACCTAATCAGCTAGATTGTGTTAGTTCTTAACATGGTTGGGTCAACAGGATGCTGTATAGATTATAAAAAGATATATTCATGCCCAGTTCCACGATTAGCAGATTGTGTTAGTAAGGTTAACAATGTCTCCTTACTTTCTAAAATTGATTCATTTAGGGGGTATTGGTATGTGCCACTAACACCAAAAGGCTAAAGAAATATCTACTTGTGTTACAGCAAATGGATTAAACCAACGTTGAGTGACATTATTTGGTTAAAGAATGACCCAATTTATTCTGAGGCGTATGAATCAAAATGAGATTCATCACTGTGATGTTTAATTAAACAAAGTTGTGGTACATAGTAACACTTGGGAAGATCATGTGAGACAAGTTAAAGGCCTGTTTAAGTAATTATAGTTATTTGGTTTGATAATAAATTTCACCAAAAGTAAATTCAACAAAGTAAAAGTAATTTACCCAGGACATATTGCAGAACAAGAATCATAGAATCCCTACAGTGTGGAATGAATCCATTTAGCCCATCAAGTCTACACTGATCCTTCAAAGAACCCCATCCCTGTAACCCTACAGTTTTCATGGCTAATCCACCTAGCCTACACATCTCTGGACACTGCAGCCAATTTAACATGGCCAATCCACCTAACCTGCATATCCTGCACTGTGGGATGAAACCAGAGCATGTAAAGGAAACCCATTCAAACACATGGTGAACATGTAAACCTCTGATAGACAGTCACACAAAGCTGGAATCGAACCTAGGCCCCTGGCACTATGAGGCAAGATAAGTGCTGCCAAAGACAACAAAAGTTCTAATATAATTCCCTGTTCCTAAAACTAAACAAAAATACCAGAAATTTGTGCAAAATTCCAGCACAATAGCTGTACCTTTAACAAAATTTAAAGAAACAAGTAAATGTTTTATGGTCAGTAGAATGCCTGGTAGTCTGTGAAGTGGAAGACAATCCTCATAAATGAGTCAGTGTTGGCCTGACTTGAGTTTTCCAGACCTGTCAAAATGACAATTGATGTTAATGACTTGGAGGTTAATATCATCTTATTGCAGGATGATGAGTCAGAAATGGAATACTTTACCAAGAAATGAAACCAAAGTTTGAAGAAATGCTCTACCATAGTAAAAAAAAGTCTGGGATTGTTGTTGGCTCTTCAACAATTGAAGCCTATGTCTGATATGGTAACCAAAAAAAACTTACCTTATTTTGGCCTGCATTGGAAAATCTGAAATTCAGAATGTGAGACTATTTAGAATATGTCTTTTATTGCAACCATATCATGTAAAGATTATTTGCAATGCTGGTCAAGATCATATAATTGTCAGTGCATTTTTCTGAGTGTAAAATACTGAAATAAGTTGAAGATTTGTGAAATGGTAACTTTGTAAAACAGGGGAGGAAGAATGAACTGATTCAATGCTTGTCTTTTGTTGTTTCTGTATCATATATTTTGTGATGCAACATATTTTTGGAATGGTGTTTCATTTCATTAAGGGTGGAGGGATATAAAGACTGTATCTTTTTACTTTTTTGTAGCTTGTGGAATGAAATGGGGAAAAGAATAGATTTAGAAACAAAGGATAGCTGTGCATGTTAAAAGCAAGTGACTTGACAAGTATGTTTACATGGCTGTTTGTTCAAGCAGTCGTGGAAACCTGGTTTGCAGGTGAGTTGGAGTCAAGAGGTACATGCTAATTGAACTTTGACTGGCAACAAGTAGCTCATTGGTCGATGATGCAGAGACCAGTTATTGTTGATTAAAGCCTCTACTTACCACCATCTATATTGCTCGCAGATAGCTCAACCATTTGGGAGTGTGAATATTTTTTACATAAACCGTCACTCCCAAGGAGACAAAAGGAAGTGTTTTGTTCTGCATGAAAAAGCATCACAAGCCTGAAGATAGCCGGTTTATTGCCCCTTCTCGGAAGACTGGGTGAAAAAATATATTAGTAAACAAAAACAAGCATAAGGCGGAATTGCTTCACAACCTGAACAATTATATTAGAATATCTTAGTAGTAATGTTGCTGAAAACCTGGGCAGTCAGAGTGCTTTGTATAGATATGTAAAAAACTCAAAGGTTAACACCAAGATTTCTCCAAACATTACTCTGTCAAATCCTTCCTATAAGCATAGGCACATGTACTCATTGTAAAGCTGGCAATAGCTCCATGCCATTGTTGGCAGAGAGAAAAACTCGGTAAAAACAAAGACTACTGATGCTGGGAACCAGAGTCTAGATTAGAGCGGTGCTGGAAAAGCACAGCAATTCAGGCAGCATTCAAGGAGCAGTAAAATCGACATTTTGGGCTTCCTCAGGAATACAGGCAGAGAGCCTGAAGGGTGGAGAGACAAGAGAAAAACTCCACAGACATAGTAACATTTACTATAGCATATTCTCGATTCATCCTTAACATTAAAAGACAAACCAAGTAAATAGTTTGCTTTTGGAGTTACTCAGAAGATTTGAACAAAGGCTCATGATACTGTTATTAAAAATGAGGACTTGCCATTGCTTGTGTGTCAGGTGGAAAGGATTAACAAAATGCTTTGATATTTTATGGATTAATGTTTGTCAGAATGCAATCTATCATTAGATGAGTTGGAAAAGCTTTTTTTTCAGAAAATTGCTCTTCTTGAGGCAAGCTAATTAACAAAATTCAATTTACTTTGCACAATCCAATTGAAAGAAAGTAGATAGAAATTGCTATTTGGATTTAGCTCAGAAGGACAGTGTAAGGAAACAGACAGGTTTACTCAGTCGCATTATATCTGTTCTGGTTACAAAAGGTCAACAGGTTTCTAGCAAAGTGAATGAACTTGTTTTTGAGCTCGATGCAACAGAAAGTCCTTTGATCTTACTCATTTCTTTATCCCAATTACTGCCAGCTTCAGTGTGTAATTTTTCAGTACTGTGCCCAAGCTGATTGGTCTCATCCTATACACAAAGTGCACCCATGAGAGCAAACATTCACTATTCATCAATGAGAAACTGGGTAAGAGTAGACTAGTTAGTAATGAAAGCTTAGGACAGAGGGCATCAATGTCGGTGCTGCACAGATTAGAAACTATCAGCCCGTGATTAATTGTGAGAAATCAAGGATTGGAAATCATTGGGCAAAGGGAGAAACTGAGGAAGCAAGGAAAGGGAAATGATGGGACTGCTATAAGAAGCTGCAAGACAGGAGCAACAAATGTGGATCAATAGTGTGAAACAAGAGAATGAAAAACATTCAGACAGCACCCTTGAAAAAAATAACAATAATAGGAAACTGGGGGATAAAACAGATCATTTTTTGGTTTAGAAATAAAATAAATTGTACATACACATTAAACCTTCCTGAGATTTGATATACACTTTGTGTTCATTTCGTTCATGTCAATCGGCACGGTCACCTGTGAACCCTCTCTTAATTACATATGTTAACTTTTAATGGCAGCATGTAGCCGTGGACAGAGGGCAAGTTAGAACAGGATTAGTTTTCATGGTCAGATAACCATCAACAGTCACTGTGAACATGAATAAAGAATAGCCATTGTGCCTAATTTGCACTACTGCTTCCAGAAAAAGAAGGGAAAACAACTTAGGAAGAAAATTTGATGGTGAGCAATTGACTGAAAGTGACAAAAATATTTGTATTCTGATATTTGACTCTCAAATGATAGCAACAAAATTATAGGCCAAGATGATATGAATTGACAATTCCACTTGTTGGATCTGGAATCTCTGATGTTTGTAATATAAATATTGGCAAGGAGGCAGTTTATGGACATCAATCTCACATACTATGAATTAAACATACCCCAGTATAAAAATGGATTAACTCTGCTTACTTTTATTTTTGTGACATCTTCAAAAAATATCACCAGGCTAATTATAGGGCAGTGGGACACAGCATAAAGCTCCTTGATACAAATTCAGCTGACATAGGTTGGAAATTGTTTTTCCATTCAAGTCAATGGAAACAAAAATCGGGCATAATGCAAAATGGGATTCTTGATTCAATATGAGTTTGTTCTGCACTACTAGTGAAAACCAATTTCATCCCCACCTATAAAAGTACAATATCAATTCACTCCTAAAAATGAAATGTTCCAAAGAAGTTTTATAACAAATTATTTTTAAGTAGCATTTATCTTATCCGTATGAACACAAAAGTAAAATAGTTCAGATGCCGAAAATCTGCAATAAAAAAAATGCAAGGAATACTCAGCATGTCAGGCAAAATCTAGGAAGTAAAATGGAGTTAACAGCATCGGCTTATTGACCTGAAAGTTTAATGTCTCCACAGATGCTGCCTGAATGGTTGAATATTCAAACACTTTCTGATTTTATTAATCTTAGCTAGATCTGAATTTCAATGTCACAGGATTAGAAGCATCTTATTGAGCCATCCAATTTTCGTAACTATGATATTTTGGTGCACAGAAACACAAGGTAATTCTGATTTATTTTAATTGGAAGCTTTCATATTGTAGTTCCAAAATGTCACATTAAGTAACATTGTTTCTTTAGTACTGAGGCTATGTTGAGGCTGAAGAAATTCTTTGGAGATAAATGCATTTTTATTCAAAATATGACCTTGAATATTCTTTATTCATTGTTAGCCTCCCAGACAGAAATGTTTTTGAGAGTGATGATTGTGGTTTGCTTAAAAATGTCGTGAAACAGGTTTGGATAGAACAAATCAGCTTGAGTACAAATGTCAAATTAAGGAATTCAATAATGTAGAAATTATGAGACCTAGTTAATTTTGCTAGTTTACATTCACAACCATCCAAACCTAATTGCACTTCCTTACAGCCTGGAGAAAAGATAATTAAGAGTAGAATTTGCTGAAGTGTTTAAATTATTAGGCAGCTGAGATAAGGTAAATCCTGAACATTACTTTAAAACAAGACAGGGTAATAAGAGCAGAAATTGCAATTATAAAATAGTGAGATTCTAAATTTAGTTAAGAAACAGTAATAAATGCCTGAAATAATCTGGAAGATAAGACAGAAGTGGCAAGGATGTTGATTTTCATCTCCAGACTGTGAACATAGCCAGGCAATTAGACCAGCCCCAGGGATTGTTGGGGTTATTTCTGGAACAGGAGTTTGGAAAATCAGTTGATATCAATGGTTTGCCTTCATAATTGTGTCATCTGTGAATACATCATCCATGTCAGCAGGCAATGGCTGCTTGCCTGTTAAACTTATGTGGATTGGAGGCTGCTCCGTATGACTTGCATAGATTAACTTGTTGCATGGCTCTATGATGAGAGTCATGAAGTAAAAGAGGAAAGCTCAGAGGAAAGGAGGTGGAACATTTCTTTATAAAGTCTAAAGTAGTGCTCCTACTCCACCACAAATGCCATAAAAAAGATGAAACATATTTAGTTTGCTAGCCCTGTTTTCAGTTTCCTGTGGCCCTGGACAAACAGAGATTCCATCACAAATCCTCAAGTCAGGCTTAAGATAAAGTAGCACTTAGCTTTTAACATCATTGTTGGAGCACTGTCTGAATATGGAGAGGTCTTCAGCAGTCTAAAAATTCAAGATCAAGTAGGAAATACAACTTCATAAAGTCATAGGGCAGATTTTCGTCATGGAAAATTTTCCCAACCCCATAATTTTCTCTCCTACCTGGAGAAGACCATTCACTCAATACCCATACCTAGGAAGTGGGCATGGCTTAGAGTGAGACCCATTTCCTCCTAAAGTAAGTCCAAAGTGGCAATGAAAGTGGACAGATTTTGAAGCTGGTAGACTAGAAAATATGTGTTATTTTATTGGGACATCAGCCCAGATCGAATCACGGTTGCTTGGTCCTCACCCCAAACAGAAGCAGGTTGAACAGATGATCTTATTAGGAATGCTTGGCAGAGCTCCAAGAACGATGACTGACCTCAGTTGAGCAGGAATCCTACTCCTCGGATGCTGCCTGACAGGCTGTGCTTTTCCAGCACCACACTTTTTGAATCTTTTTGAATACTTAGTTGAGAAAGAGTGCCAGATTTGTCTTATTGCCCTTTTTTTGCTTGGAAGAAGAATGTTCAATGTCTTTGCATTCATTTGTAAAAGTTTAAATGATATGAAGTAGACGGAAATTTTGACAATGGACTTTCAATGCAGGTATCTCTTTGCATGAAAATGTCAATGTTTTCTATAAGGAGTGCTGCATGCATATTTGTTTTGTTGATCCATAATTCTCGGCTAGAATTGCCCAGTAGGTCATGTCTCCTGCCACCGGCAATGAAAATCAGGAAAGTGGTGAGGGAAGGGGAGGTGAGGGGTTTCTGAAAAGGTCACCCCTCCAATATAATTGACAAAGTCAGGAATGCCATCGACAGGCCCCCTATCATAAAGTTGCCAGAACAGTAATGAGGCCTGCAATCTGTATATCATATCCTGCCTGCTATTTGTTAAGCCTTTGTACTGCTGTACTAAATCCCTTGATGGAGGTATAGAAAATTCTTTGTTCTTGTAGCAATGTGATCGTGTCACTACTTCTGAGCAAGGACACCTGGGTTTTCAAGTGCCAACTACTCCAAAGGTGTGTAATAACATCACTAAACAAGTTGATTAGAAATTTTCTAAAATTCAGGCCTTAGAGTCATAGAGCGTGCAGAAGAGTGTAGAGGTCCCAGATTTTTTTTAATCCTCTGCATTTGGGAATGGTTATATTTTAATTTTAGCTAGTAGCACAAAGCTGATCTAGAAGAAGTGAAATACAAGAGCATAGGCAACAAGGAGTTCAATGCTCATTTCTTATTCTCAACATTTCTGTGGGCTTGATTCATTTGATTTAAAGATTAATCTTGTGAAGTTCCTTACTATGTTTACGCTGCAAGAAACAAGGGAGACATTCAACTCAAAGCTAAGGCAAGTGGCATACAAAGGATCAATTGTGTACCAATCTATGCAGACCTGGGGTCCCAAGATAATCTTGCCATTGGCCTTCATTGAAATAGTAAAAAGGAGCTCAAGATACCTACTTGCCATTCAGCTTCAGCTAATCAATACATTCCAACACTGAGCAGGGTCTAATTAAGAGTCCTGATGGAGTCTGCAATGATTAAAAACATAAGTATCATCAGCAGTTTGCAATATTTTGTGGAGCATTCCTGTTTTAGTTCAACAAAAAAAAAATAACTGTTTAAATAACAATGTGGAATTTCATTTTTAGCAGCTTCTAGCAATTCCTTTAAGGGTTGCTAATTTAGTGTCTCACAGAAACATTGATAATAGGTGCAGGAGTAGGCTATTTGGGCCTACAAACCTGCACCACCATTCAATATGATCATAGCTGATCATGCAATCTCAGTATCCCATTCCCGCCCTCTCCCCATACCCCTTTATCCCTTGATCCTTTAAACGGCAAGGGCCACGTCCAGCTCTCTCTTGAATATACTTAACAAACTGACCTGAACAGCTTCCTGTGGGAGAGAATTCCACAGGTTCACAATGCTCTGAGTGAAGAAATTCTTCCTCATCTCAGTCCTAAAAGGCAAGTCAAGGAAGATAGCCTTTGCTCGGAGTCCTGGCAAAGTAAGACAAGGGCAGCCTCCAATAACAGGGGTTGAAGAGTTTGGATATGATCAGTCAGCCACTTAATGCAGTCAGAGTTAGGATCCTCTCCTCATAAAGGGTAAGAGCCAACTGTCAGTGGCCCACTGCCCATCACGGGTCTTTCTGCCTTTTGGGGTTGTTTTCCTCCTGGAACGAGCAAACATCAAGCACTACGGGAGATGGAAGTGGGTGGCACAGCTGTAGCTCTTGTTGTACACGAGCATGTGAGTAGGAGACACCGATGACATAAAGGAAATCCATATCTGGATGTTCCTTCCCAAGCCACTCGCTATCTTGAATTGGAAATATATCACCACTCATTCAGCTTTGCTAAGTGAAAATCCTAGAACTCCCTCCCACGCAGCATTCAAGAGGCAGTTCACCACTAGCTTCCTGATGGCAGTTAAGGGAACCAAGAAATTCTGGCTCAGCCAACAAAGCCCACAACACACAAATGAACATGAAAACTAACAGCAGTCTGGCTGCTCTCAAGAGCCCGTAAAATTTGCAATAAACAAAAAAACATTGCTGACCTACAACCTCAACAGCCTCCTAGACTAGCAATGGACATATTTGCATATTTACATGTGGACATATTTCCATATTATCATATTAGGCTGGCCTTTCAATAATCTGAAATGTGCTCTGCATTCTTATCTTTTTTTAATTTACATAAAGACATTTCCACATTTACAATGTTGATCTTTTACTGGACACTGACAGAAGTAAAAATCTGCAAACACATTATTTGAGGGTCATACCATGTCTTTCAGTACAGCATGGCCATAACTCACCTTAATGAATTCAGGTAAAACTGATGCTGCAGCATTTAACCAAAGCGTGTAAAAGGCATTAATTCATTGTACTTTACTTTTAAACTTCTTCTGTCTCCAATACACAGGTTGTAACTTTATGTATAAAATTCACTTGTTGCTAAAGTCCAAGCACCTACATGACTGTTAAAAAAAATTCCAAATGGTGAGCTATCAATGAATCCAAAGCCTTGTCATTTGGCTCCTTAATAGAAGTGGGTGGGTTCTTGGCACTCATCCACTCTCATGAAAATGATTGAACACAGGAACAGAGATAGAACAGCTGGCCACACAGTGCTGCAGCCATTTTTAAAATGTAATATTACCATTTAGGTACATGTAAGTCATATTGTTCATGATTGTTTGTGATACCAGACAACACAAGATTCAGCTTTCTTTAGAAAGATGGGGGTGGATCATTGCCTGAGACTTTGACAGGATGTCCCCTAATAAGTCACATATCCCCAAGAGGATACAAACAGAAAGATGTAAATATTGATCTTCAGCTAAAATTTAGTATCAACTTGGAAACCCATATGGAAATTATAAGCTCAATGCCTTTATTGAAATTGACAGGGGATTGGAAATAATCTTAGCAAACAATTTGCATGATTTCTCTTTGTTATTAGCCATGTAAATGTAAAAGATCAAAAAAGCATCAATTAGGGTGTGTTGTCATGGTTAATGCAATGCAATAAAATACAGCAAGCTTTTCTACAATGATAGCTGTTTCTGGATCTGTAGACTAATGATAGCAATTTATGATTTATCTGTTTGTGAACTAAGCCCAGGCACATGTGGCATATGATACTGCAAAGAAAGCATTTGGGAACTGTGAACCATTTATATAACAGCCAATGATCATTTATATAGCTGTCATTCCTAGAAACTGTTAGATAAATGAATAAACTAGTCCATACTAATTCAGTCTATCTTGCTTTCGAATTTAAGTTCCTCTGTTGCACTGAAATATATATCACCTATACATTGAAGTCTCCTGCTACATTAGTGAGGCTACAAGTCTTCTATCAAAACAATCCAATTAAGGCTTCGCCAAAGTACTTAGACATCCTAAATAGTACCTTTATATTTTATCGATCCTTATTCAGAAAATCATCTTTGAGTTTAAGGGCTGAAGTTTTTCATTTTCATGTGAGTTAGTAGTGTGTTGGCTTGACTTTAAAAATAACAAGCCACAGCTTCCTGCCCTCAGTCAAGAACTGGCATTTTCTGAAGGTTTGGGGTAAAGGAGAGGCTTACAAGCTCACAATCAGATATCCCAACATTGTTGGATTGTCAGTGGAAGGGGCATTTTATATCTTCCTATGGAGGTGAGGTGGTGATAGGTGACATGATTTACACCAGCACAGACCTGTCGTGAAACAATGGTTCAACATTAGTATGAAGGCCAAGTTCAAAAGGTGTTTGCAATTTCACATGCCATAATGAAATACTATATCATAAACTATGATTATAAAACACAGACTGATAATATGGATTTGATTTTAAATAATCATTAAATTACATGGCTATGGTGTAAAGTCCACTGAATGTGAATTGTTCCATGAACGTCAGCCTAACTGTCTGCTTGGCTTTTTCCAAAGCTTTGACAGTGGCTGAACGTAGAGTCATAGAGCTGCACAGCACAGAGATAGACCCTTCAGTCCAACTCATCCATGTCAACCAGCTATCCAAAGTTGATCTAGTCACATTTTCCAGCAGATAATCCAAATTCCTCCAAACCCTTTCTAATCATATACCCATCCAGATACTTTTTAAATGCTGTCATTGTAGCCCTCTCCACCTCCCCTCAAATCACACCACCCTCTCTCTGTGAAAGGTACCCCTTCGGTCCTTTTTAAATCTTTCCCCTCTCACCTTAAACATATGCCCTATAGTTTTGGACTCCCCTACCCTAGGACAAAGAACTTGACTATTCACCCTATCCACGCCCCTCATGATTTCATAAACATCTCTAAGATCACCCCTCTGCTTCTGATGATTCAGGGAGAAATGCCCAACCTATTTGGTCTCACCTATTGCTTAAACCCTCCAATCCCATCAATATCCTTATCAATCTTTTCTGAATACTTTCAAATTTAATATCTTTCCCATAGCAGTGAGAGCAGAAGTGGAAGCAGTATTCTAAAAGTGGCATCACCAAGTACAGCCACAACATGACATTACAACTCCTATTCTCAATGCACTGACTCAGGCAAGCATACCAAATGCCTTCTTCACCACTCTGTCTACCTGCAACTTCACTTTTAAGCAAATATGGTCCTGTACCCCAAGGTCTCTTTGTTCAGCAACATTCCCTAGGGCCCTACCATTAACTGCGTAAATCTTGCCCTGGTTTTCCTTACCAAAATGCAATGCATCACATTTATCTAATTCAATTCTATCTGCCATTCCTTGACCCATTGGCTTATCTGATCAAGGTCCCATTGTACTCTGAGGTAACGTTCTTCACTGTCCCTACACCTCCAATTTTAGTGTCACCTGCAAATTTACTAAGCACACCTCTTATGTTCACATCCCAAATCATTTGTATAAATGACAAAAAGCAGTGGACTCTTCACCAATGCTTCAGATGTACAGGCCGCAGTCCAAAAAAAATCTCTCTACTTCACCCTTTGTCTTCTGCCTTCAAGCCAATTTTGTATACAATTCGCTATCTCCCCCTGGATTCCATGTAATTTAACCCTGGGCTATAGTCCACTTAGATGAATTCAGCTCAGTAGTTGTTGTTCACACAACCAGTGAAAACTCATTAAGAATGCTTGAATCCAAACTCATGAATGTAAGTATGTTTTAAGGTTTGGAAGTATTTAATCAGGTGCAAAATTGCAGGGTCAGGATCCCATCTTCTCACTTCTGTCCAAATAGAATGGAGTTACAAGTCTCACAATTGGCCAGCATGAATATTGAACCAATAGCTGGCTGGTGAGTCTCACTGTCAGAATCACAAATTTGGGATCCCTGAGGATGCATCATTCAAAAGCATTCAATGTCTGATCAGGATATACAGCTTAACTGAGGTCCACTCTTCTCCACCTTTGTTTGAAGCCCTCCTACCAGCTCAGGGAGCAACTTCGCCCCAAGACCGCCACCCACTCCTGCCCATACATGTGGTTCGAGTCCCTAGTGATATGCTGTAATTTTTGGGGGCATGAATCTGTGGTATAGGGATGGGATGGAGTGGTGTGGAGGGATGGGATGTTGAGGGGGAAATGTGGAGGGTCCTTCTGGGACTCTGATTGGCTAGCAGGTATTCAAGGAGTGGGATTTTCACTAACAGAGTCTTTAATCCTGGGGAAGGCCAATTACTTGCCAAATAGGTACTTTATATGGCAAGCCATCCCCAAAACAAGTTGATGGCAGGCTCTCAGCAAGTTTCTAATTGATGGGTAAGACCTCCATTCACTCGCCTGAATTCCAGTTATGGATTTTGCTGGTAGGGACTCTTGAAACAATGAGCAAGGAGAATATGATCTTTGTAATTTTGACATTTGTGAGCTATTAAAAATTCTAAATGGATAATCATGCAAATATTTGTTGTTTTGCACAGATCTGTGAACTTTTCAAATCTTTTCCCATATTATTAAAGTGATTAAAAGTTCAGTTAATAGTAGACACCTGGTGGGTGAGTTGGAAGATATCAGGGTGAGGGAAGTTTAGGGATAAGGAGGGTAAGAGGCAGAGTGATTGGGAACATGAATTCACCTCCATAATGGGCTGATGACTCAGCAAATGGGATGGACCTTCAAGCCTTGTCATCTCAGCATTGGCCTACCTCTATCTCTGACTCGTTAATGGTGTCAAAGACAGCAGGCCCAACTCCAGACAATTCCTAACTCACTCCCATTAAAGTAGCATCATCAAACATTCCCAGACAGTGGCAGGATCATGACATCAGTTAGTTCCACTCCCAAAGTGAAAATCTGGCTCTAACATATAAGAAAGGAAATTTAAATTTTGCCCACATGTTGGTCAGGAAGTGAATAGAATACTAAACAAGAGCAGTATTATCTCAAATGTAGAATGAGCCCCACTTTAGTATAGGCTTAAAAAACAGGTAGACATGTATAGAAAATAAGATGGACATGTTGAGAAAGAAAGAGTATTTTAAAGTATTCTCCTGAGCCTTATAAATCTATGAAAGCATGTGAAATCTGCACAAAGTAATAACACGAATTGTTATTCTAGCACAGATATTGTAAAAGAGTACAAGTGGTGGAAATAACTTCATGCTGAAAATATTACTTCACCATTCCTATTCTGAAATGTGCCAAAGGCATCAGATAAATTAATTCTGATCATTTTGACAACAGTAGCAAATGAAATAAACCAAATAACGGAAGTGTATTTGATGTATCAGGAGAAATGGTGGATCATTCACGAGTGGCACCTACCCATCATACAGTAAGAGAATTCTTGAATTATGAACACCAGCCCTAGGCAATGGGATAGGTACAAATTTCCATCTTCGGCAGTAGTCACTAATCAGGAACAATGGGACAGTGCTAGTTAAATTTGTATGTTTGGAGGGACTCCGCAAGTATTGGCAACTCTGTATTGATTTTGAAATTGGCTTCACACTGAACTGCTGTGACAGTACAATGGGCGTTAATCCAAAATTGCAATGACATTATTTCTTTAAGACAGCTTCAGTTGTGTTGTCCATTATATTGGTGCAAACAGAATAGTAAAACTGACACAGAGAAGAATATTTTTGCCTTTTTAGTTGATATGGTATGATCATAACTAAAAGCACACAAGTTACTAGCAATGATGATCAAAGATTATTTTGCCAAATTTAACTGCAGTTTAAATTTAAAAATTATAATGCAACCTTATGTATATAAGTGTAAATGTAAGCATGATAGACTGTCATTACTTATTGCTAGTAATAACATCCAGACATTGTTATGATCAATTTGGCAGAGTGCACTGTCTTTCTCTAGTTCCACCAGTCCACAGGTCACAACTTAAATTGAACTTTTCCAGTTCCTAATATGGTCAATTTTATACTTACACTACGTTTTACTTAGACTAAGAACCAGTTCATTTAGCAAATACAAAATCTATAATTTGTTATAAATCAAGACTTATTCTCTAAAGGTACAGTACTGACTAACACAGTTTCTAAATTGAAATATCAATTTTTACCCCATTAAATAACTCAAATCACTTGCATAAACATATTCACAGTGAGAAGAAATGGATTTCTCTCTGCAGAGATTCAGGTAAGAAAATGCTCTTGACCAATAACTCTAATCCTTAAATGTAAAAAGTTGAGGTTTGAAATGTTCAGATATGTGTTGGTCTGACATTCAGACACATCCTGACAGATGCTGCTGAATACTTGCAGCTGTTGGTGCATCCTTATTAATCATTCAAGAAATATTAACAAACTCTTTCAGAGGTTTCTCAAACTGGGCCAGAGTTTCTGACATCACTCAGGACCCTTTTGCAGAAACAGGAGACACAAGGTGGGAAACTTCTCTCTTTCAGCAAGCCTCTCCCCATTTGCACCAAACAACTTCCAAAGCAAAAACTGAAAACTGACAGTCATAAACCTAAATAGGTGGTTACGAATAAACAGCAAGAAACTAGACTATGCATACGACTATCAAGAAATACAGTGTTCATGTCTTATTGTTGATCACTTAAAAAGAAAAGTTCAGATATTCACAATCAGAAATTTATTCAATAGAAAGGCTTAATAGTACCATCTAAATTTCTCAGCTTCACATCAATCAACATTCACAAATATATTTGGCTTGGCAATTTGCCCTTAGTATAATGGCACTAATGAACTTATGAAAAATTATCGACAGCAATCATTTCATTGCGCCTAATCCATTTGGTTTTGGAATAATACATTTCCATTTTCACCTGTATCCTTTCATGCATTTAGCCTAAGAAGCATATTTGACGCCTTCTTGAAAAATTCAATGTGTGGCCTTAACTGTTTTCTGTAGTCGTGAATTCCATATGCTCATCACTCTCAGGATGAAGAAATTTCTCCTCATCTCAGTCCTAAATAGTCTACTTCATGTCCTTTGACTGTCCTCCCACTCTCTGTACTCCAGACATCTGGTTATCAGGAACATCCTTCCTGGATTTCCCCTGTCTAATCCTGTTAGAATTTTATGAGATTCTATAAGAACCCTCTCATTCTTCTCAACTCCAGTGAATAAAGTCCTAATTGATGCAGTCTGGCTTCATACATAAGACCTAAATCAATCTTAATTGTCCTTGAGTTGGTGGTAATGAGCTGCCTTCTTGAATTGTTGTAATCAGTTTGATGTAGGTACGCCCACAAAGCCATTAGAGAGAGAGTTTGAGGACACTGAAGGAATGGCGATATTTTTGTAAATCAGTATGATGAGTGGCTTGGTGGGGAAATAATAGCTGGTGGTGTTCCTATGCATCTGCTTCACGTGTCCTTCTAGATTGTAATAGTCTTAGATTTAGAAGGTACTGTCTAAGGAGCTGTGCAAATTTATGTAGTGTGTCTTCCAGATGGTGCACACTCTGATATTGAGCACTAGTGCTGTAGGGAGTGAATGATTGTGGATAAGATGCAGGTCAATTGGGCTACTTTTATCCTGGATGGCATCAAGCTTCTCGTTTGTTGTTGGAGCTGTACTCATCCAGGCAAATGGAGAATATTCCATCACACTCCTGACTTGAGCCTTACAGATGGTAGACAAGCTTTAAGGAGTCAGGAGATGAGTTACTCACTGCAGAATTCCTAGCCACTGGCCTAGCTATGGTATGTTTACAACTAGTACAAATTTTTGGTCAATGTTAACCCCAGGATGTTGATCATGGGGGAGTTCAGTATGTCAATGGTTTTGAATATCAAGGGCAAAGGTTATATTCTTACTTGTTGGAGATGGTCATTGCCTGGCACTTGTGTGGCATAAATGTCACTTGCCACTTGTGAACTCAAGTCTAGACAGTGTCCAGGTCTTGCTGAATATTTGAGGAGTCATGAATGGTGCTGCACATTATGCAATTATCAGTGAACATCCCCACTTTTGACCTTACGATGGAAGGAAGGTAATTGATGAAGCAGTTGAAAATGGTTGAACCCAGGACGTTACCCTGAGCAACTCTCGCAGAGATGCACTGGAGCTGTGATGACTGACCCTCAACAATAACCTCTTCTTGTATGCAGGAATGATTTCAACCAGTGAAGAGTTTTCCCCTGATTCCCATTGATTTCAGTTTTGTGGGGTTCCTTGATGCTACACTTGATCAAATGCAGCGATGATGTCAAGGGCATGCATTCTCACCTCGTTTATACGATCACCTCAAAGCATTCATCCTCAACTCCATCGATCCCTGCAAACACCAGAGTAACAAAAATCATATTTTTTTTTTTAAAAAAGCCAATTTAGGAAAAAAAAGCAGTGACCTATTGATCTGCAGCTTGCCACTTTCTCAAATAAATTTAAATCTTCTCGGTGTGCTAGCAGTGAATTTAACTAAGTGTCATGTTCATGTAAATTATACTCGTGTATTTCAGATGGATATAATCTGACTCTTCCATTAATTTAGAGACCTCAATCAAAACCTCAAGAGATTTTCTAGAGTAAAAGCTTTAGCTCCCTCAGGCAATGTAAATGCTCTTTCCAACTACTGCCATCCTCAATGCTCAAGACAGAAGAGTAATGGAAAGCTCACTACTTACCTGAATGGGTGCAAATGCAAAAACACTCAAGAAACTCAATACCATCAAGGATAAAGCAATTTGCTTGATTGTCATTCCTGCCACCAAAATCAATATCCAACCTTTCAACATATGATGCAGTTCGGCAGCTCACCAAGGTGAAACTGACACCATTTCTCTGCTCTGCAATCTCTATCACTAACAAGGACAAGAGCTGCAATGCTATAAGGTTGCCTCATCAGCTGTTTCCCCTTCAATACACCCTTACTTAGTCATATGTCACAATTCCTTCAATGTTTCTGGGGCGCAGTCATGGGGGGCATTAATGTCACAAGACTTGACTGTTTCTCATGCCACGTGGAGAAGATAGGGATTGAGACTACATGTGCCCACCCATAGACTAAGAAAAAAATAGACAACATGTGAGAAATTTCCAAACTGGAAACACAAATTTGTGAAGAAAACAAATTGGAACGGGGGATCTGTACCGTTGGGACAGTCTCCACCTGAACCGGTCAGGTACCAATGTTCTAGCGAAGAGGATAAATAGGGTGGTCAGTAGGACTTTAAACGTCTGAGCTGGGGGAAGAGAAATTGAAAGCGACAGGGAGTATGGAGTTAAATGGAAAGATAGGCAACAGGATAGCATATGTGCAGATGGATTTAAACACAAGGCAGACTGGGAATGCAGCAAAAAGGAAGGATAACTTAGGACATCTTATGACCTCCAATATCTCTAATGATAAGAAAGTTAGCATTAAGGCACTTTACCTGAATGCTCGTAGCATTCGTAACAAAGCAGATGAAATAATGGCACAGATCATCGTGAATGATTATGATGTGGTAGGTATCACAGAGATGTGGTTACAGGGGGGTCAGGACTGGCAGTTAAACATCCAAGGATTTTCAACTTATCGAAAAGACAGGGAGGTGGGCAGAGGGGGTGGGGTTGCCTTGTTAGTTAAGAACAAAATTAAATCTATGGCACTGAATGACATAACGTCGGATGATGTGGAGTCTGTGTGGGTGGAATTGAGGAACCACAAAAGCAAAAAAAAACACAATGGGAGTTGTGTACAGACCTCCTAACAGTGGTCAGGACCAGGGGCGCAACATGTACCGGGAAATAGAGAAGGCATGTCAGAAAATCAAGATCATGGTGATCATGGGAGACTTCAATATACAGATGGACTGGGTAAATAATGTTGCCAGTGGATCCAAAGAAAGGGAATTCATGGAGTGCTTACAGGATGGCTTTTTGGAACAGCTTGTCATGGAGCCCACAAGGGAGCAGGCTATTCTGGACCAAGTGCTATGTCATAAACCAGACTTTATAAAAAATCTTAAAGTAAGGGAACATTTAGGAAGCAGTGATCATAATATGGTAGAGTTCAGTCTGCAGTTTGAAAGAGAGAAGGCAAAATCGGATGTAATGATGTTACAGTTAAATAAAGGTAATTATGAGGGCATGAGAGAGGAACTGACAAAAATAGACTGGAAGCAGAGCTTAGCGGGGAAGACAGTAGTGCAAAAATTGCAGGAGTTTGTGGATATAATTGAGGACACTGTACAGAGATTCATCCCCAAGAAAAGAAATATTATCCGGGGAGGGATTAGACAGCCATGGCTGACAAAGGAAGTCAGGAAATGTATTAAAGAAAAAGAGAGATCCTATAAAGTGGCCAAGAACAGTGGGAAATCAGAAGATTGGGAAGGCTACAAAAACAAACAGAGGATAACAAAGAGAGAAATAAGGAAGGAGAGGATCAAATATGAAGGTAGGCGAGTCAGTAATATTAGAAATGATAGTAAAAGTTTCTTTCAATACATAAGAAACAAATGACAGGCAAAAGTAGACATTGGGCCACTTCAAACTGATGCTGGAAGCCTAGTGATGGGAGATAAGGAAATAGCAGGAGAACTTAATAAGTACTTTGCGTCAGTCTTCACAGTGGAAGACATGAGTAATATGCCAACAATTAAAGGCAGTCAGGGGGCTGAGTTGAGAATGGTTGCCATTAAAAAAGAGAAAGTGCTAGAAATTAAAATTGATAAATCTCCTGGCCCCGATGGGATACATCCTAGAGTTCTGAGGGAGGTGGCTGAGGAAATAGCAGAGGCGTTGGTTGAGATATTTCAAAAGCCACTGGAGTCAGGGAAAGTCCTGGATAATTGGAAGATCGCTGTTGTAACCTCTTGTTCAAGAAAGGATCAAGACAAAAGATGGAAAATTATAGGCCAATTAGCCTAACCTCGGTTGTTGGTAAAATTCTAGAATCCATCATTAAGGATGAGGTTTCTAAATTCTTGGAAGAGCAGAGTCGGATCAGAACAAGTCAACATGGATTTAGTAAGGGGAGGACATGCCTGACAAACCTGTTGGAATTCTTTGAAGAGGTGACAAGTAGGTTAGACCAGGGAAACCCAGTGGATGTGGTCTATCTAGACTTCCAAGGCTTTTGATAAGGTGCCACACAGGAGGCTGCTGAGCAAGGTGAGGGCCCGTGGTGTTCGAGGTGAGCTACTGGTATGGATTGAGTATTGGCTGTCTGACAGACGGCAGAGAGTTGGGATAAAAGGTTCTTTTTCGGAATGGCAGCCAGTGACAAGTGGTGTCCCACAGGGTTCAGTGTTGGGGCCGCAGCTGTTCACGTTATATATTAATGATCTGGATGAAGGGACTGGGGGAATTCTAACAAAGTTGCTGATGATACAAAGTTAGGTGGACAGGCAGGTAATACTGAGGAAGTGGAGAGGCTGCTGAAGGATCTAGACAGTTTGGGAGAGTGGTCCAGGAAATGGCTGATGGAATTCAATGTGAGCAAATGCGAGATGTTGCACTTTGGAAAAAAGAATACAAGCATGGACTACTTTCTAAATGGTGAGAAAACACGTAAAGCCAAAGTACAAAGGAATCCGGGAGTGCTAGTCAAGGATTCTCTAAAGGTAAACATGCAGGTTGAGTCCGTGATTAAGAAAGCGAAATGCAATGTTGTCATTTATCTCAAGAGGGTTGGAATATAAAAGCACCAATGTGCTACTGAGACTGTATAAAGCTCTGGTTAGGCCCCATTTGGAGTATTGTGTTCAGTTTTGGTCTCCACACCTCAGGAAGGACATACTGGCACTGGAGCGTGTCCAGCGGAGATTCACACGGATGATCCCTGGAATGGTAGGTCTAACATACGAGGAACGGCTGAGGATCCTGGGATTGTATTCATTGGAGTTTAGAAGATGAAGGGGAGATCTAATAGAAACTTACAAGATAATACATGGCTTGGAAAGGGTGGACGCTAGGAAATTGTTTCCATTAGGTGAGGAGACTAGGACCCATGGACACAGCCTGAGAATTAGAGGGGGTAAATTCAGAACAGAAATGTGGAGACATTTCTTCAGACAGAGAGTGGTGGGCCTGCGGAATTCATTGCCGCAGAGTGCAATGGAGGCCGGGACGCTAAATGCCTTCAAGGCAGAGATTGATAAATTATTGATGTCACAAGGAATTAAGGGCTATGGGGAGAATACGAGTAAGTGGAGTTGAAATGCCCATCAGCCATGATTGAATGGCGGAGTGAACTCGATGGGCCAAATGGCCTTACTTCCACTCCTATGTCTTATGGTCTTAAAAATAAGGAAACAAAACCTTCATTTTAAAGATCCCTTAAATATCATTTAATATGATGCCATTAGGCATTTGAAAAGGGAAGACCAATATTGAATTACCAGCTCCAAATCCATACCTAATTAAAATAGCCAATGTGCAAGTCAGTGAGAATAGCAGAGTCACCAAAAGTCAGGAATTTCAAATATTATTTCAGTCAGTAGAGATTTCCATGAAAGCAAGAAAGACATGAGAATTTTCCCACACATACAATCAGTTTTGAATATTAGTTAAACCAGGCAAGAAACCAAAAACATCTGATAATCACATACTCATCACTAATCCCCAAGATTCTAATAGAAGTGTTGATAATTCTTTTGAAATGATTCTTGAGCCTTGTGTAGATCTCCAGCTGACTGTCTGTTTAATTTGATATGCAAAAGCCATAAAATAAAGAGATTGCTAAATACATATATAATCTATTAGACTTAGAAAGGCTGTTGAGTGACTGAAGTGGGCATAATTGTCACACAGTCTGATTGTGGAATTAGCAGATATTCTCCTTATGAGTGCAGCCCTCAGTAAAGCACGTAGTGCCAGATTATTGAATAAAGGGAATCTCATCAAAGTCCTTTCATGTGAACAGGTTAAATGACCTCTTTGTTATTGCCAAACAACTATTACCTGTGGTTACCACATTGACCAGTATACAAAGGGGATGGGGACAAGAAAGACAGTGATTTATTAAAATATTAGCATCTCCTAAACATTTTTAAATGCTTAAAGTTCTTCTTCCAGAGGAGTGTCATGTTTACATTAACATACAAACAATTTCGCTCAATCTTAGAAGCTGTCAGATGGTTCAGTTAAATTCCATTGAACATAATTGTACTGAAGCATTACTGTTGCCACAAAATTTATTGGATATGAGAAATATATTATTCAATTGTAATATCCCTCACACTCCAAGATTGTTCTATACTATTATTGTAAGTGAACATTAACAGGTTTTGATAAGGTAACTAGTTGTACAGTATAGTAAGAGAGGAAATATTGTAGAAGCTTACATAATCAGGCTCCAGATTCATGTCACCTGCCATTACAATGACATATTACCTTTCGTGAATGCTCGGTTGCTATTATTTGAGTGAGGGTATAATTAACCATTAACTGTACATTTCATCATCTCCAAGTTCGTTTTGTTAAAGCATTTGACCATGAACATTTAACTCTTTACTCCCATTTTGTCCCTTCCAAGAGTGTCTAGTTTTAGACATTAACCTCCAACAGCATTTTCAGCTCTCTTGGAAGACTCACAGGATACATGAGGTCCATTGTCATTGTCTAGAATGGTGAATACACAATAGGAGTGGATAGATATCTCTCTGTAGCTAAGTACATTTCTGGAACCCCTTGAGAAAGGGGCAGTACATTGCTGAAACAGTACTGATTGGAGGTTTTTACATATTACCATGATCAGCAGACTGCAGGTGATTGCCATCTTTAACTTGGGCTTCCAACTCAATGATTGCTAAGAACTTCAAAATAAATCTACAACTTACAATATGTGGCAGAAAGAAACAGGGAACAACAAACCGGTGAGCCAAACACCAGCGGTTGGGAAAGTGGGCAGCCCGGGGCTCAGAACTTAGCACTGCTGCCTCAAAGCACCAGGGACCCAGTCTCAATTCCAGCCTCGGGTGACTGTCTGTGTGGAGTTTGCACATTCTCCCCATGCCTGAGTGAGTGCTCTGGTTTCCTCCTACAGTCCAACGATGTGCAGGTTAGGTGAACTGGCTATGCTAAATTGCCCATAGTGTTAGGTGCATTAGTCAGAGGGAAATGGATCTGGGTGATCTATTGTTTGGAAAGTCGGTTTGAACTTGTTGAGCCGAAGGGCCTGTTTCCACGTTGTAGGGGAATCTAATATAATCTATAATAGAGGATGTGATATGCAGAACATGCAGAAAATATTAATGGAATTGGACACAGTCAACACAGATTTATGAAAGTGAAATCACATGTGTCAAACCACCTGAAGCTTTTGACAATATCATGAGACATGTGAATATCAGCCTTTAACTTCACTCTGAAGTAGAAATGTCTATACTAATTTGCGTTTGATTTGCTGAGCTGATGAGGTGGAAAGCAAAAGAGATCCACCTGAAAAAAATTGCACTGTTAAATATTCACAGCTGTTCACAGGACCAGGAAAGCTGAAGAAAGCAAACCACATCACTTTACATCCTGAAAGAAAGCCAACGTGTCTGTTTACATCCTCTTCCAATGCTGCCAAAAGAAAAGATTGAAACTGATTCTATGTTGAAACAAGGGATTACTTCACCTGTAACAGAACCAACAAGCTCATGCTTCAAGATGGTCTCAGTACTATACCCAATGGATGTGTCAGAATCTGCACAGATCTTATACAACTAAACAAATCAGTTGAATGCAAAGTTCAAACTATGTTGTCTGGATGGGAGCTTAGCAAAATTTGGAAAGAGTCCAATGAAAATAGTGTTTTCCACCAGTGTTGTATGAGTGTTTCATTCTGAAAGGGAGGAATTAACTAAGCTCCACCTAATATGATGTTATCACCAGCACTTTGTGTGTGGAGTGTAGCTCTGAATCTGGAAGAAGACAAGTACACCATTTAGTTGTCCCCATGATCCTATAATAATGTTTATCATATCAATATAACTTACACCTAATTGCTATCTTCCAATAAGCTGCATCTTAACTAAGACACAGTCTTTTCTTGTTGAACTCCTTGTGGTTTTTCTCTCCCACCCACACGCAATAAAGCTGGCCCTATCAATCCCAAACTAAAAGGATGATCATGACAGCAGATCTACCTTATGGTGGTTGAAAGTCTAATGAACTCTGACAACACAATGAGCAGAAGTGACGATTTATCATACACAAACTACCCTCAATGGAGGGTCTAAGTGCTGACAACATTCATTACTATTTTTATCATGTTGAGTTTAATCAGATTAAGTTTTACCACCTAATAAGCACCAGGAATCTTCCAGAAGACAATGTTAAGCATTTTGAAAGGATGACTTCATATATCTTAGGGTGATGTCCTGATTGATCCACTCAATCAAAAACAAGACTTACAGTCAGCAATCTCAGAAGTTACATGACACCAGGTTATAGTCCAACATATTTAATTGAAATCACAAGCTTTCGCAGCGCTGCTCCATCATCACTCGACCTGATGAAGGAAGAGAGCTCAGAAAGCTTGTGATTTCAAATAAACCTGTTGGACTATAACCTGGTGTCATGTGACTTTTGACCTTGTACATCCCAGTCCAACAGCAGCGCCTCCATTTTGGAATCAACAATAAATAAGAGCTCCTCCAGCTGATTGTCATATCAGTGTGTAATACTCCCAACAGCCAGCGGGAGGTGGAGGAAGGGCTATGTGGACAGTTTATGAAAAAAGTATAAGAACAATAGGGTTCTGTGGTGTGTGATTTTAACTTCCCCAATATTGATTGGTACTCCCTTAATGCCGGGACTTGGATGGGAGAGAATTTGATAGGTGCGTCTAGGAGGGGGAAACATATGGAGTCCAACTAGGGAAGGGGCCATACCAGACCTGATGTCGGGGATTGAAGCTGACCAGGCAACCAAAGGTTATGTGGGGGAGCATTTTGGGAAGGGAGGGAAGGTAGAAGGTTCAGGAGTGTCTTTATCTGCCTAATTAAATCTCCCTTCTGCCTCCAAGCTCCCCACCAAGGAGATCAGAAGATCCCTTTGCAACAGTGACTTTAACGTATTTCGCTGGGTGTAAGCACTTTGGGACATCCCTGAAGTTGTAAACAGTGCTATATAAATCTAAATCATTCCATCTTCCATTCTATTTGCAGACAGAGCATAAGATCTGCTTGAGTTACATTTTGTGAAATGTACTGTTCTGATCTATATTTGTGCTGGATTAGCTGTGGCTAGGAATACATGGCCCATGAATAGCCTAACAAGTATGCCTTAAAGGGATTGCTGCAGTCTCCAATCAAACAGGTACTTTAAAAAAAAACTGAATAGGAATCATTTGTTACCATGCTTCTCCTGGCTCCAGATTTTTTTTTCCCTCCTTTATCCTTCTGTGAGATGCAGAAGTCATTGGCAAAGTCAACATTTGTTGCCCATCTCTTGGTGCCTTGGAACTGATTGGTTAACGAGGCCATTTCAGAAGAGTCAGCCAAATTTCTTTGGGCCTGGAGTCACAAGTAGGACAGACCAGGTAAGGATAGCAGATTTCTGTCAGTAGACAGTATTAGTGAACAAAGTAGGTTTTTATGGAAATTAACAGATTTTATGGTTGCCATCAGGCTAGGTTTGAAAAAATAATTGAATTCAAATCCAGCATCATCCAGGGTGTGATTCAAAATCATTTCATCAGAACATTGCTCAGGAACTCTGAATTACTAGCAAAGTACAATTAGCACCATGCCCCTCTGTCCTGACATTTAAAAAGTGGTTATACCTGTTGTCAAACTCTTTAAGTCCCTATGAATAAACCCTGAGTCCCAATGTCAGGTGCTGAGACTTGTCAATTCTAATGCAAACACTGGTTCCCATGCCCAGATCAGTGTCAACTCAAAGCCCAGTGAAACACCAGTTTAAGATAAAATAAAGTGCTAGAGAATATTTATCCTCATTCAATTCAATCATTTAAAATCATTTTGGGATTCAGTATGATTGCAGGGATTAATCTATATTCCAGGATACTGCAGGCATAATAACTGTCCAGTATGTTATCTTATTGTGGAAATGTTATTTCTCTGGGTGCATTGCCTGACAAGTTGTCATTTGTACAATAAGCACCACATAAACAGATAATCCCAAATCATTCTCAACATTTCCTCCCAGACATAATTTTAAGAAGTAACATCTTGGCAACCCTTCATCAAGCTATGTCACTGCAGCTCATCATTTTCCTAGTTTGTGTTACTTTTTCATGACTGGAAAAGCATTACATTCACTCAGCAATTTTTCCTAGTCTTCAATATGTTTATGCAAATCTAGATTGTTGGACAGACATCAAACTCAGGCCTTAGAGACTAAAATCATTCTACACAGCTTCTACTTAATGGTTTTTCATATGACTTCTCAGACAACACTTCTCTCTTGCAAGTCACAATGCTTTTACTCATTAAATTCATAATCTATTTTTCTAGTTGAGTAATTCTTTTAAACCCACTGTTGACTCATACTACTTGCTCCCATCTTAATTCTTCAGACTTTGCCTTTTGTAGTCTTGGTTATGTTACACACCCTGTAGACAAAAGGAGTATTCTCGGAAGATAATTTACTACAAATGAACAAATAACTATGTTTATTGACACTTTTAGAAAAAAAGTATTTCAAACTTCTGTAGGGACTGCAATTTCCACCCTTTACAGGATCACCTGATTTGGACTAAAGCTATGCTATGACGGTTATACTTTTCAGTTTGTACTTAATGGAACTGAAGACATTTTTTTAATCTATGGGAAATTAAATTGCACTTGCAACTCACTATTTTAAAAAATTCAGATCAATTTACAGCAATGTAATTTTTCATTCATATTGGATTGTTTAGTTGCCAAAATCAAAATGCATTATTCCATGATAATATGTAATTTATTATGTAAAATTCCAAAATTTAGTTTAGACATGGGCCCAGATCTTCCTGCCTCCAAAGAAGCAGAATATTGGGACACCTTGGAGGTCCCAACACATTGTTTACATAGGAATTACTCAGAATGTTCAAACTCTCTAAAGAGTTCCCCATCTTGGAGTTAAAGTCATAGACTTCATAGGGTCCTGACTGATTTATCTGAATACACACCCAGGAAAGGGGACATAGCTTTTCTTCTATGTCTAAACCTGGATAACTGTCTGAAACCCTAACTTCTCATGTGACTACCTTCTGTCTCTGCACCACACAAACTCCATCCCCCCACAATGTGACCATCCTCTCAAAGTAGCCAAATTGCCTTGCTCATCACCACTATCAAGCCCCCGCCCCCCCCCCCCACTCCAAGCCGCACCCCCCCCCCCGCCCAATACTGGCTATCCCCCAGTCAGAACCATATTCACTTCACAACCCAATCAACTTCAGCTTACTACCCTTCATCAACCAAGTACCTCTACCCCTAGTCTGGAACTCTAATCAATCCCTCCTCCTCCTCCCCCACTCAAATCCCACTGACTTCACACTCATCATTGAATCATTACCCCTCCTGCAAACAACTGGACTTTTGGGCTGGACTTAATTGAGATTGGTGAGGAAATGGGATCCTCACAAGTAGTTCAAAGGGGACATAAGCTGGGAAGGAACTAGAATTTTTAAAAAATGGGAAATGTGCCTGGAATGCAGAAGAAACAGAGGCTCGATAAGAAAGAAATGTATTTAGCAAGGCTAAATGGAATGTTTTTAATGCGAGGAGTCTGAGGAATAAGGCAGATGAACTGAGGGCACAGACAGGCATGTGAGAGTATATCAAAGTTATGACTGAGAGTTAGGTGGAAAATAGGCAGAACTGGCAGCTCATCATTCCTGGTTATTGGATATTCAAACAAGAAAGAAAGAGGGAGATTCATAACATTGATCAAAGAATCAATTACAGCAGTGAGGAAGGATGATATCTTGAAAGGATGATTAAATGAGGCTATATGCATAGAAATTAAAAAAAAACACTTTGGGTGTGTATTATCATGCCCCAAATGGGCAGAATGAGCTGAGATAGAGAAACAAATATATGAGGAGAAAGTGAGGACTGCAGATGCTGGAGATCAGAGTTGAAAAATGTGTTGCTGGAAAAGCGCAGCAGGTCAGGCAGCATCCAAGGAGCAGGAGAATCGACATTTCGGGCATAAGTCTGAAGAAGGGCTTACGCCCAAAACGTCGATTCTCCTGCTCCTTGTATGCTACCTGACCTGCTGTGCTTTTCCAGCAACACATTTTTCAAACAAATATATGATCAAATTTCAAGCAAGTGTAAGAATAGTAAGTTAGGAATTATAGGAGATCTTGGTTACCAAAATACTAACTGGGATAATTTTAGTGTACAAGGTAAGGTGGGAAGAAAATTCTTAGTTAGCATCCAGGAGAACTTTACTAGTGGTACATAGAAAGCCCAGCAAGGATGGGGCCAGTTCCAGACTTAATATTTGAAAATAGGCCTAGGGTATAGGTGGATCCAGGGATCTCTACCCCACAGTCTTCAAAGCTCAACGTCCCCCAACCTCAAAGTGACAACTTCTATCATCTTCCCAAGTTCTGACAAAGAATTACTGGACCCAAAATGTTAACTAGGCTTTCTCTCCGTAGATGCTGCCACACCTGCTGAGTTTCTCCAGCAATTCCCACTTCACACAAAAGAAAACCTATGAGAATGAGAGCATTTTGGAGACAGTGACCATAACTCGGTTACATTTAGGATAATTATGAAAATGGATAAAGATGGGCTGGAAATCAATGTTCCAAACTAGGGAAAGGCTAATTTAATGAAGATATGACATGATTTGGCCCAAGTGGACCAGAAACAGCTACTTGTGGATAAAAATGTATCAGAGCAGTGAGATAGATTCAGGGAGGAATCAGTGGAAGGATGTGGCAAATATGTTCTTGAAAAGAAAAAAAAATTAGAGCCAGGGTATCATGTGGTATTAAGGTTTAGATTAAGTAAAAAAGAATCTTACACAGATAGTAAGGCCTAATACAGCAGAAGAGTATTAAAATGCTGTGGGGAACTTAAAAAGGACTTTAGGAAACCAGATGGACTGGATGATAGAGCATTGAGTATGAAACAAAGAGAAAGCATTTTTTTTCATTTATAAAGAGGCAAGAGAATACCTAAGAAAGATTTGGGGCCCATTAAGGATCATAGAGGTAATCAGAGTGTGGACCCAGAAGATGTACATAGAACATAGAACATAGAAGGATACAGCGCAGTACAGGCCCTTCGGCCCTCGATGTTGCGCCGACCGAATCCTACCTAGCCTATACTAGCCCAATAACTTCCAAATGCCTATCCAATGCCCGCTTAAATGACCATAAAGAAGGAGAGTTCACCACTGATACGGGCAGGGCATTCCATGAACTCACAACCCGCTGTGTGAAGAATCTACCCCTAACATCTGTCCTATACCTACCACCCCTTAATTTAAAGCTATGTCCCCTAGTAACACCTGACTCCATTAGCGGTAAAAGGTTCTTAGTATCTACCCTATCTAAACCCCTAATCATCTTATACACTTCTATCAGATCTCCCCTAAACCTTCTCTTCTCCAATGAGAACAGCCCCAAGTGCCTCAGCCTTTCCTCATAAGATTTTCCTACCATTCCAGGCAACATCCTGGTAAACCTCCTCTGCACTCGTTCTAAAGCTTCCACATCCTTCCTATAGTATGGTGACCAAAACTGCACACAATACTCCAGATGAGGCCGCACCAGAGTCTTATACAACTGCAACATGACCTCAGGACTCCGGAACTCAATTCCTCTGCCAATAAAGCCCAGTACACCATATGCCTTCCTCACAGCACTATTTACCTGGGTGGCAACTTTCAGAGATCTGTGTACATGGACACCAAGATCCCTCTGCTCATCCACACTACCAAGTAGCCTACCATTAGCCCAGTAATCCATCATCTTGTTATTCCTACCAAAGTGAACGACTTCGCACTTAGCTACATTGAATTCCATTTGCCACATTTCCGCCCAGCTCTGCAACTTATCTATATCCCGCTGTAACTTACCACTTCCTTCCTCACTATCCACAACTCCACCGACTTTTGTGTCATCCGCAAACTTGCTTACCCAGCTTTCAAGTCCTTCCTCTAGATCATTTATAAAGATAACAAAAAGCAATGGTCCCAAAACAGATCCTTGTGGTACACCGCTAGTAACTGCGCTCCAAGATGAACATAATCCATCAACTACTACCCTCTGTCTCCTTCCAGCCAGCCAATTCCTAATCCAAACCTCTAATGTATCCTCAATGCCATACCTCCGAAGTTTTAGCATTAGCCTACCATGGGGAACCTTATCGAACGCCTTACTAAAATCCATATACACAACATCTACTGCTTTACCCTCATCCACTTCCTTGGTCACCTTCTCAAAGAACTCAATAAGGTTTGTGAGGCACGACCTGCCCTTCACAAAACCATGCTGGCTATCCCTGATCACGTTATTCCTACCTAGATGTTCATAAATCTTATCCCTTACCATTCTCTCTAAGACTTTGCCCACCACTGAAGTCAGACTCACTGGCCTATAGTTGCTAGGGCTATCCCTACTCCCTTTCTTGAACAATGGGACCACATTCGCTATCCTCCAGTCCTCTGGTACTATTCCTGTTGACAACGACGACATAAAAATCCAGGCCAATGGCTCTGCTATCTCCTCCCTAGCTTCCCATAGGATCCTGGGGTAAATGCCATCAGGCCCAGGAGACTTATCTATATTCATCCTTTCCAATATTCCCAAAACCTCTTCCCTGCATATTTCCAGGGCATTCATTCTAATTATTTGTGATTCCATATTCACATCAGCAACAGTGTCCTGTTCCTGAGTGAATACTGATGAAAAGTACTGATTTAATGTCTCTCCAATCTCCTCCGCCTCCACACACAACTTCCCACTACTATCCTTGACTGGACCGATACCTACCCTAGTCATCCTTTTATTCTTGACATACCTATAGAAAGCCTTTGGGTTTTCCCTAATCCTACCAGCTAAAGACTTTTCATGTCCCCTTCTCGCTTCTCTTAGCTCCCTCTTTAGCTCCTTCCTGGCTACCTTATAACTCTCAAAAGGCAAGTTCTTCAATTAATACTTTGCATCAGCCTTCGCAATAGAAAAGGTCAATGTGGATAGGGACATCAGAGTGGAGGTCTGAGAAAAAACATATGGAGAGGAAGTGCCAGTATTTTTAGGGGCATTGAAAGTGGATAATTCCACAATTCCAGATAAGAGTTATCACAAGATGTTGAAGGAGGTAAAAGTGGAGATATCAGGAACCCCAGTATTAATTTTCAAATCCTCTCTGGCAACAGGCAAAATGCTAGAGAACTGGAAGACTGCTAATAAAATGCTGGTTAGTCCACATTAACTGCATGAAGTTCTGATCACTACATTATAGCAAGGATGTGATTGTATGAAAGAGGGTGCCATAGAGACTTACCATGTGGCTGCCTGGGCTCAAGGATTTGAGCTATGAGGGAAAATTGGATTGGCTGGTGTTGTTTTGCTTAAAGCAACAAAGAGAAGACCCGATAGAGGTGTATAAAATTCTGAGGCAAATGCATAGAGAGAATGGAAAGGTACTTTTTCATCAGGGAGAAGTGAATAACAGTGGACTATATGTTTCTTTCAAGAGATAGAAACTCTCATTACATTAAAGGAATATTTAGATATTAAATTGCAGTGCTATGGCATCCCAGGGAATTGTACCAAAAGCTGGAATGTTGTTGACCAAGGTATACATGATGGGTCAAATGGCCTCATTCTGCGCTGCAAATGTTGATGAGGCTAGCTCCTACCTCTCCAATACTTTCCATTGTCTCCAAGTTATGAGTATGATGGAAAACTTGCCTGGATTGTGAATTGGGAGATGGCACAGGGCGGGGTGACACTAAGCACAAAGACACACAGATGGCCACTGAGCCATAAGTTGGTCACTTGACCCTCAAGATGGCCGCCAGACCACAATATAGAGAAAGACAGCAGAGCAAACACAGACGCTGCCTGGGGTCACCAGAATGCCAGCACCATGCACTCACAGCCTAGTTGATTAGTTTAAGTTGGGTGGGGGAGAGGATATACATGTGTAGCATATACTGCCCAATGAAGTGTCTAGGTCTAACCAACACCTTTGATAGAAATGCTCACAGTTTGATATGCTCTCAATACAAAGTACTAATAGCCAGGGCTGCAGTCATCATGCTACTCAGGAAGAGTGATTAACGCCCATTACTACAGTAATGGATTTCCACACAGACATTGAAACTGACAATGTCTGCGCTGAAACTGACAACAACCGCACTGAAATTAACAAAGTCTGTGCTGGAACTGACAATGACTTAATCAAAACTATCAACAATTCTGTTAAGTTTACAATAAACAAACTATGTTACAAAGATAATTAGCTTATCACTGACTTATTATATTACAAAATTTATAAAAGTATCTTGACATGTGCTCTGGGTTGAGAGACGAATTGCAGCTGACCACTGTGCTGCTGGTGTCTCTCTCTCTCTCTCTCTCTCTCTCTCTCTCTCTCTCTCTCTCTCCCCGGAGCTCTGGTATTTCCTTGTACAATAAACTCTGTTTTTGAACCCTGACTCTGACTCTGAGGCTGGTGATCTTCCTTGCAACAATTGGTGCTGCGAGCATGATTCTTATTACTGATCCCCTGGTCGAAGACCACAATTGGGGGGCTGGGGTATGAATCAATTTGTGCTTGCAAATGGGAAGAGTCAGACCGAGCCAAAGATACAGTTTAAAAGGTTTACCAATTGTAATGTCTAACTTACTACAGAAATGAGTTAAAAAAATGTAAGTGTATGTCTGTGGAGAATAGATGTTAACAGTATTAACTGTTGTATGAACCTGCTGCTTGTGCTAAAACAGCCAGAGAACAAGGTTGTGCCTGTCTCAAAGACCCTGCCCTAAACTGGTTGCTAAGAGGGGTAGCCCCACCACCACACCACCCCCCTCCCTTCCCCCACACGAAGGTTGGGATTTGAAATGGAAATTGAGGCACCAAGAGCACCAGGAGCTGTGAAGCACAAGTGGCAAAGTCAAGTAACATTGGACTCTGTAGGGGCAAGCAACGCAGAGTCCAGTTAGAGTTTAAGTTAAAAGTTAGATGCTGTTTGTATTTGTAATTTCCAATGTGGTGAGCAAGAGGAGCTGATCACTCTGACGACGAGCCAAACCTCAGTCAAGCGCACGTTACCAAGGTAGGGAGTGTGGACACTATGAGTAACTATGATACGCTGTCAGTCCGTAGTAGAACAACAGAGCCTGAACAGTGTTGGTGGCTGGGAGGGTAAAGAGTCCCACAGGTAGAGAGCACACTGGGCTAAAGGTAAGTTTCTGGGCCTATCAGGAGGCGTTGAGTGAGTAGAGGTGGCTGGGAAAGTAGAGGAGTCCAGCTAGAGAGCATACCCTATTGAGCCAGCATTCCCAGCCAACCAGTAGGTATCGACTAGTGGTGGTGGCTGGGAGGGTACAGAAGTCCCACTAGTAGACAACACACCTTGCTAGGAGGCTGCTATGGCCATATGGACGGTGCTGAGACAGAATTATTGGCCAAGGGTAGCGAAGTCCCCACTGGTTAGGAACACCTTACTGTTAGTGGGATCCGGGGTACACAATCTGCTAACTGGCTGATCAAAGTTTTAAGAGGGTTACTACAGGTTCCCTGATTGAGAAATACAGGCAGGCTGACAAGAGTTGACAGAGCAAATGAATAAAAATGGTCGGGATTCATCCCAGACATTAGCACAACAGAGATGAACAAAAATGGAATAAAAATAAAATGATCGGGGTAATGTTAGTATATCAATTAGCAGGCCTAATTGAACAAGTGAGTGAAGAGCTGGAGGATAGAATACAAGAGGTAGAGCAGAGAACAATGTAAAATACTGCAGCCACTGCAACTGAATAGGATACATAGAAGCAGTGTGCTGAGAAATGCATGGGGTACTCCCAAACACCACCCGCAACACCATGCAACCACGAGAGTCCTGAGGTCAGCAGAGCTGACAACCAGCTGTCCCCAATCATGAGGGTAAGGGAGAGGTGGGAATTTATGTGCCCACAGTAATAGGAGGGAGGAAATGTGAAATGCTAGTAAACAGAGGAGCGGTTGTATCCATCACAAACTTACCCTTACCCCACATAAACAAAATGATTCACTTAACTGGGGGAGGAGGGGATTAAAACACCAGTTTACCTCAGCAAAACTACCCTCATAGAAATAAACAATGTATATATCCCCATGAAATTCTATGCATGCTAAAATAACGAGGGCACCAAAATGGGCAATGATCTCATGAGAGAATATAATGTTTTAATCGATTGTGCAGAGGGAAATTGATTTGGCCCAGACAGCACGGCCGAAAAACCGAGATTGGGAAACTTACAAGTCACCTTGAAACCATTAAAGTGGCTACAGTCACCAGTAGGGACTGGAACCTCAAAGGGAGATTCAGAGCCATCACTGCCTCTGTGATCGGAGCATGGGCAGTAACAAAGTTAGATACAGGTCTAGTTAACATAGACCTGATAAGAGTTCCCGGACCAGAGCATAAGCCCCACCGGCAATACCTAATAAAACCGAAGCAGAAAAAGCAGTTGTGGAGATAGTAAAAGGACTTATGAAACAGGGAATCCTGAAAGCAAACACAAGTACAACTAATTCCCTGACATGGCCAGTAATAAAGCCTGATGGGAGCTACAGGCTCACTATTGATTATGCAGGATGAAATAAGGTCATCCCCAAATTGCACCCCATTGTAGCAGACCCCTCCACCGTTTTAAATGGCTTGCCCCCCGAACACAAGAGTTTTACTGTTTTAAACATAGCCAATGGGTTCTGGTCTGTCCCGTTACACTCTCAGTCCCAGAATAAATTAATAGTTAGGGATACGGGAAAACAGACTCAACTGAGGGAATTCTACACATGGGAACACACAACTGTGGGGAATAGATGGGGATGAAGATAGGGAGAGAGTAAAGGATACACCCCTAGACACAGCCAAGGAGACTCTCTTTGTGGACAGGTCACGAATATATGTAGCAGAGTCGCCCCGAACAGATGGGCTGTGGTAAATGGTAAGTTAGAAACAGTTATATCCAGAAAGATTGATGGAATTCAGTCTGCACAGGTAGCAGAACTGGTAGCACTTACCAAAGCACTGGATCTAGCAAAAGGAAACATTGTGAATATATATAAAAACAGTCAATATGCCGTCGGTGCATTAATGACTATATGGTGGCATGGAGTAGAAGAGGGTTCATCCCCATGGGGAGAGCCGCAATCAGACAACAATTAAGAATTCAGGCACTATAACATGCCAGTAAACAGCCAAAAGACGCTGCAATAATAAAAATAAAATGAGCCAACAAAAGAGAATCCGAGTTGGCTAAAATTCAAAGGAAACCAGGCAGCAGACCGAGCAGCTCAGAAATCCTTGGAACAAGAAGCCATTGACGTGGCTGCAATAGCCACTATTGAGTTAGCAAAAGACGCTATCCAAATTCAGCAGCTACAGGAGGACACTCTGCAGAAAGAAAGCAATGGAAACTGCAGGGGGCATTCAAAGGGGAGGATGGTGTCTGGAGGCAAGCAGACAAGGTGGTAGCACCAATGTATATATGGAACACACTGCTTGAACTGCACCATGGGCTCTCCCATAGCGGTAGAGAGGCCATGATAAGCCTGGGAAGAGAGTGGTGGTGGAAGGGAATGGGAAGAGACATGGCCAAGTACTGCCGCAGAGGCATGGTTTGTGCGCAACATAACCCAGGAGACCCATAAAAGTTAAGATGGGACAGCAGCCAGATCTGGGGGACCCTGGGAGCACCTTCAGATAGATTTTACAGCGCCACTACCACCTTCCCGTGGGAAAACATACTGCCTGGTCACCATTGACCAATTCACCCGGTGGGTAGAGGCATTCCCGACCAAAAGCTGCACTGTGACCTCTGTGGCCAGAATATTAGCAAAGGAGGTAACCCCGAGGTGGGAGGTACTCCTCCAGATTGGCCCTGACCAAGGGACATATTTTACAGGGTAGGTCATGAAGACTGTCTGCCAATTACTCTGCATTACACAAATATTTCACATTCCCTATCACCCCCGGAGCTCAGGGATGGTAGTGAGAATGAATAGAACGCTCAAAAATTCGTCCATGCACCCCTCAGGCAGAACATGGGCTGAATCACTGCCAAAATCTAGATTAGAGTGGTGCTGGAAAAGCACAGAGGTCAGGCAGCATCTGAAGAGAAGGAAAATCGATGTTTCTGGGAAAAGCACTTCATCAGGAATGAGGTAGGGAGACTCTGGAATGGAAAGATAAATGGGAGGGGGGTGGGGCTGGGGAGAAGGTAACCAAGAGTATAATAGGTGGATGGGGGTGGGGATGAAGGTGATAGGTTGGATAGGTGCAAAGGAAGGTTGGCAGGTAGGACAGATCATGAGGATGGTACTGAGATGGCAGGTTGAAAATGGGGTAAGGTGAGGGGAGGGGAAATGAGAAAACTGGTGAAGTCCACATTGACGTCCTGGGGTTGAAGTGTTCCGAGGTGGAAGATGAGGTATTCTTCCTCCAGGCATTGGGTGGTGAGGGAGTGGTGGTGGAGGAGGCCCAGGTTCTCGGCAGTGTGGGAGGGGCAGTTGAAATGTTCGGCCAAGGGACAGTGGAGTTGATTGGTGCGGGTGTCCCGGAGATTTTCCTAAAGTGCTCTGCGAGAAGGCGCCCAGTCTCCCCAATATAAAGGAGACCGCATCAGGAGCAATAAATGACATTGGTGGATGTGCAGGTAAAATGTTGATGGATGGAGGTGAGGAGGAGGATTGGGCACAGAGTTTGCAATTCCTGTGGTGGCAGGGGAAGATGTCAGGAGGAGAGGGTGGGTTATTGGGGGGCATGGACCTGACCAGTTACTGATGGAGGGAATGGTCTTTGCGGAAAGCGGATAGGGGTGGTGAGGGAAATATGTCCCTGGTGGTAGGGTCCATGGAGGTGGTGGACATGTCAGCAGATGATACGGTTTATGTGGAGGTTGGTAGGGTGGAAGTTGTGGACCAGGGGTATTCTGTCCTTGTTGTGGTTGGAGGGGAGTTTGAGGGCGGAGGTGTGGGACATGAATGAGATGCGTTGGAGAGCATTTTCAGCCATGTGGGAAGGGAAATTACGGTCTTTAAAGAAGGAGGCCATCTGGTGTGTTCTGTGGTGGAACTGGTCCTTCTGGGAGCAGATACGGTGGAGGCGAAGGAATTGGGAATATGGGATGGCATTTTTTCAGGAGATGGGTGGTAAGAGGTGTAATCCAGGTAGCTGTGGGAGTCAGTGGGTATGTAAAAAATGTCAGTGTTAAGTCAGTCATCATTGATGGAGATGGAGAGGTCCAGAAAGGGGAGGGAGGAGTCAGAGATGGTCCAGGTGAATTTCAGGTCGGGATGGAATGTGTTGGTGAAGTTGATGAACTGCTCAACCTCCTCTCAGGAGCATGAGGTGGCACCGACGCAGTCAGCCATACTAATGCAATTAAGAGCCACCACAAACCAGTCAATGGGGCTAACACCATATGAATTAATAACTGGGCAAGCAATGCAGATGCTGGAGACAATAATCACAGGTGGCACCGGTGTGGGTCCACGAAAAGACAAAAGTCGGCGGCATGTGATAGGATTATGTGCCCAATTGAAAGGGATGTGGAAATCTGTAATTGACAAACAGGAGAAAAAAGAACAAGGCGGGGGAACTCAAAATCTTCCCTAAAGTCCCAGCAACAGGAAGCCGCATCCCGGTGCGAGCACTGCCCAACAAACCAGGCTTTGCTCCAACATGGAATGGGCCATACAACGTGGTAATAAATGGGGACACCTGTGCCTGCATAGATATTAAAGGAAAAGGCACATGGAAGCACTGAACCCAAATAAAACTGCTTAAAGACTCCTGTGACCAAACTAATGGCATTGACCATTCCCCAGGTGCAGGCAGGAACAGCAGACAAGACGGTGATCCCGGGGGAGTACCGAAAACACAACAGAACAAACCACACAGAAGCACAACTGCACCTTCTGACAAAAACAAAGACTTTGACTGATAACTTTATTTTAACTGCCAAATATATATACCTGAATGTATTTCACTGTGTTTATGTATCATGATTGTCAGGACCATGTCGGGATTTGAAGATAACCTCTTCTATAAAACCAACCCAAGTTTGCATAGAAACTGAACTGTCTGCTACCCACTGGCGCAGTCAGTAGAATCCCTATTTGTGGCCACCCCAGTGTGGACCTCTTGTGACCTGTATACAGTAGACACCTCGGGAGTGGCATGTAAGGGGCAGATAGGAAAATACAAACCAGGACTCCAGGGAAGACATGTGCAGCTGGGCAGGACCACCGGCCCATGGGGCCAGGCCCCCCAGTCTAGGGAAGGGATGACCCATTTAAAACCCAGTAATTATCCATTCTGTTTCACAAGGCAGGAATGGGGATGCGTTTATGCCCTGGTTCCCAAAACAACTCATGCATTGTAAGCACTGCATAGTCATGAGGGGACAGTTTATCTGCACCTGCAGTGAGCAGACATGCTTGAATTTGGCCACGGGCAGACAATTCATATGTGGTCAGTGCAATGGCACCCATGTCAGCTCTGCCACATTGACATACCCGTTTGACACTTACCAGCTTGGAGAAGGGTGGGGGGGGAGTTACCCAGGGGATCGGGGTGACATGGGTCAACAGACAGATGGAAGGGCAGGACAATTTCTGTTACCAAGCAGCGAAGAGATTTGTTTTTCTGTTTAAGGGGACTTAAGCGACAGACACCCCAGACCTGCTCGCAGCAGGGACAATTGCACCCCTTACTGTACTGTACTGTCCCCACTGGGGGACATATTCAGAGAAGGTAAGTGACCCACTCCATTAGTCAGACGTTCTGTGCTGACTGGCAGGTCTCTACCACTTTGGGGTTATCATTGGAATATGGATTCTTGGGATCTCTATCTTTGGGGGGCACAGCAGGTGTCGTCACTGCTAAAAACCAAAATTACCTTGTATGTGGCCTGACTATCTCAGATACCTCAAAAGCTCTGGAAACATTTAATACAGAACTGCCTGAACTCAGACTCTACACACAGCAGACACATTACGCGGTGGATTATCAATTAGCACAGCAAGAAGGAGTTTGTAGATTATTGGTGACAGTTGTATCATCCATGTTGTTGATGCCACTTATAACATTACAGAAGCCATCGAGAATATCAGAGACCAGCTAGATAATTTTCGACAGGGAGCCACAATTACAGACAGCTGGCTAAATTGTTTGCTAGGTAAACAGTTGTAGGCGGCACGGTGGCACAGTGGTTAGCACTGCTGCCTCACAGTGCCAGAGACCTGGGTTCAATTCCTGACTCAGGCGACTGACTGTGTGGAGTTTGCACATTCTCCCCGTGTCTGCGTGGGTTTCCTCCGGGTGCTCCGGTTTCCTCCCACAGTCCAAAGATATGCAGGTTAGGTGAATTGGCCATGCTAAATTGCCCATAGTGTTAGGTAAAGGAGTAGGTGTGGGGGAATGGGTGGGTTGCGTTTCAGCGGGTCGGTGTGGACTTGTTGGGCCGAAGGGCCTGTTTCCGCACTGTAGGTAATGTAATCTGATCTAAATCTTGGGGACCCTATTTGGCACACAGGACAGTTCTCCTTATTGCACTCATGCTGGTATTCTGTGGGGGCCTCAGGTGTTTAAAGTTCTGCTGTAAGATGCAACTGCTGAGAACTGTACCAGCAGCGAGTGTCGCCACGGAAGACCCCCCTCAAAGAAATTGACACTCCATGATACCGCTTGGGAGGAGGAGCTCCTAGAGATGATCTACCTCTACATGTAAATTGGGTGATCTGAGGGAGATCTCTGAAGTCACCTCCTGACCACAAAAGGGAGAATGAAGTAGAAGATGGCATGGGGCAGGGTGATACTAGGCACATGGACATGAAGATGGCCACTGAGCCATAAGTAGGCCAATTGACACACAAGATGGCGACTGGACCATAATATGGAAAGAGACAGCAGAGCAAGCACAGATACTGTCTGGGGCCACCAGAATGCCTTCATAATGCATTCACAACCTAGTTGATGAGTTTAAGGCGGGTGAGAGAAAGAATACACATGAGTAGCATACACTGCCCCCTGAAGTGTCTGTCTTTAGCCAATGCCTTTGATAGAAATGCTAACAGTTTGATAAGGACTCAATACAAAGTGATTATAGCCAGGGTTGTAGTAATCATCCTTCTCAGGAAGAGTGATTAGCGCCCAGTACTATAGCAATGGATTTCCATGCAGACATTGAAACTGACAATGTCTGCGCTGAAACTGATAATGACTGCACTGAAATTAACAAAAGCTGCGCTGGAACTGACAATAACTGCACCGAAACTATCAACAATTCTGCAATAAACAAACTATTTTACAAAGACAATAACCTCATCACTGACCTATTACAAAATGTATAAACGCATCTTGACATGTGCTCCGGGTTGAGAGAAGAATTGCAGCTGAGCACTGTGCTGTTGGTGTGTCTCTCTCTCCCCGAAGCTCCGGTACTTCCTTGTACAATAAACTCTGTTGTAGAACCCCAACTCTTACTCTGAGGCTGGTGATTTTCCTTGCAACAATTAGTTGCAGCTTCATAGCACTGAAGCAGCTCAACACCATCCAGGAAAAAGCTGCACCATCCACCACAGACAACATCCATTCCCTTCAGGATACATACCACAAATTCATTCAGGTCTACTCTGCCTAAAGGCAAGTGCTTCCTCCAATTTCCTCTGTTAGTCTTTCATCGGATGTGGGGGCAATTGGCAATATTAGCATTTACTTCCCACCTGCAATTGCCTTTGAACTCCATGGCTTGGTGGGCCATTTTCAGGTTAGTTAAGAGTCAATCTTGGCCCATAGTCACATGTAGTCCAGACAGGAAAGGAAGTCTGTAATCCTAACCTAAACAGACATTAATGAAACAGAAGGGTTTCTTCACAAGAATTGATGATAGTTGCCTGGCTCTCAGTACTGAGACAGACTGTCAATTCTAGATTTATTAACTGAATTCATAATTTTGCCAAGTGCTGTGTTTTGTTTTGAACCCATGTCCCAGAACATTACCTGGGCCCCTACATCACTCGTCCAATTACATTACCATGCCATAGTCTCCCAGAAGCCCAGACTTTTAACTATATTGTTTTCTTTGTTCTATTTTTGTGAGTGGTGATTTGCCACTGTCCTCCACACTCAGAGGCAGAGCGAAGAAGCAAGTGCCAAGGCTATTTCAGCCAGAACAAACATTGATTCCATATTAATGGCATTAACCTGATCCACACACACAAGTTGAGCTAAACAGCCTCATAACATTAACAGCAGAAAAGTACAAATGTGGTACCAATTTTATTTCATTATCTATTTTTCGGATTGACTAACAGAAAGAGGAGTAAATAGTTTTTTCTCGTTCTCATTGGTAGGCTCTTTCTAGTTGGGTACCGCAAGGGCCAGTAGTTAGGAGCCCCAACTCTCTGTAATATATATCAATGTTCTGAAGACGGAGACCGAATGTAATACCTCCACTTTTGCAGATGATAGAAAGCCACATCAGAATGTTTGTTAAGAACATGAAAAACAAAGAAATAGGAGAGGGGTAGGGAATCAAGTCTGCTCCATCATTCAATAGCAGCATTGCTGATCTGTAACCTCAAATCTACTTTTCTATCCAATTCCCATCTTCTCTTGACCCTTCTAGAATGTTAAATCTATTGATCTTGAATACACACAGCTATTCAGCAAGTACAACTGCTATTCAGTGACTATTGTCACAGGAAAGCACTTGCCAACAAAGGTTTGCAGAGCAACATTGTGCAACCATGAAAAATGGACATCAGAAAAATATACTAGGAGAAAGTGAGGTCTGCAGATGCTGGAGATCAGAGCTGAAAATGTGTTGCTGGAAAAGCGCAGCAGGTCAGGCAGCATCCAAGGAACAGGAGATTCGACATTTCGGGTATAAGCCCTACTTCAGGAAGAAGGGCTTATGCCCGAAACGTCGAATCTCTTATCAGAAAAATATATCCAAGCATTTTCAGTTAAACAGAACATTGAAGAGGATGATTAGCTACTTACATTTTCTGCCCTCAGAAATGCCCTCATTCTCCCCTCTTCTCTGTTCCATACACAGGATGGCAGAAACATAAAACATGCATTTTGTCAAATTTGAGATTATAAACAAAAGGTGCCATATACCTTACCTCCTTGATACTTCACACAACTTTTGATAATTTATTGTTTCAACAAAGAAACTAAAAGAATCAATGGAAATGCAAAGTGAGCAGAAAAAAACACTGAAGTTGAGTTATGACTGTGTTGAATGACAGGGGAGGCTCGAAGGGTTGTTTGGTATTTACCTACTCAGGAAAGAATTTGATTAGTGTGCATAGATTCAAATATCAGTCAGTATATTGCATTCAAGAACTAGGAAATCTCCTTCTGAAACATCACAGGCCACAATTACTGTCAAAATTACAATGAAACTAATGGTTCTTACGATTACTTACAAACATTTGGTACACTAAGTTTAGGCAAGAGGCGATCTATATACTGCGTGGAAAGCTAAACATTGATGTTTGAGTTTCACGACTCAACCCATAGGGAAACATAAAGGTCTTCATAGTTTAAAAATACAGCTTATTTTACAACAGAAATCTGAAAAAAAATAAGACTAAGACTTGCTCTTTCCAGTCAGTAAATGACAAAAGAAGAGGAAAGAGAAATTAAAAATTTATTAACTTACTAAATCTTAATGATGGAATAAAGTTGGCACAAGTATGTTATGTGCAAAGTTTAATATTAATAGCATGTTAATAATTAAAACTTCAACATATTTAATTTTCTTTCACATCTCCAATGCAACTACCAACATTGAAAAGATAGAATGTCATCCATTATAGAAATAATGCTATTACCACAGTGTGTAGAGTAGAATTGTTATCAGTTGTTGAAAAATAAAATTAATGCAATCGACAATGGGGTGGTGAAATAAATTTTGAGGTGGCAAGATACTTTGGTCATAAATTTGAATTCATATATACTGCTATCAATTTATAAAAGCCATAACAGATACATTCAAATTTATTTCTGATGGTATTTTCGAAGTTAATATTTTAGATATTTAAAGCAGGAATGACTTTTACTAACTTGCAGCTTTTAAGTTCCACTTGTATTAAGACCTACGTGATAATATGCATTTTTAAACTCCCTGCTTTAAAGAACATATATCAAAAAATGTATTTTATGTGATCTCCAAATAAATTAAAAAAAAATTGTAGTCAGTAAACAAATTCTATGTCCACAGAATTACAAGAAAAGGGGACAAGGGGAGAGTAAAACATTTAAAAAGAAACGACAGTGTGTATTTTACAAATTCAAGAGGAATCAAGGAATACAGGCAACCTGAGACTGGGAATTTCATCCTCAGTTAACACAAAATAAAGTATGCATATATTAACTACATACAAATGTAATGTCATTTTATTTTTACACTCTACTGCATTTGACATTTGTAACATTGATCATGCTCTTGAATTCTAGAACTGCAGGCTCTTTGCATGTGCTCCAGGAAGTCAATTTACTCATTCATATTCCTGACAGTGACCCCTTTATCTTCCAAACAACAGACGTGGCTTCAGATAAAATCCACATTGGAGGTGATAGGGGAAGAGTGGGAGTGGGTTGTTGTGGAGAGAAGATGGGTTTGAAATGTTTAAAGATAGATAGATAGCTGCAAATATGTATTTTCAATGACACAAATACATCGAATAGAATCAGTCTTTGGAGCTCAAACGTAACCTAAATTATCTTACCATTGAAAAGTCTGGAGCTCTTACAAACATTCTAATCTTCTGTTCTGTAATCAGCTAAATTTCAATTTCAGGGAGTTCTTAGATAGTTTCTCTCAGTGAGATCTACTGACTTATTCCTTACAGCTATCCCTGGCACCACACCTCTTATGTTGTGCTCAACACTGCTATAGTAGCCTGCTCACATGCTGTTTTGCAATTGCCAACAATGAAGAGATAAGGACCTCCTGGGATTTCCAATGCAGCACCCTAATGAAAATGCAGTTGTGCACCAGGTCAGTTGCTGATAGTCTGGATCTGCCCTTCTCGGTTCCTATGTGCAAGAGCAGAGAGACCTGTGTGGAAATGTGCACAGTTCATTGAAGGTGGCAGGGGATGGGTAGAGAGCAGTTAATAATGCGTACAGTGTTCTCAGCTTTATTAGCAGGTACATGGAATGCAAGAGCAGGGAGATGATGTTGAACATGTTCAATACACTTGTTAAACCTCAATTAGAGTATTAATACTGTTGCGGGCATCACATCAGGAAAGATGTGAATGCACTTGAGAGTGCAGAAGTGACTTACGAGAATGACCCAGGAATGAGAGACTCCAGTCATGAGGATAGACTGAAGAAGGTAGGTCTGGTCCCCCTGGAGAGAAGGTGGCTATGTTGGACTTGATAGACATCTTGAAAATCATGAGCAGGTTGGATAGAATAGCGTGGGATAAGCTATTCCCTTTTGTAAAAGAAACTAGAATGAGTGAGCATAAATTCAAAGTGACGTGTAGACAAACAAAGCAGATGTGAGAAAAAGCTTTATTTATACAGTGAGTAGTTAGAGTATGGAATGAATTGTTTGGAAATGTGAAGGATGCAGGTTCAATTGAAGTATTGAGATTTGAGAAGGCATTGAATGTTTATTTGGATATAAAGAGTGTGTAGGGATATGACATCATAGAGTTGCGCAGCATGGAAACAGACCCTTCACTCCAACCAGATATGCTAAATTAATCCAGTCCCATTTGCCAGAATTTGGCCCATATCCATCTAACTCTTCTTAGTCATGTACCCATCCAGATGCCTCTTAAATATTATAATTGTACCAGCCTTCACCACTTCCTTTGGAAGCTCATTTCATACATGTACCACCCTCTGTGTGAAAACATTGCCCGTTAGGTCCATTTTAAATCGTTCCCCTCCCACATTCACCCAACGTCCTCTAGTTTTGGACTCCCCCAACCCAGGGAAAAGACCTTGTCTATTTACCCTATCTGTACCCTTCATGATTTATAAACCTCTACAAGGACAGTTCTCAGTCTCTGACTGTTGAGGGAAAATAGCCTCAGCCTGTTCAGCCTCCCCCTATAGCTCAAACCCTCCAACCCTGGCAACATCCTTGTAAATCTTTTCTGAACTTTTTCAAGTTTCATAACATCCTTCCTCTCGCAGGGAGATCAGGATTGCATGGAGTATTCCAAACATGGCCTAACCAATGTCCTGTACAGCCACAACATGATCTCCCAACTTCCATACTCAGTGCACTGACCAATAAAGGCAATCATGCCAAATGCCTTCTTCACCACCCTTTCGACCTGTGTCTCCACTTTCAAGGAACTATGAATCTGTACTTCAAGGTCTCTTTGTTCAACAACATAGCCCAGGACCTTACCATTATGTGTGTAAGCCCTAGAAAATCACAGCAAGTCAGGTAGCATCTGAGGAGCAGGGAAGTCCATGTTTCAAGAATTAAGTTCTTCATCAGGAATGAGCGGGTGGCCCAAGGGGGATGAGAGGTAAATGGGAGAGGGTGAGGCTGGAGGTTTGGGGTGGGGGGGGGAGGAAGGTAGCTGGGAATGTGATTGATAGATAGATTAAGTTGGGGGTGAAGGTGATAGGTTAGAGAGGAGAAAGTGAGGACTGCAGATGCTGGAGATCAGAGCAGGAAACTGAAGAAAAGCTTACGCATGAAATGTCGATTCTCCTGCTTCTTGGATGCTGCCTCACCTACTGCGATATTCCAGCAACACATTTTTCAAGTTAGAGAGGAGACAACTTAAGGGGGTGCAGTGAGACAGAGTTTCACTGAGATCTTTGTAGGGGGAACAAGAAAATGTCTTCAAGGTAGGCATCCTTGAAAGATATTTCCTTCACCTTCATTATCTCTCTGTGTTTTTTCAGCACTACACTTTTCTCCAGCATCTGCAGTCCTCACTTTCTCCTCGTGTATAAGTCTTGTCCTGATTTGCCTTTCCAAAATGCAGCAACTCACATTTATCTGCTATTCCTTGGCCCATTGGCCCAACTAATCTAAGTCCTGTTGTACTCTGAGGTAACCTTCTTTGCTGTCCACTACATCTCCAATTTTGGTGTCATCTGCAAAATTACTAACTATACTTCCTACGTTTATATCCAAATCATTTATGTAAATGATGAAAAGCAGTGGACCCTACACTGATCCTTGTGGCACACAGCTGGTCACAGGCCTCCAGTTTAAAACGCAACCCTCCACCAACACCATCTATTTTCTACCTTCCAGCCAGTCTGTATCCAAATGGTTAGCTCTCCCTGTATTCCACCATGAGGAATTTTGTTGAATGTCTTACTGAAGTCTATATAGATCATGCCCAACACGTTATGGAGGAGAAAGCAAGAGATTGGTGCTGGGTATTAGAACTTGTACAGGCACAATGATCCACTCTGCCCACTAATAATTGTGTGTGTGAAGAATTGCTCCAGTGATGACTGTGAAAGGAACATTAACACCCCCTTTGACACAGTCCTAGTGATTAGGTGATACAGAGGAAGCAAGACATAAACCTTAGCTTTGGCCACAAATGCCCCTGGGGGTCACCCACTCAAAAGTCCAAAGACAACAGGGTCCAATTTGGTCACGAATAATGCAACTCCTGCAATACTGTTTTGCAATGCTCAGTCATCTCCCTCATTTACATGTTGTGTTGCTTTCTTCATGATCAAATGAGCTCCCCAACTGCCCTACCACAACACTGGCCCTTGATAAACCTCCTTGACCTTCACTGGGCAGACCACTCCCCTCCGCCACACTCCTGGAATGACCTTGGGCCATCCCCAGATCAACTATGAGAGATAACCTCTTCTGATGAAGGTACACACCTCTGACTGATATCTGTGCAGCTTTCCCTAATTGACTGACTGCAAATTCACAGAACAGTTGATGTGGACCTGCTGGGCTGATTGTTGCACATTTCCTGAATAGTGAGGGTACAAACCCACTGTCCTTGGATTCTTCAAACCAACAACTGATCATGTCCATGTTGATGGACTGATGTCAGACATTGTGTTTAACTTACTGTATTGGTGGTCACTTCGCTCAGTTGGCTGGATGTTGATGCAAAATGATGTCAACAGCATGGGTTCAATTCCCACACCAGCTAAGGTTACCATGAAGGACTTTCCTACTCAATCTCCACCTTTGCTTGAGGTGTGGTAACCCTCAGGTTAAACCTCCACCAGTCGTCTCTCTCTAATAGGAGAGCAGTCCTATAGTTTGATAGGATTATGGTGACTTCACCTTTCCTGGTACTCTCGATTGAAGGCTGTCACTTTGGACATAATTGAGAACATCTCGAATAGACATTGGAGCAAGGAAATTTGGTTGAAGCACATGCAGTATGTTTATTGTGTAAGCTGCTAGCTTGTATGGAAGTGTGGCTTGACAAATAGCACAATGTCATATATAAACATGCCCATTCCCTCAATTGATCATTGCTGACAACCTTGACAAGCTGCATGGCTTTATGTCACGAGAAACAGGAAGACAGAATAGAAGTGTGCTGAGCCTTTAAGTGGGTAAGGTGGCAAATCACAAAGAGGCAAGGCAAGGCACATCCAGGTCAGCATCAAGTGAGTGAGTGCTAAGGGAACATCAAGGTGCCATGAGGTGCACACTGGTCCAATCCATGAGATGTGTACTTGTCCCTACATGCAACATGACCTAACAGCAGCACTACAATAAAAGGTGTTAATGTACTACGAAGTGAAGCTCTGAATTTGAAAACCATATTGTAAGAGGCTGAAGATATGCCCTGATAATGTGAAGATGCTGTTAAGTATCCAAAGCCAACCTCTGTGGATGCTCGGGGGAGACGTGTGAGCAGTCATCTATGGACTATGCCAAGATGTTGTCCCTATGTGCAAAGAGCCTTGGCAGCAGCATTGCAATAGGAAGTTTCTGGTGCACCTCAAACTGAAGCACTCAAGTGCAGAAATATATTGGAAGTGGGTAATAGATGCATCATAACGATGTGATGAGGCTGATACTTGTTCAACACCAGTCTCCACGGACTGGGAGGAATGCAGGCAGTCACTAAAACATTCCTAAGACAGCGGTAACTGTTGTCCAAGGTGGAGACCTGGAGAAGCAATCAATCAGCGAGTTGAAAGTGCCAGGTACTAGCTCTGACTTGCATGTCAGGAATTGTCACTGTCTGGTTTCTCTCCAGTGAGTAACAAAATGCAAAACTGGAAAATGTAAGGTGAGATTACCAATGAGGAATGTAGGATCAGCTGTGATCCTGTTGGCAAACAAATACATGCATACATGCCTATCACCGCTCACTAATGAGATTCTCATCTCACCAATAAAAAATTTGACTTCAGAAGTGGACTATTTCTTCTGGATGTCAAGTATCTCATTTCTGCTGAGCTCAACGTATTTTCCCAACTGACTCACCATGACCCATGTTGTTTTGGGGCTGGGAAAATTCTGCCTTATGTTTTAGTGAAATAGTCTCAATTTTGGTAGGATCATTTATTAGAGAATTGAAACAGTGACATCCTCTGAAAGGGATATGATTTTGCCTCTTGGATCACATCAAAACATTATAAAATGTTGCCAGTATAAAAATTGGTCTAAATTATTTCAGAAGAGCTTTTCTATTTTTATATATCAGTTTTGAAATATTTTAATTCTGTGCTCAATGTAATTTATGGCAGATTTTCATTTTCTGCACTCATGGGAACACAATTGCTTTAAACTATTATTTCAAGTTTAGTCTTACTCTGCATTCAGTCCTGTCAATGTTGCTTAATAAAACTTGCAGCGCAATAAATTCCAGGATACTTCTTTGGCGGGCATATTGTGGAAGGTCCTACCTGCCCCTTTCAATGGATATAACAGGTTCTCCGGCTCTATTTAAAAAAAACAATGGGATCGCCCAATTGCCAACACTACAATACTGGGTGCTTCATGTACTTTTCTGACAATGGAAGTAAAGATGTCTTACTACAATTCTATAGAATCATAGCAATGAGAAATATGAACGGGCAGTGGGCTGTTGGGCCCCTCAAGTCTGCTCCACCATTCAACAGGATCACAGCTGATCCTACATTCCTCATGTCCACTTTTCGAACCTTTTTCCATAAACTTTGATTTCCCTACTCATCAAGAATCTGTCTCAGCCTTAAATGTATGTAAGGACTCTGTCCCCACAGCTCTTTGATGTAAGGACTTTCAAAGACTCTCAACTCTCCGAGCAGAAATTCCTCCTCATCTCAGTCTTAATTGGCACCCTTTAATCTGAGACTATGCCCTCTGGTTGTCGACTCTCCCCTGAGGGAAACATTTTCTCAGCTTTTACCCTGTTAAAGTCCTTAAGAATCCTATGTGTTTCAATGGGATCATGTGTCATTCTCCTGAATTCCAATGAGTGGAGTCCCAAACTGCTTAATCTTTGCTCATAAGACAATCCCTCCATGCCAGCAAACATTCCAGTGAACCTTCTCTGAATTGTCTCCAATGAAATAATATATTTTCCTCAATAAGAATATTTGATCATGGTATTCCAGATGTGGTCTTTACCAGCATCTTGCAGAGTTACAGTCAGACTTCCTTACTCCAACCCCTTTAACATAAGGGCCAATGATTACCTGCTGCACCTGTGTTTTGTGCACAAGTACCTCTAAGTCCTTTTTGTGTTGGAGCTTTCTGCACTTTTTCTCCATTTAAATAATACTCGTTCTCTTGTTTTCTCTTCCAAACTTAACAACTTTACATTTTCCCACAGTATTCTCTTTGCCAATTTTTTTTTACACTTACTAGACCTATCAATATCTTTCTGTAAACTGTAAATTGCAAGGGGGCAGGTTGACTAACGGGCCTAGTTTTGGAAGTACCAGTGAGGTCAAAAGAGGGAAGATGGAAAACAGGGAAAAGAAGGGAGAGAAGACTAACAGTAAACATAGAAATTGTCACCTCCCAAAGGATAAGAAAGAGATACTGATAAAATTAAATTGTATGCATGTAAGTGCATGGAGTGCTGGAAAAACACAACAGGTTAGGATGAAGGGCTTATGCCCAAAATGTGACGCTCCTCCTCCTCGGATGCTGCCTGACCTGTTGGGCCTTACCAACGCCTCACTTTTAACTCTGATTCTCTAGCATCTGCAGACCTCACTTTCTCCTGTAAATGCTTGAAGTATAGTGAACAAACCTGGAATTGGAAACAGAAATTGCTCTAGGGGGATATGACCACAGAAGCATTGACAGAAACTTAGCTCAAGCCTGAACAGGGATGGACACTTAACATCCTGGCAAATATGGTTTTTAGTTGATTCGAGGTGGGCAAGAAAGGAGGAGATGCAGCAATCTTAGTCAAAGATAATATTATAGCCCTTGAATGAGATGAAATTCTTTAAGTAGAATCTATGTGATTGGAGGTGAGAAACAGGATGATTGCAGTGATCCTGTTGGATACCATAGACTTCCAAATAATGGGGAGGAAGCAGATGAAAGTAGTTGTAGACAGATTAGAAATCTGCAGAAGGAACAGTAAAGTGATACTTGGCAATTTCAATTATTCGAGGGTAGACTGGGAAAAAAGGTAGAGTGTGGGATATGGAAGGAGAGAAATTCCTGAAATTTGTGCAGGAGAAGGATGAAGCTGTGTTGGATCTGCTCCTAGGAAATTAGGCAAGCCTAGTGGAATGTCAGAGTGGGGGAGTGTTGGGAAATAGTGACCATAATACAATAAGATTCAATGATATGTTTACAAAGGATAAAAGTCTGCGAAGGATTAAGATCCCAAACTGAAAAAGGGCAGATTTTTGGGGTCTAAAGATTAAACTGACACCAGTTGATTTGAATCGCATTATGCTTCATAAAATAGTGGTCGAAAAATGAGAGACTTTCAAAACAGAAGTGAATAGAGTGCAAGCTAAGTACATATCCATGAGAATCAGATCCAGGATATCCAAAGCTACAGAAGTCTGCATGGGTAAGACTATTAAGCAGAGAATGAAGAAAAAAGGCACATATGATGCATACTGGAATAACAATAGCAATAGAAATCAGGAAGATTATCTAAAATATGGGAGAGAGGATAAGGCTGGAATAAGGAAGGCTAAAACCATGAGAAAGGGATAGAAGGCTGCTCTAAAGAAGAGAGTAAAAGTTTACCCTCTTTTTGCACACTGTTCACTTCTCTTTTGAAAGTCTCCCATTTTTCAAAAATATTCACCAGAAAAGATTAATGAAGGATAAAGTGGGGCCCATAAGGAACAAGTAGGGTAAACTACTCTCTGAAGCAAAGGGTATGGCAAAGGTACTAAATTAATATTTTTCTTCTGTCTTTACCAAAGTAGAAGTTGGTAGCAATGGCTAAGTTGAAATGTGGGTGTTGAGCTACTGTGCAGTACAATGATATATAAAGAAGAGATGTTAAAATGGCTGACAGTACACCAGGTTGGGAGGTCACCAGGTTCAGATAGGATGCTTCCTAGATTGCTGAGAGAGGTAAAACGGTTTCCTACCCATTACCCATTTGTGGGCGGCACGGTGGCACAGTGGTTAGCACTGCTGTCTCACAGCGCCTGAGACCCGGGTTCAATTCCCGACTCAGGCGACTGACTGTGTGGAGTTTGCACGTTCTCCCCGTGTCTGCGTGGGTTTCCTCCGGGTGCTCCGGTTTCCTCCCACAGTCCAAAGATGTGCGGGTCAGGTGAATTGGCCATGCTAAATTGCCCGTAGTGTTAGGTAAGGGGTAAATGTAGGGGTATGGGTGGGTTGCGCTTCGGCGGGTCGGTGTGGACTTGTTGGGCCGAAGGGCCTGTTTCCACACTGTAAGTAATCTAATCTAATCATTAACAAATTCTCTACTCATGCTAATATACTACCTCCAAGGCCAGTGGCTCTTACTTTATGATAATCTTTTGTGATGTAGCTTTTTCAATGCCTTCTGGAAGTTAAAAGTGACACATCTACTCATTAAATAAAACAAAGGACGATGGATGCTGGAGAACCAAAACAAACAAAACATAAATTGCTGGAGAAACTCAACAATTCTGATAGCATCTGTGGAGAGAAAACAAGGGTAATATTTTGAGCTTTCTTCAGAACTGAACATAAAGATAACATCATATATTGGCCCTGAGATTTAACAGAAAAGACAAATCAAAATCAGAGTGACGGGCAAAGGAAAAGATCTTCACTGTTTGATTTATATCATGAATGATACTGCTACTCTGGTATTGGGCAGTTGTGAAGTGCTACAGCTGATCTCAGTTAACCATGAGATGAAGGAGACACATTGAGTTTTAAAGATAGTACATGCAAGAAAAACATTATTCAATCAGAAGCATAAAGGATTTGATTCAAATATTTCCAGCGTGTTTCAATGAAATGTTGAGATGCTTTGCAGATTTTAAGTATCATATTGTTGATTCATAAAGGAAACCAATGATTCATCCCCAAAAGTACTAACAGAATTAAAAAGAAAACTTGAAAGAGAACTCCAAGAGATGAACAAAAAAAAAAGATAGCTAGAGTTTCAGAGCCACAAGATTTTGCCTCCCAATTCCATCATTGTGAGAACATTTTTCAAATGGACAGATACGAATTTGACTGAATTCCAAATCAAGCCACGAACCAATTTTCCAGCACTGGAAGAGACCATCCAGCCCTGGCATGGGCTAATGTTCTCATGAAGCTTGATGCCCGACATGGCTAATGAAATGTAAACTTTGATGACACTTCACTGTTAACAACATACAATATTTTCTGATGGTACAGGGTCCTGCAACTGCTTTATGGCCCTAAAGTGAATAAGGATATGCTCCAGCAGAAAATACAAAAAGGTATATAGAGGACAAAAATGAGCAGTCAATATAACTGATAACACACAGATCTATATTTCCACTTAGTGGAAAAGATCAACCCTTCCAATGGTTGGAAGCCATTGAGGAACCAGGATATTTGGGATCAAACTAAATGTAAACAAATGTATTGTGGAAGCTACATCATGGAACTTCTTAGAAATTATGTTCACATCTGGTAGAGTCAAACTGAGTCCTGAAAATGTCACAGCGGGGAGCACGGCGGCTCAGTGGTTAGCACTGCTGCCTCCAGCACCAGGGTCTCAGGTTTGATCCCAGTCTTGGGCGACTGTCTGTGTGGAGTTTGCACATTCTCCCTGTGTCTGTGTGGGTTTCCTCTGGGTGTTACGGTTTCCTCCCACAGTCCAAAGATGTGCAGCTTAGGTGAATTGGCTATGCTAAATTGCCCATAGTGTTAGGTGCATTAGTCAGAGGGAAATGGGTCTGAGTGGGTTACTCTTCGGAGGGTCAGTGTAGACTGGTTGGGCCGAAGAGCCTTGTTTCCACACTGTAGGGAGTCTAATCTAATCTAATCTCTGTTTACCTGGTATCTGTTATTGTTGTGTCAACCAGAACCATCTGAAATACCTTGGATAGATTCATTACCACCAATCATCCTTAGCGGCACTAGTCTAAGTTATTTAAGGAAGTGGGGAAGTATACGCACAAAAGGTCTCTGGCAGCAAAGAGCACAGTCTTGATAAATAAAGTAGATTTATTAGATAGTATTTAATATCCAGTTATATTACATTGGAATTACATGACAGTACCTTTTAAGACTCTAGACTATACCAAAAAGTAAATATATTACTATTAGCCACCAGATTTAGCACTGAATTGGAATCAGACTAGAAATGGTTTTGAATCATGACAGCCAGAGTTTATCTCAGAATACCAGGTGACCCTTTCAGATTCTAACTGTCTTATACAAAATAAAGCAGGAACAGTCTGAGAAGATTCTTTTGCTTTATGCAGTACATGACTTTTCCATCCCTCACATTTGAACACACAAAACAAAGCTGCAAAGGCTGATGAGCAAATATGTTGGGTACCGGTGATCAGAATCACATTGGTCAGTGTGTTGAGTACAGGAGTTGGGAGGTCATGTTGCAATTCTGCAGGACATTGGTTAAGCCACTTTTGGAATACTGCATGCAGTTCTGGTTTCCTTGCTACATGAAAGATGTTGTGAAACTTGAAAGGGTTAAAAAATTATTTACAAGGATGTTGCCAGGATTGGAGGGTTTGAGTCACACGGAGAGGCTGAGCAGCCTGGGGCTATTTCCCCTGAAGCCTCAGAGTCTGAGGGATGACCTTCTAGGAATTTATAAAATCATGAGGGGCATGGGTAGGGTGAGCAGCCAAAGTGTTTTCTCCAGGGTAGGGGAGTCCAAAACTAGAGGGCATTGGTTTAGGGTGAGGGGGAAAGATTTAAAATGGACCGAAGGGGCAACATTTTCACGCAGGGGATGGTGCTGGTATGAAACAAGTTGCCAGAGGAAGTGTTGTAGGCAGGCACAGTTACAACATTTAAAAGTCATCGAAATGAGTATATGAATACAAAGGTTTTAGAGGAAAATGGGGCCATATGCTGGCAAGTGGGACTAGATTAATTTAGCACATCTGGTTGACATGGATGAGTTGGAGTGAAGGATCTGTTTCCATGCTATACATCTCTATGACTCTATGCAAGAAGTTTCCATAAACTCAAAGGAGGAGTATGTGATGAGACAATCCTCTCACATTGCAACAGAAAGAATCATGCCACTTTACAACAAGACCAGGGGTAACTCAGGTACAAGATAGAAAGTTGATAACTTTCACATCTAAAATCCTAACATTGGCTGAGACAAGATATGCCATTTCTATGAAGAAACCTTTTGACAATTCTATGTAGATTAGAGAAATTCTATGCATACCTCTATGGAGAAAAAAGAATCATACTGGAAAGTGATCATTGACTTGTGCTGCAAGTAAAATCTGTGTAGACCATCAAGAAGACTGCAAAAGAAATATTTGAGATTTTAGAGTTAAGATTTCACGTGGAATACAAGCCAGGAAAAGAAATATTACCTATCTCACCTATCTCCAAGTAAGGAACACAATAAATTTCAAAGTGATAGATACTTTCACCTTACAAACATGATATCCCCAAACTTGAGTCAAATTAGAGGTGAGACCGACAACGTTGGAGAACTCTTTCAGCCAGTATGTGAGGAGGGCTAAATAAAGGGGAGTAGTTATAACCAGATTTAAAGGTAATATTGATTAATCAGATGTGGTATCTCACTGGGAGATGGTGTTCTGCTGGCTAGATTCAAACTAATAACTCTGGAAAGAATGCTGAAAGGACAAATTGTACATGCACAAGATCCAGTGCTGAGTACCTGCGACCCAACCAGAATTGAAACAAAAACTATAAAGTCACGAGAGGAAAAGAAATGAGGAGAAACAGAATGTGTACATGACCTACCCCTCAGCTGGAAAAGCAGGAAAGATCATTAGCAACACCAGCATCATTATTAAAAACAAGATAACCTGAGCAACATCATTATCTGGTGAAACCTGAGCAACTCCTACAACACTAGGAGCTAATATTGCCTGGGTAATAATTGTCATCATCAACGAGAATACTGAATCCACAAGATGGAGGCACAGCATCCCATTGGTGAAGTAATATTGTAAATCACATATTTGATAAAAGTAAACGAGTATAAAAAGGTTTTGCTGCATTCTGATTCATTATAAAATTTGATTGTTGATGTTTAATTTAATCATAGTACAGAAAAGTTAATGATTGCAACTGTCTTACTGCTAGGTTATATTGATGGATGAGTTATGTTTTGTTGTTTTATTTGAAAATTGTTAGGAACTATATTACTAGAGACAAGTGAAAACACATGTATATCCTGGATGCCACATCACTCACTTCTGCACTACAGTCAGTGTACCAACCTGACCAATCAATCATTCTGAAACTCATGGTGACATCTAGGAAACACATCTAATGAATCATGGCTACAATTTTAGCCCTTGGATCAGGTAAGGGATAAAAAGTGCGTTGGAGATTAATATTGGAGCAGAATTCTATTTATCAGATGCACAGTGTGCCTATGCCATTTTAAGAAACACCAATTCACAGTGTGAAGGCCTTACCCACAGTCGAAATGAGATTCCAAGAGCTGGGAGTTGAATATGTCATTTAGCTCCTAATGATCTTTTAACCAGCCGAAGAGAGAACAGGAGTGACCCTCTGGACCTAACAAGGAATCCTCAAGCCTCTGTTGCCTCAGGCTTTCTTTTGCACACAACCCTGAATTTTTCTGATTCTTGGCAACAGCTATATTTCCCACTTGTCAGCTCCCACTCACTAACACTGAGTGATTAACATTAGCTTTGTGTGGGAACCAGGCTGAATGCATTTCTTGAAGGTCCCCGAGGCAATTTGGCTCAAGCATCACAGTGACAGTCCTGACTTAAGCCTTAATGGCCAGTGACCAGAGTGAAAGTCAGGAATTTAGTTTATCATCTTTGTTTATTTAATATGTCTATACATGTAATGTATTCATGATCTTGAATATCTGACTCATTCTGCAGTAATACAATACCTGTGATTTCTAATGCAGCATTATTTGGTTCTGGCAATAGTGACAGATGGCACTCGTATTTTGTCTGTGCAAAATTAATTCTAGCTGAAGATATTGTCAGAGTATAATTTCACTGAATAATGCGGTTTTGATGCTAGCATGTAGTAGTACTCTAAAGAAAATATGTGCAGCTATCATGATAGCCGTATATAAAATTTAAACCACAAGTGATAAATTTATTCTTGTCATTGTTCTGATTTCAAAGCCAAAAAGTTTGAATTAAAATCTTTGTTTATACCAAGTATGTACTATTGATGAACAGTTGACATAACAGTACTTGCCATCTTATCTCTAATATCTATATTAGTATTGATTATAGGTCGGATTTTGTTTTAGAGAGAGGATACATTAACAACCTGAATCTTGGGAGCTGTGACAGACTCAAATTAATTTTCTGACATGCCTCTGATATTTGAGGAAGTCTCGATACTCACACACATCGCACACTTCCATCTGACGTTTACATTTCCAATAGTCATTTTTTTACCCTACCCACATTGCTCTATGATACCTGATAACAATGGGCTGAGATGGTAAAGACCACTACCAACTTGGGCTGCTTGCCATACACTTCTAGTTTTTACAAGGATTTAGTTACAGCTTTGCCTAGTTAGGGTAAAGCCAGCTGAGGAGCATAGCTTACAGTAGTTCAGGTGGAATGTCAAAGCACAATAGCACCACTGGAGCCCTGGTACCTTTTAGCATACGCTGGCCTGGTTACAGCCTGCCCAGGATGTCTACATTAACAGGATAGAATGAACAATTGATTTATTCATTTGATATATTCATTCTCCATTGGATGTGTAAGACTTACATAATGCAAAGATAACCTTCAGCTAATTTTCATCCTATTGCAAATACTTTAAAACCTTTCTCTACTTTCACTCCATCAGTAAGTGCAAGGAGCTCATGAACTCTTTAATACTACAGATCATTGAATCAGGTGTCTGTGCCACATCCCTCCTCTGCTAACCCACAGTACCAAACTTCTTCTGAAGTTACTCTCAATGTCTTTCTTCGTTCTTATTCCTGTCTCTCTTTATCCCCTCTTTGAGCTTATCTTGTTCCTGAAATCTACCTCCTGTTGCTTCATCTCTGTTTCCATTAAAGTGCTGACCATCCAATTTATTAATCTCATGAAGGATTACTGACCTGAATCTTTTGATCAAAGTAAAGCTCAAATGAAGTGGATGGGTGGGGGGGTTGGGAAGGAGGCTGAAAGAAGGGTGAAAGGGAAGCTGGAAAGGGGTATGAAAAGGAAGAACTCTCCAAGGAACAAGCTTTATGAGTTTGAAAAAAAGGTTATTAGTTCTTACACTTGTCCAAATTTAAAATATCTCACACATTCATTCACACACATGCACACACAATGATTGGCTGGCTACAGGTAAAAACAAAGTGCACTAAAAAAATCATAGTTAACTCAATCTTAGGTTCATAACCTCTAATCTAGTGAAGGGCAAGATTGATATCTTGAATGACATTGATGCTTTATTAATGACATGAAAGAATAGCAAAGTGATGCTTCTCAACTGGTTGTGGGGTTTCCTGTATTTGAATTTCAAAGTAGTTGATTCTGAGGTAAACTGTAACTGAGACAAGTTTCAGGAATTAGTCTCCCTAATGGGATCTCTAAGGTATTGCTGCTAATTACTTTGGCTATTTAAATTGCTCACAGCAAGTCTTAGGGAACTGATTGCAAATTGCTTCTAGCCAATTTTATAGGCAGTCAATAACATGGCTCCCTTATCATGTGTTTTTTTAAAGTTCAGAGTCCTTTCTGAAATAATGGATCTTGTGTTCTGGTTAACACCTTACAATTAGAGACAGGCAATTTCTTTGTTTTTTTGAATGAAGCATTCAATTTGATAATACACTTTTATTTTGCTTAGAGGGAAAAGGCATTGCTCCAATTGATTGGAGATGTTCTTTTTACCCTGAAGACAGGTGCATAGTTTTAACATGGAAAGTCATGTGATTCTCAGACAGCTATCTTTTCCAGCCTCGTTTGGCCATTTTTAAAACATGTCTTGAGGGAAAGTCTATTATACACTGGTGCAGGACACATTCCATATCACAGATGGATAAATATATATTCAGGATTTCTAAGCCATGTTACTTAGTTACAGTCTTCTAAACTGAGTAGACTGAATCACTTACTTGGTTATTTCGCCAAAACTCATATGTTATCCCAGTTTGTCCTTTTACACTTGAAGCATGAATATGTACTGAATGCAGTATTCAAGCTATTTACTATAAATATAGTTATATATTATGTGGGGGTCAATTTGTTCAGCTGCAATCCCCATTTGAGCTCTGCTAATTTAAAAAAAGCCACCCTCCTTGTCTTGCATCAGAGTGACATTCCTCAAGCTATATAACGAGCTGTCTGTCTGTCTCTGTCTCTGTCTCTCTCCTCCCTCTCCCCCTCCCCCCCCCCCCCACTTTGTTCACAACAGCTATTTAGTGGAAATGCTCATCATAAATTTAAAAAAAAGTGAATTCCAATAGGTTTTTGTTAAAATTAACTGTGGTCTGAGAAACTGAAACTCAAAACAATAGACTTCATTCAAAAGACACACAAACATTTTTGAAAGAAGTGAACACTTTAACCTCCTCTTTACATGTCACTAACCACTATTTTTTAAAACTAGTGTACTGCTGACAAAGAAACAAAAATGCTTTGAAAATGAAATTAGACAAGTGAGTTAATAGAATAAAACATAAAGTTTGTCTTGCACAAGACTAGAATTGTACATTTGAATTATTTGGATTTGCTTGCTAATCCAAAGTATATCTTAACACCTACCTGCACTGACTTGAATTTATCCTTCACAAAAAATGTCTGCAATTTTAAATTTGACTTAAAACTTTCTAGCCTTAATTGATGAATATGGTAATGTGAGTTGCTTTCACTTGCATCCAATTCCATGTAAATGGAAATAAATTAGGGGTACTGAAAACATTATGATACTGACAACACGGTGAATTTTTTTTAATATTCTGCAGGAAAACCAAACAAAGAAATGAAATGGCTACCATGAAACAGATCATGGCAATAGTAGCAGTTTGCAAAAGAATGCAGCTGTAAAATAATAGTGGTTTTCATGAAAATTATTTATTTAATTGACCGATTAATCAAATAACAATTTCTAAAGAGATTAACATTTTAATCATGGATATTTTTTCAGTTTCATCCTCGCTCTTTGAGACCTTCAATGAATTCCTAAACACAATGGACAAACAGAAACTGAAATCTAACTGACAAATCTCAATCACCTGTTCTCTGTCATTTGTCTAAATTTACAATTGCAAATTTATCATTCCAATAGTGTAATGAGTTCTTCCTTTTTATAGATCTTCCTGGGAAAGTGACTTAAATTATTAAATTTAAGAAGAAACTGATACTAGAAAGGAACAGTGGATATCTCCTGCCATTGATCACATAATGTATCTACAACAGTATTTGAGTAAAATAAGCTAAACATACAAAACAAGTAGTTTATTTGTGAATGTTACTTCGAGATTTTCCCCATTACTTGTTATGAAAGCATCATCTTAGTTGAAATTCAGATAATCAGATCATTTTAAGTTGTGCTTTACGATTTCCACATCAGGTAATCAGTTGAAATCTACATTCATAATTCAACAAATTGTGCTGTGTTTTCAATTTGATTCATTATAACATATTGGTCATGTATATTCATAGGTAATAAGAGTTCAGGTTCTAAATGAACATAACACTTTTCACTAGCATTAAAAGTTGCACTTTGAAAAAAATTATTTCTGAAACTATGTTTATGAGCCCTATTTACTGCATGCCCATTGGCTCTAAATATGACTACATTCTCCAGAACAGGAACCTCCACTGCACATCCACACTTTTCTTATACGGGATATAGTCCATTCATCCAGTTGGACAACTTCTGTTGCAAATCTGAGAAAGCCATCGACTATATCAGTGCTTCCATAATGTTTTCTTATATCCACACCCAAGGAATTTCCAGCTACCTCTTATCTTTCCACGCTTCAGGCTCTCTGCCCTTACTCCTGATGAAGGGCTTTTGCCTGAAATGTCGATTTCGCTGCTCCTTGGACACTGCCTGAACTGCTGTGCTCTTCCAGCACCACTAATCCAGAATCTGGTTTCCAGCAACTGCAGTCATTGTATTTACCCAGTCCAATGAACATGTCCATTCCATTTTCCACAATCGTCTTACTCCTTGTCTTCCTTTACAAAACAATGATGAGTTTGCCCTTTCTCTCAACCCATCACTCATATACTTCTACTTTCAATGAATAATCCTCTACCATTAATTCAAGTCCAGTGCAATGCTGTAACCAAAGACTGCTTCCTCTTCTCCCCATTTTCAGTATTCTATTGTATTATCCATTTCTAGATTAAAACAAATGAGCTGAAGGGCACTCATAGGGCTTTAATGTAAAAGAAATGAATCATATGATATACATAATTTCCTGTGATAACATGTTAGCATAAAAAATATATTTAAATAATTGTGTTAAACATCTTGAAAAATGCAATATCATAACATTTATTTCCATTAATAACAACCCCAAACAGAATATTTTAACAATATAATGCATGTGAACAAATCCGTAACAAATTCTAATCCGTAACAACAACTTAACAATTATGACAATATTTACATAAAACATTGACTACCAAGAGCAGTTGGAATACTTTTAAGGTTTGCATTTGGAATTGCACTGACCATCAGCTGCCCCTTTGATCGCGACATGAGTTTATGTTGCTGAATTGTCTATCCTTTCCTTTTGAAGGTTATCCTCAGTTGTTTGTTGACTTATTGTTATTTCTTCATCTGCAAAATGTGCGCAGGTACACTTAGGCGATGTTGGTTCAAGGCCTTGTGCATGCGTACAGGCCCAAAAGTTGAGACTGATTGTTTCACATCTTGAACCATTTAATGTTGGCCCTTCATATTAACTGACCACTTTATGCACATTATAAACCTCTGCTTGGAATTATCATCTTTCTTAATGGTTTTAAGACCCTCACCCTCTAGAGCATGCATAGTGACAATAAATCTACACCACCGTACATGTCATACATGTCTTCCATCTTATCTTGTTTCTGATGTAATCAGTATGTGATTAAAAATGACTGGGTGAGATTACAACTTAATCATGTAACTCTCAACAGTTCACCAAGCAGAATCTCAACAGGAGATGACAATCTGAAGAATAATGGCATAGCATGAAGATGCAAGATTGCCCAGTTTCTAAACATTTCTTGATCAATGGTTTGACAAGCCTGATCAGCTTTCACACGTAGTCTGGAATAGGTTTCCTTTGTACTATGGGTTCTTCAGAAAAACATAGGAATTAGGAGCAATTCAGCCCTTCAAGCCTGCTCCACCATTTAACACGATCGTGTTAATCTTTTCTTAGTCTCAATTCCACTTTCCTGCCTGTTCCCCATAGCTTTTTATCCCACTTCTCATCAGAAACACACCTATTTTTTTCTTGAACCTGTTGATTGATTCTGCCTCCCTTTCACTCTGGGGCAGTGAGTTCCAAAAATTCATATCCCTCTGAGAGAAGTAGTTTCTCCTCATCTCAGCTTTGAATCTACCTCCTCTCACTCTATATCTATACCTCTTGTTCGAGATAGTCCCATAATGGGGAAACTGTTCTACATCCACTTCATTGATCCTCTTTAGCTTTTATTATAACTCAATCAGGTACCCCCCCTTCATTCTTCTGCACTCCAGTGGGCACAAGCCCAAGATATTCAAACACTCAACATACAACAGCCCTTTCATCCATTAATGACTTCTATTTCCACCAGGGCATCAAGGGACCAAAAGTAGTACCAATAATGCTAACTTGTGTACTCAATGTCCTGCAAAGTTCTAAACAAATAGAAATTTGTAGTGATATTGGTAATGTTGTATACCTACAGTGAACTTACCAATGGATGTCTTTGTTCATGGACATCACAATCTAGTATAGGTTGGAGAGGCTTTTCCTGTTGACCAACTTGGTGTTTTTGACATGCAACATAATCTTTAACTACTTGGTTAATGCACTTGCTGATGCTGTCTACAATTGTAATTTGAAAGCAAAGCATTCTTAGTTAAACCCAACGTCATTCTGAGATTGTACTTGTGTAGTTTTATGGCTAGATGTTTTTCTAGTGTACGTTTTTCTCACTCCAGAATTTGTCAAAGTTTTTCATTTTTTGGGTGATGTTTTTATTTGATAAATTGGATCTCTTATTGTCATTGTGTTTGTTCCACAGTAACAAGTCATCTAATTTATCAAATCTATTTATTAAATATTCCTTATTCCTTCATTTACAGTAATCATCTTCTTATTTTCAAATACTGCGATAAGATTCTCCTTGTTCTTCTCAGTTACATGGTCCAAATTATTAGAGTCATATCTGCACCAACAGAACACACATTCAGAGCATCCTCTCTCTTCAGTCATTCCCTACTTTGACACCAGATAGTGGAGCTGACACAACAATCTTATCTCTTTATTTAGAAGGTTATACCAATCTTCTCTTCAATATTTGTTTAATAGTTATTTTTATGTTCATGATCTCAGCAAACATAACATTAATATTATATACTCCCTGATATTATTTCTCTAATTTCAATAAAAAATGGTACCTTCTCATTGGTTCACAGTGATATATCCACTCCACAAGTTTTACCATTTTTTATCCTTTAATATTTCAAACCTTGACACATCTGTGCCTTTCATGTTGGCCCAGCTCAATTTTAGTTTTAAATTTTAATTTGAGAAGAAAGTGAGGACTGCAGATGCTGGAGATCAGAGCTGAAAATGTGTTGCTGGAAAAGTGCAGCAGGTCAGACAGCATCCAAGGAACAGGAAATTCGATGTTTCGGGCATAAGCCCTTCTTCAGGTTTCCTGAAGAAGGATTTATGCCCGAAACGTCGAATCTCCTGTTCCTTGAATGCTGCCTGACCTGCTGCGCTTTTCTAGCAACACATTTTCAACTCTTAAATTTTAATTTGCCTATTTTACACCAAAATTCTTATTTAAGTGTGTATATATAAGTGTTGAAGGGATACTGTCAAAAATTCAGTAAGAGATCGCTTTCTACAAAAAAAACTCCACAAAATCCTTTCCTCGCAGAGTTCAAAAACATTTTAAACTTCCCAATAAGAATGCACCTCAAAGAACAGAGAGAGAGAGAGAGAGACTGGGTCTAGCCACCACACAGGCTGATAATTATTAAATGATTCTCAAACACGTGTTCCAGAAGAAACACATTCTAGTCACCTCTAACCAACTAAAAGGATGGAGGCTCAGAAAGTTGAAGGAAACCACATATCTATGGGAGAGATGGAAATGCTGGTGGCCCTTCTCTGGACAGAAAGAATGCAGTGAAGATGACATATCAGATTAAAAAAAGCTTTCCTGCTTTAACTGTTGAAAGATAAGGCATGTACAGGCCAACTTCAGAGGCTATAGAAAGAATCATTAGCATTTATCAGGGCACATACAACACACACAGAGAATGAGCGTCAGCCACTGAGCATTGTATACCAGGTTATGGCTCTCACAGCAGTTGCAAATCCCTGAAAAGGCACTACTGAGAGCACTGATGAGGTTTAACAAATGTCTGAGGGTTATCAGGATTTTGTATCCAAAGGAAGGATAGTCATATTTCCTCTGGTTGAGCAATACAAGCAAGTAATAATACTGAGAGATACTGGGGCCAGCCAAATGCAACTGTCAGGAAAAGGCATGACCTTCAATCAGACGGTGTAGCAGGTACCAAAGTGCTTGTGAAAGTGATTAAAGGAAGATACCTGCCTATTCCCCTTTACCAAGTGCATCTGGTGTGTAACCTTGTGTTGGCAACAGGTAATTGACAATGAGCAGGTTGACCCCCATCCCCAGGTTGTGTGGGGACCACCCCCATGGTCACTGTTCCTTGGGATTTGTCTTCAATCAACCTGGGGATGGGGTTAAATGCTTGTTGTCAATCATCTGGCAGGATCAAAGGTCATAACATCTCCAGTGGTCTCTGAGAGTCCCTTTGAGATCAGGGAGACCGAACAGCTACAAGAAAAAGTGCTTGGCATTTTCCTAGACTATGTGGTCACCAGGTCTGTAACTAGAAAAGTTCAGCCCTTAAGGCTGATGAGGCTCTGCAAATAGAAAAGTCTCTGGTCTGGTTATCTGAAACCTTTCTTTTGGGAGACCAGAAGATCCCAGGAGGCAGTAAACAGAATAGCCATAGTAACAGTCCAACAAGTTGACCCACTATTAAAACAGTAGCTTAGACTGCTTATGTGGAAGCTGAGGCAGAATTAGTCCCCAAGTGCTGTTGAATTCAAAATGGAGTGATGATCAGGAAATGGAGAAGCTCTCAAAAGCATGCAAAGAAGGAGTGGACAGTGATCCACCTAGTAATGGTGTTGCCAAATTACCATGAGCAGATTTTGCAACTTGATTCCAATGACTGAGTATGTCCACTTAAACCTCCAACCTCCACCGCAGTTCTAGAAGGCTGTAATAAGGTATTTCAGAACCCACACAAAGGAAATCTGTCTTTGCAACTCTAGAACAGGCTATACCAATGTTGAGACATGCCATTGGGATTCTGAAATGCCCAGGCCACTTTCCAACGTTCGATGAATCAGATAGTTCCAGGCTTATCTGTTTGAATGGTGTATCTGGATGACATCCTAGTTTATGATGAAACTTGGGAAACACACTTAAAGCAACTGGAAGCCCTCTTCAAGGAAATACAGTCAGCTGACCTAGTAGTCAATGTCACAAAGAGTGAGTTTCTCAAGACCCAGTGACCTGTATAGGACATGAACAAATCAAGAATGAGCACTTCCCTGGATTTCAAAGATATAAACAGTAACAATGTTCCTTATTTCCTCAATAATTTGGAATATAAAGAGCTTCTTGGAAATTTGAGAGTTTGACTAATGGTTTGATCCAAATTCCAGTACAGGAGGTTGATAGACCAATTACAGAAAAATTAAATAGACTGAGAAATGTCAGACTTTGGAAAAACTGAAGACTCATTTTAAGAAACAAACTTGTGCTTGATACTCTGAGATTCAAGTAAACATTTAAACTAGCCATTAATGTAAGTGACATTAGGATTGAGGCTATTCCTCCTTCAGGAAGACTAATATGGAATGGAGAGACTAATTATGTACTTTTAAAAAGTTTGTAATAACTGGACACTTAGAAAACAATGGTGGGATTGGGCATGTTTGAAAACCTAATAGAGTTTTTGAGGATTTAACTAGCATAATAGATAAAGGTACCCAGTAGATTTTTTTGTAGATTTTCAGAAAGCTTTCAGTAAGATTGACATAAAAGGTTAGTTTAAGAAAAAAACAAGTTTAAGACATTGGATTGGGGTAATATACAGACATAGATTGAGAATTAGTTAACAGACAGAAAACAAATGATCAGAATAAATGGGTTTCTCTCAAACTGATAGGTGAAATTAGTGCTTAGATTCCAGATATTCACCATCTAAATCAACAATTTGGACAGGACTACTTAAAAGTAATATGGCTAAGTTTGTTGATTGCACAAAAGGAGAAAGTGAGGACTGCAGATGCTGGAGATCAGAGCTGAAAATGTGTTGCTGGAAAAGCGCAGCAGGTCAGGCAGCATCCAAGGAGAAGGAGAATCGACGGTTTGGGCATGAGCCCTTCTTCAGGAATGATTGCACAAAACTAGGGAATAATGTAAGTTGTGAGGAATATTTGAAAAGTGGCTTTAAGGGGATACATATATATGGCAGGAATATATTGTGGAGAAGTTTATCCACTTTGGTCAGAGAAACAGAAATGCTGACAATTTCTTATCTGATTAGATTAGATTACTTACAGTGTGGAAACAGACCCTTCGGCCCAACAAGTTCACACCAACCCTCCAAAGAGCAACCAACCCAGACCCATTCCCCTACATTTATTCCTTCACCTAACACTATAGGCAATTTAGCATGGCCAATTCACCTAACCTGCACATTGTTTGGACTGTGGGAGGAAACCAGAGTACCCGGAGGAAACCCACAAAGACACGGGAGAATGTGTAAACTCCACAGAGACAGTTGCCTGAGGCAGGAATTGAATGCAGATCTCATTGTGAGGCAACAATGCTAACCACTGTGCCATCGTGCCACCCAATGAGAGAAATTGGAAAGTCTTAATGTTCAAAAAGACTGGGATGTTCATTAGTCATTGAAAGCTAACACGGAGGTGCAGCAAGCAGTTAGAAAAGCAAACATTATGGTGGCAAGAAAGTTTAAGTACAGGAGCAAATAGATCTTGCTGCAATTGTTTGGTGCATTTTGAGACCTCGCTTATGTAAGGTTTTAATATTAACTTAGAAAAGGTACATTCACCATAAGTGCAGTATATCAGAGATTTACCTGACTACTTCCTTGGATGGCCAAAGGTAAAAATCACACAACACCAGGTTATAGTCCAACAGGTTTAATTGGAAGCACTAGCTTTTGCAGTGCTGCTCCTTCATCAGGTAAAGGAGCAGCGCTCTGAAAGCTAGTGTGTGCTTCCAATTAAATCTGTTGGGCTATAACCTGGTGTTGTATGATCTTTAACTTTGTGCACCCCAATCCAACACCGGCATCTCCAAGTCTTTGAATGCAGGACTGTCCTATGAGGGTTCAATAGGGTTGATACAAGATGGCTGTTTCCATTTGCTAGGGGATTCTCGAACCAGTGGATGCAGTCTGAAAATAAGAGATAGACCATCTGTAACTGAAATGAGGAGGAATTTCTTCTTGGAGAGCACTGAAATATTTGGAAAACTGTACACTAGAATATGTGAAGGGTTGACGAATGATGCATAAGTGTGATGAGGTAGAAAGAGCTCTGCTCCAAAACAAAATGGCACACTAGTCTGTGCAGCTGACCTTGTCTTGCCAACTTGCTTCAAAACCAGGAGGTGTGTGCCCAAATAAATTGAGGTCTCTCCTCACACCAATACTATCCAGATGTAAGAGTTGCAATACAGTTGCAATGTTTATTGTAGACCGTGGAATTGAGTATTATTTTTAGCTTTAATCAATATTATACTAAAAATACCACCACTTTGAAATATTTCTTTCTAGTTTAATACAAACAAAGCTGAAGGGAAGCAGAGAGTTTGAACACAGAGATTTAATAAAAACTTGTTGCTAATTCATTGTGCAAAAGAACAGATTAGTATGATATTGTACCATTCTGTGATGACATTAATGTTGGCATAAAGATGCAGTTAAACAATTATAGTTGACACTTGCATGAAACATTCTGTCTGTCCCACCATCACATTCTGATTCCCCTTTTAAACACTTCCATTATCCCCTCCCTGCTCCATGCCAACTTGCTATTTAGGTGCAGGAGATGGAAAATCTGTCCTTTAGCTTGTGCCTATCCAGCTTCCAGAAAACGCCCTTTTCAGGTGAAACAATGATTTGCTTGTATGGTACCTCTAAAATATCAGTGTATTGTATGCATTTCAGACAATGTGGTCTCTTCTAAACAGGAAAGACCACAAGTACTTAGGATGATCATCATGGAGAATGCCTTCTGTCAGACCCCAAATGTGACCTTAAACTTCTGTCTATCTTTTAACTTAATTTTTTTCCTCCACTCCCACTCCAGCTGAGAGTCCTGAGTCTCTTATAATCTTTTGCAAACCTAAATTGAAGCTCAAGAAACAACCAGACTTCTCTAAATCAGGCATCTCAAAGACTTTTGGACTCAATACTGAATTGAAAAATTTCAGATTATAAACACGTATCAGTTTTTTGAACGTCAGTTATCTATAATGCACTTCCTATAATCTTTCACATCTCCAAAAGGCCAAACTTTGGGTTCTTTATTGACCCATTGAATACCCTTTTGCTTTGAACCATATTCTTTTTGCTCTTTAACCTCTCCTGCCTTCCACCTATCATAAATCTTCATTTTTGTTCTTTTCTCCTCTCTCGACCCGACCTTCCCACCATGCTCTTCTCTGTCTTTATATTTGTTTAAAATCTGTTGTCGCTCTAACCGTTGCACATTCTCATGACCTATCATCAGCTTGAAACATCAATTCTGTTTATTTCTCCACAGGTGCTGTCTTATTTCTGTGCATGCTCAGAACGACATAGAGTCATAGAGTCATAGAAATGTACAGCACAGAAACAGATCCTTCAGTCCAACTTGTCCATGCCAACCAGATATCCCAACCGAATCTAGTCCCACCTACCAGCATTTGGCCCATATCCCTCCAAACCTTTCCTATTCATATAACCATCCAGATGTCTTTTAAATGTTGCAATTGTACTAGCCTCCAGTACTTCCTCTCCCAGCTCATTCCATACACATATCACCCTCTGTGTGAAAAAGTTGCCCGTTCAATCTCTTTTATATCTTTCTCCTTTCACCCATGTTTTACGTTGTATCAAACAATATACAATGAACATAACAAAATTCTTGGACTGGTGAGTAAACTATCTGATTAGACCTGATGCAATAAATACAAGGAGAATATTCAAACATCTTATACCAGTTTGCTGATGTCTACTTGATCTGACAGCTTTTCCTTTTTGATAAAGGCGTGTGGAGTAACTGTGAAATATCTACTGGTATGACATGAGCTGACATGTTTGGTGTATGTTGATGAATAGACGCATCACTGGGGAAGCAAACAGTGTAGACTGCACTATTTGGTTTTTAGATTTCTTGCATTACTGGGTAATAATAATAGGGCAACTGAAGATGTTGAGCGTATGTAAAATTAAAGGTAATATAGTAATCAAAGACAAATGTATTCAAAGAGTGGGAAAAGCCAGGGATTGCTCACAGTACAGTGATATTTGATCAAAGGAGCTGATGTATAATACAATGCTATCTTTTCAGTTGCAAATGCCAAAAGTTAGCAGAACAAATGATTTTACTTTAAGGCAAATCCTTTGTCTTTAAATGTGTACGTGAATCCATAGTAGAACACTCATTTATATCTTTGTTAACAAAGCAGTGTTGCCCTTGGGTATAATCTTCTCTCTGCCATGGAACAGTTACAATTTTATTCCTGATTGCTAGTGATTGGGCCAATTCACTCCTCTAACTTGGTTTAATTTATCACAAAGAAACATAATTGAGCTATTACTTCTTCCTATTGCGAGGCCTTTCTCTTTCTTCTATTATAAACTGAAATGAAGTTTGACATACAGTTATCATGGTCAGTGGGGAATTAGTTTACACTCCACAGTTATGAGTCCAATTGTTCTGCTGAAAACTTCAAAGTCTGACCTACTGACAATAATGCACAATGGAGTAGGTCAAAAGGAAAGTCAAAATTTTGCTGCATGTTTAATAATCTTAGAAAGATAATGGAAAATGAATATTTATTTTGCAATACGTATTTTTGAAATACCCACACAAAGAAGTTCTTGTCCCGAGCAGAGTGCTCTTCTAACAAGAATAAGCCTGGCTCTTCAAATCAAGGAATTTCCGGCTCTGATTAGACAAAAAAAAAAGAAATTTTCCTCCAATTTTCCTAAGCAATGCTCCAATGGATGATCCTTCAAACCAATCCAATGTAGCAAACTTCAGAAATGCAGTACAGAGAAGCCTTGCAAAGGCCAGATTCTCTTTTCTGGCTGCTGTAGTGTACCAGTAAGTGGGGAGTTTAAATGTCCCAAACCTTGTCTGAAAAGCTACGGAGACAAGGTAAGTGTGTAAAGGTGGCCAAGAGGGTAATGGGGGTTAAGTTAGTCATAGAGTCAGAAATGTACAGCATGGAAACAGACCCTTCAGTCCAACTCATCCATGTCAACCAAATATCCTAAATTAATCTAGTCCCATTTACCAACGTTTGTCCATTTCCCTGTTAACCCTTCCGTTTCATATACCCATTCAGATGTCTTTTAAATGTTGTATTTGTACCAGCCTCCACCACTTCCCTGACAGCTCATTCCATACATGCACCAGCCTCTGTGTGAAAAAGTTGCCCCTTAAGTCCCTTTCTAATCTTTCCTTCTCACCTTCAACCTATGTCCTCTAGTTTTGGACTCCCCCTAGTAAGGGTAAAATACCTTGTCTATTTACCCTATCCATGCACCTCATGAAGTTATAAACCTCTATAAGGTCACCCCTTGGCCCCCAATGCTCCAGGGAAAATAGCTCAAGCCTAATAAGTGTCTCCTTACAGCTCAAAGCCCCCAACCCTGGCAACATGCTTGTAAATCTTTTCTGAATCCTTTCAAGTTTCACAACGTGCTTCCTATAGCAGGGAGACCAGAACTGAACACAATATCCCAAAAGTGGCCTAACCAATGTTCTGTGCAGCTGCAACATTACTTCTCAACTCCTATACTCAATGACCAATAAAGACAAGTATAACAAATGCCTTCTTCACTATCCTATCTACCTGCAACTCCATTTTCAAGGAACTATGAACCTGCACCCCAAAGTCTCTTTATTCAACAACTAGTGTATAAGTCCTATCCTGATTTTAAAAATGCAGCACCTCACATTTATCTAGATTAAACTCCATCTGCCACTCCTTGACCCATTGGCCCATCTGATCAAGGTTGTGTTCTACTCTGAGGTTCTCCTGTTCTACACCTATAATTGTGGTGCCGTCTACAAACTTAATAACCATACCTCTTATTTTCACGTTTAAATTATTTATATAAATACCGAAAATCAGTGAACCCATCACAGATTGTTGTGGCACACTGCTGGTCACAGCCCACTATCTCTGAGCCAGTTCTGTATCCATATTACTAGCTATTCCCATATTCCATGTGACCTAATCTTGCCATCCAGTCTATCATGAGGAATCTTGTCGAACGCTTTACTGAAGTCCATATAGATTACATCCAACAATCTGCCCTCATCAATCCTCTTTGTTACTTTGTCAAAAAACTCAAATCAAGTTTGAGACAGGATTTCCAACACATAATGTTGACTATCCCTAATTAGTCCTTGCCTTTCCAAATACATGTAAATCCTGTTCCTCAGGATTCTTTCCAACAACTTGCCCACCACTGACATCAGGTTCACTGGTCTATAGTTCCCTGGCTTTTCCTTACCACCTTTCCTAAGTAGTGGCACCACATTAGCCAACCTCCAGTCTTCCAGGACCTCACCAGTGGCTATCAATGTTCCAAATATCTCACAAAGGGGCCCAGCAATCACTTTCCTAGCTTCTCTCAGAGTTCTAGGGTACACCTGATCAGGTCCCAGGGATTCATCCACCTTTATGCATTTTAAGATGACCAGCATCTCCTCCTCTATGATATGGAAATTTTTCAAGATATTGCTACTTATTTCTCCACGTTCTCGATCTCCCATGTCCTTCTCCACAGTAAACACTGATGCAAAGTGCTCATTTAGTATCTCCTCTTTCTCCTGCAATTCCACACATGGGTTGCCTTGCAGATCTTTAAGGGGCCCTATTCTCTCCCTAGTTTCCCTTTTGTTCTTAGTGTATTTATAAAATCCCTTTGGATTCTCCTTTATCCTATTTTCCAAAGCTATCTCATATGCCCTTTTTGCACTGTTGATTTCCCTCTTAAGTATACTCTTATTGCCTTTATATTATTCTAGGAATTCACCCTCAATCTCTGCTGTTCATACCTGACATATAATTCCTTCTTATTCTTAATCAAAATCTCAACTTCTCTTGTCATCCAGCATTCTCTACACTTAATAGCCTTGCACTTCACCCTAACAGGAACATACTGTCTCTGGACTCTCGTTATCTCATTTTTGAAGGCTTCTCATTTTCCAGTCGTCCCTTTACCTGCATCATCTGTCCCTAATCAACTTTTGAAATGTCCTGCCTAATACAATCAAAATTGGCCTTCCTCCAATTTAGAACTTTAACTTTGTGATCCGGTGTTTCCTTTTACATCATTGTTTTAAAACTAGTAGAATTATGGCCACTGGCCCCGAAGTGCTCTCCTACTGACCTGCTCTGCCTTATTTCCCAAGAGTAGATCAGGTTTTGCACCTTCTCTAGTAGGTACATCCACATATTGAATCAGAAACTTTTCTTTTACACATGTAACAAATTCCTCTTTATCCAAGCTCTTAACATTATAACAGTCCCACTCTATGTTTGGCAAGTTAGAATCCCCTCCCATAACCACTCTATTATTCTCACAGATACCTGAGATCTGCTTACAAATTTGATTCTCAATCTCTTGCTGACTCCTGGGGGAGGGGGAGGTCTTTATTACAATCCCAATAAAGTGATCCTCTCTTTCTTATTTCTCAGTTCCACACAAATAACATTTGTGGACATATTCCGAGGAATATTCTCCCTCAGTAAACCTGTAATATTATCCTTAATCAAAAAAATAAGTGAGCAGGGCATCAGTGGACAAGGTGTTTGAGTTTCAGCTGGTTAGGTGGGGAGTTGGGTGAGATGGACAGGGTGGTTGGTGGGTGGGGGATTGTCATGTCAAGTCATGTTGGTGGTAGTTCATTGTTTCACTGGAAGGCAGGAGATTGGGAGAGTAGTTATGTGCTGGGGTTGGATCAGGTAGTGTTGGATTGAGGGTATAGTAGGTCAGCGTGAAGTCAGGGTCATGAGGGTTGGCAGGTTTTGGCAGCTTTGGGTCATAGGAATAGTCAGGGGATGGTTGGCAGAGTTAATCGAGTTATCGAGAGTTGACCTGCCTAGTATCTTGTAGTTCAGTTGGGAAAAGAGCCAATCTCTTCAAATTAATCTAGTTGTTTAAATGGGGAATTGTTAATTACCACATTGAACAAAAAAAAAGAATAATACAGTATAGGAACAGGCTCTCTGGCCCATCAAGCCTGCATTGGCACATGGCACCTTTCTAAACTAAAGAAAAAATAATGTATAAATCATTGCTGAAGAAGTGAGGGATTTTGACTCATAATACACAATTTAACAAGCTTATGCATCCCCAAGTCAATAAGACTGTTCAGTTAAAGCAAAACCAAATTAGTTCTTGCCAGGTAAATGCAGTAAAAGTCAATTAAGATCATCAATTCCAATGTATAACTGAACAAGAGTACTAATGGCACAATGGCACCAATCAGAAACAATTGATTTTTTTTATTGCATCTTGCATGCAGAAGTAGTTTGGTAATCACAACCATTTCAGCAGATTTTATGTTAGAATAGGGATTTAAGAGCTGATTAAAGCACAATGTGCAGTTCAACTCTTTAAACAATTTGGATCCCCTAATTCAGTGTAAAATATGCTGGGGTTTCAATTATTAATATTAGGAGATGATGTTCATTTTTGAACCATATGATTTTCACCATGCTTTATATGTGTCCTTTATTGCAATTTATATTGTTTAATCTACTTAACATAAAATAGCAAAATGGAAACATAAAAGAAGCAATTTGAATTAAATAGTTGTATTAGAATTGCTGTCAACATGTTTATTTTATTTGAAATGTAAAGCAGTTTTATTCCCAAGTAACTTATGATATTCTGTCATTCAGATTGAGGTGAATAACCTTTACTTGAATTCAAATCAGTGCTCTTCTTTCGATTCTAATGGGAAGAGTATGTTTAGAATGTGATTTCTCCTTATAGAATTATAGTTATGAAACTACACTTTGGAATATCAGTGGAAATATTTGTTTTCTGATGTTTTATTGGAGACTAAAGTAAGCAACAAATAGCTGGTGCTGTGAACTCTTGTGGGGCTACCATTTAAATTCATATTATTATCAGGTTACTAATTTATGAAAAGCAAACTTCTCATATGCTAATGCATTAATGTGGTTCATATTGTATAAGAACATTAAAAAGTCCATTCGGTGCAATAAACCTGCCGACTCTTCAACAAAATGTATCTTATGCCTCGACTCCTCTTTCATACCAGGTCATCACAGCCCTCAACTCACTGATATTTAAATATCAACCTCCCTTCTTTTTAAATACTACCAAAAATCTAGGCTCCACAGCTCTCTGGGATAGAAAATTCTAGAAATTAACAACTCTCTAGGAGAAAAAATTCCTGTGCATTGCAGTTTTAATTAAGTGTCGTCTTTTTTCCTGCAAATATATTCGCTAGTTTGAGAATTTCCATTAGTGAAAGCATCTTCTCAACATCTAACCTGTCAAAACCTCTCACACATCTTACGTTTCAATAACATCACTCAATATTTTTCTAAACTGTAGTGAATGAAGCCTAACTTGTTTAGCCGCTCTTGGTAAATCAACCCTTCATCCCAGAAATCAGCCCAGTGAATCTCTTCTGAATTGCTTTCAACATCCAGTACAGCATTTCTTAATTATGACCAATACCTCCGCTATCTCTGCAACAATATGGAGGAACTGATGTTGAACTGGGATAGACAAAGTTAAAAATCACACAACACCAGGTTATAGTCCAACAGGTTTATTGGTAAGCACTAACTTTCAGAGCACTGCTCCTTCATCGGGTGGTTGTGGAGTATAAGATCATAAGACACAAAATTTAGAGCAAAGGATGAGTGTCATACAGTGATATATTGAACAAAGCTGGATTGTTAAGTTTTTTATCTTTTAAAATGCAGGTTTCAGTCCATTAATATGTAAATCTCAGAACTTCTTTTAAGTCACCTTGTTGAGATAACTTAAAGTTTCATAACAAAAGGTGACATCTCAGCTCAGACAATACAATAAAGGTGTGAGGTCAGAGTCAGTCTGTCTCCCAATCTTGAGTCAGACTCAGCGCTCCAAAAGCTTGTGATTTCTAATAAACCTGTTGGACTATAACCTGATGTCGTGTGACATCTGAACTCCACTGCTGGTGCTGAGACAGAAAACATCAGATCACTGCATTATCCTGCCCACCAGAACCTCTGGGTCATTGATCTCAATATGGAGCACAAAATTTCTCTTACTTGCCATGTCTGGGACAAAAGTCAGAAAATATGCAGTGCAATTCTGGACAAACAGTACTTGTCCAAGCCTTTTAAAGATGGAGCTGGCACCAGGGCTGCTGGTACACTTTGGGAGATGGCAACAGCAGTGAGATGTTCTAGGAATGGAGAGTGGTGGGGTGAGGTTTGCATTGGGCAGGATGGTGCCATTGGGGTATAGTTGGTAGTTCATCAGGAGATCTGGTTAGAAACAGTGAGAAAACTTGCTGGGCCTCATGACAAGAAATCTTCGATGAAACTTCATAAACTGACAATTAGCCAAAGTAAATGGTGTGGCTTCCCTCTACCACACTTGACAGAGCAGGCCTTGTACATCGCTAACTTAAAGGAGACAGCAAATATCCCTTTTGATCAAAACTCCAGTCTGTTCATACTACATGAGGAGCAGTGGTGTGGCCAAGATGGCAACAGCCTAAACAACTAGGCCTAACCTAAGATCGAACAAATAATTTCTGCAAGCAAGACCTGATGCAGAAGAGGCCCAAGTTACCACCAAAGCAAACAAGGATTAGCCCAAACCTGACTTTCATATTGAATAGGAGTCCTTGACTTCAACAATGGGAGAGTCATTATGATTCAAAAATCATTGGGAAATACTCAGCCAAAATAATAGGGAGAAACATTACGTTTGTCGATTCCCCAATTTTGACCAGACCCCTTGGCAGCATAAAGTAATCATATCTTGGAAAAGGGTGGATATACCTGGAATAACCTGGTTTAACCTCATTTGGTGCTTTGATCCCGCCCTGTAACCCCATTGGCTGAAGCCAATTCTAGAACATTCCAGAAGAGGTCAGAAAGGGAATTAAGAAGGAACACATAGCAGACATTCCCTCAGCAAAAATTCAGCTGGTGAAGACTCCACGCAAGATTCACCTTCTGATCAAGGAAACCCTGAGTGCTTTATTGAAGGAGCTCAGTGAATTGGATCCAGCAGCCAAATGAAGCTCACCAGAGTGGGTAGTATCTCTATTTTTCAGGCAGTCAGCCTAGTTTGTGAAAAATTAACTCAATTTGTGTAAGAGTTGTTTCTTTCATTTGCAAGCATTTAAATAAAACTGTTTGAACTGCAGTCCTTGCTTTTTTTTTATATGTGGTAGACCCCCTGGGTAAATGCATTTTATGAGTAATAAACTGGCGAAAATGTCTGCATAGATACCTTACAGGCAACTGTGGTGAGGAATCATCATACCCATATTGTATCACTCCATGTTATTATAGTTTCAATATAGAAAACTGAGGAGAAACTGAGGACTGCAGATGCTGGAGATCAGAGCTAAAGAATGTGTTGCTGGAAAAGCGCAGCAGGTCAGGCAGCATCCAAGGAGCAGGAGAATCAACGTTTTGGGCATAAGCCCTTCTTCAGAAGAAGGGCTTATGCCAGAAACGTCAATTCTCCTGCTCCTTGGATGCTGCCTGACCTGCTGCCCTTTTCCAGCAACACATTTTTCAGATATAGACAATTGAGCACAGCAAAATGTGTATGGCACTGTGAAGATGCAATGGCACTCTTCACTGAAGCCACTCTGCAATCACTATATTTAAACTCATTGATCCTTGTGTGGTTACTGTCTCTTGGTTTGTCAAGTTATGGAATGAAAAGGCTGTATAAAAATCTCAACAGATGATGTTTCAATGTCTTCTACATGGAATCTAAGACAATTTCTTCTTTCAAGCTTTTCATTTGAAAATCCGTAAATAATATGCCATATATTGTCTTGGATGTGCTATCCCATTGAATATTAAGTTAAAATTCATATTGCCGTCTCCTCTTGCACTCTGCTTTTCCTCATCTTCCTGCTCAAGTAAGTTGGGGAGATGTTCGATAACAAAGCTGTAACTTTTAATGTGAATGACTTAACAGCATAGGGAAATATTTAAATATTAGATGCATGCAGCATCTTAGTAAATTATTTTAAAACAATGTTCACTATAGATATCTGCATGCTTGCTTATGAAAGTTTATGAATACAAATATCGGTCACTAGTTTAGGAGTACTACTAATATTGTTGTGACATCATGTATGACTTGCATTGGATCATAGTCAATATTGATTAAGGCAAGTTAATGGCATTGCATAGAAAAACAAATCACATTCCCCACATACTCAAGCATATTCTTTCATCATTAGTTGTACCATTGCTAATTAATACATAACAACTACATGATTTGCTGGTACTAAGGTTGGTTCCAGAGTCCTGTGCAATTTACTGTTCATAATAATTACATGTACCCTTACTCCAGTCGATTGGTGCAAAAAGATGGAATAAGCTAGCTAGAGACAAATAAAGGAAGATTTTATTGGTACAAAATGTAATTATAATCTTAAGGATTATTGATTACATGGTGACTAAAAGACTAATGAAGCAAGCAAACAGACAGTATGTTATACACATTTAGTAATTACATCCCGAAGTAGTGTCAAAAGGGACTGCAGAGCCAGGTTTCTACTAAGTGTCGAATGCTAACAATGCTGTAAACGTTTGGCTTTTAACTTTGAATTGCTAAAGTGTGCATAAAGGAATGCCCCAATAGACCTTTGTTCATTGTGTACAATTTGATGAAGCATGCATCAATCCCAGCAGAATGTTTCCTCAGCCTCAAAACCATGTTTCCTCATGTTTCAAGAGCAAGGCCATTGGCACTAAGCAATTCTGAAATTCATATTTATGCAGTCTTTAGTTTAAATTCCATGCAAGCACTCTTTACGATGGATACAGGGGCTGTATAACAAACATTGCTCCCATGAGCACTTCATTAACAGGCAGTCCTGTCTACAGTCCTACCGGCACTTACATTTTACTTTACTAACAGCATATCCATGAGTAGAGGCTTCCTACTAATAGAAGGCTAACATCAATACAAAAGGAATACTTTCAAGGCTACAAATAGTTTTACCTTTTTTTCTGAGTATGGATGCTATGATTGACAATCTGCCTGTGTCAATTCCAGTGGAGGTAAGGGGGAATGTTATTTTGGAACTTTCACTCCACATTTCTTTTGCCTGGGACTGAGCGCATTTGGGGACAAAGTAGCTTTGAGATTGCCTTATCTCCTTAAAGGTTCCCTTCATAGTTTGTGAGAAAATTTGTAGCTCGGGTGCTCGTTGGTGTGGTTCTGTTCGCCGAGCTGGGAATTTGTATTGCAGACGTTTCATCTCCTGGCTAGGTGACATCCTCAGTGCTTGGGAGCCTCCTGTGAAGTGCTTCTGTGATCTTTCCTCCGGCATTTATAGTGATTTGTATCTGCCGCTTCTGATTGTCAGTTCCAGCTGTCCCTTGCAGTGGTCGGTATATTGGGTCCAGGTCGATGTGCTTATTGATTGAATCTGTGGATGAGTGCCATGCCTCTAGGAATTCCCTGGCTGTTCTCTGTTTGGCTTGTCCTATAATAGTAGTGTTGTCCCAGTCGAATTCATGTTGCTTGTCATCTGCGTGTATGGCTACTAAGGATAGCTGGTCGTGTCGTTTCGTGTCTAGTTGGTGTTCATAGATGCAGATCGTTAGCTGTCTTCCTGTTTGTCCTATGTAGTGTTTTGTGCAGTCCTTGCATGGGATTTTGTACACTACATTGGTCTTGCTCATGTTGGGTATCAGGTCCTTCGTTCTGGTGAGTTGCCAGAACTCACTGGGTTCGAGTTTCACAGGAGGCTCCCAAGCACTGAGAATGTCACCTAGACAGGGGATGAAACGTCTGCAACACATTCCCAGCTCGGCGAACAGAACCACAACAGGTTCCCTTCATATTAAAGCAAAGCTGCTGTAATGTACTGAAAGTGGTCAGCACATAATTTTGCAGGACTGCAGTTCAGGCAAAGGTTGAGTCAGCAAGGGACAGGCCTCCCCATTTCAGTGGGAAGCTCTGGCTGCACAATTGGCCAGAGGAGACTGTCACCAGAGTGTCACCCTCCTGGGAATATGGCTGGGAGGACAGATATCAAGCAGTTTGATGCAACAATCCTCCTTTCCACGACATCAAGGAGTTAAAAGCTAGATGAGTAGGAACATGGATGATCTTCCTGATGTTACTAAGGATGTTAATTAGTCAATGATATGATAAACCAGTTTGTCAGTTTGAGGGGTGTGTGGATGCTGGGTGATCCTGGGTGGTGGTGGAGCTGGGATTAGAAATTTTTGCTCAATCTGCAGTAATTTGTTTAAAACTGAGGGACATGACATCGGTCATTCTCGGTGCTATCCTCTTGCCCTTGCTCATGACCACCCAACCTTGTCTCCCAATGGCTCCCAAACATAGAAACCATCCATCCAACCCCATCCTAAATAGCAACCATTCACGAGCTGCCTCTTTGATCAGGTGAGCTTTCTGAACAAGGTAAGCTGCAGATGCCTCTCCGCCCAAACTTTCTGTTTTCAGACCCAGCTCAAAAATAGTACTTCTTGTTTCTTCAGAAGACAGGAGGCTATCAAGAACATAGAAGCATGCAGCCATGGAGGTGAATGCATAGTCTTAGAATATGGTAACAGTGGCAAGGAAAGTTTCATGACCTCTCACAAGTGGTCATAGAGAATTAATACATCTTCTTATCACAGCTCATCTCCCATTCACCAACAATCTCTCATGTTTCTTAATGCAAATGCTACCTGTCTTCATTCAGGAGATCGCCTTTGTCCTCAAGATTTTTCTCTCTCTCTCTCTTTCTCTCTCTCTCACACACACACACACAAACACACACTCTCATACTCAATGGGCCCATGGCATCGGGATATCTAATGGCCTTCCTAATTTCCTCCAAACCCTCATCCTGAAATGTGAGATCAGTCACTCACTGTTATCTTTCCAAAGTTTTTGGGGTGTGTTTGAGGTGCTTTCCTGACTTTTTTGACTTTTCTGGATCTAGAAAAAGAATATTGTTTGCAGCCAAGCAGGAAGGTCAGAGGAATTTAGAAACTATCTGCAGATAGGATCCTGGAGGTTGGTGTTGTAATCACCTTGGGCTACAACATGGCATGGACATGAAGCAGTTTGCAAAGAGGGAACACTGAATGTAGAAGGAAAAGGAGATACAGCAAGGAATGCTCCAGAAGGTGTAATGTGTCAAGGTTTTTCAGGGAGTCCTGCTCTGTCCTCCACACATAAAAGTTACTGAACTGTGTCCCCTCATTATTTGTCCTACAGTATTAAAGGGGTGGGAGCTGTCAGTGCCATTGAAGTCACGTCACTTTCAACAGTTAATTAAATGCATCCTTTAAGGAGCCATAGTCAACATTTCCCAGTTCACCACCCATGCATGGTGGATTTGATGAATTGTCTCTGTGCTCAGACAAAGATATTTCATCAAATCTCCCCTTGAAGGACAAATGGGGCAAATAACTTTGCCGGGTTAGTGGGATTCCCAATTTCCATGGACCATATTGATGTAACTTGTAGTAGTTTCACAAACTAACAAAAAGATCTACAGGAGCCATAAGCACCACTATTAACTATCAATGTGTGACAGTGTCCATTACAATTAATGACTGCTCACAATCCATGCAGCAACCTCTTCAGACTGAGATAAACAGCCAATCATTCTGTTGTGAAGGTCATCATCTAAGAATAATGCAGATTTTCTGACACTGCTTTAATACACATGATCATGTGGCATAACTCAAATTATTTTGATTTTGAGTTCCAATTCTGGTGCTATATAAGCACCAAAAACCATCACCAATACCATTTAACAACAATAGTGTGCCTGGGGGTTCTCTGCTTAGCACTAAATATATTGTGATCAAACAGCTTTATAGCCTTTCTTTGCTTCTACTTATCTCTGCAAATCAATTATGTGTAAGTATTGATTCTGACACAGTTTCATTTAAGGATGAAGAATGACTGTTTGCCCCAAGGTGACTGATTTATCATAGGACCTAATCAAGCAAATGGCATTATAACAGGCACTATGAAAGGAAAATATTGAAATTTAAATGAGACATGTATTATATGTTGGAAGCTTAGTGTAAAATTTGTAAGAAGTCACCAGTTTTCTTTTGTAATACTGGTCATATGTCTGGGTAATTTCAAAAGGGAAAAGAATAATTCATTGACATATGGTAACATACATGTACTGATGGCAATTTGTGTTTATCTGTTAGCATTTGAAAAATAAATGCTGTACTTTATTACTCTCTACTCAGGTAATGGTGGTAAATGTTTAGTTATAACTCATAATATTAAAATCATAGAGGCAACATTGAATCATTTAGTGGAATGAGAAAAAAAACCCTATCAGCTTAATTAGAATTGAGAGTACTTGTCTTCATGGAGGCACCTTTAGTAAATGTTTTCAAGTGAATGATGTTTTCATCACAATGATACCACACAACTCAGACAATAATCAGCTTTGACATGAGTTACACTACTATATGTTAATCAACCATTAAACACTGTTCAGTGATGTTTTGGCAAAATAAATGTAAACCGTAAAAGGTTGACCAGTAAGTTCAACATAAAGGCCTGTTAATTTAGGGAAAAAAGTGTGATTGTAGATGTTGATGTACTAGGGACAGAAAGTATAAAAAGGCTTAGATTGTAGCAACAATCAAAATCAAACAAAATATCATGGGTTCACTTTCACTCGATAAATACATTACAAATAATTGGGCAATTACTAATCTGTTTTATTGAATGAGTTTGGCACATTCACTGGTTGATTGTTTCATTATGCAGCTACTGTTGCCCAGATCCATTATAATGATGAACCCATTCCTGGGATCTGAGACATTTTTGGTAAGACCAAACCAGCAGGAATATCTACTCTAATTTTTTATATAATATTAAATGTATCATATTGTTAACAGTAAATGAAAGCAAATGCTTACTGTTATTGGTATTTATTTTCTTCAGTCCATATTGGTGCTGAAATCTTAAGGTCTACAATTCTAACATGCATTAGGTGAAAGCATGTTTTGGCACATAAATAACATTGAGGGGTTTATGCTGAACAGAATGTCTCGTAAAAGCATTATTGCTTTTTTACAACAACTTTAGGATATTAAAATATGTCCACACTGAAAGCATTCATACTATATTTATTCAATGACCAATCAATATTGAGGACATTTAACGCTGTATTCAGTCTTCAGTTAGCCACTCTGGAAGAATACTTTTAGTTCATGTTTTCATGATTTCACCTCCTTCCTCCCCCAACAAAGTTGCAATGCATAAAGATTAGAAATATTTTCTGGAGATTTCTAACAAAGGCTTAAGTTCCAAAAGAGAATGGGTCTGCAGACAATCAAAGTGCAGTAGTGACTGAAAAATGGCCTGCAGTGGTCGAGGCAGCTTGACATTGACCAGTAACAGCAGGTAACGGAGTCCATTGGGAATCAATCAACAGGAAATAGATTGAATGTCATCAAGAGAGATTGTAGGTAGACAGAAGTAAGTCATGAAAATAGAAGTGGAAACCATCCAGTGGAGGTATTGATCAGTATCCAAGCACACACTGTGTCGCCTTACAATTCAAAACAGAACCAGGATTCTAGAAATTAGGACACAAAAAGAAAAAATAAAATCATTGCAACTACTGGCAGGAAACCTGATCAATCAAAGACAAGGTGTGTTCATGGGGCAGAATATTTCCATCATAGAAGCAATGAGCCTGGAGGATGGAAGACATATCAAATAGGCAAGTACTGAGTATACCTGAAATCCTTATTCTTTCCACCTCCACAAATTACAGCTCTGAATCCACTTTCCCATTCTGCTGCTAGCACAAACCCTTAAATGGTCAATTAATTGACGACTTAAAATTCAATTAAGGGTCTTTTTTACCTGGATTACAATCACCTTAGCTCTTTGTGGGACAAAAACAATTGGACTAACCAACAGTTAGGCCATTACAGGAAAGCTGTCATTTGGTATGCTTTATGCCCTTGAACTGCACTAATTTTTGTGCAATTAAGGGATTGGATATAGGGAAGGGACAGCAGCTGAGAATCAACGTATAGCCCTTATTTCTGACCCTTTGCCCATGACTTCACAAAACCCCTTCCAACCAAAAAAGCACGTACTTTATGTCCTCTTTACTCTCAATTTTGGTTGTCGTCCCCACAGCTGCCATGACCTTTTTGGAGTGCTATTGAATTCAAGAGATTCTGGACTCTTGATTGGCTACAAGCTTTTTTGCCCAGGAATTTGATTTCAGAGAACTGCCTGATTTGAGGAAGATAAGGCAGGCCTCGTTCCAAAAAAATCAGCTCAGATGTCTTGCCACTTTTTCAGCAAGTGAGCAAGACACTCAATGAAAATAAAAGATTCCATCCATTGATACCATTAGTGACAAAGAGCGACAATAGTGTGATAATGATTTGGAGATGCCAGTGTTGGACTGGAGTGTGCAAAGTTAAAAATTGCACAATACCAGGTTATAGTCCAACAGGTTTACATGGAAGCACTCACTTCAACCACTTGATAAAGGCGCAGTGCTCTGAAAGCTAGTGCTTCCAAGTAAACCTGTTGGATTATAACCTGGTGTTGTGTGATTTTTAACTTTATAATGTGATACGTTTATTCAAACATGGATATAAGAATTTGGAGTGACAAAATGTGGATGCAAATGTGGCAATAGAATAACTACAGGAAATCAAAACATGGAGTCAAAAAATGCACATGGCACAAGGCTTTTAACAAATAAAAGGCTAAGACTACACCAAAATATCAAGGTTCAATTGTACTTGATTTAAATTTTACACACTATCCATATAAAGCAAAGTTTCTGTAGTTTTGTGAAAATGTAGTCAGTTTTTATAACACAAATGTCAAATTTCAAAACTATTACCAACACCACTGACTTATCAGCTATCAGAGTATACACTGGCTATCGTCGAGAGGGTGTAGGGTTTAGGATTGCTATTATGAGGTGCCACACTCTCATTGAATGTTCAGGGAGATTGGAAAACCAGATACTATTGGGATGCAGCTCCAATATCCTGTTTCTTGATAATATTGTTTTTTTTTAAATTGTGCAGCAGATTACTGTGAGAGTTATTTGTAGCTCTGAAGAAAGGAACTAGAATCTTAGAAGATTGAAAGTAATTCTGATATAAGGAAGCACATGAAGCATGATTGAGTGATTTGTCAGCAGTCTTCAGGAATCTGTGATTAAGGAAGAAATCTGGGGAGGAGTACTGAGGTCCAGCCGGATGTGTAGGGATTTAGAGTATCTGGGAGGCCAAATTACAGTAATATTGATAGTTGCAAAAATCTGAATTAATCGGGGTAGGAGGGGGTCGGGGAAAGTAACATATAATAGAAGATGGTGAACATTGCAAGTCAAAGATCTAAAGGATTTGTAAATCAGATTCCATTAGATTCCATTGGTGGGGGTGGGGGGGGGGGGGGGGCGGCACTCAGGTTATGAAATATAAACTGCAAGTATTTAACTGTACATTTTGAATAATTGTGCAAAAAAATCACTGCACATTGTTGCTCATCAATTCCTCATTCTATCCATCAAAACCACACACTTACCTCTCATGAATCTCAATTTGCACTATTTTCTCCATCATCACTTGCTTCTTGCCGTTATGGTTCTATTTTAATGTGACGAGGATAAATGAAACAACATTGGCTGAAGTTACACAAATGTTTCAGATATGTTTAAGTCTTCAAAAGTATTATCTCTTAAAATTTTAATCATTTATTCAATTTCCAAAAATTATATGTAAAACTTTGGTATTAAGCATGAAGTGCCTTTAAATTTGTGGTTCAGTATGAAAGGAAGTGTAATAATCACTCTGTTATTGACAGAATGGCTGTCTTTATTCTTTGAGCATTTGGTTTACAGGATTTTTAATACATCTTTCAAAGCTCACTAGCAGAGAAATGGCTATTCAGTGGGTCACCAAAAATATAGTAAATTTCTATAAAACAACTCATCAGCAGTTTATCATTCCCTGCTAACTCCTGAAAAAGGTTATGAAAATGCCATTGCAAAGTAAGTGCTAACTTTATAGCTGTGCTTTTGTTAACAATTCATTGGATTGTGGGAATAATTTATTTTCTGGACAGTCATATCTATCCTTTGTTAAGCCAGTACCATATAATGACACTTTTTGCAGCAACAATATTAATAGGCTGTATATTTCAAACATAGCAGATGCTAATGGATAAGTAACCATAAATATATTAGATTCTGGCTAATATTTTCTCTCGTGACTATTACTTGGTAAAGTAGTCTGCAAAATGGTGATGGTTATGAACAAGTTGTTTCTACAATTACCAGCAAACTCAGTTAACAAGTAAATTATTTGACACAGATAGACATATACAAGTTCTTTAGAAATGAGGAAATTTGCTGACTATGTTTATGTCCTATTCTTGCACTTGAACAAAGCGTGGACATCAAGAATCAAATTGACGCATCCTGGAGAATGAAGAAAGATGTTATTTCATTTCTTAATTGAAGAAATATTGAAAAATTACTAATTCAATTCTAGGCAATAACACTAGCTACACTAATAAGCTCAAGACTCATCCATAAATTGTGTTATTGTTATCATTATGTTACAGCAATATTTAGCACTTTACCAAAGAGTTCAAAAGCAATATGCATTATACTGGAAGTCATGCAATATTCCCAAATGTGGATGTGATTAGCACTACTGAGATGGAATGTAGTGAAAACTGTACTCAATTACATTAACTAACATTTATTTTCTATTTTCTGCATTCAAATGGGAAGCTGTCTCAAATGGCCATTCAAATAAAGGCAAAGAACAATGGGTGCTGGAGATCTGAACTTAAAACAAAAAGTGCTAGAATTCAAGACCGATATAATTCTTCCTTGCAATTCTGAAAAGGAGTCATAATGAACTTGTAGTGTTAACTCTAGTTTTCTCTCCACAGCTGCTACCAGACGGCCTCAGTTTCTTCACGTTTTCTGTTTTCATTTTATGGTCTTAAGTAGTCAGTTTGTTTCAAGAATATCACTGAATATAGATCACAGGATAGATTTATTCAGACTCATGTCCTGGATATTTGATAATTCACGCTTATTATTGTGTCATAATATCAAGGACTGGGAAATAACAAAAATACCCAGGAAAGAGAAACAGAGAAAAAAAGATAATCAGATAAACAACCATCAGCACTAATGAGATGGGTATCATCACTGTCTGCGTACTAAATGATAAATATTTAATTGGTGCAGGATAAGTAGTACCTTAAGGGCACTTTTGGATAAATTTCACAAAGCTTGAAAGATGTACTCGATTTTCAATTAAACATAACAAAAAAGAGTACTTTAAATTAAATAATGCAGTCATTGTAAACCACTGTGATTCAAAGATTGAGAGGAGATCCAAAAACATGGAAGATACTATTGAAAAATAATGAAGCTAATTTAGAGAAATTAACTTGGATATCATTTACACTCTGATCTCCTGACACTCAATCATTGGTGTAAGTCTAACATTTCTAATGTGCCATCATTGACTATCCAACTTGAATGAAAATAAATCTTCAATTTATATTGCAGCAATATATTCTAATTATTAATGCCAGTAATAGCACAGAGTCTGAAATAACACTGTCATATTCCCTCTTACAGTTAGTGAATTAAAAACCTAACCACTGTTTAACACAAAATGTTTATGGAGCTAACTGGTTGAATTGGTTGTATAGATTATGATGTTGCTGAACAATGTGCTTAATACAGCTTCACTCCTGTGAAATTTGAAGACAGCAAAAAGCAATGTAATCAAAATTTCTGAAAATTGCACAAAATTGTATCATTTCCTGAAGAGCAATTTTGTTATGAATCACTCATCAAACATGGATGTATTCTCATTTACTGTGCTGTACCCAGTGATTATGTAAGTATTTTAATAAGCATTCTGTATGTTCTTTAATTTTCTTTAATCATAAGGGCCTCATAACTGCATGATAATATAAACACATTGTAAGTTATGAAATGACCATTTATTATAATTTTGCTTTTCTTTTTCTCCAATGCATAATTACACTCTTATAAGTAGTTTACTTCTTTCAAAAAAGAGGAAACCTAACTGTGCAATATCTTAATATGTCTCCATTGTGAAGAGTAAAGTACATAAGACTGTTGTATCAAGCAAGTCAGGGACCAAAGGCTGGATATCCGCCAATAATGAACAAAAACCATGATTAGGCCATCATTAGTAAGGTCTTTTGGGACATAGAGCACTGCCTACAGTTCATTAAGCAAGGTGATTAGTAAATAGAGGTACGATACAAATCAAACAGTATGTCAAGTAATTTTTGTGTCATACTGCACTAAACCACCTGTCAGGAGTTTTTTTCAGCAACAGTCTCAGTTTGCTATAGATTTTCCAGCTATCTTCATTCTTGATTAGATATCTTGCTTTTTTTGTTCTGAAGTTGCAATCTATTTTATAAATGATTATGACTTATATTCAATGAGCACCCACACTTAAAAAATGTTTTGCAATTCGAGTTATATTTTCTGATCATTCAGATTGATTTTTGATCTGTGGTTGACCATATAGCTAGTTCTTCCTGAAAGGAGTGAAATAGTTCAAAATGTGCAATGTTTTTACTGCTCAAAACTTCAAACCACTTGCTTTATGATGTTGCCATATAATGGGGACTGTATGCAACTTGACATATTGTTCTATATAGTTGCAAATATATAAAGTATAAATGTTGATTCCTCCATTTCAGCTTGAATGTTAGAGAAATGGTGAAGGATAGACATGCACAAGACTGACGACCTTTTGGTTTGCACTGTAGTTTCTGCAGCTGTCAGCATTATGGGGTACTGTCTGTTATTGCTTTGCTAAGCTTCAGTAAATCCTTAATTATACCTGGCAATTTTCCAAAGGAAGTGGTCTTTGAATACAAACACGGTTATGCATATATTAATATTACAATAATGAGCTGACATTGCATGCTGAATCTATGATAAACTAGTTTTGTGTTGGAAATTACATGCTCCAATTTGATAAGGTGATATTTACTGGGTTGAATTTAGTGCTTTTTGCACAGTGCGAAGGAAGGATGCTTCAGCAGTGATCAACCGCAACCACCACCCTTATCATCCAAAAGCCAGCTAATCAAACGACGTTGAGGCACTTAAGTGCTGTTGCTAGGCTTCTTGGTCTATCAGAGGTCAGCAGCCACTCAGAGCTGGAAAATGTCACCAGAGGCTCAGATTACATAGCCATGAAGAGATGCCCTGATGAGAGGGGAAATGGTCTTTTGTTTTGGGAGTGTGCAGGGATGTCTTGAGGTTGTAAAAAAAAGGAGAGGTCAGGGTGGTTGGAGGCTAGGCATGGGATGGCCTTCAGTAGCCACTCCACTGCCTGCTACCCATGCCCCAAGCTGCTCCTAAATTAGGCAAATCAAATACTCCCAATTCACACAAACTGGCAAACTGAGCCCCCTAATTTCCTTATCCGTGTTTGATTTGTGATCCTCCACTTTGTGACCCTCCAGAAAGCAGATAATCAGGTTAGTGGTTGCTCAATGCCCTTAAAAAGGTCATTACTGACCATTAAATGGCAGCAAGGTTCTTGTGGCTCTTTCCTGCTGAGAACTTCGTTGCTGAGGTGTTGGGAAGGGATGAGAGCATAGGCATACACTAACCCTAACACAGTTCCCTGCTATAGTGGCCCAACTCATGCCATAATCGCCTGATTAGGAGCCATTCAAAATGTTGGTATCAAGTGATTATCCCTAACTCAGAACCTATTGACACTGTGATGTCAACTTCTTCTCTATTCCAGGCTAAGCAGCATTGCACATAACACAATAGTTTTCCATAAACATGATTTCCAAAACTGCAGTCTCCTTTGTTTAAAGCAGTATCTTCTTATTTAAGTTTACAGTCAAAATTAAAGGAAAGACCATAGGATCACAAGAAGTAGGAATAAGAGAGGGCATTCGGCCCAATTAGATCATAATTATTTACTTCAGTGTGAAGCATCAATTCGTTTACTTTATTATGAATGCTATGTGTATTCAGATTCAGTAGCTCAGATCTAGTCTCGGTGGTTGATGTATATCTGCTGTTTTTTTCTGTTCTTTCCTGCTGTTCCCTAACCTCCATTTCCTATACCACTACTTTCTCTTTTATTTTGTCTCAGATTTTTCTACATGGCATCTTTCCACATTTGATTCTTTGCTTCCACTATTTAGTTTATTTTCAAACTCTCGCTACATCTTTTGTCATGTATTTCAGAAAAATACTGGCTCCATCATGGATTAGGTGATACCAATGATCCACAAACAGAATCCATTTCTCCCACACCAGTTTTGAGTTATGTATTTCTCTCTCTAATTCTATGTACCCTATGGTAATTTATATCCAGCTCAGATAATAATCCATAAATTATGATCTTGGAGATTCTGATTTGTGATTTAGTGCCTAAATTCTCATAACCCCTGTGCAGAAATTCTTTCCCACCTTTATCTATGATATTGCTACCTATATGGAACGTACCCACTGGGTCTATCACTTCAATGCATGTTCCTTTTTAACTCTGAGCAGATATCTTGAACTCTGGCACTAGGCAGATGACACATCAGTCTGGTTTTTCACTCTTTGCTTCAGGAAACAATGCCAATCCCTCTCACATTATTTTCACAATTAGTACAACAATCATTGTTACTATCCCACTTTAATGACTTCCTCGACTATGGTGTTACAGTCAGTTGGCACATCTATTCTGCAGCTCCTGCTCTCATCAAAGCAGGCTTGGAGAACCTCAAAGCTGAAAATGTGTTGCTGGAAAAGCGCAGCAGGTCAGGAAGCATCCAAGGAGCAGGAGAATCGATGTTTCGGGCATGAGTCCTTCTTCAGGAGAACCTCAAATCAATTTAACAATTGCAGATGCAGGCCCTTTGTGTCCTCCTTAACTGCCCAACACACACAGTCACACCCTCATATCCCTGACCAATTCCAAAGACCTTATTCTAAGTGGTGTGACCGCCTTCCCATATAAAGAACCCAGGCAACTTTCCACTGCCCTGATACATCACAGTATCTGTAGTTAAGCCTGCAGCTCAAACTCCAGAAAAAGCTGCTCTAACTTCGGACACTTACTTGTTGTGAGCCAGGCCAATAGTATCCAGGTGCTCCTATATACTGCAACTTTGACACATCACCAAACTTCCATTATTAAATAACTTTAATTATATTACTCACTTACTTATGCTGCCTTTTACATATTTAATTAACTTCCCCATCATTTTGTGTACTATATTATTATAGTGAATTTAAACTTGTCAAGTTCAGAGAGAGAGTGAATGAAGGTAAAAAGCAGACTTCAATTAAGAAGCTTTGTACCAAATAAACTTTATGAAGCTGAGGGATTAGGAATCTGTAAAACAAATAGAAAATAAAATCATTTCTCAAGAGGCCACGGGGTCAGGAAAGTTTAACTTACTCGGAGGTGACAGTCACTGAGAGGGAATAAGGAAATCAATAACATCGAGGATATGATTAATTGTTTTCTGCCCAACATTGAGTTGTGACTGAGAATAGGCAATCTGCTTATGAAGCAAGGTTGAAGTTTGGATAATGAGATGGTTATGGTAGAAAAGTACTCAATTTTTTCTGTATTCTTTAGAGCCTTTCACCTGTCTAACTGAATTAATCCTCTCCTTATGTTGTTTGAATAGAATGATCATACACCTGTACTCAACCTCTAGTTGTCAGCTATTAGAAGTTGCCACAGCATCTGGAGTCGAGAATAGGATAATTATCTCAAACCATTGGAGCAGCACTGTAAGACAGGTGAGCACAGTTTATTTTTGACACCTATAGCTAGTGCAGTAAACTGACCCAAGTATGATTCAGTTGAATATCAAAGGATCAAAACAACATGGAGTACAGAACACACGGAAAGAGTGATGTTGCTAATGGGGGCTCTGAGTTGGCAGAGTGCACACAGGGAGGCAAAGGAGAACCCGCATCAGTAGGATCCATGATGGAGGGAAAGAAATCACAAAAGAAGAAACAATAATAGGTGAGAAGATTACACATATATGCACTTTAGTCAAGGAGTAAAGCAAATGTTGCTCAAGATCTATTGAGATTGAAATGCTGCAATGACACTGTCAAATTCTGGACTTTAATGCAATGTACTGTTAGGACATTCTTGTTTTAGTTAACATCCAGGAGACATTTGGGAGCAACTGGAGCCAACGATAAAGAATAGGGACTAGATCAACCTGGGGTGATTCTTAAACAAGAAGAGGTGAAGGATTTACACATGGAACTTGAGTCGGCTGTCAGAGTCACCCTGGATGAAGGGAATCAAATTGGGGATAAATAACATCAATTATTCAGAACAAGGGCAAATCTGTAATGGATTATACAGATCTAAAATGGGAAGTATACATATTGTTTTCAGTATGGCAGATGCCCTGAAGAGAACAATAAGATATTTTTGTAAATGGTAAAAAAGACTTGTGGACCAGAACACCAGAAAGTACTTAGATTTGCCAAGTAGCCTAGATCCCATGGGCTTCTAGCTTCTTAACTAATCTGCCATGTGAGACCTTGACTGAGGCCCATGTAGCTTACATCACAGTACTTCTTTCAACAACACACCTAATCACCTCCTTAAAAGCTTCAATCAAATTTGTTAGATATGATACCCCCTTACAAAGTCATACTGACTGTCTGACTGTCCTTAATTAATCATTGCCTCTCTAAGTGAAGATTAATTGTTTTGCAGACCTTTTTTTGAATAGTTTCTCTACCATAGGTGTTAGATTTACTTACCTGCAATTTCTTTGTTTATCCTTATCAATACTCTTGAATAATTGTATCACATTAGCTATCCTTCAGTTCTCTGGCATACCTTCTGCGAATAGATTGGATTTGAAAATTAATGCCAGGACCACTGTGAGCTCAATCCCTGACTTCCACAATATCCCAAGATATATTTCATCTGGCAACTGAGATTTGTCCACTTTTCAGCTGCTAAAAACACTAATACATCCTGACAATACTAATTTCTTGAGGTATATGATAGTTTCCCTCTCTGATTTCTTACCTACATCATCATTCTCAACAGAGAATAAAAATGCAAACTACTAATTTAAAATCTGTCTGCTGGCTCCACCTCAGATTGCTATTTTGGATCCCAATGGACCCTACTCTTTCCTAGGTTATTCACTTCTCCCTGAATTTCTTATAAAGCATCTTTGGATTTTCCCTAATGTTACCTGCCAATGTTTTTCATGCCCTCACTTCCTTCTCCTAATTCATTTTTAAGAAACGCTCTATACTTTCTATACTGAAGGGCATTTATGTTTTGAGCTTTCAGTAACTACCATTAACTTCCTTCTTTTGCCATATCCAATCCTTTATATTTCCTGATTTCCAGGATTGTCTGCACTTGTTGATCCCACCATTCATCTTTCTGTCACTCTCTGACTATTTGGGGCATTATAGTTATAGAATCTCTACAGTGCAGATGGACACCACCCAAACCCAGCCCAATAACCCCACATTTATCATGGGTCATCCACCTGGCCTGCACATCCCTGGACACTACAGGGCAATGTTTGCATGGCAAATTCAACTAACCTACATGTTTTTAGACATGTGGGTGGAAACTGGAGCAACTAGAGGAAACCCACGTGGACACAGGAAAAAAATGTAAACTCTACACAGATAGTCACCCAAGGCTGGAATCGAACCCAGGTCTCTGGCATTGTGAGGCAGCAGTGCTAACCATTATGTCATCCCTGCATAGTATGCTCCCAAGTGATTGCTCCCGTTTTCCTTTATTACAACCTCACTTGAAAAACTTAAGGTATCATCCACCCTTACTGAAGGAAGTTATTCCTTGGTTCTTATTGCAACAGCACCTCCTTTCTATACATCATCCTACCTAAAAATTCTATACCCAGAACATTGAGCTGCCAGTCCCCTACATTCCCCCGAACATATCTCCATTCGCTTTTGAGCTTTGAATCTATTCACTTACAAACTAGATTGAAATGGTTCTTTTTCTATACTTGACTGTGCAACACCACTATTGTACCTCTAATCCATATCCATCTCCCTGCCAAATAACTTTAAACTCCTATAAACCATACTAGCAAACCCCCTCACCCAAGGATGTTGATCCTGTTCTGGTTCAGGAACACCCTGTTTTGTTTGCACAGGTTCCACCTTCCCCAGAAATAAACCCAGTGATTGAGGAAACTATAATCCTCCCTTCTGTTCCAATTCTTCAGCCATGCATTCATCTGTTGTAGCTTTCAACTCCTTTACTCAATAGCATATGTCACTGGAAGTGATCCAGATATTATGACGTTTACATTTTAGTCTGATTCCTAACTCCCTAAATTCTGGGGCGGTAGTGGGTGGCACAGTGGCACAGTGGTTAGCACTGCTGCCTCACAGCGCCAGAGACCCGGGTTCAATTCCCGACTCAGGCGGCTGACTGTGTGGAGTTTGCACATTCTCCCTGTGTCTGTGTGGGTTTCCTCCGGGTGCTCCGGTTTCCTCCCACAGTCCAAAGATGTGCAGGTTAGGTGAATTGGCCATGCTAAATTGCCTGTAGTGTTAGCCGAAGGGCCTGTTTCCACACTGTAAGTAATCTAATCTAATTCTTGTTGGAGTTCATTAGAGGAAATCATTATGTGAGACATCATCAAGTTTCACCATGTGCAGCAGTGATCGACGGTAGTACAACTGATTTGCACTGGATGGTGAAGTATAGAAGCCATCTCGGTAGCATGTTCTCATCCGATATATTTAATAAAGTGACAATACTAAATGAATTGTAATGATCAGCTAGGATCTAGAATGGAGGAACAGGTTTGATGAACTGAATGGCTTCTTCCAATTTCAATGTTCCAAAATAAAAAAAATAAAGTCTTCATTTTAAGTAAATTCTTACATAGCAAATTTAATCGAAAACTTAAGTTCAATGCAACATTCAAAGACAAATATTATTTTATCACTATCATTATTTTAAGGAAACAAAATATTGAAAAATACATATAAGCAGATTTTAGTACATATAAAATTTAAGTATGCTAAAACTTTTGCCCAACAAACTGCCACCAACCCATTATAGAAATGTCCTAAGAAATCAAATAATTTGCTGCTTAGCAGCAATTTTTAGCAATGTCCATCCTATTAGATAAACATTGTTCTTTCATCTCCCTTCTGTTCAAAAAACACTTGGATTTTTGTGAGTTTACTAGTCCATTAAATGAGAAATAAAGTAATTTTAAGAGCTTTATCTTTACAGTTCAATAAGCCCAATTACCAAGGGATGTGCTTATAAAGTCAACCATTATTAAGGGTATACCTAAAAATATATGACTGTCATGGCAAAGAATTATCACACCCTTAATTGTATCAAGCATTGTGTGTTATTCATTTTACATGACAAGCTTATAGCTGTGGTGCATTGTAATGCATTATCACCTGTGAAGCAGAAAGTCATGGATTTAATTCCTACTCCAGAAATGTGAGGACAAAAGTCTCAGTTGATGTTTCTGCAGTAGTGTGAGGGGATGTGGCAGAACCAGGGGTGCTATGTTTTGGATGAGGTTTTAAATTAATACCCGTCTACTCAGTAAGATGGATGCATTGCAGTATTACAAAAATGCATCAGAACTCAACATTATGCAAGTCAAAAATACTTATTTCTAAAAGTAGTTATTGCACATCCAGATTGCTGACTGACTTGCTGTGTATGTCACGTATTATTTTCTACATAGTTATGTTGTAGATACAGGCCATTCTTACACTGCCCTAGTTAAGGATAGCATAAAAGCAAAGTCACCATAGTCCGAAAGGGCCATAGGGCAACTCTGTCACCCGATATAGATAACTGGTGGTGGTTTAACCTGAGAATCAACATGCTTCAGTTGAGAATGGTAATCTCAGCTGCAGCAGGAATTGAACCCATGCTGTTGGTGTCACTGTGCACTCTGATGTGCATCTTCTTTTCTCAAAACAATTTACAAAATAATTGTCAGGTTAAACCTACCTAAATGGGAAGTCACTGTAATGATGCCTTATTCCTCAAAAGTATGACATGAACTTTCTTAGGAATGTGTTCATTCTGGAGAACCCTAAGAGACCAGTGAATCCAGCACCATTTGCAAGAAACATCTAAAGGTTTAAAGTTAAGGCACTTGTGCACTATGAGATAGTGGGTTAAGAGTATGTAATCTTTGTTGACATGAAGAGATTGTACTATCTGAGACAGATGTAAGAGAGACCATAACCATTTTTTAACATGGTGCGGAGGGGAAGAAGGGAAGTTCAGAGTATGTGTTGTCTCTTGATGTGGTGATATATTGCAGATCACTCAGAGAATCCAAGCAGCTGTGACAAAGTTTTTGTACATGTGTTGTAGTCTGGAGCTATGTATATAGGCTCCAACTTTCTTCATAACACATGGCTGTAATCTTGAAAATCGTAGTACCTATCAGTGGCATGTTTTGGAAGGATTTGCAGGTCGATAATCAACCTCTTTGGCAGCTTTATTAATGGACCTTCACTGGCCATCATGTCCTGGAATGGAACTCAAACCTGGGGTTTCTAGCTCAGAGTCGGGGTCTCTACCCACTGCACCACAGGATATTGCATTTTAATTCATAAATCAATGATGATAATTAGAGCTGCATTAGAGCAGGAGGAAACATTTTCTTTTGTTATATGTGAGACCTCAACTAATAATGTTCCTGATTCTAGCAGTAGACTTGTTGAGGAGTATCTTTCTACTGCCAATAACGAACAGCAGTGTGTCTGCTGAGATTTTATTTTCACCTGTTATCTCACCGGTCAATTATCCTGGCCTGCTGTTGCACATTTTCGAACATACAGGCCAGAAACAGAACAAGCAATGAGCTTTGCCTGATACAAATTTTCAGTTGGCAATTGGAATAGACAAGGAACAAAAGAAAACAATAGACAATAAGAAGAGACTAAGTTGTTGAATTATTTTATTTTCAAAGTCTATTTAGCTCAACTTCTAATTCTATGAAGTTTTATGTTACATTTTGATTGCAGACATTGTAAGATTACCAACATTCAGCGCATTGGTGACTATTTAATTTCTTAAAATCATGTTGTAATGGTTAAAGTGCCCTCAGAAAGTATGCAAAAAGGAATGCATGTCTGTCACCATAGTTAAGTCGTGCAAAATTGTACAGTTTTTAACAATGTTTGGACATAGAATTCTGTCATTTTTGTTACTATTGTTACTGGTCTATCTTCTTTTTTAACCGTGTGTATACAGATCATAACAATTCAGTATGTAATTTTACCCCATTGTGTCACTTCTTTCATATATTAATTTACTCTTGTATCCTTTGGTTACTGATCCAGCAGACAGTAATTCTTATTAATAAGGGAGTTGCAAGGTTGAAAGTGGTCACAAAGATAGGGAGCGTCACGGAGACATTTGAACAAGGCAATGATAATTTTAAAGGCTTAAACCACCAGCCATCTTCCGCAGTACCAAATGGACTTACAAGACCCTAGATCTTGATAGACTTCACCCTAATGTTTTAAGGATGCTGCTACTGGAGTCTTAGATGCATTGTTCATTTTTCAATTTATGCTAGTTTATGAAAGGTTTTATACAGACTGAAAACCATCAAATGTAATCACTCTCTTCAAAAAAAATGAAGTGGCAAAAAAGAACTAAAGACAAGCTAGCTTGATATCTAACGTGTGGAAGGTGTTAACATTGATCATCAAAGGGATTATAGCTGGGAACTCAGAAAGGCTTTTTTTTCCCTCCAAGAGAAATCATGCTTAATTAATTTATTGGAGTTCAAAGAAGAAGTAACAAGGGACATGTGTTGTCATACCATGCTGAGGGGGCACGTGTGATGCAAAGTTAGAGTTCCTACCCCTGGACTAGGAGGCCTGGGTCAAGTCTCACCTGCTCCAGAGGTGTGCAATAACATCTCTGAACAGGTCGATTGAAAAATAGGTTACATCGAAAGAAAGATGTACCAAGCTTGGATTTCCAGAACACATTTGACAAGGTACCACAAAACAGGTTACTGTGCGAAGTGTGCGAAGTGTTATTGTGGGTAAACTGATTGTTTGCAACCAGTCAATATGCATACTTGGATGTTTGTCTGATTGGCAAGACGTGATGAATAGGATCCTTCAAGATGTCTGTGCCATTGCCTTAACCTTTTACAGTTTGTTTCAGAAACTTATATAAGGGGACTGAAGGCATTGTAGGTACATTTGCAAATGACATAACCCTAGATACATACGTGTGTTGTGCAGAGGACATAAGAGGTCGCAGATGGTTCTAGACAGGTTGAGAAGAGTGGGCAGAATATCTGGGGATGGTGTATCATTTGGGAGTGTGTAAAGTTGCTAATTTTGCCAGGAAAAAATAAAGAAGCGGAGTATTACCTAACCACGGAGTGTGACCGCAGAATTCTGAAATGCAGAAGGATCTAGGTGTTCTTACAGAATAACAGGGATTTAATATGCAGGAAAACAAGTAATTAAGAAGGTTAATACAATGTTATCCTTTATTACAAGAGAAATTGAGGTAATGCTTTAGCTACACAAGTCTTGGTGAGACCACATCTCAAATGCAGTGTGCACATGTACACTAAATAGTTGAAACACAAGATTCCATCAGAATAGTCTCATATTTTGGGATTTAAACTTCTTAATGAAAGCCAGTGAATTATGATCAGCGTTTCCCTATTTCCTTACTACAGAGTAAGATATAGACCTCACAGCATTGAAGACCCAATAGAAAGCCTTAACTCTCCTTTTCCTACAATTGAGTACTCCTTCTGACATTGGTTTAGTTTATTAGAGAAATAACCCACTGGCATCTCTATCCTCAACACACCATCTTGGAACAAGACTACATCGAATCCAAGCAAAGCTTTGATTGCCATTTTAAAACATCTGAAATAAAGCAGTGCAATTAACGTCATCCATTAGGATTGTCTTCAGCTTCTCAAAGGCTGCCTGGTATTCTGTTGATCATATCACTTTTGCTTGTTTCTTCAAAAAAATTACTAAATGTACAGCTATCATTCTAAATATACACACAAATCTCTGATAAAACCCACATTTTCCCACAATCACATGATTTCTCATTTAGTTTTAGAATTTCAGTCAGTTTTCTTTAAAATTTTGAAGGTTATGGAGTGGTCTAATCAAAGTCTTCAAATTATTAACAGGAAAAAACAGGGTAAATAAAAATAAATTATTTCCACTGGTTGGAGCTTCTACAACAAGGCGGCATAGTCTGAGAATTAGGGTCAAGAGTATTCAGGAGAGATGTTATGTTTGGAACCCTCTTTCACAAACAGCAGTGGATGCAGAATCAGTTGTTAATTTTATTTCTGAAATAAACAACTTACTGAGCAAAGGTATTAAGAGATATGGACCAAAGGCAGGTATATGGAGTTAGGCCGCAGATCAGCCATTATCTCACTGAATGCTGGAATAGGCTAGAGGAGCTGACTGGCGTACTCCTGTTGCTATGCAAGTCTCCTGGTGTTTATGGATGATATGCAGTTGGCTTTGATTATTCTACACTCAAGCTATTTATGCTTTCCTGGAAAATTTTAGACAAAGTTAACACGCTGATCAGGTTATATCTCAATTGGTAATTTTTCCACTCCTATCTTAGCTGTAACTGTACATAAAGCTGAAAATGTGTTGCTGGAAAAGCGCAGCAGGTCAGGCAGCATCCAAGGAACAGGAGATTCGATGTTTCGGGCATAAGACCTTCTTCAGCTTATGCCCGAAACGTCGAATCTCCTGTTCCTTGGATGCTGCCTGACCTGCTGCGCTTTTCCAGCAACACATTTTCAGCTCTGACCTCCAGCATCTGCAGACCTCACTTTCTCCTCAAAGATTGTACATAAAGGAATTGTTTCTGGGAATTAGGTTGACATATCCTTAATTGTGAGAATATACTGAAGTCCTGCATTCATTTTGGTGATGGTCCACGTAATTCATAACATAGGATTAAAAGGTTCTTCAAAAGCTGGAATGAGTATCAACAATGCACATCTGATTACAAGTTCGGGTTTTCCTACAACCGGTCATGTGCAGCATGTTTATAGAACGCATTATATCATTATGGAGTTTTGGCCATGTCAAGTACTTTTTTTTTGTATCCCTATATGTCCTGTCATAGAAACTTCATGTATTACTCAATATCTTCCCATGATATTTAGGGGGTGTTGCTATTTGGTGAGCACCATCCATTCAATGCCCACATATTCTACTTCCTCATTAGAGATCCATTTTTACAATAATAATAATGTGGAACTCTTCAGCCTCAGTTTCAGAGTAAAGTATCTGTGCAAACTTATTTAATTCTGGATTGGCTTCCTGGCCTCAATTAACAAAAGACATACCAAGCACTTTCTTTGAATTATCCTCATTTTTAAATAGATCTTCAGCTACCCTAATATCTACTTGCAGTATTATTGTTGCTTTGGCCATTGATTTGCTCACTACATCGGATGGAAAAATACCTTCAACCTGTTCTTGAAACTGTTCCATCTATTTAAACTCATCTGAACATTCCATAATTAGAGGCAAAACTAAAACTTGCACTCCTGCTAAATAATTATAGAGGAGTAAATCCACTGTATCCATTGGTAATTTCATAAATACTCTGACTACCACTGGTCTTGATAACAAGTCATGCTCCAGTTGGAATTTGTACAACGGAACCGGGATATACTTTCCACCTAACCTGTGTACCAAAACTTTGGCTTTCATTGAATACTATAGAGGGAAAACTGAATTCTTTTACAGTAATCAAGTTTGAATAGCCTTTGTGTCCTATGGTATAGATGAGCTTGGATGCTTCCTTTGAAGAGAAAGCCATTAACTTCTGTTTGGTCAGAAACCCTTTATATTTCTCCGCTAACCTATTTATTACTTCTGCTTCCACTGCAACGTTTACCTCTAGTCTCATAGTTGCAGTCAAAGTTACAGTTTGATCTGAGTTTCCTGTTCAAACTCAATATCACAAACTCAGTAAGTCCCAATGGTTTCTCTCACAACTTCCAACATTCTAAACAAATCTATCCTTCATAGTTGTAATAGAAATACATTAGCTCCCAACTTTCTCCACCACCCTCAATACTTTTCCTTCTAATCCGAGAAGATCACCATAGCTATCCATTCCTCACCCTGGTTATGTCCCTTCATTTCACTTCTATCCATTTCAAATTTAAGAGGGGAATGGAACAATTGTTTAATTTTATGTATTAGTTCATAACCATGAGCCATTACTTCTGCATGTCCAGCAGTTACAACTCTTGGACCTCAACATGTGTTTGTAGCATGGAAAGTAGTATTTAAATTCTTCTAAAAGAATAATCTCTTTAGGAGTTTCATATGTGGTTTCAAATTCTAAGGTTCATATATAGCATTAAAATTACTTCAATTAAGCCATTCAAATTCCATATATGTTTCTGCTAGCAATATCCTTAAATTTCAGACCTACGCCAATATGTCTCATATGCATTGATTTTTTGAAGCATTATTATCCCTTGAAACTTCTCGTATTTCCTTTAAACCCAAATGCTATGCTAGTTCCTCAATTACTTCAGTATTCTTAGCTCTGCCAGGTAATACTACTTTCAGTTTACCAGCCAAGCTAACCAACTTGGTCTTTGAAAGTTCCATTAAGATTGACAAGCTACAACACAGTCACATGCAATAAATCCTTTTCAGTTTCCATTGCCATGTCTTAAATGCATTACAGAATCTGCTTGCCAGGAAACTTACTTTTAAAAAGTGCAATAAGCTTTTCCATAATCTAGCATTTAAAACTGCCCTTTTCCAATTTAAGTCCATAATCAAATATAGAGAAAGATTAAAAGGTGTGGCCTTTATAATATGCTATTCTTAACAGATTAATTTCAGCAACCTTTCTTCATGAGTTTAGTATCACATATGATGATACAGACAAATATTACAATGCAATGCACACGAAGCAAAAGGGGATTATCCACAAGCATTAGCTTATACAAAGAAATTATTTCCAGGAAATGAAATATTCCCATGTAAATTGATCATCTTTCTCCATCTAGTGGATAAATCTGATTAATAATAATTAATTAATTAACTCACTCACCAAAATAGATGATATCCATACACAGGCACATGAGCAATCAAAGTCAACTTACATGATTTGAAATCGAAACGAGGCCTGGAAGATAACTTCCTGAGCTGCTGCGTGGCGATGCTTCTAACAAACAGACTTTGCTTAGCAACCAAACAGCACTCTTCTCTTACAGAATATAAATGTTAGTTTCCCTTCACTAGTTTTCTTGCAAGTTATCCTGATGAGTGCAAGAGAAGTTGCCAAGACTTTTTTTTCAGCATGTCTCAAGCTTCACATTACCAAATGCCTAAATATATATATATTTTACAAATATAGCCTCAACTGTTCCAATTCTGTTATCTCAGGAGAAACAACTCTAAAATTACAGTTTCAAATTCTATGTCCCTGTCTAATTTTAATTAATCTGTTTGGTTCCAAGATGTTTAAATTCTCTTCCAGCTAGTCATTAATAGTATGGTGAAGGCTAGATTTTCTATGAAACTAGTGTCTGAGACTATTTCATGTGGCAGTGTTGTCCGTCTCACAGGAAAATGTCTGGCAACTATTCTTCTGTCTATCTTCAATATTCATTCCGCATATTAGTTGTCTCAATTACAAGTGCAATGTTGCAATTTACTCAACAGTCAACTAGAATCAGCCATTTAACTTTTTTGTTTCCTAACCTTGTGCTTACCCTGGTTTTCTCCTATTCTAAAATTGCTTCCTCCAAATGCCACTTGATTTCTAAGGTTAGCATGGATTTTGCATACTGACCAGAAACATCACAGGACTGAGTCTGCCCTTTACTTATGTCAACTGCCTCACAATTGAGTGACATAGATCTTCTTCATCTTCCTATCACACTCTCAGCTACCTTTCTCATAACTCCGCCCCCCCTTCCCCCTCCCCCTGCCATTTAGCTCTCCACTCCCTTGGCTCACATGCCTTATTCTTGCTGAAGGGCTTTTGCCCAAAACATCAATTCTCTTGATCCTCAGATGCTGCCTGACCTCTTGTGCTTTTCCAGCACGATTCTCTCAACTTTCCCTTCAATTTCCGTCTTAAACATCCGGTTTGTTTCCTCCCCCCCACCCCCTCCACTGCTTAGTTTAAACGTAGCTATGTTGCAGTAGAAAACCTGCCTGCCAGAATGCTGGTCCCTAACCTATTAAGGTGCAAACCGTCTCTGTTGTAGAATTTATGTTTACCACAAAACATACCCCAGTGATCCAAGAATATAAATCCTTGCTTCCTGCACCAGTTGCCCAACCACACGTTCAAGTCCATTATCTAAGATGATGCATGCAAGTCTGTAATATTGTTGTGTTCTAAATAGTTAGTGTGGTGAATAAACTCCAAGTCGGATTTGGATGGAGAGGAATTTGTTAAGTGTTTACAAGAAAATTTTTTGATTCAATATGTGGAAATACCTACTAGAGAAGGTGCAAAACTTGACCTACTCTTGGAAAATAAGGCAGGGCAAGTTTTGCACCTTCTCTAGTAGGTATTTCCACATATTGAATCAAAAAATTTTCTTGTAAACACTTAACAAATTCCATCAGGCCCCGGGGACTTACCAATCTTCACACCTAACAGTCTCTCCAACACCAATTCCTGGCAAAAATAAATTCCTTTAAGTTTAGGTCCTTCAGCCACTGTTACCTCAGGGAAATTGCTTGTGTCTTCCCCAGTGAACACAGATCTGAAGTACCAATCCAATTCTTCTGCCATTTTTTTGTTCCCTGTAATATATTCCCCTGTTTCTGTCTTCAAGGGCCCAATTTTAGTCTTAACCATTTTTTTGCCTTTCACATACCTAAAAAAAGCTTTTACTATCCTCCTTTATATTTTTGGTCAGTTTACCTTCGTACCTCATTTTTTCTCTGCATATTTTCTTCTTAGTATTCCTCTGTTGTTCTTTAAAAATCTTCCCAGTCCTCCGTTTTCCCACTTATCATTGCTATGCTATACTTTTTCACTTTTAACTTTATATGTTGCTTAACTTCCTTCATCAGCCACGGCCACCCATGCCTCCTCCTAGGATCTTTCTTCCTTTTTGGAATAAACTGATCCTGCATCTTCTGCATTATACACAGAAATATCTGTCATTGTTCCTCCACTGTAATCCCTGCTAAGGATTTGCACCATTGAACTTCGGCCAGCTCCTCCTTCACAGCTCCATAGTTCCCTTTATTCAACAGAAATATTGGCACTTCCGATTGTACCCTCTCCATCTCAAATTCCAGATTGAAGATAATTGTATTATGGTCACTACTTCCCAATGGCTCCTTCACTTCGAGGTCCTTGATCAATTCTGGTTCATTGCACAATACCAGATTCAGAATTGCCTTCTCCCTGGTAGGCTCCAGCACCAACTGTTCTGAGAATCCATCTCAGAGGCACTACACAAAGTCTCTTTCTTGAGGTCCAATACCATCCTGATTCTCCCAGTCTACCTGCATGTTGAAATCCCCCATAACAACTGTAGTAACATCTTTTCGACAGGCCAATTTCAGCTCCTGATTCAACTTACATCCAACATCTAAACTACTGTTTGGGGGCCTGTAGATAACTCCCAAGAGGGTCTTCTTACCCTTAGAATTTCTCAGCTCAATCCATACTGACTCAACATCCCCTGATTCTAGGTCCCCCGTGCAAGGGACTGAATGTCATCCTTTACCAACATGGCCACTCCACCCCCTCTGCCCGTCAGTCTGTCCTTACGATAGCACGTGTAGCCTTGAATATTCATTTCCCAGGCCCTATCCACTTGAAGCCACGTTTCAGTTATCCCCACAATATTGTATTTACCAATTTCCAAAAAAGCCTCAAGCTCATCCATCTTATTTCTAATGCTTTGTGCATTCATATATACTATTTTTAATTTGTTACTGCCCTCATCCTTCCCCTCAATCTCACAGCATGATCCCTTTTTGAGATTTCTGCTTCATTGATAAAATTACAATATATCTGGATAGTAGTAACAGGATAGGTCAGAGTCAGCATGGATTTATGAAGGAGAAATCATGCTTGAGTAATCTTCTGAAATCCTTTTGAGGATGTAACTCTGAAGATGGATGAGGGAGATCCAGTAGATGTAATGTACCTGGACTTTCAGAAAAGTTTTGATAAAGTCCCACATAGGAGGTTAGTGAGGATAATTAGGGTGCATGGTATTGGGGGCAAAGTACTAACTTGGATTGAAATTTGGTTGGCTGACAGGAAACAAAAAACAGTGATAAACGGCTCCATTTTAGAATGGCAGGCAGTGACCAGTGGGGTACTGTAGGGATCAGTGCTGGGACCGCAGCTTTTTACAATATATATTAGTGATATAGAAGATGGTATTAGTAATAATATTAGCAAATTTGCTGATGATACTAAGCTGGGTGGCAGGGTGAAATGTGAGGAGGATGTTAGGAGATCACAGGGTAACCTGGACAGGTTAGATGAGTGGTCAGATGTATGGCAGAAGCAGTTTGATGTGGATAAATGTATGGTTATCCACTTTGGTGGCAAGAACAGGAAGGCAGATTACTACCTAAATGGAATCAATTTAGGTAAAGGGGCAGTACAAAGAGATCTGGGTGTTCTTGTACACCAGTCAATGAAGCTAAGCATGCAGGTACAGCAGGTAGTGAAGAAGGCTAATAGCATACTGGCCTTCATAACAAGAGGGATTGAGTATAGAAGCAAAGAGGTTCTTCTTCAGTTGTACAGGGCCCTGGTGAGACCACACCTGGGGTATTGTGTGCAGGTCTGGTCTCCAAATTTGAAGAAAGACATTCTGGCTATTGAGGGAGTGCAACGTAGGTTCACGAGGTCAATTCCTGGAATGGCAGGACTACCTTACGCTGAAAGACTGGAGCAACTGGGCTTGTATATGCTTGAGTTTAGAAGACTGAGAGGGAATCTGATTGAGACATATAAGATTATTAAAGGATTGTACACTCTGGAGGCAGGAAACATGTTTCAGCTGATGGGTGAATGCTGAACCAAAGGACACAGCTTAAAAATACGAGGTAGACCATTTAGGACAGAGATGAGGAGAAACTTCTTCACCCAGAGAGTGGTGGCTGTGTGGAATGCTCTGCCCCAGAGGGCAGTGGAGGCCCAGTCTCTGGTTTCACTTAAGAAAGAGTTGAATAGAGCTCTCAAGGATAGTGGAATCAAGGGTTATGGATATAAGGCAGGAACAGGATACTGATTAAGGATGATCAGCCATGATCATATTGAATGGTGGTGCAAGCTCGAAGGCAGAATGGCTTACTCCTGCACCTATTGTCTATTGTCTATTGGGGGAGTGTTGTGACTGTGTAAGAGGGAGAACTGTGTGGATCAATGTCCCAAACATGAGACCTGTCAATGAGGGTATACAACTGCCTGAAGGAGTAGCATGTAGATTTAAATGTGGAAGTCTGAGAATTTTGGCAAGTTGCTTTTCTCAGTCATAGAGTTATACAGAACAGAAAGAGGCTCTTTGGTCCAACTCATCTGCGTCAACCAGATGTTCCAATCTGTCCTAGTCCCACTTGCCAGCATTTAACCTATATCCCTATATGACTAAACACTTACTATTCAAATACCCATCCAGATGATCTTTAAATGTCGTAATTGTATCTGCTTCCACCACTTGCTCTGACAGCTCGTTCCGTACACGTACCACCCTCTGCATGAAAAAAATGTCCCTCAGGTCATTTCTAAATCTTTCCTCTCTCATCTAGATCTATGCCCTCTGGTTGTGTAGGTGAGGTGCATTAGTCAGGGGTATATATAGGATAATACGGTAAGTGAATGGGTCTGGGTGGGTTAATCTTCGCAGGGTCAGTGTTGACTTAGATTAGACTTAGATTAGACTTAGATTAGACTTAGTGTGGAAACAGGCCCTTCGGCCCAACAAGTCCACACCGACCCGCCGAAGCGAAACCCACCCATACCCCTACATTACCCCTTACCTAACACTACGGGCAATTTAGCATGGCCAATTCACCTGACCCGCACATCTTTGGACTGTGGGAGGAAACCGGAACACCCGGAGGAAACCCACGCAGACACGGGGAGAACGTGCAAACTCCACACAGTCAGTCGCCTGAGTCGGGAATTGAACCCGGGTCTTCAGGCGCTGTGAGACAGCAGTGCTAACCACTGTGCCACCGTGCCGCCCACAAATTCTTGGGTGGAAGGCCCTGTTTCCACACTATAGGAATTCTAATTCTAAAAGTGCCCACTACACCACCTAGTTTTGTGTCATCTTAAGGATATGAGATTTTAAAGTATGAACAGTACATTCTGTGAAACCATTCAACTGTGGATAATGAGGCTGAAGATATACAGTGAACATCCCATTTCTTGCACACATCTTGCAAGGGTGCACAGTGTACTGTGGACTATTGTCAAGACAATTTATTGAGATATGCTAAAAATACTGAATTTGGTGGTCATATATCAATAGCTATTACACTTGCCCTGTTTTTGATTTGTTGCAAACAGAAAAGGATTTTGATGAAACAGTCAGTCACCAGAATGTAATGGTGTCTGCATTAGCAGAAAATATCACTGACCTTGCATCACGGTTTGGAAGGAACCTTCCATGGGAGGACAGGTTTGTTTGATTTTTGATGTCTAAGGAACTGACATGTTTTATATGACTTGATTAGTGATCAATGTACTTATTAATGCCAAACCAATGTATGGATTCAGGCAACAATTTCTTTTTCATTTTTTCCTGAGTTCACCTGACAAATATGTATTCAGTCTAATGTCTTTGAGTATAGTTTGCAGAACTATGACACAATTACACTTGAAAATTATCTGCTTGGAGAATCCTATTTTGTCTCCAAATGATCAAATTGAATTCAAGTTCAACTTTGTCCAGAGGGGTTGGTTAGTTCAGTTGACTGGAGAGCATGTTTGTGATACAAACAGCTGCCAATGGCATGGGTTTAATTCTCACAGATTGAAAGTACAATGAAGGACTCTCCATTTCAACCTCTCGCCTCATCTGAAACATGGTGACCCTCAAGTTAAACCATCACAAGTCTTTTTCAGATGAGAGAGCAGCTCTGGTAAGGCTGGTAACTTTACCTTACATTCTTGGGAACCTGTTTGAAGGACATGACCTCTCCAAGAATTATAAAATCATACAATCTAAAACCCCAAAACACAGTTTGACCAAGAACTGGAAAATGTGAATAGACAAAATGCACAGAAAACAACGACACAAGTATGAAAGGCTTCAATGTAATCTACCAGAAATGGGAACCAGCTGGACTCTGACTCAGGAAACAAAATATAGACCAATAAACAAACAAATCTGGGGTGTTAAGCTAAACTTGAGAGGTGTATAATATTGGATATAATAGTAGTGTATAATAGTGCACAATAATGGATGAAGCAGTATTTTTGAAATTAACAAAATATGCTGTTATATGTTATGTTACATTTTTGCAGAGATAATCATGAAGAGGTGATATCTTTGGTTGCAATATTTGGAACATTTGGGGCCAAAACGTTGAAGAAACCAAGTTAGCTTTGACATGAAATGCAATCTTCAGTGCAATTTCTATTTTGTTACGATCAACTATTAATCTGATTAGCAAGCAAATTGAAGGGAAGAAAGTGATTTGGCTCATTCTGATTTGCTGTTTTTTACTGTTGAAAATCAGATTCATTTTCCTTGCTACAGCTGTGAACTGGTGAGGTCATGTTCATGTTTGATTCTTCCGAGAACTGCAATGTGATCTGCAATTCAGAAACAATTGAAGATACAATCCACATGTTGTTGGAACATATCTGGTTGATGCATAATACATATGGTAATCTGAAAAAAGTGTATCCACTGAATAATGTTCTCAAACCTGTCAGTTCTTGTGATCCCATAGAAAACCATATAGGCCAATATCCAATCTTGTGATCGAGCTCGGAGAAATGCATGGTGCCTGAAAGGCTGAGATTTCTCTCTTCCAGGATAGGGAAGAGCAATCTTGCTGGACATCTTTTCAATACAATGCTCACTCACTGTGGAACTAAAAAAAAATGTTGCTTTCCTTCAAAACATATGTAATGGAGTTATATCAATTGGCATAATGCTCACCTTTCTGGATGATATTGTATTGTGTTATGGTATTTAATTCCACCTTTAGCTAATTGTGAATGTAAACACTACAATCCTTGGAGATTGATACTGGTTTGAGAAACATATATAACACTACATCACCTTTAAAGTTGTTGATAGCTTCAAACCTTATGTGTAAAAGTTATTCAGTTAGACTCAATGTTACAGTCTAGAATCTTTGGTATTGCAATTGACAGATTTGTCAGCTTGTGGATCATGATATTTGGTGATCCATGAATGCTGACAGATCTGTGATAAAAAGTCCATCTATTTCCATTGACACAAAAGGTTTCAGATGTCCATCCTGAGGATCCATATTGGCATTTTAGATAAATAATGCCAATGAGTAGGATGTCAGATCCATTCTAAGCAGTTTGCTTATGTTGTGTGGAATGCATCACATTATGCCAGTTCACTGAATATATCTTGTGTAAGATGCATTGCGTTTCTCTGAGAGATTGGAATTTCTACACATTTTAACCCAATGACATTTTCTGAAACACACAGCTCACAAATGTTACAATATGTTACACACTGTCTTATGTGAGCCACACAATATAGAAGATTTGAATGTTTCGCTGAACCTGTTGATACCTGCCATCAGTGTTTCAGAGTCAAATGCCTCCAGATGGTGCTACAATTACTTCAAACCAGTAATGTAAAGTTGCCACAGTCTTACTAGACCATACAGGAAGACAACTGGTGGTGGTTCACTCAATCTGGGACACTATGCTTCAAGCAAGGGGAGTGGGAACAAAAAGTCCTACATGGTAACCTCAGCCAGTGCAGGAATTGAACTCCTGTTGGTCTGCAATTCAAACTAGTTGTCCAGCTAACTGAGATAAATCCTCACACCACACACCCCTTCAAACTAGTCTCTTTCATCTAACAGTACGTTCATGGTATAATCCTTAAATATATTAAGAAGCTCTTTTTAGAAAGATTTGATAGTTTAGAGGCAATGACCGGCTCATAAGCTTTTCAGCAAAATTGAATTTGGTGAAATCACATTCAGTGCCTTAGCATCAATACCTGCCTAAGTGCTAGCTGAATATTATACCTAGCTGTTGCCTGTGTATCCTACAATTCACCAAAACTTTACATTGATCTTCTATAACATGGAATCATCATTAGAAATTCTGAGGGATTTCAGTCTTCTTAAAGCTTCAGTGCCCAAATTGAAAGCATTAACTGTCTGCAATTCTTTGTCAGTTATCCACTGCTCTATAATATAAAGATTGTTGGGGTTTTTTAAACAACTGTGGATCTGACAGAATGTCAGTGTGGTGGGAAGTGTGGAATGCAGCAATGAATGGTGGAGTTTAGGAGGAAAAGGAGGAGGGGACTGTGAATGGGAGAAAAGGGAATGGTGGGGGTAAAGGAAGGCCTAATGGGCTTTCTCCATTCCTTCACAGCCCCCTCCTGGCATTTGTCCACCCTTCTATGGACTTTTTCCTACCTCCCTCCACTGTACATGAGAGCTGAAGACTCAATATTCATAAATGTCAGTTACCTCAAAAAAAGGAAATGCTGTCCTTGGAGATTTCTCAAACAAATTCTCCAATCCTGATGTGGTTTATGCATTCTGGTTCCTACTAGAGACACAGGATGACTTCTCCACTGCATATATTAGAAAGGCTGCAGATTGCCCTCTATTTTTCCTTTCCTTTGTGTACCAGGTTCTGAGAGTCATGGCAACTTTTCCATCACCCTTCCTCTGGTGAACGTCTGTAATCTGTAAGTGCCATGCTTTCAGGTCCAGTGCGTAACAGTTCCATAGCCAGTCAAACTGTTATTAGCTCATAGACAGCAATTATTTTCACTCGGGAGTTTCTAAAATAGTTCCTAGTTACAGATATGAGAGTTAATTCAAACTTCCTGTAAAGTAGCTCAGAAGTCTCAGGTGGCTTAGCACAAGAGAGCTGATTCTGCTTAGTCAAGAACTGGTTTGTTACCTTCATTATACGCTTTATAATCATACTGAAAATCAGCTGTCCTTGAAGGAGCCTTAATGATGGAATGCCCACAGGCTCCAGTGAAGAGGTAGATACCTGAGATGAATATCTATATCCTGCAGCCAGTTCCAAAGATGCACTCATCACTCATCCTTCCCAAGATTGGGTTGCTGTCTCTTCCTGGTTCAGGCACTAACTACCTCAGGCATGCTGCAAAGGGTGACAAATAGGCAAAGTACTGCAAAAAGGAAACTACAGATAGAAAACAGGCTTATTTTAGCTTGCTGTCTTTCTTTGCCAGTGTTTTATTTTTAGTTTGCTTTTGCATCATTGCACAGCTTTTTGTGAATAAAAATGCTAATTGATGAAGTAAACAAGTTTGTGGAGTATTTGTGCTTCTATCTTCCACATTAATTATCTCATATTTGGATCAAAACATCTTGCATTGGTTTTAGTTTCTTCAAGTTGTTTGTTTGTTCTTGCTAAAATCTACACTACTTTTAGTTCCTATTTTATTTCTCAAGTTCTTATCATGGCACTTTGATATCAATTATTTTATATTGTTTTGTCATTTTACGAAATAAAATCTCCAAAACAGAATACTTCTGTTCAAGGTATGTTATTAGTATATATAACAAAATTTGCATTACTGTAAGCATGGCATATGCGGGGGCAGGTCCATGGAAACCATCTGAGACATCTTGTGTTGATTCACTTCACTCAATCTTTCTTATTGGAACCAATTTAGGTGACTGACACCGAGTGGGGAAGGAAGTCTACATGACGTTTCAGCAGAAGGGCAGCTCAGTCATGATAAACAGAATAAGTTTAGTAATAGTAGCCAGTAACTAGATACGTCACATGTTTGTCTCTTATGGGAGATCAGAGTGGATTAAGAGTTAGCACACATTAATGTTTACTAGAACTGAAATGGTGACAAACTGGTTAGCTCCACCCACGCACAGATATTTTATATGCTGATGGGTGGAATTTATCTTGTAATGGAGGAAAAAGTGAGGTCTGCAGATGCTGGAGATCAGAGCTGAAAATGTGTTGCTGGTTAAAACACAGCAGGTCATTTTCAGCATTTATCTTGTGATGTCAATTTATCCTTTCAGGTGTCAACTGCTCAATATAACATCTCACTCCCCATCCCCCACCAAGCTTTCCTTGGGTTATTTAATTATGCAGTCAATGTTTGTAAATATATGAAGTAAGTTTATCACCACCCTATCTCCACCAGCCCTCTGATTTTATAAATGGCTGATGACTAGATTAAATTGGAATACGATGCAAAAGTGGGTACTGCAGATGCTGGAGATAAGAGTCAAGATTAGAGTAGTGCTGGAAAAGCACAGCAGGTCAGGGAGGATCCAAGGAGTAGGAAAATCAATGTTTCAGGCAAAAGCCCTTCATCAGGAACCTTCCTAATGAAGGGCTTTTGTCTGAAACATTAATTTTCCTGCTCTTCGGATGCTCCCTGACCTGCTGTGCTTTTCCAGCACTACTCTAAATTGGAGTACAGCTACTTGAGGATTGAACATTGTAGTTCAGTTTGTTACTGTACTGGAACGTTGATGGATCATTGATTTCCTGGACACCTTTGGCAGAGAACATTTTCTGGGATTGATGTCACTGTTAAACCTTTGCCTCCCACAGAGAATCTTTAGTTTATTCACATCATGTCAGAGAAAATAGTTAGATTTCTCAAAGAAATAATCTTGTCCTTTTGGCAATAAAAAAAGAGGTAGACTTGCATATGATTCTTCCAGTCTTGTACGTATACTTTTAGATAACATCTTATTCTAAATGGTTTAATCATAAACAGTAAAAGTGACTGTGCTGTTTTGCTAGTGTTTTCTTTAATAGCTGAATCAACTGTGTTAAGAGTCTACCATTAACTCCATGTGTTGGTGGTTTCAAAGATGTTTCATGGTCAGATGCTGAAGGTTCATAGAATCATAGGATCACATTGTACAGAAGAGACCGAGACTACACTAACAAAAAAAACTACTCTAAATGTGCACTAGTTCTATTTCCAGTACTTGGCTCATAGCTTTGAATGTCATGACGTTTCAAAAACTTATCCAAATATTATGTAAAGATTGAGAGTTTACCTGCCTACAGTTACCATCCCAGGCAGTGTATTCCAGATTCCCACCATCCTCTGGGGTGAAACAAAATTTCTGCATATTCCTTCTAAATCTTTGCCTTTCTGCTTAAAATTATAGCCTCTTGTTATGAATCCTTCAACTAAGGGGAATAGCTGCATTCTATCCAATATATCCATATCCCACGTAATCTTATACACCTCAATTAGGTCCTACCTCAATCTTCTCTGTTCTAACAAAACTAAACAGAGCTTTTCCAGTCTCTCTCTTTTAGCCAAACTGCTCAATCTTAGCCGACATCCTGGTCCATCCATTCTGCACTGCCTGCAATGCAATCACATCCTTCCTATTGTGTGGTGTCCAGAGCTGCATCCATTACTCTAGCTGTGGCCTAAACAAAGTACTGTATGGCTTCAACATTATCTCCATGCTCTTACAATCAATCAGTGCCATAACCAATGAAGACAAGTGTTACATATATCTTCTTAACTACCCTATTAAGCTATCCTGACACCTTCAGGGTCTGTGGACAAGCATCCCAAGATTCCTCTGTTCCTCTGAGCTTCCTAGTGTCCTGTCATTTATTGTGTATTCCCTTGTGTTGGTACTTCTTCCAACAGTTCAAAGTTGGAAGGCAACTGAATAATTCCACTAAACCTGTGATCAGTAATGTTCTCTTAGTCACATAGATAATTTATCTTGAATGGTGCATATTTTCTTTTGTGGTAAGCAAATAATCTTCTAAAATCTATGAAATTGTCCTCTTATAAAAGGTATATGTTTATCATTAGTATTTAACTTCTATACTTTTAATGTTCTTTAATTTGCTGTGAAATTTAATAGAAAAGCGTATATTTCTGTTCAGAAGTGAGAAGTGCTTGGTTTTGATGATGTATATAGTATTGATATCTACATTGTAGAATTACTGTCAACAATTTGTTTGATTTTGAGCCTGTGTCATGTAGTTTTCGGTCAGAAGATGGTACTTTCATTTTCTTCAACCAAAGGGTTTTTAGGTAACACAGTAACATTTCTCTCAGTGTCAACTTGCAAGTGAGTAGGATGAATGCTATCCTGTGTTTTGAGGACATGACCAAAAATATTGGTAAGGGCAGAGTGATAAACATTGCCTTCATGGACTTTAGTAAAGCCTTTGACAAGGTTCCGCATATAGACTGACTTGTAGAATTTGATTATATGGGATTCAGGAAGAGCTTGCCACTTTCAGACAAAATTGGTTTTATAGTAGGAGACAGATGGTGGTGGCAGAGGGTCGTTTTTAGGACTGGAGGCCTGTGACCAGTTGGTATTCTGAAGGGATTGGTACTGGGTCCACTGTTGTTCGTCATTTATCTAAATGATTTGGATGAGAATTTAGGAGGTATGGTTGGTAAGTTTGTGGATGACACCAAAAAAGGTGTTATAGTGGACAGTGAAGAAGATTTTGAAGATTACAAAGGGGGTCTTGATCTATTGGGCCAATGGGCTGAGGAGTGGCAGATGGAGTTTAATTTGGATAAATGTGAAGTATTGCATTTTGGTAAGATTAACAAGGGCAAGATTTATACAGCTACTGGTAGGTCCCTGGGTAGTGTTATTGAACAGAAAACCTAAAGGTTCAGATACATAGTTCTTTGAAAGTTGCGTCACAGGTTGGTTAAGAAGACATTTAGCGTGCAGGCCTTCATTGATCAGATTATTGAGTACAGGAGTTGGGATGTCACGTTGAGGCTGTACAGGACATTGGTGAGGCCACTTTTGGAGTACTATGTACAGATCTAGTTGCCCCGCTATAGGAATGATATTATTAGATTGGAGAGGGTTCAGAAGAGATGTACAAGGATGTGGCTAGGATTGGAAGATTTGAATTATAAAGAAAGGCTGTATTGGTGGTGACTTTTTTCACTGGAGCATAGATGGTTGAGGGCTGACCTTACTGAGGCTTATAAAATTATGAGGGGCATATATAAATGAATAGCAAAGGTCTTCTGCCTAGGGTAGGGGAGTCCAAAACTAGAGGACATAGCTTTAAGGTGAGAGGAGAAAATTTAAAAGGGGCCTGACGGGCAACCTTTTCACACAGAGTGGTTCATATGTGGAATGAATTCCAGAGAAAGTAGTAGATGCAGGTATAGTTAAAACATTTAAAAGACAATTGGACAGGTACATACATATGAAAGGTTTAGAACGATATGGGCCAAACATAGACAAGTTGGACTAGTTTAGTTTGGGAAAAATGGTGAGCATAGACAATTTGGACTGAAGGGTCTGTTTCTGTGCTGTATGACTCTATCCTGTATGATTTGTGTCATATCTTGTGTAAACAGTTTACTTATTACACTGAAGAATCATTAAGTTCATCAATCAGAGGTGGCTTATCATCATATAATGGTGTGTGTTCTATGAAGGATTTTCTTGGTTGTCTCGAATTTCTTCCAATGATGCTTCCTGTAAGGTGTTAACCTTAGTGTGCAAGCAAGTCTTATTGGCTTTGTGGTTCAAAGATTATTTTAGACTTGTATTTATTCTCTGGAAATATCTATGCTGTTTAAAATGGTTGGCGCAGGTTTGGTAAGTTTGGACATTGTTTCTGTTTGTATTCTTTTTAACTCCACATTTGGAATTACCATAAAAGAATTTAAAGAAGATGTGTTTTGGCCCATCATGAGATGTTTTGATATTTTTGTACCTTACAAAGTTGACAAATTCTGATAATCTACTTGAGCTAAGTTGGTTTTCTCTGCCCATTATTTTCTGTTGCTGTCTCCCAATTTCAGCCTCTATTGCCATCTGCATAGCTCTTTCAGTTTGATTGTATTATATCTAAAGTAACACATCAAAAATTCCAGTTGTAATTATTACTTGAATTAGTTTTGATTATAAATTCCCATCATCAAAATTCTGATAAAAAATATTGATAAAGTTGTCAACAGGTTCTCCTGGAAGCTTAATCCTTTTATTGAACCTTCCTCTCTCCATTATATAATTGGTACTTAATGTAAAGTATTTGTAAAATCCTTTTACAATACTGGCAAAAACTCTCCCTTCTCAAAGCAGTCTGCTATTGGACCTACAGAACCTAAAGAAATATATTCACTTGTCCTCCATGGTTCTTTTGCAATCCTGAAGCAAGTTTGTATTTTATGTTTTTTTTCTTTTCCACACAGTCCAGTTTAATTGCTTATCTGAAGTATATGTGATCTTAAATCTTCTTGGAATGCAATTTTTTTTCCATTGTCACTGTTAATAACAGATATAAATAATGTGCTTGAAAACATCTTTTTGTAAAGTTACTGTTTGTCTTGTTATCCAATGTTTTAAATTGTAAAGTCACTTCAATTGTATTAAATGCTGAGTGTTCAAGTTTTTTAAATATTGTTTTTGTTTAAAAATCAAATATTGGTTAATAAAGATAAATTGCTATTTGGAGACTCACCACCCAAAGGCAGCAGCGGTCTTGCACCTGTCCCTCCCCCCCAAAACATGTGCCCCTGCTAGCTCCTGTCAGCTCCCCATCAGCCCCCACCCCTCTCAGGGGCAGTCAGTTTGGACACCAACACCAAGACTGCTGCTGCCTTTGGGTGGTGAGTCTCCAAATAGCACGCTCGTGCGTAGAAACACACACACACACACACACACACACACACACACACCCCTTTTTACTGCAATGTCTTGAAAGTACAGGACAATGTTGGAGAGATTATCTGGGGAAGAGGAGTCTAGGTACAGCCCTATGTAGAACTTCAGGGAAAGAGTGGAGAGAGAAAGAGAGAGAGAGAGAGAGAGAGAGGATGGGTGGTCAGGCATTTGGAGACGGTGCCTGGGCTCACATCAATGTCCAGGACTGTTCTCAGCAGCATTTCAGTAAGCAGAGTTCACTTTTAATCATTGTAAACAAAAGACGTGATCAATGTTGGAAACACCTCTTTGGTGTAGTATTTATATTGCGATCCTGAGATCTTCTTCAGATAGTCTGAAATTCGGATAATTGATATTCAGATAATCGAGGTTCCTTTGATTTCTAGACCCTTTTTTTTTCGCTTCGTTTTGTATGCCTGGGCTTCACAAATGCACATCTAATTACTTCTAAAATGTTCTGAAGGTTTCTGCCTCTACCACTCTCTCAGACAGTGATTGCCACTAGCCTCTGAGTGAAAAAAACTTTCCTCACATTCTCTGTAAACTTCCTGCACCTTACCTCAAACCTATGCTCCCTAAGTCATTAATTGCTCTACATGCTTTCTTCCCATCTACCTTGTTTATGACTCTCATGGAGAGTGTTCAGATCTCCATTCAGAAAGAAATTGAAAGCACTCAGACTTTCCTAGTGAAGCATGGAGGTGTAGAGAGATTAGACATCTGTAGAGAAAAGTGGAAAGTCAGGACCAGCATATCTGAAATTGTTGAAGTCGTATACAGCATCAGAAAAATAATAAATATAAATTGAGAGAGTCTGGATAAGGGGAGTAAAAGTAGGGTCAGGGAATGAAGAAATAAATTCGTGGAGCAGGAACAGGCTGAAATGAAGGGTCTTTCAGGGCAGTTCTAAATAGATTTCTCAATACAAAGGGATAAGTAGATCGAGGTGAATGATCAGCCGTGGTCTAGATATGGTGAAGCAGGCTCAATAGGTTGAATGGTCTATTCCTGCTCCTCTGTTTTCATGAACATTCTTTCTAAAATACAAAGCCCAAAATTGGTGATGCAGCTGGAACTTTACTGGTGTTTTACAATCATCGACTGAAAGGCATAGCGGTCATATGACTGGACTAGCAATTCAGAGAGCCAACCCTCACTGTTAGAATATGGGTTAGAATACCATTGTGGCATGCTGAAATTTAAATATAACAATAATCAGAAATCTAAAGGCTGGCTTAATGGTGACCATGTAACCATTGTTGTAAAAACCTATCATATTACCCCTGTCAACGGAAAAGCAATTTGGTAATTGTAACCTGGTCTGACCTACGTCTGACGTCCAGACCCACAGCAATGCAATTGACTATTGTCTACCCCCTGAAATGGCCCTCAGAAACCACTCACTTCAGGGCAATTAGGGTTGAGCAATAAAAATTATGGCCTGGGCAACAATGCCCACTTCCCACGAATTAAATAATAAAAAAAAACAGACCTGACTCATCAGTGAAAAATTACAGTGCAGGTATGGTCACTGAGGGCTTCTAGTTTTTGGAAAGTGCTCAGTGATGATAATGGGCTGTGTGCAAATTAGAAAGAATGGATTATTTTAAAATTTAAAACCTGATTTTAAGTAAACAGGCATTTTATTTTTAAAGCTGGTACAATATTCAAGTGGAATCTGTGAAGGGTTTGCTTGCTAGAAATATAATTTCAAGAAATCCCCTTTTGCACAATGAGCTGCCCTCATTGGACTGGTAACATCAACATAACCAAGCGTGGCTCAGTATCTGTTTGACATGATTGTACAGGGACAGTCAAAACAAAGGAAGAATAAAGCTTCAATATAAAAGGTCAGTTTTGATAATGTATGGATACCTTTAGGAAATAAATATTTTATATCGCATTAGCACTTGTGTATCATGGGTAATGATTCATCAACCAGAAATAAGTGGAGCTTCAGAAGCAGCATTAGTTAATATTGTTTAGGATGCAGCTGGCTATAGTCTGTCACAACTATTTGTTTATATGGGTCCCTGGTGTGGAGGTGGTCCATCAAAGGTTACACCTATGAGAACAGACTTTTCACAGACTGTACCATTTCTGAAGCATTATGTAACTAGGGGTGTCATAAGCTGAAAATATGCTGGTGGTGCATCTTCCAATGCCTGTGCAAAGATTGCTACCAATGACTACATTAATTTGTGCATAGTTTTACCCATTTAATTGTTTTGGAATGAACAAGTTCATCTAATGAGTGACAGCAAACACAAATCTTCAAAGCAATAGAAAGCTATGATTTATTCATTCGTATGTATTTCAGACTTTGCATTTATTATTATTAGATTATCAAGCAATAGGAGCAAAATAGATCCAAAAGGGGGCATCTTGTAGGGGTCTGAAGGAAATAGGCTATGGCCAGATTTGTGGCAAAATCAGATCAGAATTCTGGTGTGATCTCAAATCAGGAGCATCTTGCTACAACTTTTGGTTAGTGTGCAACGAGTTTCTCACAAGGCAATGGTGAATTCACAATTTAAAGGAGGCTTGTTGCTTATTAAATGTCTTCTTAATAGCCCAACTCATCTCAAGAACATTCAGATTCCTACTTTATCAATCTTGCCAAACAAACTAGGTATACTGGAATCTCAACATGAAAGTTAGAGCAACTAGCGGTTACCTGGCAAATTCAGCTTCTTTCTCCAAAGGACCTCCGTATTGGACTCCAGGTATCAACAACTCAGACACATTCAAAGGGCACTAGCCTGACACCCCACATCCATGGACATTGGATCTGACATGTACCTGCCTCGAAGAGTCTTCATGGAACATCTCCTCTTCAAAGAAGCTTCTGCACTTCAATACTACACCTCAGGCTGCACTAGTATCAATCATTTTAAAAATGCTGCAAGGGTCCTCAGTGCTTAGGTTTGAGCACCCAACACATGGACTGGATGAGGCTGCATCTCCAGTCTCTTTGCTTGCTGTCAGAGGCTGAGTGAGCAAGCACTATGTAGATACTCACTGCAGCACTGCCTTGCATGCTTTACTTGGTTTCTTTCTGCTTTGCCCCTTGCCCCCTTAGCCAGAGATACCAGGCTTGCACTACTTCTGCCTTGCTGTTCCATTTAACACAAGCCCAAAGGCAGGAAGCTTGTCATGGTTATCATTAATCTTCCAACAAGTCAAGGGGTACCAGCAGACTAAGTCATGTAGCCTCTGATAATTGTCCCAAGGGGCTTGTCCAAGGGGACAATCAGTGAGCCCCTCATGATAGTCAGAATCAGGATTCTCTCCACCTGAAGCGTTTGGAGTTAAATGTTGGGCAGCCAAATACCCATTTTGACACTTAGTGCACAATTAGGGCTGTTTTCTACCTGGAATATGAGCAAGGCAGGTACTTAGGACAATGAAATTGGATTGCACAGCTGTCATAGTGGTGCAGGTGGGGAGGTGCAAGGAGCGAGAGAGTAGGCAGTACAGTGGGCATGCAGGATTAGTGAGGGGGACAGTGAGTGAATAGTGTGAGTGGTTGGACAAACCTTGATGTGAACTGAATACAGTAATGTAGACAGAGTGATAGTGAGGTATAGGACAGAAAAGAATGACCTTTTACATTGAGCTTGTCTCTCTCATACTGGACATTCCTCCAGATGGCTGAGATTGCTTTAAACCAGCTGACAATCTTGGGCTAGCCAGACATGGTCTAGTATTCTGGCCTCAAAACATCCTGGAGGAGGAAAACATTCAGTGTGCGCTATACCCCACCTAACAGGACATTCAAGGCCCTGCCGACAAGACAGATTGACAATTTCCCACTGTCTGCATGTCCAGAACAATCATCATTGTCAGACTGACTCTGCTTGTCAGGGGGCAAAAGGAGCTTTGAATGCAAGGCATGCTGGTGACTTCTGGGATATCTAATGAGTTGTGATTTGTTGTGGGAGTAGCTCATGATAAGATGGTTCTGGAACTGGATGCAGAACCATAGAGGTGTGATAGATAGTTAATAAAGGTGGGTTTTGGTAAGATACGGCAAGAAATCTGATTAGGCCTCACAGTGGAAATCCCTCCAAATAAATCTACACAACTTGGATTTAGCCAAGCAAAGTAAAGGTTCAGCCCAAAGTGTATGTTGAGAGATCATAGACTCTCAGGACTCAAAATGCATTCACATGTCCACCCAAGAATATCGCTAACATTTGATGATATTTGTTAAAAGAAAAGCACTAATGTCTGTATGTTGTGTAACCTCTGCTCAGTTTGACAAAGAAGTTTAGGAAGAGGAGCAGAATGAGGAGAAGGATGAGGAGAAAGATTATGGTTTGCTAACCATCTCAATTTGTGACCTTGGTCAAAATTATGAAATAGACAATTCCCTTGCAGAACATCCTTGACCATCCTTAATCCCTTGACCCTTGAAGCTTTGACCAGTGTCATTTTGGCATGATGTTTGACTGACTTCAATATCAAGGGCACTGGAGGAGTGACAGGGATGAAAGGATGAATGCTGTCATGTTAAGAAAGTTCTGTGGCTTTCTTCTCCATGGTCCTGCTGCCATTTCCCAGTTGGTGACTCACCCTGTTGGAATACACATTGCAAATGGCTGTGACACCCTGCAAGTCTCTTTGAACACTGGTGTCCATAGATATGATGGCTAATGTAATGTTGAATGTTGGTGTGGCTAGCCTTTTGTAAATGTTTGTTTCTGCCAGAACCATCTTGCATAGCTTTGATCAGTACTTCCCAAAATAAAGTACGGGGGACCCCGTGTGGCGTCATGAGTTGAAAATTTAGGATTACAAACTCTGAGGCAGCATTAGCCAATGCCGAGCTCTGAATCTACTCCTGCTCTCATAACCCTCACGCAGGCATCATGAAAGCACTCAAGCCTTGAAACGTGGTCAGAGAGAGAAAACATTTGGAAAGTACTGCCTTGGTTTAATGTTAACAACTTTTCTTGTTGGCATCAGTTAAGGTACTGATATCATGTGGAGAAGGATGTCTGACAACACCTGAAGTAGAAGGTAGGGTCTGACTTGATAAAACAGTTGAATCCTCCTCGGGCCAAGCCCTTATGTCATGATGAGAGCATTTTGTTTTGTGGTATCAGTTAACACTTTGACATATTTACTGCCTTATACAACAGTGGCAGTAGTATTTGCACATATAACAGCAAGTTTAGATTGAATGACCAACCTGAGCATTCACAAGAGCACTCATATAAATATTATGTCTCTTCTTTTGTGAGTGACATTAAGAGGCCTTGTTAAAAACAACGACTTATAAAACATAAGAAGAATGGACGCATTCTTGCAACCTTGAAGATTCAGGCTCTGGTTCCATCTGATGTGACATCACTATGGGATCTACTTTCAAATTGTACTATCCCTGAGGTAAAGTATAATTCCTTTACTCTACATTCTGCCATGCTATTTTACAGGACCTCATTTAACAATTGTATTTAACCATAAATATTTAAATTTTTACTCCCATTTATCCCTCTTCCTTCAATTCTTTTAATTTGGGGCAATACTATCCGACAGTATTCTCAGTTACCTTGGAGAACATTAGGTCGCATAGGCTGCCAGGATGTTATCTAGGAATGGGAACACAAAAGTGTAGTGGGATGGACATTTCTCTGCAGATGAGAACATTTCTGAACTCCATCAGGAAGTAAAAGTGAATCATGGTGAGGAAACAGACTTGTGGACCAGGATCGACAAGATGTTCGCACACATTGCAGTGATCTACAGGTGTCTGGCTATTTAATTTACAGCTTGTTGTATTTTCAAATTAATTTTCAACAGATCATATTATGTTTCAGGTGATGTCCATCCTCAATAACAGCTTATTTCGCCACAACAGTCTTTTGTGAACTTAAAGGATTTTTTATTTACGTTTTTGCTTTCTCCCAATTATTTTCTCTTTTTCAACAGAGGAAAATCATTTCATATTTACAGGTGGAAATGTTCCTCCAGTAATAGTGCACAATGATTTTTATGAGCTCTTAATTTCTCTGAATGTTGAGACTTTTTGTGCATCACCATTTGCAATATAACATTAGCTGTCTCTGCAAGTAATTCCTGGAAAAATGCACTTAGCTTTCCTTTTGCAAGACTTGAGGTAATTGGCTGCTAACAGATGGAGTGTAGGTCATCAATCTCTTTAAAGCAGTCAGACTGCTTCAATTCTTCCTGAACTTCAATATGTCCAATCTCCATCAACTGCTTGAATCTGAGCTCTGCCAAGAAATGCCACATCTTCAAGCTCTTAAGTTAGATCTCGAGTTGTTGACTGTAAGAGATCTCCAGGGAATGCATTGCATGCTGACAGGATACCTTTCAATATATTAGCTGCCCATGATGCAGCACTTCAATTTCTGAACATTGACTATTGGCATGATTGGAATGTCTGTTTTAGAGCTGCTTCATTTGGATCTGGAAAACGTCATCAATTTTCTTCCAACTGCGACTCATTTCTCTCCTCTGTTGGGTCCATGTCTGACTTTTCCCATTTCTTCCTTGACTCCTCTATCTCAATTTCCAGAGATAGGCTTTAGAGTGATAGCCATTACAAGCCCCATTGACTGCCACACCCACCTAGAATGCATTTCCTCACATTCTGTTTCCTGTCAGAACTCTATTCCATTCTCCCACTTTTTATCAGTCTGTCACATCAGTTCTAATGATGCTATCATCCTCCACAATGATGCTTCTGACATGTCTTCCTTACTCAACTGAGGAATCTCCCCCGTAATGTGGTAGACATGGCCCTCAAACATGATTAACCCAATTCCTGAACTTCTGCCTTCACCCTTCTCCTCTCTCCTAGAACCACAGTAGAATATTGGCCTCACTTTTCACCTCCAACCAGCCTTTGCGTTCAAAGGATCATCTTCCTCCATTTCTGCCATCTCTAGTATGGTGTCACCACCAATCTATGTTCTCCTGCACATGCTACCACCATTCCCCCCACCCAAGCCCCTCCCTGCCAGCATTCTAAAAGAATGTTCACTCCAACACACTGTCATCCACTTATCCAATATCTCAGCTCCCTCACATGGCACCATCCCAATCAATAACAGGAGGTATAAATCTTGCCCTTTTATCTCCTCCCTCCTCTCTTGTCTAAGCCTTGAACATTCCTTAAAAGGTGAAGTATTAATTTACTTATACTTTTTAAAATCTAGTCCAGTGTAATCATTGCTCAGAAATTGTGACTACTTTGTGGAACATTGTCACTCAGTGTGAAAGCATTCGCTGGTCATTTCAATGTACCACCTTCCTCTTGTGCTCACCTTTCTGTCCTAAGTCTGCTGCAATGTTCCAGTAAAGCCAAATGCAAGCAGAATGAACAGCACCTAATTTCCTGTTTAGACATTTTGCAGGCTCCTGAGCTGAACAGAGTTCAACAACATCAGACAATTTCCCTGCTCTCCATTTTGACATCATTTTTTCACTAATGCAGTATCTTGTTTTTGTGTTTCTGCTTTTAGTCAGAGCCGAGCTTTATTCAGCTATTAACACCAAGTATGAACCAATGTTTTGCTCTTCACACCAATCATAAAGATGTACTATCATCTTAGTGAAGATATTCCTCCTCAATCCAGTCACAACTGACATTTCTTTATTCTGAAGCTGTGTTCACTGGTTGGAAAACCACCCACAGCATCACCACTACTACTATTTGAGTGCAGGATGATGGGAAGGGCAGGGACGAAATGTTCATTGGGATTAGGCTTTAAGCAGTTTGGCACAGACACATTGAGCCAAGTGGCCTTCTTCTATGTGGTACCATTCTACGATTTTTTAATTAAAAATGCATTCCCAGCCAATTTTTCATTCAAAAGTCTTCATGTCAAAATTATCATTGGGAGTTTTGATGTTGGCTCTACTATATTTGAATAGGTTTGTCACAATAATATGTCACCCAGGAGCTCTATGATTTCATCAATAGGTATTGTGGGGATCAATTATCCAAATTTATAATCTGCCATTTCTGTAGTCTAATTTTCAAAAAGGTTAACCAGTCTTTCTGGAAAATCAGAAGAATTAATTTCACAATAACAATTAAATTGATCTGCTAATCAGTTTTTTTGTCTCTTCATTGCCTCTTAAAATTTTGCTTGTTCATCAAAGTCCATTCTGAAAGTCTGGACTTGAACTGGATGTACCACAAAATTAACTAACAGTCTTCAATCACATCCAGTCTGTAGAATAAGTAATGCTCATAATCTATGTTATTGTTTTATCTTTTATTTCCACCGAAGGCTTTAAATGGAACTATGGATTAAATGACCAAAGCTTTGCTTAAAGTAAGTGATAAATTGACATTATGTCATAATTGTACTTTCCTATTACGAATTCAGAAAAACAAAAGTAGCACATGTGAAGGCAGACAGCTGTTATCATCCAAGAAACAGCAATGGGAATAACAATAGCTGTTTCTTTTTCTTGCTGATGATTAGAAAAGGAAAGAAAAATCATTTTTGCGAATGAATTTATTTAGTCAGGCATTGCTTTTAATTGTGTATATTCAGTTAAAAAATTCCCTCTTGAAGCATTCTTGAAGTGTAATTTTTTAAAGATTTATGACTGCTTTCAGTATTTTGCAGAATAGTTGCTTCATACATTGAAAATGCATGTTTGTTGTAGACTTGATAATCCTGGTACTCCAGTGCAGGTGGGAATGCTAAACTGGGAACTGCACAACTCAAACCCATGATACTCTGCACATTTAACTGTAACAAGCAGAGAACCTCGGCCAGAAATCAAGAAAGTAGAAAGTGGTTGATGATGGAGAAATTGATGGAGGAGCAATATATGGAGCAAGAAGGATATTTCAAGAGTTTGGATTTGACCCATCTAGGCTCCATTCACTTCAGGATTTATTCACATTTGTTCCATTTGCCCCCTGATCCAAACCATCTTCATAGATCCATTGAACTTAATGATTGCCCTTTTATTGGTTGTGTCTCTTTCTTGTAACCTCCTCCCTGTAAATACATTTCTCTGCTTCCCAGGTATAGTGCAATCTAATTCCATTCATGTCTGCAATGTTCCCAATTCACTGAAAATTCTGCCCACATTCTCTCCCAGCAATCCCAGTAAACCTGTCCATGTATTCCAGCTTTCTCCATTTCCAAATTCACCAGATCCCTGAATCATCTATTTATAGAGTCATAGAGATGTACAGCATGGATACAGACCCTTCGGTCCAACCTAACTATGCCGACCAGATATCCCAGCCCAATCTAGTCCCACCTGCCAGCACCCAGCCCATATCCCTCCAAACTCTTCCTATTCATGCCTTTTAAATGTTGCAATTATACCAGCCTCCACCACTTCCTCTAGCAGCTCATTCCATACACGTACCACCCTCTGTGTGAAAAAGTTGACTCTTAGGTCTATTTAATATCATTCCCCCCTCACCCTAAGCCTATGCCCTCTAGTTCTGGATTCCCCGACCCTAGGGAAAAGACTTTGTCTATTTACCCTATCCATGCCCCTCATAATTTTGTAAACCTCTATAAGGCACTCTGTTCAAATGATCCTAGACTGCATCAGCTGAAACTGCTTGGGATTTAGGCAGCTCATTGCTGTCTAGTGATGGTCCTTGCAATCTCAAAACATTAGCAGAGCAGGTTGGAATGGCAGCAAGTTCAGCCACTGGTACGACAGATCAATGTACTCAATGGTTTTTATATTTAAGGGCAGAGGCTTGTTAGATTGATTTGCAAAGCTATATTTTCACAAAAGGGCTTGTTTATCCAAAATCTGTGTAGCAGCTATCAGGGTAGATTAGATTACTTACAGTGTGGAAACAGGCCCTTCAGCCCAACAAGTCCACACCGACCTGCCGAAGCACAACCAACCCAGACCCATTCCCCTACATTTACCCCTTCACCTAACACTTTGGGCAATTTAGCATGGCCAATTCACCTAACCTGAACATTTTTGGACTGTGGGAGGAAACCGGAGCACCCGGAGGAAACCCACACAGACACGAAGAGAATGTACAAACTCCACACAGTCAGTCGCCTGAGTCAGGAAGTGAACCCGGGCAGCAGTGCTAACCACAGTGCCACCATTCTGCCCACAAATTATGCTGCTCAGAGGGAATACTGTTGAAATCACCCAGAATTATGACAGATGAAAGTTGAGGAGTTCCTGCATGTCATTAAAGAATGTCAGTGCTTTTTGAACTTATTTCACTTACACTGCATTGTCATCTATAATTACATTTGAATGCTTGACAGATTGCTAGGCCATTGCTAAGTACTCACATATAATGAGTGGAATCTTAAAGGGGCCTGAGCGATATGAACTAAGGAAAGTCTTGTGGCAGTATCAGGTGAGTAGTCGGTAAAATGTATTTCGACTTTGGAAGCTATTCGCTGCATCTTTTATGTATCTACCAAGTGGCGAAGCATGTCTCTTGCTGGGCAGTAGTGAGTTGTCAATTATAAACACAGCAATGGCACAATTTCCTTCCTATTCTGCCAAGTGCATCAAACAAATTGGACATTGAGAAATCTTGACATGGAAAAGAGCAGCTACCTGGATACTTCCATTCACCAGTGGCTGCAAAGAGCCTACGTGATGTAAAACACCAAACAGCATCTCTGGCCATGATCATGGGCACCAGCCACATGTGTCCCTCATCCACAAACAATGTTATCCAACATTTGCCAACCCTTCATGATCCTTTTCACACATCTTCAAGCCATTTACAATAGGCCTGTACTGCAAGGAAAACTAGCAACTAACATGGGAAAGCTGCTGGAAGGATGTTTGTCCAAAGTGACAGGCATCCAGCTCACACAATGGACCAGGCTGCATCTCAGCGATTGCTTGCTCTTTTTACACTCAGTCACTCAGTGCCTGTATGTGTGCAGTATCCGTGCCTTGCCTATTAGCACTTTGATGCTTCAGCCAGACCTAAAAGCTATCAGCAGTGCCATGTTAACATGCTCCTTTGTGCCAATACACAGATAGGCTGCTTGTCATGTTTGTCAGTAGGAGTCTGTCTAGGGGGCAGGCAACCATATTGCTCTACAGTAGACCCAGATGCCAATTAAATAACTACACCATGTGCCAGCTGCTTGTTCAGCAAACACAATGCATATTTATTCAACTAAATGGTCATGTCAGAAAGTGTGTCTTATCTAATCTTCAGCCCAGAGAATAAGGTACCAATATCTGTCTAGGGATTGGTCCTGGTACTAACAGTCATGAGCACAGTCTGCACAGTCCAGGGACTTGTCCAGTTATTCAGCTGCCCATGCAAGCAAGAGCATTGAGTTATATGTAGCTGATCACCCTTGATGTGTTGACCAATTTGGATATCTTCAGACAGCCTCTGTAGTTGGTTTGACTGCTAAACCTATTCAGAAATTCAGTCATATTACTAAAATTATTGCTGCTCACTCACTGGTATTGACTTCTGTTTTAGAATGTGAAGGATTGAATATTTCCATCAGTCTGTTAAAGTCTGTGACATCCTCTATGCTGACAAAGTGAAACAACTGTCTTATGCCCATATAGGTAAGTTCATAGATTCTTTCTTCTGTTTGGGTTCTGACTCAAATTTAGAAATCCCAATGAAGTCTCCTACTGATTCTCCCTTGAGTAGTTGGTCAATAGCTGATTGGTCCGAAATCATTTTTTCTCTTGAAGGATGTTAAACTCCAACTGTCCTGACATTGAAGGTGAGATATGCCTGCATGTTCAAAAATGAATATTTAAAATTATGTACAACACACATTTTGAATTATCCTCAATGTGTTGTAATTTAATTCCTGTGCTCTGGATAGTGATTCTAATGGTATCGTTGTAGTATCAGTTCAGTAGGTAATGACTTCTGCTTCTTCAGGCAGGTTGGTTACGTTTGCTCCTTTAACACACTTAATACCAATGGGATGTTAATAATGTAAACAGATTCTTCTGCCTTCTGGCTCATCACAATCAGTTAATGCTTCTGGAAAACCTTCCCAATGGAAATATTTCATCTCTCATGTGGGTATCTTTCCTAAAAGTAGCAGCTGGTCTTCAGTGCAGATTGTTTTCACTTGTGACTACCAGTGTTTATCATTATTTTGAAATTGACTCTCTTATTTCTGCACACCTTAAGGAAGTGATAATTGTTTTATAAATATAACAGTCCATTGTCATGACTGGACATTGTCTGGGCCCATGAGGTTTTGTTGTCCCACATCACTGAAACTTTTTTTTTGCATATGGCATTTGGCTTAGTCTCTGCACATGCTTGCCATATGGCTCTTTAAAGTGCCCATACGTTACAAGTAAATAGATGCCATTACATTCCAGAGTTTAGGGTTAGTCTTCTCTTCCTCAGATCATTCTGGTTTCTGCTTCCAGTATGATGTAAATAACTCTCTCCAAAGTGAAGTGTACTCTGGACTGTAAGAAATCTGACAAAGTTTAACCAAGAATTCAACAACAATTTGTCACTTGTAAATTCTGATTTCAAAGTTTCATATTCATCTATTCCAAAAATTTATAGATGTCATTAATGAAATTATCTATGGACAGTCCTGGCAGTTGAAACTCGTCTTTTAAGTCTTACTCATTCAAGAATTTTAGTTCTTGGATTGAAGTAATCATCAAAGGCTTTCAGAACTTCTTCAAAAGTAATTGTACTCTTAAATATTCTGTTGGTTAATAACATCATTCTCAAGGAGACTCATTGCATACAATAGTGCATTAATGTATCCTGCTTCAGACTTACTCATTAATTTTACATTAATGCTGCATCTTAAGAATGTCCTTCTCCAAGAAATTTATTCTTATGTTCTGTATGGTTCATCTCTGACCTTGAATATTTGAAAAAGTATTATATCCTTTTACTTCTTTTCAATGTTTCTATCAATTCTAATATAGTAAAACTATTTTAAATCTGCATTGCTCCAATCTGTAATCTGTTTTTGAAGCTTATCTTTATGCATTCAATGTTATTTTAAACTCAGCTTCTGTAATTTCTAGATTCTAAATGATTTTCTTTGTTTGCCAGTCCTTTTAAACAGTGCACAGCTCAAAAGTTATAATCAATTCTTCAATAAATCTTTCAATTGTATCACTGAGTGTTCTGTAGCAATTTACTGCATTCAAGGTTTTAAAATTCCTTTTCCTTGTAATACCATGTCTTTGTACTTCTGAGAAGTTTCACCCAAAGACTGCATCCATCATCATTAGATTTAATGGAGCTAATGCAATTTAACATTAACTTTTCTGAATAATTTCATATACACCTGATGCAAGCCTCTGATTTATTGCTGGCTACTGGTGGTGGAGGGGGTGTGCAATTCTGTGGGAGGCCCAATGGAGCAGAAACATGAATTTTCCAACAGATCTTCTACCATGGGATGAACCCACATTCCCTATCACATTTGTAAATATAATGGCCCCAAACATCTGCAATCCCGACTCACCATGATAACAATGGTAAGATAGTGCTTTGCTCGTGACAAAATTGATATGATCAGAATTCTTACAATCTGGTAGCTTGGATATGGTGGGAAAGCATACATGGCAGTGTCAGTGGATCTGCAATGCCTTCTAGATGGGGGAAGGGGAGGGAATCATGGTGTTAGCTACTTGGCTATTGAAGAATAAAATAAAACCCATCCTGTTCCTGGAAGGGAAGTTTCACTATTATGTGCTTTGTGACTGCTGCCATAAGAAACCAACTTTTAGAATTTAGTGGACCATCCCTTCTGCTGGGTTGAAAATGCAAGATGCCAGCTTTATGCTAGTAATTATTTGGGACCAGAGGTAACACTGGTTTCAATAGCACTATTGCAATATATCAGCTGATACCAATGATCCTATAATGACTGCTGAAACCACATGGCCAACTCTGATTATTTTCAGACAGCGTAAAGCTGATTTTAAACGTTTGAAATAGTTCAACTTTGTTTATTTCCTTGTTTTCTCTTCACTAATATATTCTTTCATTATTTTTCTTTCATTTTTCCAAATGGAAAGGGAATAGCTCTGTGGTATTATTGTTATTAATGCAGAAACTCAGCAAATATTTTGAGAGCACAGATATTAATCCTACTATGGCAGATGGTGGAAAATGGATTAGATAGAAAAATAAATCTGGAATTAAGAGTCTATAGAGGACAATGATCATTGCCAGAAAAACCCATCTGACACATTTCGGGGAAGGAAATTTGCCATCCTCACCTGGTCAGGCCTACACGTGACTCCAGAACCACGGCAATGTCATTGACCCTCAGCTGCCCTCGGAAATGACCTAGCAAGCCACTCAGTTGCATCAATCTCTACAAAGTCTCAACAAAGAAATTAACCAGACAGACTACGTGGCACCGACCTAGGCACCAGAAATGATAAATCCCCAAAACAGCCCTATTGTTCCTGCAAAGTCTTCTTTACTGATATCTGGAAACTAGTGCCAAAATTGGGAGCGCTGTCTCACATACTGGTCAAACAACAGCCTGACACTGTCATACTCATGGATTCATACATTACAGACAATGTCCCAGACATCACCATCACCATCCCTGGATATGTTCTGTCCCACTAGCACAACCGACAAAACAGAAGTGGTGGCACACTGGGGAGGGAGGTGCTCTGCGAGTCCTCAAAATTGACTCCAGATCCCATGAAGTCTCATGCATCAGGTTAAACATGGGCAAGGAAACTTCCTGCTAATTACTATGTAGTTTCCTTCTTCAGCAGATGAATCAGAATTCTTCCATGTTGAACACCACTTTGAGGAAGCATTGAGAGTGCAAGGGTGAAAAATACTCTGAATGAGGGATTTCAATGTCTACCACCAAGAGTGGCTCAGCAGCAGCAGCGCTACTGATTTAACTGGCCGGGCCCTAAAGGACATAGCTACTAGACTGGGTCTGTAACAGGTAGTGAGAGAATCAGCAAGAAGGATAAGTATATTTGATCTCATCCTTGCCAATCTTCCAGCTACAAATGCATCTGCCCATGATGGTATCTGTAAGAATGGCCACCACATAGCCCTTGTGGGGAAGAAGTCCCACCTTCATATTGAGATTACCCTTCATCATGTTGTGTGGCACTAACACCCTGCTAAATGGGACAGACTTGGAACTATCTAGCAACTCATGAATGGGCATGCATGAAGCACTATAGACCATGGGTATGTCTTGTATACTAAAAGGAGGACATATTCAACTTCCCTAATTAGCACCCCATCAGTCTACACTCAATTGCCAGTAAAATGATGGAAGTTGTCATCAACAGTGTTACAAGCAGCACCTGCTCAGTGACACTCAATTTGGGTTCCACCAGGGCCACTCAGCTCCTGACCTCATTGCAGCCTCCCTCAGGTCAAACATGGACAAAAGAGCTGAATTCCAAAGGTGAAGTGAGAGTGACAGCCCTTGACATAAAGGCATGTTTGACCAAGTGTGGCATCAAGGAGCCCTAACAAAACTGGAATCAATTGGCATCAAAGGGCAAACTCTCCACTGGCTGAAATCATATCTGGCACATAGGAAGATGACTATTGTTATTGGAGATCAGTAATATCAGCTTCAGAACATCTCCACAATTCCTCAGGGTCGTGTCCTAGGCCCAACTATCTTCAGCTTCTTCAATGAACCTCCCTCCATCATCAGGTCAGAAGAGTGAATGTTAACTGATGACTATCAATGTTCCGCACCAATTACAACTCCTCAGGTACTGAAGCACTTCATATTTAAATGCAACAAGATCTGGACAATATAAGGCTTGGGCTGACAAGTGCCAAGTAATTTTTGCACCACATAAATACCAGGCAAAGGCCATCTCCAATAAGACACAATCTAACCACTGCCTCTTGAAATTCAATTATATCACTATCATTGCATTCCACACTATCACCATCCTTGAGGTTATCATTGATCAAAAACTCAACTGAACTCACCACATAAACATTTATCGGTCCTACTTGCCACAGTGCCTACAAGAGTAGGTCAGACGCTAGGAATCCAGAGTTGAGTAACTCATCTCCTGACTCCACAAAGCATGTCCAGCAGTTACAAGGCACAAATCTGATGGAGTCTTCCCCACTTGATGGGTGCAACCCCCAACTACACTCAAGAAACATGACACCATCCAGGACAAAGCTGCCTACTTGTTTGGCCCTACATCCACAAACACCACCTATCTCCACCACCAGTGCTTAGCAGCAACAGTGTACACAAACTACAAGATACACTGCAGAAGTTCACCAAAGATCTTCAGACATTTTCAAAACCCACAACCACTCCATGTAGAAGCACAATGGCAGCCGATACATGGGAACAACACCACCTGCAAGTTCTCTTCCAAACTGTTCACCATCTTGTCTTGGAAATATATCACTGTCTTTTCACTGTCACTGGGTCAAAATCCAGAATTGTCTCTGTAAGGGCATTGTGGGTCAATCTATAACACATGGACTGCAGCAGTTGAAGAAGGAAGCTCACCTTCCCCTTCTCAACAGCAAGTAGGAACAGGCAATAAATGCTGCCTAGCCAGCGACACCCATGGCCCATGAATGAATGAAAACAAAATGATTGGTATTTGTTAGCTATGTATTACTATTTAAATATATTTGAGAGATTTTACTGCTAGTGTGCACGCCCCTGGGCATCAGCAAGTGCAGCCATTGTGTTATGACATAAATATTAGAACAATCAAGCCTGTAGAGTCGGTTCTGCTATAACGTAAATGGCATTTAATGCAATTGAAGAGTTTAGACCATTATTCACAAGGCGTGAACTTACCTTATCTGTTTTGGCTATAACGTGATTCTGGTACCATTAGTTTAAATGGCAAAGCTATTACATGATATTTTATAAGGCGAGTTCGCACAAGAATGGAACAATTGAGTTATATCAGAACCACCTATACATTTAATATTGTTACACAATATCACAACATGAAATTTTAATTTAAAGGTGTCTGCCTTGGCTTCAGTCATTCTCTGTGTGATGGAATGAACATAGTCAGTCAGTTGTGTGTGCTTAATGTATAGTATGTGCATAAATATATATCCCATAACGTATGTGTAAGTCTAAATTGTTCATGTTAGAGATAACCTTTGAGATATCTGACTCAACAAGAATGCAGTTTTTGTAGTATACATTAAATAGGCTTACATGTGGAAAACCACAAATGGTGTCATATTGTCAGCAATGGCATCTGCAAGTGAGCGCTAAAAGCCAAACATGACAACAGTTATTGGACACCAAAGACTGAAAAGGTGTTCGTAATTTGGCTGTTGTGAACATTATTTTTCTTAACAGTCATCCATCAATCTGTCCAAGCTTGGAGCATTAGGCACACATGCAACCAGGTCTAAAGTATTGCTCCCAAAGTTAAAGACTTCAAGCTTCTACTGAACCACAGTGAGGACTCTAGCTTTCTCAATCTCGTTCTTTAAAAAGAATGGAAGCTTACAAGAGAGATAGGACAGGTATGAGTTAAAACAAAAGGTACTTCAATAAGCAAAAAGATAACTGAGAATACAAGTAACCCTGGAACAAACTACAGAAAACAAACATTTTAAGAAGTGTTTTCTGTACTGCTACAGGCCTTATCTGTATCCAGATCTCAATCAATTTAGCCATTTTCATTTTTTTCTAAATGGCTACAAAGTTTTAAAAAAATACACATTATGTCATCACTGCTTTTCATTGGTGTGAATTCCACCTATAGGTACAACCTACAAATTTCAAAGCTGGAACAATAACAAAAGAAAATAGAAGCCCACAAAACAAAGCATAAAAGCATTACACTTCAATGTATGTTTTTGATGTCAATTTTAAACAGCTACATAAAACTGATAAGAGTGATGAAAACAAACAACTCACTATGGACTGTCAATACACTGACACTCTGAGAGAGCTGCAATTATTAAGAAAGAATCCATTATGAATAAGTGATAAACAGTAAAAAAACTAAAAGAATTGCTGATGCTGGAAATCAGAAACAAAAACTCAGAAATTGCTGAAAAAAAAACTTAGCAGCATCTGTGAAGAGAATCAGAGTTAATGAATCAGAATAATAACATCTACTTGCGTTTCTGACAAGGGCCACATAGATCCTTACAAATTTTCAGATCTAGAGAAAAAAAATCAACTGAATACACAACTTTGACTTCACACTTCACCTCAGTGTTGGTGGTATGGCAATCAAATAATTCATCAGCAGGCACTCATGCACAAGTATGGAATGTGTATGCACAAAAGACACCTTAGACTAAAGGCCTTATGGGATTGATCATTGCCTCTGCACCCATCACATCTTTCAGAAAAGTGCAGTTAGACAAACCAAAAAGATGTAACATTGATGATCCACTGCAGAAAACTTAAGTTTGCAGCCGATCAACAGCTTTTGCAAGTACTTGTCTCTGGAATAATTATCGCAGAAGTTAACAGGTTCACTGAAACTTCCAAATGTTGTCTGAGGTTATGAGAATCTATCAGATTATGAGGGGCATGCACAGGGTGGATAGTAAGCAATTGCTTGCCTTAGTTGAAGGCTCAAGTCTAAGGTGGGTAGTATTTTAAGGTGAAAGGCAGGAGGCTTTTCTCAAAACTCCACTGAACCTTTCTCACTCTGACAGTGATGCGAATCTGGAATACATGGCCAGGGAGGGTAGTTGAGGTGGGAAACTTCACAAATATTAAGTTGTACATGAATGAGCACTTGAAATATCATAACATTCAAGGCTATGGGCTAAGTTCTGGAAAGTGAAACTAGTTTAGATTCAGAGTAGTTTTGTCGGTACAGACTCACTGGGCTAAACGGTATCTGCTGGACTGTATGATTCTATATGTGGCTTGTCTGACCTACCAAGGTAGCATTCAGCATTTTGTGACATGTATGACAAAAGGACATTGAGCTAAAGTGTTCGGAAAGTCAACTCATCTGAGAAACTCCAAGTGCAACACAATGGTCCTCAGCAGCTGGTGAAGAGCCAACCAAGGAACATTGCCAAAGAAGCTTTCAAAGTTTTACCCACAGCATGCAAACATGTCAATGAAACCTCAGAGCTAGCTGCAACATCATACCCTACAGACCTGAGTCAGACTGTACATGACAGTATACATGACACACACATGAACACCATCACAAAAACTGAAGGCTTTACTCTGATCCAAGTCATATTCTCCAATTTGAATGGACAACATGCACTATACACAAACACCAGTGCCAATGCAGACATCATTCCTCTATGCATCTTGCAAATGATTTATTGAAAGCACTGCCACAATGTGGCATTATCCACTCTACAATGGGTCCAGCAAACTAAGCATTGGTATTAAAAACGTTTCACGAATGCTGTAAATTAGAAACAAAACCATAATTTGCTGGAAAAGCTCAGCAAGTCTGGCAGTATTAACAGGTGTCACAGAAATCAGAGTTAACGCTTTCGATCCAGTGACCCTTCGTCTGAATTTCATTATAATCATTCAGAGATTCTCCAGAAATATAATATCTTAAAGAGCAAATAAGTCATAATTTCACAAGCTCTATGTCAAAATACAGTAGGCTATATAAATTTAGATCTTACGGATGGAGGAAAACACTCAAGAGATTAGTACATGAATCCACATAGCAGTCCATCATTAATAAACACACTACTGAACATAGAACAGAGAACATTTAGGCACAGTACAGGCCCTTTGGCCCTTGATGTTGCACCAACCTGTGGAACCAATCTAAAGCCCATCTAACCTATACTACTCCATTATCATCCATATGTCTATCCAATGATCATTTAAATGGCCTTAAATGTGGCATGTCTACTACTGTTGCAGGTGCTGCATTCCACGCCCCTACTACTCTCTGAGTAAAGGAACTACCTATCTGTCCTACCATCTGTTCTATATCTATCACCCCTCAATTTAAAGCTATGTTCCCTCATGCTAGCCATCACCATCTGAGAAAAAAGGCTCTCCCTGTCCACCCTATCTAACCCTCTGATTATCTTATATGTCTCAATTAAGTCTACTCTCAACCTTCTTCTCTCCAATGAAAACAGCCTCAAGTCTCTCAGCCTTTCCTTGTAAGATCTTCCCTCCATACCAGGCAACATCCTAGTAAATCTCCTCTGAACCCTTTTCAAAGCTTCCACATCCTTCCAATAATGCGGTGACCAGAACTATACGTAATACTCCAGTTGTGGCCGTACCAGAATTTTGTACAGCTGCAGCATAATTTCATGGTTCTGAAACTCAATTCCTTTACCAATAAAAGCTAACACACTGTATGCCTTCTTAACAACCCTATCAGCCTGAGTGGCAACTTTCAAGGATCTATGTACCTGGACACCGGGATCTCATCTACACTACCAGGAATCTTAAAACTAGCCCAGTATTCTGCATTCCTGTTACTCCTTCCAAAGTGAATCACCTCACACTTTTCCCATTAAACTCCATTTGCCATCTCTCAGCCCAAGTCTGCAGCTTATCTCTGTCTCTCTGTAACCTACAACATCCTTCAGCACAATCCACAACTCCACCGACCTTAGTGTCATCCTTCCAGACCTCATTCAGGTCATTTATAAAAATGACAAACAACAGAGGCCCTAAAACAAATCCACGCAATACACCACTAATAACTGAATTCCATGATGAATATTTCCCACCAACCACCACCCTCTGTCTTCTTTCAGTTATCCAACTTCTGATCACCCTCAATCCCATGCCTTGATATTTTGTGCAATAGCTCACCATGGGGAACCATATCAAATGCCTTACTGAAACCCATATACACCACATCAACTGCTTTACACTCATCCCTGTTTGGTCACCTTCTCAAAGAACTCAATAAGGTTTGTGAGGCACGACCAACCCTTCACAAAACCTTATTGACTATGCCTAAGATCAGCATTAATCAACTCCAGCCTCTCCACCACTCTTGACCCACTCCAGTTTGCCTACTGGACCAAGAGGCCCATGTCAGATGCCATATCACTTGCCCTTCACTCCTCCCTAGAACATTGTGACACCAAGAACAGCTACGTAAGAATCCTATTCATTGACTATGGTTCAGCTTCAATACTATTATCCCCTCGAGACTGATTACTAAACTTAGTGATCTCGGACTAAGCCCCACTCTCTGCAAATGGATCCTCAGTTTCCTGAACCAGAGGCCAAAAACATTGAAGACTGCGGACAATATTTCATCCTCACTAACACTCAACACTGGAGCCTCCCAGGGGTGCATACTCAGCCCCCTACGGTACTCACTGTATACCCATGACTGCGTCGCCATATACCAGATTAATGCAATTTACAAGTTTGCTGATGACACCACCATAGTCAGTCAAATCTCAGATGGCAACAGATTACAGACAGGAGGTGGAAGACCTGGAAAAATGGTGCACTGAGCGCAACCTAGTTCTCAATGCCAACAAAACTAAACTCATCATTAAAAAATCACACAACACCAGGTTATAGTCCAACAGTACTATAGTCCAACAGGTTATGTCACAATACAGTGGACTATATAAATTTAGATCTTACGGTTTAATTGGAAGCACACTAGCTTTCGGAGCGACGTTCTTTCATCAGGTGATTGAAGGAGCATCGTTCCGAAAGCTAGTGTGCTTCCAATTAAACCTGTTGAAATATAACCTGGTGTTGTGTGATTTTTAACTTTGTACACCCCAGTCCAACACCGGCATCTCCAAATCAAAACCCATCATTGACTTTCAGCGGGATGTTACTTATGCCCCCTACACATTAACAACACAGAGTTGGAACGAGTGGAGAATGTCAAGCTCCTGGGAGTGGTCATCCACAACAAGCTTTTTTGGCCTCTTCATGTGGACACACTGGTTACAAAGGTCTAATGTTTCTTCTTCCTCAGGCAGCTGAGGAACTTTGGCATGACCGCGAATACCCTTGCCAACTTTTATAGGTGGGCCACTGAGAGCATTCTGTCTGGATGTATCACTACCTGGTATGGCAACTGTACCATTCAAAATCGGAGACGGTTACAGGGAGTGGTGAACTCGGCCCGGACAATCACATCTATAGAATCTACTAGACCAGTTGTCAAGGAAAGGCCGCCAACCTCTACCATTTGGGAGAAGGTATAGAAGCCTGAAAGCACACACCAGCTGGTTTCATAATAGTTTCTTCCCAACTATTGTTAGAATTCTGAATGGACTTACAAACTCTTAACAGTCGCCTGTACCTGTGTTTTTGTTTTTGCCGCTGTTTACCTATTATTTACTTATCTATGCTACCTACTTATGTGAGCTGACTGTTTTGTTTGCAAGACAAAGCTTTTCACTGTGCATCACATGGCAATAAATTCAATTCCTTTCTAGATGATTAAACTAACGCCTTATTGAACTAGCATCGAGAGGGTGGTGCTGAAAAGCACACTCTCGACACTAATCTCCGACATCTGCAATCCTCACTGTCGCCTTCCTGAACTAACCAAGTCATTTGAAATATGCCAATTAAATCAACCTTATCAATTGAGAAACCTCTTCTTCCACATGACCCTGAGAGAGTTGTGGTACATTTGCTGTGTTCAGGGATTTGATGACTTCCAGAAATCTCACTATGTCACTAAAATTCGTTTTGTGACAAATCAAATCTACCATAAATACAACATGATTTGGAGAAGCCGGTTTTGGACTGGTGTACAACATTAAAAATCACACACCAGGTTATAGTTCAATAGGTTTAATTGGAAGCTCTGCTCCTTCATCAGGTGGTTGTCAGTGCTTCCAATTAAACCTGTTGGACTATAACCTGTTGCTGTGTGAAATAAATACAACAGTTATTGACACATTGAACATATGGAATATGGCAGTCAGGGTTCCTCAACCTATTGTGTGTCACTACTCAGTGCATGAGAGCACCCTTCCAAAACATGCACAAGAAATGGTGTTCAACACAATAACTTTTCTCCTCACAACACTATGTAGAACAGTTTTGCAGAATGCACTGTTTACAGTGATAGACTTAGAGCAATTTGTAAACTTTTTTGGGTAGCTATGTTAAACCTATATGCTACTTCCCTAGACAATGGTCTATCTTTACTTGTCTCATGTTTGGGAGACAGATCCACACAGATTTTCCCTCCCACACTGTCAACATCCAACTATATTTGCGTGATGCTTTGTTGGAAAGAAGGGGAAAATCTACAAGAGTTTAATCAACAAGTTTGCAGACGGCTATCCTAATTTGAACCAGAACAAAATGTGTGAACTTGAGATTTTCTATGAACACATGATTTTATGGAAAGATATAATGTTGCTGTGTCCACCTTAGCTTATATAATATTGTAATGTATTATTCAATGGTCAAGTCCTGCCAAGAAATAGGTATCATATCCAAATGTCATATCATCAGTGATACAGGATGAGTACTTGGATATTTAAAAATGCACACCAGGCAACATTCACACATCTACAACAAATAATTCACATTTATCCAAGACTACAGATTGTGCACCACAGACTGAAGATACACTACTTAGTTATAATAACTGTATAAAGACCAGCACTGGTCATGTCATATATCCTCCAACGTGTTAAGTTAATGAATAGAGACAATTGTGAATGTGCATCCTTACACGTTATCAGAAAATACTTCCCATCTTTTAAAGGGAAAAGGGAGAATGTTGTATTATGTCATTGATTCTACACCAAACAGGCCTGTACCTTTAAGGCATGTTTTTCAAAATGACAAATCCCAAAGATACGATATCTGAATGAGGGGCTTTTGCAATAAGGTAGACAAATTAACAGCACAGTTAATTGTACCCAGATATGATATGATTGCAGTAATAGAGACATGACTGAGGAAGAGCCAAGGTAAGGAATTGAAATCCAGGAATATTCAATCTTTAGGAAGGGCAGCCAAAAAGGAATAGGAAGTTGGTGACATTGTTAGTGAAAGATGAAATCAGTGTAATAGCAAAAAATAAAAATCTAGATGTGGAATCAGTCTGGGTGAAGCTAAGAAACAACAAGGGATGGAAAACATGAATGAATGAGTGATTTATTTATTGCCACTTGCATTTTACAGTGAATAATACAGTAAAATAGTGAAAAGCTTCAACAGTCAACACAATCTGATGCCACTTTAAGTAGCTTAAGAATGAAAAGGTGAAAAGACATAACTGAAAGAGAGTCCTGAGCTGGCTCACCAACAACACCTGCACTGCCACCTCTGTCTTTGCCAGACCCTCCAATGTAGGAATCGCTACTCTCGGTGCCATCGTTTCACAGTTGGTCCCACCCACTCATGCCGATTCCCATGATGAACCCATAATCACCCCACAACCAGGAGTCCCAGCTCCGGGCATACCATTGTGCTGCCGCTGCAGCCGCGCGGCAAAACATTGATGGGAGTCATCTATAGTTCTCCAAATAAAAGTAGCAAGATAGGGGATGGCATTAAACAGGAAATTAGAGATGCATACTCAAAGGTTACATAGTCAGATATGACTTTACACATGAACTGGGAGAACCACAGTGACCGTACTGTGACAGATGAATACCTGGAGTTTATACAAGTTCATTTTTTAGACCATTATATTAAAGGGCAGATTGGGGAAAAGGCTTTCGTTTTCTCATTGACATGTGGCGTTACTAGCTGAGCCAGTATTAATTGCCCATCACTCGTTGCCCTTGAGAATATAGTGGTGAGCTGCCTTCTCACACCCCTGCAATCCATGTCTTTTAGGTTGAGCCACAGTTCCTTTTGGGAAGGAATTCCAGGAGTTTGACCCAGTGACGCTGAAAGAACAGCGATATGTTTCCAATGAGATCAGGAGCTGGGTGGCCCTGTGGAACCCAAACTGGGCATTACTGAGCAGGCTATTGCTGAGCAGGTGCTGCTTGAGAGCACTGTTGATGACACCTTCCAGCACTTCTACTGACAATCGAGAGTAGACTGAGGAGGCTGTAAATTGGATTTGTAGTGCTTCTTATGTACAAGAAATACCTAGGCAATGTTTCACAATGTCAGGTGGATGCCAGTGTTTTAACTGTACTGACACAGCTTGACTATGGGAGTGGCAAGTTCTGGAGCACAACTCTCCAGTATTATTGCCAGAATATTGTCAGGGCCCATAGACTTTGTACTATTTAGTGGTTCCAGCCATTCCCTGATATCATGTTGTATGAATTGAATTGGCTGAAGACTGGGATCTATGATGTTGGGGACCACTGGAGAAGGTCAAGGTGGATCATCCATTTGCAACTTCTGTCTGAAGATTGCTGTAACTGCTTCACCTTACCTTTGCATTCATGTGTTGGCTCTCTCATCATTGAGGATAGGGCACTCTGTGGAATCTCCTCTTCAAGTGAGTTGTTTAATTGTCCACCAGCATTCACCACCGGATGTAGCAGGACTGCAGTCTGTAGTTTTGATCCATTCATTGTGGAATCACTTAGCACTGTCCACCACTTGCTGTTTATCTCTGCTTCAGGAGCCTACAACCACATAGCCTCAACATTGAATATGCCAGTTTCCAAATCTCCCCTCCCCCCACTCCATCCCAGATCCAACCAACCATCTTGACCTAACTTACCTGTCCATTTTCCTTCCAACCTATCTGCTCCCCACTTCCCACCAACCTATCACAATCACCTCCTATCTTTGCCCACCTATTGCCATCCCAACTAGCTTTCCCTCAGCCCCACCTCCTGTGTATTTTTCAGCCATTTCCCTCCTCCATAGTTCTGATCATGAGTCAAGCTCGAAACATCGACTTGCTTGATCCTCAGATGCTGCCTGACCCAATGTGCTTTTTCCATTCCAGTTTATCGACTTTGCTTATACTGCTTGGCATGCACGTAGCCTGATTCGAAGCTTCACCAGGTTGATACCTCATACTTATGCATGCCCGGCACTGCTCCTTACATGCCCTCCTGCATTTTCCATTGAACAGGGTTGATCCCCTGGCTTGAAGGTAACGGTTGAGTGAGGGATATGCCAGGCCATGTATACAGTGGAGCATGGTGAGAGTGCACACAATATGGTCTCAATGTGAAGGTGGGACTTCATCTCCAAAAGGACTGTATGTTGGTCACTTGAATCAATACTGTCATTGACAGATATATTTGCAGCCAGCAGATTGGTAAGGATAGGGTTAAGTATATTTTTCTCTTATTTGTTCCTTCACCATCTGTCGCAGACCCCAGTGTAGCAGCTATATCTAGTAGTTCGATCACTAGTACTGTTGCCTGGCCACTCTTAGGGACATTGAGATCACCCACCTAGAGTACATTTTGTGTCCTTGCCACTCTCAGTGCTTTCTCAAAGTGTCATTCAACATGGAGGAGTACCAATTCATCAGCTGAGGGAGGATGGTACATGGTTATCAGCAGAAAGTTTATTTTGCTCATGTTTAACATGATTCACGTGACTTCATGTGGTCCAGACTCAATGTTGAGGACTCCCATGGCAACTCACTACCAACTGTATACCACTGTGGCACCATCTCTGCTGGGTCTGTCGGTGGGACAGAACATATTCAGAGATGGTGATGGTGGTTTCTGGGACATTGTCTATAAGGTATGATTCTGTGAGTATAACCACGTCAGGCTACTGCTAGATTAGTCTGTGAGACAGTTCTCCCAATTTTGGCACCTGCTCCCAGATGTTAGTGAGGAGGACTTGGCAGGAGCAACAGGGCTGTTTTTGTGACTATCGTTTCCGGTACCTAGGTCAATGCCAGGTGGTCCATCTGATTTCATTCCTTTGTTGAGACTTTGTAGAGATTAATGTAATTGAATGGCTTGCTAAGCCATTCAGAGGGCAGTTGTGCCTCTGGAATCATGTATAGGCCAGACGAGGTGAAGATGGCAGATTTCCTTCCCTAAAGGACATTGATGAGCCAGATGAGTTTTTCTGAAAATTAACAATGGTTTCACAGTCATGATTAGATTCAGAATTTCAGATTTTTTTTTAAAAACATCATCTGGATCATTAGTCAAATGATAATACCACAAGCCATCACCTCCCCCATATCTGGTCTTGTATGATGAGATGGGGTTAATTTTTCTTTTAGAATAAAGCAACCATAATGAGGTAGAATCTTTCATTCGGATGGGTGGTGAAGTAGGGCTACTGTAATTTCCAACAAAATACAACACAGGCTCAAGGAGCAGCGCCTCACTTTCCCCTTAGCCACTTTATCGCCTTGAGATCCTAATTTTGAATTTCATAACTTCAGAAGCTCACCACATTATATTTGTTCTTTTTTTGAATATTCTGGCAAGGTATTTTGTCTCTAAGGAAGTCTTGGTCTCCTCAGCCACAGCGGGAGTGAACCTACCATGCACCAGCGTTATTTCTGAGATGACAATGGATTTCTGTAGCAGAATGGATCAGTTCAATTTGCCTATATTCCCAGGAAGTTGAAAGAATGAGAGGGGAACTCATTGAAACAAAGATGTAATGTAATTGAATGGCTTGCTAAGCCATTCAGAGGGCAGTTGTGCCTCTGGAATCATGTATAGGCCAGACGAGGTGAAGATGGCAGATTTCCTTCCCTGAAGGACATCAGTGAGCCAGATGAGTTTTTCTGAAAAACTGGATAGGGATTCACTGGCTGAGGGGACCACAGTTTACAGTGTCAGGATACATGCCTTTACTCAGAGGGTGGTGAACCAGTGGAATTTTTTTTAACCACAGTAAATTGTGGAGGCCAGGGCACTGAATATATTTAAAAGAAAAAGCAGATAGATTTTTAGAGGCTAAATATGTCAAGAGGAGTGGAGAGAGAATGGTAGTATTGAAATAGAGAGTCAGCCATGATTGTGTTGACTATTAGAGTGGGGCTTAATGGGATAAATGGCCTTCTCCTATTCCTTTTTTCCATGAAAGTACATGATTTCCTATGATTTGGAGGTGCCAGTGTTAGACTGGGGTGGACAAAGTTAACAATCACACAATACCAGGTTATAGAGGTAAAAACAATGACTGCAGATGCTGGAAACCAGATTCTGGATCAGTGTTGCTGGAAGAGCACAGCAGTTCAGGCAGCATCCAAAGTGCAGTGGAATCAATGTTTCGGGCCTTATTCCTGATGAAGGACTTTTGCCCGAAACGTCGATTTTGCTGCACTTTGGATGCTGCTTGAACTGTTATGCTCTTCCAGCACCACTGATCCAGAATACCAGGTTATAGTCCAACAGGTTAATTCAGAATAAACCTGTTGGACTGTAACCTGGTGTTATGTGATTGTTGATTTTCTGATGTATAGGTACCTGTTTCACTTCCACACGCACTCTGTGAATAAAGTTCGTGCACTGAGTCAGTTGTGTGCATGTAATGTCCAGTAACATGAGTAAACACAGTCCTCATACTGTGCGTCTAAGTCTGTGGTATTGTAACCATGTCAGGAGATAACCTACATGGTTTTGGATAAACTTCTTGATATATGTGACTCAGCAAGAACCCAAATCTTCATGGTGTCTTTTTTGAAAAAGCTAACATATAGAAAACCACAAATTCAATCAGGTACCAAAAGGTGCTATTCTGCCTGTTCACTGCTATGATGTTAGGTTTAAAGCAGTTGGGCACAAGTGCTATCATCTCCAATTTTCCCCAGAAACACAACGGGATGGTGATTTACTGTAAAGGAGTCCGACTTAATTACACCCACCACTAATCCTTTCCTGCTGTCCTAAAGCCCCAACTGTGCTGTAAGGCCCCAAAACTTTCAAAATCAAAATGTGAAAGAGCTATATTTTGGAACTGAATGAAGAAACCCTTATCCCAAATAAGATAAACAGAAAGATTGAGATTGCAATTTTGTTTTAATCATTTTACTGTCATGTTTTTAGCCTTTGCCCACTAAATGCTTCACAAAAATATCACCCAACCTTGTCCATCATAGGCTGACATTTTCCTTACCAGTGATACTCGTATTCAATGAAAGAATAAAGGAAGGATCCTTGCGAATACAAACACTTAAACATCAACTGGATATTATGACAAGAATGTATATTGTGACAAGAATGTATATTGTGACAAGAATGTATATTGTGGTGCGGTGTACAAGAATGATGAATTATTGTCACAAACTGTAGGGCAAAGGGGGAATGTTCTGCTGTTTGAAATCCTGCTAAGTTTATCAGGAATTGCCAGGGAGTTGAATTGTCAAAAGCGGTAAATCAATGAAGTGAGGATTGTGCCTGAATGATTCAACTGATCAGACAACTCACATTTCATCTACAGAACCTATTTGAATAAAAATAGAAGAACATATTCATCCAAAACGACTCATGTAAAAAACAAATTTGGCTGCAAAATTAAACTCCATAATATTCAACTTTCACATTGTAGGTGCAACTTCATCTTTCATCAAGTGCTGCTTGTAATATCTATGTGATTGAGGAGCCAGGGGTGCTGAGAGCACGGGATAAGGAAAGTAGCTATGTGTTCCTGTAAAGTTCCAGCGAGCAGGGAGAATCCAGAGAATGATACTGAAGAAGGAGGGTGGAGGAGGTTTGGGGAAAGGATGTGGGAGAGTTTTGCACTCTTGGTTTTAAAAGAAATATGTCTTGAGCAGGGACTACACCTGACAGGTGCAGCCACTTCAACATTATGCAAGTTCTAGGCAAATTGGCACAAGTTCCCAAATGACAGTTCCAAGAGCAACTATCAAGGGGCATTCCTCCTCAACTCTTTCAGGTACACGGGAGGGGAAGTGGGCTCATAGATAGCTGGGTTGCCATTGCAAATCTCAAAAATGGTGAACATTTCAGTATTCATTGGCATTGTACCGCAAAATCTCGATCACTAGATTCCATCTTAACTGGCAGTATATCTTTATCGCCATCCATTTTCTTTCAGGGACAAAGTTAAAATATTAAAATTCCTGGCTACCATTCAGACTTTCTCTGCTTATGAAGAATCTGATTTAAGGATGGTTCCTGATTGCACAAGATCTCCAAAGAGATCTTTCATGTCTAAAACTGTGGCTACCAAGGAAATAAGGAAATTATTTGGTGCCTAAGTCTCCAATAAAACTTTTAAAAAATTGTTGAACAAATTATATTGATAAAGGTAAACAGAGTGACGTATAATGCAAAGGACATATGGATGCTGTCTGTCCCACTGTGATCTCCAGCATTCATTGTTTTTAGTCAAAAGGAGCAAATGGCTGTTTTAAGACCTCCTCTGCAAAATTGGTTTGTTTTGTTCTCAATTGCACTCAGGTAGACAAAAATATACATGCAGCTGAGTAGGTAGTTTATCAAGTTTTTCAACTATAATCAACGAAACCTACTCTTCCCACCTTCACATTCAAAGCTCGCATGCTATTGAGAACCACCACCTCTCTCCTGACTTTCACATGCCCAAGCATTGCCACTGACCTTTCCAGTGGTAATGATACCTCCACGTGCCATCATCATTTTGTGACTCAACCATCCACTCTCTGGTGTCTCCCTACCACACCATCTTTACCTGGTCTCTTTAATTTAACCCCAGAACAACTCATTCTGGTGTTAGCTACTGATAACGAGAAACATTTCCTCAGTGTATCTCAACCACATAAAACAGGATGAATCGTGTCTGTTCATATGTTTCTCTAATCATGAAACATTTGCAAGAAGGACTTAGCAATAGTGTTACTGAGTAATAACTTTTCATCAGTAGTGTACTCATCCACGTTCATTTTTGATTTCTAATAAAAGCAGCTAGCGCCTTTCTTTGTCCTAACCTAATTCCAACCTGGAAGGAGTTAATGCCTAACAGAGGGTTGCAATTGATCAAGGATGATCCTGAGGAAGATAGCAATCTGAGGTAATCTATGGCATAGGCCTTCACAGCAGTGCAGAAATTCCATGAGATGATCATATGGGTGACATATGATATTACGAGCACAACATTTTTTACTGGGATATGTCAATGGTGCCACAGAGCTATACTGAAAACTTTGAACAGCTAATTATAAAAATGCAGCTCTCCTCACAACAATCAATAATGAGATCAAGTTTGCAGCATTTTGGCCAGTGTTCATGCTACTGTCACTAAGGCTGAAAAATAATGGCACTGGAGACCAGGCAATGGCATGATTTATGTGTTTATTCAAGATGGTTGCATCTGATGCCTCATTAACCACATTTAGTGAACACAAGATCAATCTGAAGAGAATTCTCAGATCAGCCCTCATAAATCAAACTTAAAGTGTTCTGAAATTTTATAGGTGCTAGATAAATGTAAGCTTTTGTTTATAGTTAGAAATGTTATAAATCTACCAGTATTTAAAATCAATATATAACAACACAGGCAAGATTCAACTATACATCCAGAAAGCACAAAGTTGCCATACTCTTAGAAAAAAATACATCAGATACAGTTAGACACAAAAGAACACGCACATTCATTTTATTGCTTTATCCAGTTGACACTGCTCTTTGTATATTAAGTACTGTGATTAAACAACAACAGCAACAATTTGCATCTATGTAGCCCCTTAGACACAAAAGTGTTATCAATTAAATATTTTTGACGCAGCTACAGAAGAGGATATCAAATTTATTCATTAACAATATTTGGAAAGCTAAAACTAAGCTCTCATCACTGATAGGAATAACATCAACTGGTCACATTTCACTGATCCATAAAGTTTAATCTTAACGTAGCCTGGAAAAGTCAGATGTGCAAAGATGGCCTTGATAAGGAGCTCATAGGAAGTTTGTTTTTGGATAATGTCTCAGAATAGTACATTCTAAAGCCAACCAGAGAGCAGACTATACTGGATTTTGGATTGTATAATGATGTAAGATTAATGAATGATCTCTTAATGAAAGCAGTGTGTAGCAGTGATCATAATATGGTTAAATTTTACATTCAATTTAAGGGAGAGACGAGTGGGTCAGAAACTCTTCTCAACTTAAAGAAGGGCAAAAATGAGAGCATGAAAGCAGAGCTGGCTAATGTGAATTGACACAATAAGTTGAAGGATAGATTAATGGAAAAGGCATGGCAGGTATTCATAATACAAAGATAGATATATTCCAATGAATAAGAAAAATCCAAGGGACAGACTCATCATTTCTAGCTAACTAGAAAGTTTAAAGGTAGTAACAAACTTTTAAAAAAAGTATTCTTGCGCACAGGCAAGTGACAAGTTGAGAGATTGGAGAGGATATTTTCAAAAAGTTAAGGTGGCAAATTCAGAGCACAAGAGAGAATTAGCCAGAAGTACAAGATAGTTTGTAACAGACAGTAAGAGTTTAAAAAAATAAAATAGTCAATGGAGTGCATATTAGTACTATGGAAAGTAATTCTGAGGAATTGATAATAGAAAATAAAGAGGTGGCAAGAAATAGGGCATGTATTTTGCATCAGTATTCTCTATAGTTGACACAAGTAAAATCCCAGAAGTAAATAGTGATTAGGAAATTGAAGGAGACAGGAGTAATTCAGGAAAATTACATTCACCAGAGAAGTGACACTGAGGAAATTGCTGGAATTTCAGACTGACAAGTGCTCAAGTCCTGATGGATTTAATCCTAGGGTCTTAAAAGAAATGGCAAGTAATATAGTTGGTGCAATTATTTACATTTTCCAAACATTCCAAGATGGGGAAAATCTCAATAGATTTAAAGATAATCAATGTAACACCTTGATTCAAAAGGGAGGGAGACAGAAAGCAGGAAACTATGGGTCAGTTAGCTTAACATCTGTCATAGAGATATAAGTTAGAAGGTATTCGTAAAGGTTATAGTAGGAAGCTTGGATAAGTTTAAGGTAATGAGGCAGAATCAACAGGATTTTGTGCAAGGGAAATCAGGTTTGACCAATCTATTGGTGTACTTTGAGGAGGTTAAACCCGTGTGGTTAAAAGGTGAACAGATGAGGGTATTGCACATGTATTTCAAGAATTTGATGAAATTCCACATCCAAATTTATTGTGGAATATGAAATCTCTTGGTTTGAGAGGTAATGTGTTAGCACAGACAAAAGATTGGCTGGCTGACAGGAAGCAGAAAATAGACATTTTCTGTTTGGAAAGATGTAAAGCATGGTGTGCCGTTAGGATCAATGTTGGAACCTCAACTGTTCCAGTTTATGTAAAATGCTTGGATGAAGGAATGAAAGGTATGGTTCTCAAAATTTACTGATGACACAAAGATATCTAGAAAATTATGTTGTGAAGAGGACATAAGTGGGCTACAAAGAGATATAATTGCATTTAATGAATAGGCAAGAAAATGGCAAATGGAGTACAATGTAGGAAAACATTAAATTATCCATTTTGGCAGACAAATTAATAACTGAGCATATTATTTAAATAGTATAAGATTGCAGAGCCCTGAGAACTGAGTGTGCCCTTGTGTGTAGCATTAAAAAGCTAGCACGAAGATACAACAGACATTGAATAGAACAAATACAATGTTAACATTTATTATGGGGAGAAATGAATGCAAAAGTAGGAAGGATATTCCTTTGTGATATAAGGCGAAGATGAAACCACATTTCCAGTGCTGTATGCGTATACTTGACCTTATTTAAGGAAAAATGTAAATGTGTTGGTTGCAGTTCACATCAGGTTTACCAGACTAATATTTGGAATGGGTAAGTTGTCTTATGAGAAAATTTTGGTAGGTTAAGCTTGTATTCTCCAGAATTTAGAAGAGTAAGGGGCGACTAGATTAAAACACAAGATCTTGAGGGATTATAACATGGCTGTTAGGTCTCTTATAAGAGAATATGAAAGTTAGAGCCACAGTTTCCCATTTAAAGCTGATGAGGACAATTATGTTTTCCTTATATAAAGTCAGGAGTCTTTGAAAAGACAAGTGAAGCAGAGTCTTTAGATATTTTTAAGACAAGGGTAGACATAAGATGTGGTTACATTTAGGTCTGAAATGATGATATTAAATGGGGCTTGGGGGGAAAATTGCCTACTTCCTCACATTGCTCATTTATTCATATGCTTCGATAATCAGTTCAGGATTTCCAGATCGATTTTAAGTTTTGTTAAAAAGGTGGATTCTATAGCATTCAATGCCCAATTGATACTACCTTAAAAACTAGAAATAACTTACAAAGCGCAAGTCCTCAGTGCTATGTAAAACATTGAAAGGTGGAATGATAGCAATTTCTACATTCACATCATCGTTCCCTTGATTGGGGTTGCTGTGGGTCAAGTATCTTTGTTGTTATTCCAAAAGCCCAGTTTCCCAAAATGACAATTTAAAAAAATATATCTTCAGTCTCTGTTGGACATTAGCTGTGACATTTCTGATTTATCACAATCCTCATGCAGCCAGTTATCACCATGTTCACTAAGAAATTGTAATGTCAATTCACCAATGCAGAAGTCATCATCACTATCACCATTGTTGCAAAATCAAGGCCATTTTCAGCAATGTAACCTCAAGGCCACATACCATTCCAACTTAAGATAAGTTGCCAAGCATTAATTATCTGGGGGGTCAGTATCCTTAAATAGAACAGTGCAGTACAGAAACAAGCCCTTCAGCACACCATGGCCGTGCTGACAACAATGCCATTTTAAACTGATTCCATCTGCTTATACAGGGTCCGCATCCCTCTATTCCCTGCCTGTTCATGTGTCTGTCTAAATGCTTCTTAAAAGTTGCTATTGTATCTGCTTTTGTCACCTTCCCTGGCAGCATGTTCCAGGTACTTATCAGCCTCTGTGTGGTGTGCAGGGCATTGTGGAAGACCATCCTTGGTGAGAAGCATAAGGAAAAGCATCCACTCAGAGGATGCTGAGACAGACATCGCTGGTTTGCATTCTGGGGGTGAACCATGCAGTCAGCACGGGTGTGAAGGATATTGTGGATATCACATTGCTGTAATGTTTCTATTCCTCCTTCCTCCTCGAACCAAAAGGAAAGGAGAGGCCAAGTTCAGAGGAGATGAGATACAGCATTGTGAGAGAAAGGTCAGCAGCGAGAATTCCAGTGGTTAAAGGAGCACAGGCCTAAACAGCTTCTGGAAACTGTTGTTGGGGAGTCACAGCTAAGCTTTGAGAAATTATTATCAGAGCAAAGAACACCAAGCAGCTTCAATGTGGTATTTAAAGTATTTGACATTGTAAGGATTAATTAAGTTAAAGGGGTAAGACATGGCAAATCAGTCTTGCTTGATGTGGGAAGCCAGGCACATTTCCATTGCCCAGGACCTGCAGGTTTACAAGAATAGTCTGCAGCTACAGCTCCTGGAAGTCCCAGTTTCGGAGGCAGAGTGGCGTCTGGGGACACTGTGGAGCATTGGCAAGGTGGAGAGTATTGTGGATATCAAGTATATCACGCAGACTCAGACCCAGACTCCACAGGCAGGAAAGGAATGGGTGAGCACCAGGCGGAGCAGGAGGACTAAGCAGGCAATGCAGGTATCTCCGGTGGCTATTCCCCTGCAAAACAGATATACCATTTTAGATATAGTTGAGAGAATGGCCTCTCAGGGAATAACAGTAGCAGCCAAATTCATGGCACCATGGTTGGCTCTGCTGCAGAGAGAGGGAGAAATTGACATAGAAATGCTACAGTTATTCAATTGTATAGGGATTCAATTGTAATAGGAAAAGAGAGGCTTTTCTGTGGCAGCAAACCAGAGTCCAGGATGGTGTGTTGCCTTCTTGGTGCTAGGGTCCTGAATGTCTTGGATGTTGCAGGAAAGTTTGGAGGTGGGAGGGTGAACAGACAGTGTTCATGGTACACATTAGTGCTCATGACATAGGTTGAGAAAAGGGATGAGGTCCTAAAAGCAGAATATCAAGAACAAGAAAGAAAGTTGATATGTAGGACCTCAAAGCCAGTGCCACGAGCTAGTCAGAGTAGAAACAGCACAATATACAGCAAAAACACATTGCTGAAAAGATGGTTTTGGGTTGAGGGATGGAGTTCAGATTCATGGGGCATTGGGACCAGGGCCTCTACAAACTGGATAGGTTACATTTAGGCAGGCGTGGGACTGATGCCCTTGGAGCGATATTTGGTAGAGTGTCTGGGGAGGGAGATGGAAACCAGAGGAGGAGGGCAGTAGATGCAGAAATTGAAGGAGAAGTAGAAACCATGGCAAAGATGACTAGGAACAAGAACAGGCAGGGAAACGCAGCTGAATGAAACATGGGAGGTTGTCTGAAATGCATGTGTTTCAATGTGAGAAGTGTAATAGGCAAGGTAGATGAACTTAGAGCTTTGGTTAGTGCTTGGAACTATGACATTATTACAATTATGAAGACTTGGCTGAAAGAGGGACAGGACTGGCAGATTAATATCCCAGGATTTAAATGTCTCAGGTGTGTTAGAAGGGGGTATAAAAGGGGTGGGGGAGTTACATTACTGATAAAGAAGTGAATCATAGCTGTACTGAGGGGAGAATACATCAGAGGACTCATGCAGCAAGGCAGTAGGGGCAGAACACAGGAATAGGACAAGTGAATCACAATACTCATGTATATTTTGGATTTTGGAAAGGTGTAAAAACAGCAGGGTTGTTGTGATGGGTGATGCCACTATATTAACTGAGGCTCACTTCGTGCTAGGGGTTTGATAGGACAGAATTTGTAAGGACCATTTAGGAGGGTATCTTGACACAGTATGAAAACAGCCCAACCAGGAAAGGGGTAATACTGGACCTGGTTTTGGGAAGTGAGCCCTGCTAGGCACATCAAGTTTGGGGGAACATTTTGAGGGTAGTGACAATAATACTGTGAGTTTTAAGTGTCACAAAGCCAGTCCCTTTTTTCCTAAAAGCTGTTCCTTTTCTCAAGGATACTGTGTCCATGGTTTCTTTCAGAGGGGTAATGAAACGCTCCGGCTCCGATTAGACTGATTTGGTATAGAGATTAAAGGGTATTGAGAGATCTTTTTTGTTTTTATGTAAACAGGTGAGACTTCAACCCAAAGTGATCATGTTTTAGAAGTGACCTGTATAATGAAAGGAGAGCGGTCAGCTCTTTGGCTGAGCAGTTCAGTCCAGAACTAATTAGAGGTTCAGCTATGTGGAACAGTCTCGCTCTCTCTTTCTCTTTCTGCCATTCTAACTTCAACTTGTGAACATTTGTTCCACTTTTCAACTGTTTTTAAGGGAATTTGCTTATTGGGACTGACATGTATATTCAGAACAGCATAATTAAATTTAGTTTGGATAGACTGCATTCTGCTCTTTGTGTTTCATTCTATAATTTTGTGAATAAATTTCTGTCTGTTTCAAAGCCTAGTAGTCAACCTAGCTAACTTACTCCGGGTAATTATCACTGTACACTTACTGAAACAAATTGCAAAGTTATGATCTAGGTTGGCTACTCAAGAATGTCTGATCAGTCTGGCCTAGTCCATAACATAAGATATTAGTGGATAGGAGATAACAGCAGTCCTTGGGTGAAGCTATTAAATTGGAGGAAAGCAAACTACGATAATATTAGGCCGGAACTGGAAAACTGTGACGGAGGCAGCTGTTTGAGGGTAAATTCACATTGGACATGTGGGAGTTTTTCAAACGGCAGTTGATAAGCATTTAGGAGTGGCATGTTCCAGCAAGAATGAAGGATATGAATGGCAAATTATGTGAACCTTGAATGGCTAGGGATGTTATGACCTTGATCAAAAAGGGAAAGGAAGCATATATAAAGTGTGAGAGAATGGGAACTGATGAAACACTTGAATTATTTAAGGAAAGTAGGAAAGAACTTAAATAAGGAATTAGAAGGTCTAAAGGGGTCATGAAAAGTTGCTAGCAAATAGGATTAAGGAGAATCCCAAAATGTTTTATATATATATATATGAGGGTAGCCAGGGAAAAGTTGAGCCCCCTCAAGGACAAAGGAGGGAATCAGTGTCTGGATCCAGAAGGAAGTAGGTGAGATCCTAAATGAATACTTGGTGTCGGTATTCACTAAAGAGAAGTGATTAGTGCAGGATGATCTTGGGGAAGGGAGCGTCGAATTTCTAAGCCAATAAGGAGGCAGCGGAAGGATGCTTTTCGGAATGGAGGGTTGTGACTAGTGATGTTCCACAGGGATCAGTGCTGGGACCTCTGCTGTTCCTGGTCTACATAAATGACTTGGAGGAAAATGTGGCTAGTCTAATTATTGGTAGAGTTGCGAATAGTGAGGAGGATTGTCAGAGGATACAGCAGGGTATAAATCAGTTGGAGGCATGAGCAGAAAAATAGCGGATGGAGTTCAATCAGGACAAATGTGAGATATGTTCTAAGTTCTATGTTCTATGATGCATTTTGGAAGGTCAAGTACAGGTGGAAATTATACAGTAAATGGCAGAACCCTGAGGGGTATTGGTATGCAGAAGAATCTGAGTGTGTAGGTCCACAGATAAGGTAGTAAGAAAGGTAGATAAGGTTTTTTTAAATGACCTATGCCATGCTTGCTTTCATTGGAAATGGGGGGCATTGAGTATAAAGATAGGTAAGTTAGGCTGCAGCTTTATAAAACTTTAGTTAGGCCCGACTTGAAATATTGAGTACAATTCTGGTTACCACACTACCAGAAGGATGTGGATGCTTTGGAGAGGGTACAGAAAAGGTTTACCAGGACATTGCCTGGTATGGAGAATTTTAGCTATGAAGAAAGGTTGAATAGACTGGGTTTGTTTTCACTGGAATGCAGGAGATTGAGGAGCGACCTGATTGAAGTTTGTAAGATTGTGAATGGCATGGATAGAGTGGAAAGAATGAGGCTTTTTCCCAAGGTGGAGGAGACACAGATTCAAGCTGTGCATATGTGTGTGTGGCAGTGGGGGGTGGGAGCAGTTTAATATAGATGCATGAGGTAAGTTTTTCACATAAAAGGTGGTGAGTGCCTGAATGTACTGACAGGGAGGTGGTGGAGGAAGTGACATAATAGCAGCATTTAAGAAAAACCTGGTCAAATACATGAATTGGAAGGGAATAGAGCAATACAGATCTGTAAGTGAAGACAGTTTTAGCATTGAAGGGCAAGATGTGTTGGCACAGGCTTGGAGGGCCAAAGGGCCTATTTCTGTTCTGTATTGTTCTTTGTTCTATGTCAACTACAGTTTGACATTTCCCATTTAGGAAAAATATTCTGACTATCTGCCCTATTCATGCCTTTCACTGTTTTATATATACTTCCATAAGCCTCCAACACTGTAACAAAAACAATCTAAGTTTGTCCAATATCATCTTACAGCTACAGCACTCCAAGCAACATCCTGGTAAATCTCTTTTGCATCCCCTGAAAAGCTTCCATATTTTTCCAATAGTGTTGCAACCAGAACTGCAGATGTACTCCAAATGTAACCTAACTAAAGTTTTACAAGCTGCAACATAACTTGCCAACTTTTATACTCAATGCTCTGAACAATGAAGGCGAGCCCATTATATGCCTTCTTTACCACAAATCAATGAGAAAGCACCACCACCAGAAGCACAACACAGCTTCACACAAAAGCAGAGCAGCTGGAGACAAACAATAAATGCAGCCTCACCGTTATAATCCACATCTTAATGACAATTTATTTTAAAGCATAAAGATCTTTGAGAAAAAAAATTATTACAAGGAAACAGAAAACCTAGAACATAAGTGCAGAACAACTAAAATTAAAAGAAATCAAATTCCCCAAAGGTAATGACCCAGTTTCATTTCTCAACACTTCAAATAGGAATTTTCTGAACTTACTATGCCTATTAGTCCCTGAGAAATTGCAATCAAGTGGAAGTGTATTAGATTGGTTCAGATTCAAATCAAGTAAACTACGGTTTTTTAAATGGTATAAAAGAAAAATAGAACTTGAACAAATCATGGTATGATATGCCTGAAAGGAATTCAGTTTAATAACTCCCTTGACATCTGTGGCAGCATATCTATATTCTTTTCTGACTTGTATAGAAGCAATTGCACTTGGAGAAAGTATCCTGATACAAGATCAGGAACAGCAATTATTATTAGTAAAGGTAAAAGTTGAGATTTAAAAGTGACTACAGACTGAGGCACCTACTGATTTGAAAAGACTAAATAAGGGAAGATCTTACAGTGGTGACAAAAATCTTGACAGAGCTCAGTCAAAGAACAAATTAAAGAATAATCAAACATTTCATTATTTTGAGCTTGAACGTATTGATTTATCAATGAGTCATATATTTCATATGACAAAATAAGCAATGTGTAAACATATTACAGTCCTGTAGAATAGTAAATGGAAAGCCATAGGAAAAACAATCATAATGGTTAAATATCAATCCCCAGCCCTAAGATTTGAGTCTGATGTATACCCAGGTAGAGTCTCACGTTTTATTACATCAACTTCGAGTGATTGACATCCTGCAAAAGAAGTGGAGATGTGGATGCAAAACAATGAGAGAAATCCTTTCAGAAATTCATTCAGATCTTCGTGATATTCAGACCCGGAATCTCTATAGGAAATATTGTACACTAGACCTACCTTATCAATATTTGTTAAACCTAAATACCTAATTGATTTTTATTCCCAAATAAAATAGGATGTTAGTCCTATCAGAGTATTCCAAAGTCCTCTATTTCTTTTTCAACCGATATACAAGTTGTAACAAATTCTAAAGGCACAATGGATTTGATTACATTCCAGTCCATTCATGCTCTAGAGTTTATGTTTCATACTTGAATACACATTTGTACTTCCAATTCAATTTGAAATTTGCTGCAAGGAAATTGGTTCTCATTAACTAGGAAATTGAGATCTCATGGCCACTAAGAATTCAGAGGGATATCTCAGGAAATGATTCAATCCAATAGGTGAATACAGTTATTGTGGGAAAGGTAAAATTCTACATAAATTAATTAGTCAAATCACTTGCATAACCTACAATGAAAACATCATAACTACCCTTTTGGTACATTTGAAGAGACAAATGTGAAATATAGAACCTGAGTCAGAGCTGCAGTTAGACAATGGGAACTTTAAGACAAAAAGCTGTGGTTTTAAGTTGCTTCAGATGTACAAAATTTAAAAGTAGTGAGATTACTGATTTATTAGAAGTGGGGAAGATGGTGGTAAGTGGTAGTCAGCAGATGATGGAATTTAAATTCCGGAAAAAAATCTGGAATTAAGAAAGAATCTAATGACCATGGAATCATTGTCAATTGTCAAAAAAAACCTATTAGGTTTGCTACTGTACTTTAGGGAAGGAAACTGTGGTCCTTTATTGGTTTGGCCTACATGTGACTCCAGATGTGGTTGACTCTTAATAGGCCTCTGGACAGCTAAATGCTGGCCTAGCCAGCAATGCCTGCCCTCTGTGAATGAATATAAAAAAGAAATCTGATACCATTCAGAGTCAACATTGATTACACCCTTCCAACTGTGGGTTACTGGGCTATCTACTATATCAGCAGGATAAGATTAGGAATTATTTTCATGAGTACTCAAGTGTAAGGATACATGAAGCTTATACTATTGCCATTCATAGAGCCATGTTAGGTACAGGGAAACTAGGTACAAAATATTAGGTAAAAATTTGACAAACAAAGAAATAAGTTAAAAGTGACACATTACACTTCTCCTCAGTATAAATCAGGAAATAAAGTTAAATGTTCCAAATTACAGCCTGCAATTGTTCCACGCTGGGCTTTCCTCACAAGGCCTTGATCTCTTCCCCACGCTGAGCTCACTCTCCTGATCCCTGTGCCTCGTCACAGCCATTTCACTGTCATCTGCCATTTGGGCTCACCAGCCACCTCGCCATGGGCTACCAGAGTCCCACTCTGGTGCCAATCCAGGCTACCAGCCACTTCCACTGTTCATCCAATCGCCATCATTCTGCCCAGACACATTAACCGCCACATGGTTCACTGCATCACCATGGGCCTCCAGTTGCTACCATCTCCACAGCTGCCTCCACACCCCAGTTTCTACAGAAGGTAAGAAGAAAGAAATCAAAAAAAAAGTGAGGAAAAAAAGAAAGAAATGCAGCTGGAGTGAATAAACTCTGGCTCAGGAGCCCTATTCCGTTGTCATCTTGGCAGCTAATAAGATATGTCTTGAGGTGATAGTTGTGATGCCTTGGACATGAATATGAGAAAGAATAACTGCTGCTGACTGGTCTATGGGACAGCTCTTCCAATTTTGGCACATACTTCTAGATATTATTCTGGACAACATTACAGAATTAACAAATTAGGGTTTGCTAATGTTGTTAACCATGGCTAGGTCAATGTTAAGTGGCCCTTCCAGTTTAATTCCTTTTTTAAGAGACTTTGTGGCAGCTTGATATAACTGGGTGACTTGCCAGGCAAATTTGAAGGACAGTTAACAATAAACCATATTGCAGAGTCACATATTGGCCATTTCTCCCCTAAAGAATGTTAATGAACCAGATGGGTTTTTACAACAATTGGAAATGATTGCATGGGCACCATTAGATTCGGTTTTAATTCCAGAATTGCCAAATAAATTCAAATCTGCTGTGATGAGAATTTAAACCATGTCTTCAAAGTGTTAGTCTATGCCCCTGCAGTATTAATCCAATGACAATACCACTTAAGCCACCATGCCCCAAAAGCACAATCTCTCCACCTGACAGAGTAGATTCTGAGACAATGTTCCTTTCATAAGAGAGACAAGAACTGGGGAATGCAGTTTAAAAACAACAGCTTTCAAGTTTAGGAAGGAGGTGAGGAGAAATGTTTCCTCTCAAAGGAATGTTATCCTGTGGAATTCACTTCTACATTGAATAATGGAGGCTGGTCACTGAATTTAATCACTGTCAAGTTAGATTCTTTATATAAACAGCAGAATCAAGGATTATGATAGTTATGCAGGAAAGTGGAGTTGAGACCACAAATATGATCTTATCAAATATCAGCGCAGGCTTGAAGGGCCATATGGTCACATCTGCTCTGTTCTTAATTCCTACATTCACTTATTGAACCATCTGTGGACTAAAAGGAGAAGGTTTTTTTGCCCACCTGGCGGCCCGCAAGCTCTTGCCTAGCAGACTGCCCAACACAAAGGCCAAAGGACTTAGATAACCAAGGGCTAGTGTTTCTTCATAAACCTTCTTGGGCTATAACCTGGTGTTATGTGATTTTTAACTTTAACATTGGCATCTCCAAATCATGAGTTCCAACAGATAATGTGAATATTTTACACCATAAAAAGTTGGGAGGTTTGTCACAATTTGTGTGAGCTGCATGATTATCAACTGTTAGGTACTGTTTGTTCTCTATTAATATACATTATTCATCAATTATCATTATATTGAATTATTTTCTTGAGAAAAGTAGTATTTTGTAGTCAGTTAGATGCTTAATCTGCTTAGACTCTCAGTAAGTGAAACTTTTACCTATTCATGAGTTTTGAACCAAAGTCCTTTCACCTATAAAGCACATTTGATATCCACACCAGTATAAAGATGGAACACTCTAATTCCAGGATATTTTCTCAGTGATGTTAATACCCAGCTACAGGATAGGTGGGATTGAATTTGGGCCTCTAGCTTAACTGGTAGGGACACTACCACTGATCCACAAAAGCCCTCACTCATTGCAGGGATTTCTTTCATTAAGCTTTAAATTTCACCATGTATCATTTCCAGATTTGAACCAAGTTCCCAGAATACCACCTCAGTTTCTGGATTAACAGCCCAGAGGGAATTCGTCGAGGCCAATGCTTCCAACTAATTTCAGGGATTTTTTTTCTCCATCCATTAACCACCACCACTGAATCACCCTTGTTCTCCAACTGATTAGTTTATATGCAAAGCCTATTCAGGGCAATGCCAGCCATCATTGGTGAGGGAGAGTTTGAGAGAGGAGACTAATTTCAGGAATACGTCATCATCAGCTTGCTCAGATGTTATAATGTACCTCTGAAGTAGCTGGGACTTGAACTTAGACCTCCCTGTCTGGACACAGGGATGCTACCACTGTAGCATGAGAGCCCCGTAATATCTGGGATATTTTCACATTAACCTGTTCAGAGATGTTATTGCATACCTCTGGAGCTGGTGGAACTTGAACCTGGGTCACCTGGCTCAGAGGTAGGAACACTAATACTGGGCTACACAAATCCTCCTAATTTAATGATGAACCTCTTCTGCATTAGTAACAACTAAGAGATAACCTACTTCATATTGGATTTATTTTTTTTCAGGAACTAAAATCACCCGAAACCCTATTATACTTTTAATTGTAGGCCTGAGGCCTACTTACGGTCTCTCTTACAATGTGTTAGATTTAGTGGAGCTGACTCCAAGCCTGTTCTGCTTAGGATTCTTCAGTCACTCAGATCCACTGAGGCTACTACCATAACAGCAGTGCTGAGCTTTGCTTAAAACATGCCAAATTCTATTTGGCTATGCACACCTCAGTTCTACACAGCACGAACTGATAATGTTGACAAAGGAAAAGGACATTCAGAACCTGAATGGACAGGCTCAATAACTGTACATCTCTTTAATTAGATTGTAAGCTTTTTCATAGCAAAAAGACTGAGAAGGAGGTGAAAGAAAGTGGGAGAATTGAAATATTAAATCAGGTACAGAAAGAGGAAGAAAAATAATTGAAATAAAATGAGAGAAAAAAATAACATAGTGGAAAGTTCAGAAATGTTTAGGTTGATGTCTTTAAAATGTCCTCCAAAAATTCAAAATCTGAGACTTGATAATTCATTTTCAGTGCCAGAAGTGTTGATTGGGAAGTAATTATAATTATTGCATCATTTAAAGCATATTTTATGCAACTAATCATCTGAGAATTTTAATTTTCACAAAGTGATCTTGTCTTTTTCATTGTAAGATGTGATCATCACCTGGAAGCCAATTATTGACCACTCCCAATTGCCATTTCCATGAACTGCGATTGTCCATGTGGCTCAGATACACAAAGAGTGATGTTAGATACTAAGGTCCAGATTTTTTGATGCAGCAACAGTGGAGCAATGATAAATATTTCCTTGACCTGATATGTTTTTTGGAAGAAATCTTGCATATGTCTGGTCCTTATGTTTTTGCATCCTTGTTCTCCTAGATGGTGAGTTTGGAGCACATTGTCCAAGGAGCTTTTGCTATTTGTTACAGTGCATCTGTAGGTGATAAACACCATTAGCACCTCATCCATTAGCCAGTGACAATCAAGTGAGCTGCTTTTACCTGGATACCATTGAGCTTCTTGTTTGCTTTGGAGGTACACTTAACCAAGGGAATCCAACTCCTAATTAATCCTTGCTAGATGGTGGAGGACATGGTGGTCACAAGCTGTAGTACTCAGTGGAGGCTCTAGAACATTTGTTGAATCCAGTGTCTTCAGCCATTTCTTGATATCATGTGGTGTGAATCAAATTCCCAATGATTAGTATCAACAGTGCTGAAGGAGGCCAAGGTGAATCAATCGCTTGGCTCTCTCAGCTAAATTTGGTTGCAAATGTTTCAGCCTTGTCTTTTTCTGAAATCCCCATCATTGTCAGTGGGAATGTTTGTGAAATCTTCTCTACCAGTTCATTATTTAATTATCTACTACCATTCAAGACTGGATGTGCAGGATAAGGTCCACTTAGCTCTAACTTAGCATATGGCTTCTGCTTTATTATGTGCATGCAGTCAACTGTTGCAGCTGCATCAGTTTGGGAGCTCACTTGCAGTAACATTTGATTTGTGCAGTTATGTGTCTCCTTCACTCTATTTCTAAACATGGTTGATTGCCTTTGTTTAAAAACTTCAGGTAAAAAATGAGGTCTGCAGATGCTGGAGATCACAGCTGAAAATGTGTTGCTGGTTAAAGCACAGCAGGTTAGGCAGCATCCAAGGAACAGGAAATTCGACGTTTCGGGCATAAGCCCTTTGGGCTTATGCCCGAAACGTCAAATTTCCTGTTCCTTGGATGCTGCCTAACCTGCTGTGCTTTAACCAGCAACACATTTTCAGCTGATTGCCTTTGTTGATGGGAATGATAGGGCGAAGCATGATATTGTAAACTGTGGTGGAATACAATTCTTCTGTGACTGATAGCCCTTGGTGTTTCAGGAAGGCCACTTTTAAGCTGATAAATACATTCTTAAGATTAGAGCATTCTCTCTGGAGAGAAGGAAGAAGAGAGGAGACCTGATCGAGGTGTACAAAATAATGAGAGGAATAGATAGAGTAAATAGCCAGAGACTTTTCCCCATGCCAGGATTGAATGGTACGAGGAGTCATAATTTGAAGATATTAGGAGGAAGGTATAAAGGTGACATCAGAGGTAGGTTCTTTATGCAGAGAGTTGTGAATGCATGGAATGCGTTGCCAGCGGTGGTGGTGGAAGCAGAGTCATTGGGGACACTTAAGCGATTGCTGGACATGCACATGGATAGCAGTAAGTTGAGGGGTGTGTAGATTAAGTTACTGCATTTTACATTAGGACCAAATCTCAGCACAGCATCGTAGGCCAAAGGGCCTGTTGTGTGCTGTACTGTTCGATATTCTATGTTCTGAATCTATGTCATTCTGAATTGTGTTAGTGTCACATTGCACTATCAGTTATACACTGGAGAGATCTCCCGTGTGAAGACAGGATTTTGTGTATGTAAGAGCAGTACGGTGATCATTCCATACAATACTAATATGGACAGCTGCATCTAGGACAGGCATATTGGTTAGGGTGAAGTCAGATCAGTTGTATTGGTCCGTTCAGCACTTAACCTCTGTCTGGTTGAGCAAATATGCCCTTCAGGGCTTGGACAGCTTAGTCAGACACAGTACTACCAAGCCAGCCTTCGTGATGCACATTGAAATCCCTCCATCCATAGTTCATTCGGTTTGCTTAAAATGAAGCCACATTAGATCCATCTGCTGAGGGAGCTGTGCGGTACTTAACAGGAAACTTCCTTAACCAGGTTTGAGTTGATGTCTTGATACTTCCTACTCTATGCTTCAGAGAACTCTCCCTCCACACGCTACCTAGTTACCATCTCTGGTGATTTTATCCTCATGGTAGACTTGTTTTCTCGAGCACTTTGTTATAATACTGCAGATGCTATGTCACTCTAGAAGTATGAAGTAATAGACCATACAAGCTAAGGATAGTAAATTTTCTCCCCTGATGGCTTTATCAAACCAATTTGTGGCATTACACTAAGTTCATAATCAGTGTTAATGAATAAGACTTCATTATAAATTTATTAATTCAATCACAGCTCATTTTGTGTTTGAATTTGAACAAAAATTTCCAAAACATTAGGACAGTACAGTGACTCAGTCGTTAGCACAACTGCCTCACTGCGCCAGGGACTTGGGTTTGATTTCAGTCTCAGGCGACCTTCTGTGTTGAATTTGTACATTCTCCCTGTGTCTGTGTGGGTTTCCTCTGGATGCTCTGGTTTCGTCCTACAGTCCAATGATATGGAGATTAGAGGAATTGGCCTGCTAAACTGTCCATAGTATCCAGGGATGAACCAGCTAGATGGATTAGCCATGGGAAATGCAAGGTCACTGAATTTGGGTGGCTCTGTGTGGGATGCTCTTCAGAGGATCTGTGTGGACCAAATGGCCTGCTTCCATACTGTCAGGATTCTATGATTACTTGATTACTGGTCCAGTAGCATTACACACCATGCTGTAGCCCAGCCCCTTCATCCCTTTGACATTCCACGTGTTTCAATAGGGAGGCTGAGAGAAAAATGCTATTTTCATGAAGCTAATGGAGGGATGTTGCAACTCAGATTTGCATTTAAGCTTTTACGTGAGGTTACGATATAGTTTACTGGAAATAATTAGTCACGTTGATAGGTAATTTTTGTTTAAAATATTCCTTTGGAGCAAATGCATTGGGAGAGCTTTTGCTTCAAAATCTGTTGAAACCAGGTGTATGTAGCTTTGAGGCATGTTGGAATTATCATCTATATTTTTAGGTTTGTAATCTATCCCTGAACTCCCTTTTTTTTTGGGAAGTCATTACTGGTTTACAGGAATAGGTAAAAATCATGCATTTTAAATTTTGTCTGGATCTTAATAGCTCAGGTTCAGCAGTCTGGGTGGACAATTTTGAATGGGAAAAGCAAATACTCAGCTTTTATTAACTCCAGATGTGTAGCTTGTCCATCTGAGAACTCTCTGCAGCCATTTTCTGCAATCTGCCCACTATTATACAAACCACATGCTTTACTGTACATTTTGTTGCTGTAAATCAGTGAACTGTTGAACTCTGCAGAGTGTGCATCTTTTGACTCTTATAAGTCTCTGTTTACAAGTCAACTGAATGAAAGGTTGGACTCCCAAGACAGGCAGGAAGAGTAGAAGCCACAAGATCTGGAATGGGATCCATGGCTTCAGTGTGGTGAGAATCTGATTCTGCAGAGCCATGTTGATTATCCACAATCAATCCTTGCCTTTCCAAATACATGTAAATACTGTCCCTTGGGATTCCCTCCAACAACTTGCCCACCACTGACGTCAGGCTACTGGTCTGTAGTCCCCTGGCTTGTCCTTAGCACCCTTCTTAAACAGTGGCACCATGTTAGCCAATCTCCAGTCTTCTGGCACCTCACCTGTGACTATCGATGATACAAATATCTTAGCAAAGGGTCCAGCAATCACTTCCCTACCTTCCCACAGAGTTCTAGAGTGCACCTGATCAGGTCCTGCGGATTTATCCACTTTTTTGTGTTTCAGGACATCCAGCACTTCTTCTGCTGTAATATGGACATTTTTCAAGATGTCACCATCTATTCTCCTACACTCTATATCTTCTATGCCCTTTTCCACAGTAACACTGATGCAAAGTACTCATTTAGTATCTCCCCCATCTCCTGCGGTTCCACACAAAGGTTGCCTTGCTGATCTTTGAGGGGCCCTATTGTCTCTCTAGTTACCCTTTTGTCCTTAATGTATTTGTAAACTCCCTTTGGATTCTCCTTAACCCTATTTGCCAAAGCTAATTCATGTCCCCTTTTTGCCCTCCTGATCTCCCTCTTAAGTATACTCCTACTGCCCTTATACTCTTCTAAGGATTCATTCGATCTATCTTGTCCATACCTGACATACGCTTCCTTCTTTTTCTGAACCAAAACCTCAATTTCTTTTGTCATCCAGCATTCCCTACATCTACCAACCTTTCCTTTTACCCTAACAGTCGTATACTGTCTCTGGACTCTCATTACCCCATTTCTGAAGGCTTCTCATTTTCCAGCCATCCCTTTACCTGCAGGCATCTGCCCTCAATCAGCTTTTGAAAGTTCTTGCCTAATACTGTCAAAAGTAGCCGTCCTCCAATTTAGAACTTCAACTTTTAGATCTGGTCTATCCTTTTCCATCACTATTTTAAAACTAATAGAATTTTGGTCACTGGCCCCAAAGTGCTCCCCCACTGACACCTCAGTCACCTACCCTGTTTTATTTCCTAAGAGTAGGTCAAGTTTTGCACCTTCTCTAGTAGGTACATCCATACACTGAATCAGAAAATGTTCCTGTACACACTTAACAAATTCCTCTCCATCTGAAGCCTTAACACTATGACAGTACCAGTCTCTGTTTGGAAAGTTAGAATCCCCTACCATAACCACCCTATTATTCTTACAGATAGCTGAGATCTCTTTACAAATCTGTTTCACAATATCCCTATGACTATTAGGGGGTTTATACTGCAATCCCAATAAAGTGATCATCCCTTTCTTATTTCTCAGTTCCACCCAAATAACTTCCCTGGATGTATTTCCAGGAATATCCTTCCTCAGTACAACTGTAATGCCAACCCTTATCGAAAATGCCACTCCCTCTCCTCTCTTGCCCCCCTTTCTATTCTTCCTGTCGCATTTGTTTCTTGGAACATTAAGCTGCCAGTCCTGCCCATCCCTGAGCCATGTTTCTGTAATTGCTATGATATCCCAGTCCCATGTTCCTAACCATGCCCTGAGTTCATCTGCCTTCCCTGTTAGACCTCTTGCATTAAAATGAATCCAGTTTAATTTATCAGTCCTACCTTGGTCTCTGCTTTGTCCATGCCTGCCCTGACTATTTGACTCCTTTCTTTTCTGAACTGTACCCATCTCAGATTGATCTCTTTCTTCACTATCTCCCTGGGTCCCAATAACGCACAAGTCCCACCAACCTCCCCACCCCCCACCCCCACCTTACTAGTTTAAATCCTCCTAAGCAGCTCTAGCAAATTTCCCTGCCAGTATTTTAGTCCCCTTCCAATTCAGATGCAATCTATCCTTCTTGTACCGGTCATTTCTACTCCAGAAGAGATTCCATTGATCCAAAAAATGTGAATCCTTCTCCTATACACCAGCTCCTCAGCCATGCATTCATCTGCTCTATCCTCCTATTCCTGCCCTCACTAGCTCGCAGCACCGGGAGTAATCCAGATATTACTACTCTCAAGGATTGACTTTTTAATTTCCTGTCTAACTCTTCAGAATCTCATCCTTTTCCCTTCCTATGTCATTGGTTCCAATGTATACAATGACCTCCTGCTGGTCCCTCTCCCTCTGGAGAACATTCTGCACCCTCTCTGAGATATCCTTGATTCTGGCACCATTCTGATTTTTCGCTGCTGGTCACAAAAATGTCTGTCTGTGCCTCAGACTAGACAGTCATCGCAGAACTTTTTTAAAAGTTACATTCTAAAGTGAACTTTAACAATCGGTGTCATTTTGGCCCAGATAATGCATTTAAGATGTGAGGTGCCCTGTGAGACTGTCTGTGACACAACGTTCAGACTGACTCTACTCTAAAAAAGGGATTACAGAATCTTGCATAGATTCATGCAGTTTTTGAGCAAAACAAAATGTGTCTGTGAGAGAGTGTGTGTATGTGTGTGACTGCAAAGAGGTATAAGTCTGTGTGTGGGGTGGGGGGGGGGGGAAGAGTGTATATGTGAGCATATGAGAGAGAGCTTGTGAGTGAGAGGGTCTGTGTGAGTGTATCTGTAGGAAGTTAAAAAATCACACAACATCAGGTTATAGTCCAACAGGTTTATTTGGAACCACTGCTCCTTCATCAGGTGGTTGTGGAGTATAAGATTGTAAGACACAGAATTTAAAGCAAAAGTTTACAATGTGATTTAAATGAAATTATATATTTATTATAACAAACAAAGACCTGGATTGTTTGTTAAGTCTCTCATCTTTTTAGAATAAACATGTTGGTTTCAGTTCTTTCATGTATAAATCACATGTTTTTAAAAAGTTACTTTCTCAAGAGAACTTTAACAATTGGTGTCATGTCAGCACAGATAATGCATTTAAGGTGTGAGTTACCCTGTGTGAGACTGTCTGTATCACAATGTTCAGACTGATTCTAAGCGAAAAAATGAATTTACAGAATCTTCGATGGATTCATGCAGTTTTTGAAAAATAGGTCGAGAACCATGTTGGACACAGATCACAAAAATCATATTGAGAATGGAAGTGCCAGTTACAAAGAGTGGATGATGTGCCATAGAGTCCCTACTAATCAAGCATCTTTGGAAACTACTTCTCAGCAATAGCAATATTTGAGGAATTTGCAATTCACCAAGGTGATCGTCAACGAACTGGTCCAACCCTTTCAAAAAGGTCTCCAGCCTCAAAACAGCACAAGGATAGTACAGCCAATGGTCAAAGTCACTGTCATATACAACTTCTATCAGTCAGATTCAACTGTTTCTAAATGTTTCTCTGTTTGCTGTTCATTGCTACGTTAGGGAGGTGATAAATAACCTATATGTCAGTCGAGAGGAAAAGGTGAACCTGCCTGAAACAAGAGGGAAGTAAGATGACGAGGGTCATAGTATTGCCAGGGCAGTAATGGGTAAAGGAATTGCATGCACCTTATGTAAATAGGGAAATGTGCTTTAACTGCAAAGTGTTCCACTTCATTAACATACAGTTAAATGTGTGACTGTGCCCAGAATATCATGCTAGTGAATGGTGACTATTCTGGCAGCAGGCATTGAATCTTCACTTTCGACAGTCTCTCATTCCTATCATCTTCAAGCCATCTCACAGAACCAGAATCTGGTTGTCTACAGACACGAATACTGTTTGTGCATATGGCTCATGACCTCTATCACCTAATCACAGAGGGACTATGTGCTGGCAATGAGATGCATGCTGTTATTGGGAAGGTCATGGATGAGATCTTTGGCATTTTCATGCAATGTTTCTGCTGTCTGCCAGCAGAGCTGTATGCTTACTGAGTCTCAGTTCACTGCTGCTCATACAGTAACCTTACTGTCCCCTTATAGTCAGTCGATCCAGACTGCTACTGCATATGCTGAGGTGATTCATTCCAAAACTGGGCTCCCAAAGCCCAGAGCTGCTCTATGCCAGCCTGTAAGACCATCTGTTAGCTGCAGACACTGGACTAGAGGAGCACTCAGCCAAGAAATGACACTAGTATTGTTCAGCAAATTTCCCCCATTCAATCCACCTACTACATCCAGTTCAGTATCCTGACTAAAATCCTTCAGTCAAAGAGACTAACAGTTTTATCCAACAACACCTTCAATAACAGAAGAACATAAAACTGGACATTTCACTTTTTACATCTCCTTTCTGTGTGTCATTTGGGCGCCTTTGGTTCTGTTTTGCTCATTCATTGTGACAGTTACATTTCCCTCAGGCATTCAAACCTCTACATAACGTGAGCAGGTGGCTTCTATCAGGCAAGGATTCTGCTGTGTGGACCTAGCTCACAATACCTGTGAAAATACAGAGAAAAGAAAGGAGCCATACAAACAAGAAAACTGTTATTGAATAAACCTTTGGAATGCTGAAGAAGTGCTTCTGTTACCTGGACATATTGGAGACTGCCCTCTATTTTTCAGGTGTAATACTATCCCAAATGGAAATGTTTCAGATCTGCCCTTCTTACAGCACATAGTATAGCAGAAGGTACTGGATCTGCACAAGTATTGAGTTACTGACCATTCTGCATTGTGAGAATGAGAAACTGAAAAAGGACCAGTAGTAGGAGGAAGAAGGACTTAATGTGGCCGAGAAACCTTCTGCTGCTCGCCCAGTTGCCAGAGATACCACATGGCACACCAGGTAACCTGAGGCAGTGATGCCACATGGTATAGCAGAGAACTTGAGGCAGTGATACCACATGACAACCAGGTAATCTGAGGCAGTGATACCACATGACACACCAGGTAACCTGAGGCAGTGGTACCACATGGTACACCAGGTAACCTGAGACAATGGTACCACATGGCACAGCAGTGCTAACCACATTCCTTCCTCCCTCCTACTACATTCCCAACACAAATCATTCCGCCATCAAATTCTGCCATTCACAACATTTGTTCATCTTGCACTTTGGTCAATCCATACTTTTGAAAGCTAATGTCATTTTATAATCCTGCAATATGGAATTAGAATACACTAATAACTCCAAAAATTATGAAACCAGTGTTCTTTATTCAAGGCATTACAAACACAAAAGGGAAACTAAGGTTAAAGAAAGGAAGTATTTACCATATATACATAGAAGTGAAAGCCTGTGGACTATTTCTTGTCTGTCCCCTCCTCACATCAGCCCTTCTTTCTGCCAAAGACCCTATTTATCAGCAAGGATCCATTACACAGCTCCAGCTGTCCTTTTTCACTATTGCCACCTGCTGCAGATTGTTCCAGTACAACTCTAATCTCCCTTACTCAGTGCCTGCTCTCACCATCGCCACCTGCTGCTCAAGGTCCCATTACACACTTATTTGCTTGAAATTGGTGATCCCAGCGACTGCACATAGGACACAGTGACTGTGTGCTAAGCAGTTATGTTAGTAATAGGTTCAATTGCAGAGTGGGATGTTCACATCTGCATTAGCGGCAGCATTCTCTTCCTGCACCACCGATCTGGGAAGATGGTTAAGTTTGGGTAATATTCAATATTTCCTTGAGAAGATCTTCTTAGCCTCCTATCTGTGACGATACCTCCCAAGGGTTTTGCAGGGATCACCCACATTGGGTTCCAGGTTGGTCCAAACTCCAGGGGTCATATGACAAATGTCACTTGTTGTTTTGTAGATCATTCCTGATCTACTTTCCATGATGCAAGTAGGTATCCCTATAGTGAATGAACCCCCGGATTCACACCAAATGAGTCACTTCTGGACTCTGCATCATTTCCTGACTCCACTTCTCTCAAGTGATCATAGGGCAACATCTTCTTTAACACCACTGAGTGAGTTGCTCACATTCACATAATCCACTCGACTTCTGACCTCAAGTGACTGTTCTCTGTGCACCTTCTTCTGAAGCTGCCATCCAGCTATTGGTTCAACAGCATACCTTTGGCCATGCGATCGCTTTGTTGACCTATGGAGGTGGGATATCACACATCCTCCCTCTTATTCCAACCTGATGTTCCATTTCCAGAGGAATAGTCATGTGCTGACTAGAAGATCAGGGCTGACAGCCTTGTAATCGATCATTGTTTTCATTCTCAGCACTTCTCTCTCCGTTCTCTCGGGTACCATCTGAACTGCCTGGCTTAGCCTTCTATGTTGCTCAGCATCCGTGTATTGACCTGACCATTTCCTTCAGAAGGTGGGGTGAGCATGAAGAGATGGTCTGTGGGCAGGCCTAGATTATATTTTAAATAGTTAATGTGAAGAATGGCCCGAGGATGAGTGAGGACTGCTATTATAAACATCAACTAGCTCTGGAAGCTTCTCGGGCAGCAATTGTTTACTCTCGGGAGGCAAGGTGGTCATGCAGAGTTCATTGAAATCGTTCACCCTATCCATTACCCTCTGGATGGTATGGGTGGTGTGGCTCATGACAATGCCACAGACCTTGCAACATTCTCTTAGCATCATGCTCTCAGATTTGTGTCCCTGGTCATTCTGAATCCGATATGGAACACCAAAAGGGGCAAGCAGAAAATACAATTCATGCTTTAGTGAAAGCTGAGGTCTTTTGGTCATGGATTGGAATGTTTGAGCTTGGTGTAGACATCTGTTAGTATGAGAACGTGCTCAGTTGGCCCAGGAGGCAGCATGTGGGGCTTTGATTAAGCACTGGAGAGGCAAGGGATCAGAAGTAAGAGCTCATTGAGAAGAGTAACTGCTTCCTTCTGCTATGCTTTTGTGTCCTTCTCAGGAGACACCTCTACTTCTCTGCCATCTAAGAGCAGGAGGACACTTTGTTTCACTGAATTGAGGTCCTGTAGAGGCAAATAAAAAATAAATCCCAGTGGCAACCTTAGGTCACATGAACATTTCATGGCCAGATGATGTCTTAAGCAGGAATCTAATTATCCCAATTTCAGAATACTCCCAGATTTACTGTGGTCTTTAAGTGGGCAATGTACAATAAGAAAACACATGCTTTTCCCAACAGATTTGGGTCATTATAATGAGAACCCTTACCTTGGTGTCCTTCTTCTACATCAATTTGTCCTGCAGACAATCAGAATTAACACCTTTGTAATGAAGGTTGTGCCTCTAAAATAGGTCTGTAAAAGGTGCAGGCAAGCTTAAACGTATGTTAGTCATGCACTCTGTTGGGCCCATTGCTGATCATTCAGGCAAACACCACCAGCAGATGCATTCAGCTGAACACTACATTTATGAAATGAGGAGGTTGCACAAAGCCTGTCTTGCAGGTCAATTGTCAATCACAGTCTCCTGCCTGAAAATGTGAGTAATCCATGTTTTGAGAATAACCTAGAAATGGATGAAAAACAAACCCATTCAAATCCGAATCATTTTTAAGGGGAGTAACCTATAATCAGATTTTTCATAAACTTCCAACTGTGCCTTTGAAAATGTGAAAACATTCACTTCATGTAACAGTTTAGAATGTGTAATTTCAAATTGTGTTTATTTGTGCTTTATCTGGTGAAACTGGCTATTGGTGCCATGATATAAATTGGTTTGTTTTATATTTTATTTTTTAATGGCATATGAATGTCTGCATTAGATTGAGAGGATGGGAACAGTTAAGTCAGAAAAACTGCATCATGTCAATTTCTGATGCTTCTTGGAACAAAAATAGCCATCCCCAATGGCTCAGCCTGGCGGCACACAGATGGCCACTCTTTAGGTTTACTGAAGACATATGTAACTCTGGTTTATTTTTATGGATGTAAAATAGTCTTGAACATGCCTGCAGTGTGAACAGCATTCTTCTCAGTGCATGCTTACTATGATTTATCTGTGTACCAGAAATCACATTATTTGTTGTTTGCAAATTTTGAAGCGAAAATGGGGTGCTTTTCTTAACATAAAATATCGTTTTTAACACAATTGCACACTAGGAATCTATTTGTATCATTAGCCAACATTAAATTGCAATGAAAAACAAACTGAGCAACTGGATTCAACACATCCATTGTTATGATGACTAATGTTATTCATTGTTCGGGTCAGCAAACAAAATAAGGCACAACAGTTGCAGGAAAGGCAGATGTTCTTTGAGATGGCACATCTTTATATTTGTGTTTGTTACCGTGGTTAGCTCATTATCAACCTAGGTTGCTTGTATTTTCCTTGTTACCTACTAGGAGCCAGACAAAGAATAAATCAGGTGAGTCTCAGATTTATTTCTTCCATATATTCTTTGCATAACTTAAACACTGCAGCATACTGTGAGAAGGGAGCTACCAAGGTGGAATGTCCTAATACTAATTTGTCTATTTTTTAAAAATGTTAAGTACTATCATTAAAAGTAATCCAGTCTTTGCTGATGATGTTGATGCATCCTGTCCGAATATTGCATGTCCACCAAAATACTCACTGGTAAAGAATTACAGTTCATCACATTTTACCTACTTATCCATTCAAAGTTTTACATTGAATTTGTCAATTTCTTGACAACATTTGTCTGCTTCACAAACATTAGCACTATTTGAAGATGCCGGTGTTGGACTGGGGTGTACAAAGTTAAAAATCACGCAATACCAGGTTATAGTCCAACAGGTTTAACTGGAAGCACTAGCTTTTGGAACGCTGCTCTTTCAACCCCCTGATGAAGGAGCAGTGCTCCAAAAGCTAGTGCTTCCAGTTAAACCTGTTGGACTATAACCTGGTGTTGCATGATTTTTAAATTAGCACTATTGTGCATTTAAAAAGCCAAAAATATATCCACATTTGTGCAATAGATTCATGAAATGAAGATGGATAATACTGTTATCAAATAAAACAAAGTAAAGTTATTATCAGAAATAAGTTCAACATGAGGTTGCCCTTCTGTAGCTTAAAATAAAAATCATTAATCAGCTTTTGATAAAACAAAATCAATTTGGATAACTAAAATTTGACTTTTAAAGCTAAGAAAAGAAACTTTAAATGCTAGAGTTTCCTCAAGAAAGCAACCCAGGAAATATCAGAGATAAATATATTGACATTGTATAACACAAATTCTGGTTGATTTTTTTTTAACAATATGATTAAAATGTAGAAAATTGCAGGATGGTCTATTGATACACTTTTCAATTTTGAACATGTCATCAGCACGAATAAAGAGACAAATTATCAATCCAGTTTATTCTTGATTGCATATGGTCAGTTCTGCTGCCTCACAGCGCCAGAGATCTGGGTTCAATTCCCTCCTTAGGCGACTGACTGTGTGGAGTTTGCACATTCTCCCCGTGTCTGCATGCGTTTTCTCCGGGTGTTCCGGTTTCCTCACACAGTCCAAAAATGTGCAGGTTAGGTGAATTGGCCATGCTAAATTACCAGTAGTGTTATATGAAAGGGTAAATGTAGGGGAATGGGTCTGGGTGAGTTGCGCTTCAATGGGTTGGTGTGGACTTGTTGGGTTGGAGGGCCTGTTTCCACACTGTAAGTAATCTAATCTAATCTAATCAACTTTAAGCAACTACTTTAATTTTAATATTACCATAGACAGGTTTGGAAAATAGAAAATATAATACTTATTCAAGAAAGGAGACAGGCAACAGTGTGTCATATGCTCAACCATCTTCAGCTGCTTCATCAATCAACTCCACCCATGAGATGGTCAGAGGTGGAGATGTTTGTCAATAATTGCATGTTGTTCAGAACTATTCATAACTTCTTAAATACTGATGCTGCAAATGTGTTGCTGGTCAAAGCACAGCAGGCCAGGCAGCATCTCAGGAATAGAGAATTCGACGTTTCGAGCATAAGCCCTTCATTCTTAAATACTGAAGCAGTCAATGTCCAAATACAACAAAGACCATATCTAGGCTTGGACTGAAAAGTAAAAAGTAACATGTGTTCAACACAAATGTCAAGCAATGGCCATCTCCAACAAAAGAAAATCTAACCATTGTCCCTTGACATTTAATGGTATTCCCATCACTGTAACCCTCACTATCAACATCCTGGGGATTACCATTGACCAGAGCTAAGCTGGACTTGCAATATGAAAACAACGATTGCAAATGCAGGTCAGATGTGAAGAATACTGCAACACATAATTCAACCCCTGACTCCCAAAGCCTGTCCACTGTCTACAAAGCACAAGTCACGAGTGTGATGAAATGCTCTTCTCTTCCTGGATGAGTGCAGCTCTAACAACACTCAAGAAGTTTGATACCATCTAGGACTAAGCAGCCTGCTAGATTGGCACCACATCCACAGACATTCAGTCACTTCACTACAGATGCTCAGTAACAGCAGTGTGTACCACCTTCAAGATGCATTGCATAAATTTACCAAAGATCCGTAGACAACATTTTCCAAACCTATGATCAAGTTCATCTAGAAGGAGTTGAACCAAAGGTTCTGTTTCTGTGCAGTATAACTCTATGATAAGGGCAGCAGGTACATGAGAACACCAACACCCCCAAGTCATTCGTCATCCTGAATTGGAAATAGATTGTGTTCCTTCACTGTGGCTGGGTCAAAATTCCAGAATTCCTTCCCTAACAATATTGTGGGTTTACTGCAGCACCTGCAATGGTTCAAGAAAGCCACCATCTCATGGGCAGCTAGGGGCACAACGGTGTTGAGTCCATTATTGAAGTCATAGCTGTAGAGTCATAAAGCAGAATCAACATGGATTTGTGAAAGGAAACTCACATTTAGCAGAACTATTTGAATCTATTGACAAAATAACATTCATGTTGGATGGAGCGGAATCAGTAGATGTGGTGTTCTTGGATTTCCAAAATGCATTTGATAAGATGCCACTTCAAAGGTCGCTGTGTAAGACTTGAGTATACAGTGTAGGGGATAACACTTTAGTATGGATAAGAAATTGATGAGCTAACAGATCCCAGCGACAGTTGCTCTTCTACAGGAAAATGTGAAGTCATTCATTTGGTAGGAAGGATAGGAGAGGCAATATAAAAATCAAAGGCTTCAATTCCAACAGGAATATGAAAGGAGAGGAATTTGAGGAAAGAAGTGCCTTAATTGATAAAGTGGCAGGAGAATTTATGAAAGGTACATAGCATGCTTAATAATATCAGTCAAGGCCTAGCATACAAAAGCATATAATTCATGATGAACCTACATAAAACATGATTTACAATCTCCATCAATGATTTGACTGAGGGAACCAAAGTTATGGTAGCTAAATTTGTCAATGACACCAAGATAGCCAAGAAAGTTAGAAAATCTTTGAAGCAAATAAAGCAAGTTAAGTAAGTGGGCGAAATCTAAGGAGGTATAGTATAATATGTACGGCATTTGTTCAGATGACTACTCTGATTTCTAATGGTATATGCTACCTCAACTTGTATGTGGTATTGGGTAAATGATATTGAGGTTGCTCAATGCCAGAAATGTTCCTTTCCCTTTGCTTTGTCTTGGGTATATCTAATAATTACTGGCAGAACATAAACCACAGTAAAATATATACAGAAGGGGCCTGTACTTCTGACTTCTTCAAGAAGGTTTATTGCATGATAGCAATAAATGCAGCTATGTTTGGTTAGGTATAATTACTAAAACCTTAGGTAGGTGGGAGAGATATGTCTTCTCTCTATGAAAGCTACAGCAGAACTCATCTTTATCCACCAACTATGTATGAAAGCAGTAGAATAGGTGGCACCACATAACAGGACAATTAACCCTTCCAGAGCTATTACATTCTACCACATTCACCCCCTCCCAATTTTTAATCTATAGTTCACCATTTTGCATTCACGCATATAACAATGTTGCATTTTTCAACTACCGCTAAAGTCTCTGACTTTATAAATGCAAATGGACTGGCCATTTCACACTTTACTCAAAATGTACTGTCATTGGACCTGGAAGAATAATCATTCTCTTGTTGAGGACTGTTGATTCTGGTTCCAGTCTACGTATCATTTCTCCACTGGAGGACATTTAATCTCTTGGATATTCTTTGTGGAAGGACATTGCTCTTTGTAGGAACATTTGTTCATCCATTATCTTATCTGGTGGATTCTTCATCTCCTGAATTTCTTACACAGAGGACATCTTCCCTGCTAACTCAGACAGATTCCCATGACATTACGGAGGGATGATCTTTAAACTTACATATGTCCATCATAGAAGACAATTGCTCTATTGAAACAAGTACCTTCTTTTCTGGGTATTTTGGACTTCTGGATCAGTAAATCACTTCCTGTCTGGAAGCGGTAGCCTGCCTTGTGCCAGTTTAGACAGAGCAGATGCTTAGAGTCATAGAGTTGTAGAGAAGTACAGCACGGAAACAGACCCTTCAGTCCAACTTGTTCATGCCAACCAGATATCCCAACACAATCTAGTCCCACCTGCCAAGACCCCACCCATACCCCTCCAAACCTTTCCTATTCATATACCCATCCAAATGCCTCTTAAATGTTGCAATTGTACTAGCTTCCACCACCTCCTCTGGCAGCACATTCCACACACTTACCACCGTCTGCGTGAGAAGGTTGCCCCTTAGGTCTCTTTTATATCTTTCCCCTCTCACCCTAAACCTATGCCCTCTAGTTCTGGACTCCCCACTCCAGGGAAAAGACTTTGCCTATTAACCCTATCCATGCCCCTCATGATTTTATGAACTTCTATAAGGTCACCCCCCCAGCCTCTGACACTCCAGTGAAAACAGCCCCAGCCTATTCAATGTCTCCCTATAGCTCAAATCCTCCAACCTGGCAACATCCTTGTAAATCTTTTCTGAACCCTTTCAAATTTCACAACATCCTTCCGATAGGAATAAGACCAGAATTGCACGCAACATTCCAAAAGTGGCCTAACCAATGTCTGTACAGCTGCAACATGACCTCCCAACTGCTGGGCCAGTGAATGATGGGCTGGCTTGCATCAAGTCATGTGCAGCTCATTATCTGTTAGTTGTTGATCAATTTGGATAGCTTTAACTGTCCATTGCAGTTGCTAGACTTCTGAAGTGAACCTTTTGGTGCTCAGTCATGTTACTGAAGGATTGTTGCTTACTCAGCCTTATCGCTGTCACTGCCACTCTCTGTACTGCTCTCTGAGGATAATCAGTCAAAGATTCATGAATGCACTCAAGTGGGTTAGGCTTCTCATTCTTGTTCTCAGTATTCACTTCTTTTCACAAGTTTTGCAAAGCTTTAGCTCTGATCTACTTTTAGTGATGATAGTAGTGGTTTGCAGACTAGACAATCCCGTATAATTTTAGATTTCACAATGAAACATTACATTTTTGACCTCTGGCCATCACACCTGATAACACCCTGGGTTGACATCTGCCAATGTCTAAGTGACTCCATCTACATATATCATTTCCAATCACTTTTCTGAGGGAAACTAGAATTATTTATATTTTGTCAGAAGTAAATAAATTGTTCATGACAGTGAAATGCTGTCTGAGCTCAATGTGTTCTTAGCCAGACTGAATTTATGATCTCATAATCGTTTAACACAATACTGGAGATTTGTAGCAGAGTCTTGCTCACTGTTTGTTCTTGTTAAATTTATTTGAGCCCCGTTGGGTGTGTTGGCCATGTTTTTTCTCAGTCATATGAAACATTTCTTCTTGTCATTGTAGGTAATGTCAACAAATTCATTTACCTTTTTGGAATCTGAAATGAATTTAGAAAGCTGAATTAAATCTTTTAATCCTTGATCAATTGGTTTCCGGAGCTGTGTTTCTCTGGAAGTCATTGAACTCATGCTACTCTCCTAAGCAAATTGAATTGTAAGATATTTGCAGGCTTGAAAGTGCAATTAATTGATTGTATTCAACAAACACATTTCCAACTCTCTTCTGTGCATTACATTATGATGTAAAGTAGCATTCCATACTTCTGACAATTATTCCAGTTACACTGTGTCGTCTCACCTCTGTAGGCTATAAATTATGATAACTGATATGACAGGATCATTACCTCATCACTTACATCATGCTTACATTTAACAGGATGTCCATAAATAAGTTCTGTGATGTACTTTGACTTAAGAAGTTTGACACCATCAGGCCAAAGCAAACCACATAATTGTCACCACATCCATTAACATTTAATCAGTGTCAGCAGTGTATATCATCTAAAAGATTCAATGCAGAAATTCACCAAGGCTTCATTGACGTCAACTTCCAAACTCATGTCCTCTGCCTCCTAGAAGGACAAAGGCAGCAGGTAGACAGTGCCTGCTAATTCCTCTTTAAGCCACTTACTATCCTAAGTTGGAAGTATAACACTGTTCCTTCACTGTCTCTGCATTAAAATTGTGGAACTCCCTCCCCAACAATGGGTTTAGCTATAACTAAATTCCTTCCCCAACAGTGGGTGTAGCTATAACCAAACTCCCTCCCCAACAATGGGTGTAGCTATAACCAAACTCCTTCCCCAACAATGATTGTTGCTATAACCAAATTCCCTCCCCAATAGTGGGTGTAGCTATAACCAAACTCCCTCCCCAACAATGGGTGTTGCAATAACCAAACTCCCTCCCCAACAGTGGGTGTTGCAATAACCAAACTCCTTCCCCAACAATGGGTGTTGCTATAACCAAACTCCTTCCCCAACAATGGGTGTTGCAATAACCAAACTCCCTCCCCAACAGTGGGTGTAGTTGTAACCAAATTTCCTTCCCAACAGTGGGTGTAGCTGTAGTCAAATTCCCTCCCCAACAGTGGGTGTAGCTATAACCAAACTCCCTCCCCAATAGTGGGTGTAGCTATAACCAAACTCCCTCCCCAACAGTGGGTGTTGCCATAACCAAACTCCCTCCCCAACAGTGGGTGTAGCTATAACCAAACTCCCTCCCCAATAGTGGGTGTAGCTATAACCAAACTCCCTCCCCAACAGTGGGTGTTGCCATAACCAAACTCCCTCCCCAATAGTGGGTGTAGCTATAACAAACTCCCTCACCAACTGGGGGTGAAGCTATAACCAAACGAACTCCGGTGGTTCAAGAAGGCAGCCCAGCACCACAACCTCAAGGGCAAAAATGTTATGACTTTATAATGAGAACATCTTAATTGTCATAGACAAGAAAATCAACATAGAGATCAAAAAGGATTTTTTGGTCATTGGGTAATGGATTCCAGCATCTGCAGTTTTTTTACTCTAACTAAGTTGCACTACTGCCAAGTCTCTTCAACAGATGCCCATTTTGAAGAAGGTCGCTACCTCCCTCAGGCGTGAACTCAGTGAGTCCCTCTCTCACTGCCATACCACTGTGACCTCTCCAGCCCTTCAGCATTGCAGAAGCAGTCATTCCGGTACCTGACTTTGTGTCGCACTTCAAAATCACATTTGAATATTTTCACAAACAGACACTATAAAGGTGATGGTGCACTTGACAGCAGTTGACAACAGATTATTTCTAACATCTTAAGGTGTTACAACAGTAAATTTCTTGCTGAATAAGTAGGTGTGAAACTTGCATGATGCCAAATAGCAAAACAAATGTCTCATACTCTTATGTTGGCATAGTTGGCTTTTGCAGATAGCATGGTTTTCAAACCAAAATTAATAGGTTTTCCATTTTGCAAAAGACAAGTGTAAGACAATTTTGCGACGTATCTCCCTCAAGAATCCTTCTTGAATAAATCTCTCAGTTCAGAAATCCTCTCCTGCAAAATTGAGATTATATGCTAAGAACAAGTTGAAAAATCGAAAGCAATGTCACAGATCCTGCGTGATCAGCACAGTTTAATATCCTAGATCTTCCCTCCATCAGGACTGATGTTGTGGCATTGACCCAACACTTCACACTGTTCAATACCAACCCATATCATTGTGCATGATCCCTTGTTTACAATGCATTCAAACTTTTGTCTCCTGCAGCTGACAATGACATCAGCACAGTCTTGGTGGCTCTACAAGCTTTCATCAAAGAATCTCATAGAATCCCTATAGTGTGGAAACAGGCCCTTCAGCCCAACAAGTCCACACTAGCCCTCTGAAAAGTATCCCACCCAGACCCATTCCCCTATCCTATTACTCTGCATTTACCCCTGATTAATGCACCTAACCTACACATCCCTGTACACTATGGGCAATTTAACGTGGCCAATTCACCTAACCTGCCAATACCTTTGGACTGTGGGAGGAAACTGGAGTACACGGAAGAAACCCATGCAGACACGGGGAGAATGTGCAAACTTCACACAGACAGTCACCTGAGGTTGGAATCGAACTCGGATCCCTGGCACCGTGAGGCAGCAGTGCGAACCACTGAGCCACCATGCTATCCGAGGAGATATTTACTCCTCCAGGAAGGAAGCAATGAAGATGCCTCCTTCACTATACGCCAGCTCAGAAACTGACACTTCAGTGGAAATTTTATTTAGATTAGAGGTGGGAGTACATTCTAATGAGTACATCAATGCCATATCTCTGCAGCTGATTGAGGAAGAGGTGCCCATGTTGCTGACGCTCAGACAACTGCCAGAAATTCAGCACCTGCTAAGCCCCAAGCAGGAAAAGAGTCCCATTAACAACTTTGCGATATGTAACAATGTAGCAATTTAACAATGTTCAAATGCAGAAGCAGACTCAAGAGCAGCAGGCAGGTTTTACAGAGTATAATAATCCCAGCTGATGTTATATCCAGACAAATCAGATCTTGAACGGAAATTTGGCTTGATGCATTGTATGTTGTTTCTTTTGCTGGTGTTCATGAGATGGTCCTTCACTGAAACAGTAGTGTGCAATGCTGCAGATTTACCAAATGTTTGTCAAAGAAAAGAAGACAACATAGAATAAACCAAACTATATACACTTGATGTGTCTTTAAAGATTTCAAAATAAGTGCTAAAATATAATCTCATCAATCCAAAAAATACCCTTTATAGATCATAGTACACTTCATACAGATTCAAAATGCACTACTTTACAATACTTACACCAGAAAGAATCTCCTTCTCTATCTTTTCTGCAAGCTTAATTTAACTATGACTTCAATTTCCAGTATGAAGAATCTGATAGCCTCTTCTTTGAGCCTTTACACAACTAAGCTTGGTTTTCCCAGCTTTCAAATAACCAATCAGCATTATACCCAAACACTTTTGGTCAGGAACTATCACTAGTTCCAGCCATTCAGCAAGTCAAGTTAAAAGTGTTATGAACCTTTAGTAAATAAAACAGTGAGCTTCAGATTCTGGACATCTTGAAACAAAAGCAGAAATTACTGGCAAAATTTAGCAGGTCTGTCAATATCTGTGGGAAGAAAGCCGAGTTAACGTTTGAGATCCAGTGATTTTTCATCAGAACTGATAGCAACAAGGTGGGAGATGGGTTGAACACTGCTAACGGTCCTATTGATCATGGCAATGGGGAGTCCTTGGTTGAAGATAAAGGTAGATGTTCCTGACGATCTCCTGCAGAAAGTGGCATTGTCAGAATAGCTGCAACCAACAAAGAGCTGATCAACTGGGAGAATGGGATTACCTTCCGATTTCCTCCCTTCAACTTCACCTGTTCCATCTCCAACTTCTCCCTCCCATTCCTCAGCATTTTTCTCAGGGAAGAGGCTGACCAATGATATGCACTGCAAATGACTCAACGCCGACAGTTACCTCGACTTTTTTATATCCTCAAAGCCTACTTCCTGGAAAGGCTCCATCTCATTCTCCCAGTTTCTGTGTTGTATCTGTTCTAACAATGCCACCTTCTGCGATGGGGCTCAGAAATATCCTCTTCATCAAACAAGGATTACTCGCTACCATGGTTAGAACATAGAACATTACAGCGTAGTACAGGTCCTTCGGTCCTCGATGTTATGCTGACCTGTGAAACCCATCTAACCTACACTATTCCATTATTGTCCATATGTCTATCCAATGATCATTTAAATGTCCTTAATGTTGACGAGTCTACTACTGTTGCAGGCAGTGTATTCCATGCCCCTACTACTCTCTGAGTAAAGAAACTACCTCTGACATCTTTCCTATATCTATTACCCCTCAAATTATAGCTATGACCCCTCATGCAAGCCATCACCATCCGAGGAAAAAGGCTCTCACTGTCCAACCTACTTAACCCTCCGATTATCTTATATGTTTCAATTAAGTCACCTCTTAACCTCCTTCCTTATAACGAAAACAGCCTCAAGTGCCTCGGCCTTTTGTTGTAAGACCTTCCCTCCGTACCAGGCAACCTCCTAATAAATGTCCATTGAACCTTTTCCAAAGCTTCCACATCTTTCCTATAAAGCAATGACCAGAACTGTACGTAGTACTCCATGTGCGACCACACCAGAGTTTTGTACAGCTGCAGCATGATCTCATGACTCCAAAGCTCAATCCCTCCACTAATAAATGTGAACATATTGTATGCCTTCTTAACAACCTTATCAACGTGGGTGGCAACTTTCAGGGATTTTTTACATGGACACTGAGATCTCTCTGCTCATCCACACTACCAAGAATCTTAGCATTAGCCCATTGCACTGCATTCCTGTTACTCCTTCCAAAGTGAATCACCTCATATATTTCCACATTAAACTCCATTTGCCACCTCTCAGCCCAGCTCTGCAGTTTAATCTATGTCCCTCTGCAACCTACAACATCCTCCAGACTATCCACAACTCTAACAACCTTAGTATCATCTGCAGATTTACTAACCCATCCTTCTACATCCTCATCCACATCATTTATAAAAGTGATAAACAGCAGTAGACCTAAAACAGATCTTTGCAATAGTACTGAACTCCAGGATGAATATTTCCCAACAATCACCACCCTCTGTTTTCTTTCAGCTAGCCAATTTCTGGTCCAAATTGCTAAATCACCCTAAATCCCATGCCTCCATGTTTTGTGCAATGGCCTTCCGTGTGGAAGCTTATCAAACGCTTTACTGAAATTCATATACACCACATCAACAGCTTTAACCTCATTCACCTATTTAGTCACCTTCTCAAATAACTCAGTAAAGTTTGTGAGGCACGACCTACCCTTCAGAAAACAATGTCGATTATCCTTAATCAACTTATTCCTTTTTCAGATGACTATAAATCTTATTTCTTATAAGTTTTTCCAACACTTTACCCACAACCGAAGTAGAGCTCACTGGTCTATAATTTCCAGGGTTGTCTCTACTCCCCTTCTTGAACAAGGGAACAACAGTTACTATCTTCTAGTCTTCTGGCACTATTCCTATAGACAATGAATGACATAAAGATCAAAGGCAAAGGCTCGGCAATCTCCTTGGTTTCCCAGAGAGTCCTTGGATAAATCCGATCCAGCCCAGGGGATTTATCTATTTTCACACTTTTCAAAATTACTAACACCTCCTCCTTGTGAACATCAATCCCATCTAGTCTAGTACCCTGTATCCCAGTATTCTCTTCGGCAACATTGTCTTTTTCCAGTGTGAACACTGATGAAAAATATTCATTTAGTGCTTCCCTTATCTCCTCTGACTCAATGCACAACTTCCCACTACTATCCTTGATTTGTCCTAATCTTACTCAAGTCATTTTTTATTCATGACATACCTATAGAAAGCCTTAGGACTTTCCTGGATCCTATCTGCTAATGACTTCTCATGTCCTCTCCTGGCTCTTCTTAGCTCTCTCTTTAGGTTTTTCCTAGCTAACTTGTAAATCACAAGCTCCCTAACCGAGCCTTCACATCTCATCCTAACATAAACCTTCTTCTTCCTTTTGACAAGAGGTTCAACGTCTTTAGTAAACCACGGCTCCCTCGCTCGATAACTTCCTCCCTGCCTGACAGGTACAGGCTTATCAAGGACACACAATAGCTGTTCCTTGAACAAGCTCCACATTTCAATTGTGCTCATTCCCTACAGTTTACTTCCCCATCCTATGCATCCTAAATCTTACCTAATTGCATCATAATTGCCTTTTCCCCAGCTATAATTCTTGCCCTGCGGTACATACCTATCCATTTCCATCGCTAAAATAAACATAACCAAGTTGTTGTCACAATCTCCAAAGTGCTCACCTATCTCCAAGTCTAACTCCTGGCCAGGTTCATTACCCAGTACCAAATCTAATATGGCTTCGCCTCTTGTTGGCCTATCTACATACTGTGTCAGGAAATCCTCCTGCACACATTGGACAAAAACTGATCTGTCTAAGGTATTTTAACTATAGTATTCCCAGTTAATATTTGGAAAGTTAAAGTTCACCATAACAACTACCCTATTACTCTCGTTCCTATCCAGAATTATCTTTGCTATCCTTTCCTCTACATCTCTGGAACTGTTCGGAGGCCTGTAGAAAACTCCCAACAGGGTGACCTCTCCTTTCATGTTTCTAACCTCAGCCCATACTACTTCAGTAGATGAGTCCTCAAATATCCTTTCTGCAAACGTAATACTGTCCTTGCCTAACAATGCCAAACCGCCTCCTCTTTTACCATCTTCCCTGTTCTTACTGAAACATCTAAATCCCAGAACCTGTAGCAACCACTTCTGTCTTTGCTCTGAAATGGCTACAGCATCGCAATCTCAGGTACCAATCCATGCTGCAAGTTCACCCACCTTAGTTAGATTAGATTACTTACAGTGTGGAAACAGGCCCTTCGGCCCAACAAGTCCACACCGACCCTCTGAAGAGCAATCCACCCAGACCCATTCCCCTCTTCACCTAACACTACAGGCAATTTAGCACGTCCAATTCACCTAACCTGCATATCTTTGGACTGTGAGAGGAAACTGGAGCACCCGGAGGAAACCCACGCAGACATGGGGAGAATGTGCAAACTCCACAAAGACAGTTGCCTGAGGCAGGAATTGAACCCGGGTCTCTGGCGCTGTGAGGCAGCAGTGCTAACCACTGTGCCACCATGCCGGCCCTGGCCTTGAAGTAGACACACTTCAAGCCAACTTCTTGCTTCCCAGTGCTTTCTTGCGACCTTAAAACCTTATTTTGGATCTCGCTACTCACAACCTCCTGTATACTTGAACTACAATATAGGTTCCCATCCCCCTGCTGAATTAGTCTAAACCTACCCAAACAGCATTAACAAATTCCACTCCCCCAGGATATTGGTACCCCTCCAGTTCAGGTGAAGGCCCCTTAGATGTGTCCAACCTATCCCCTACACTTGAGCCCTCACCCTTTCCCTTCCTTTCCACATTAATGAGAGGTCACTTACCTCCTATCAGCCTTGGTATCCAAAGGATTGTAAGTCACCATTTCTGTCATTTGCAGATGCCATGATCAGACAACTCTTCCCCCTCCCTCTTTCATCAGCATTCCAAAAGGACTGTTGCCTCCTGCACACTCTGGTCCATTCCTCATCCATTCCCAATATCGCCTCACACCTCTCCAGCAACTTCCCGTGCAATGGCAGAAAATATAACAGCTGACCATTTACCTCCTTCGTCCTCAGTATCCAAGGTCTCAGACACATCTTCCAAATGAAGCAATGCTTTATCTGCACTTCAATCAACCAAGTCTACGTTCTTGCTGTTCACAATGCGGTCTCTTCTGCAATGGGGAGACAGAGCACAAACTAGGTGATCACTTTGCAGAACACCTACATTCTGTCTGCAAAATGACCCCTAGCTTCTAATCATCTGCCATGTCAACACAGCACCATGTTTCCATGTCAACACTTCTGCCTCAGGCCTACTGCAGTGTGTAAGCTCAAAGAACAATATTCCATTTTCCGCTTGGAACCCTGCAGCCTCTAGGACTCAATATCAAATTCAGTATGTTTTGAGCCTATTTCTGTCCCTCTGGGTCCTGTTATGACATGGGTCGCACATACTCCTGGACCCAATGGCACAATGCACAGGATGCATTCAGTACAGATCATCCATTTTATTGTAATCTTAACTCTTATTTTCATTCATTCACTTTTTCTTCTGTCCTGGCCTGCTATCCCTAAATTCATTGTTTACCTGCCCCTTTCATCTCTCTCTCTCTCTGAGTTCCTTTTAGCTCTACCCCTCTCCCGCCCCGTCCCCCAACCTTGTTTTTCCCACCTGCTAACAATTCTGATGATGGGTCACCTGACTCGAAATGTTAACTCTGCTTTCTTCCTGCAGATGCTGCCAGACCTGCTGAATTTCTCCAGCAATTTCTGCTGTGAACTTTTAAGTTCTGAATGAGGGTGAAAGCACCAAAAGGCAGTGTTTCTGTCAGCATCAAAGTAGTCACAAAGTGAGTGGGCACTAAAGGATCAAGGGAACAGCCCTGAGTTAGACTCTGGTCAAATGGATGAACTGTGTGCCTGTCCCTGCAAGCAAAATATCCTGACATCAACATTCCAAAGATAGGTGTCCAGTGCACTCCAAAGTTGGAGTGCAAAACCCTATTGTAAGTGGATTGGAGATGTGTGATGATGATGATGATGTGATGAAGCTGGTACAGGGTCGAAGGTTAAGCTCTGTTGAGAGGAGCTGTTGGCAGTTGCTGTCCATGGAGTGTGTGCCCTGAGATGTTGGAGCCTAGTGTCCAAGACAGATTCCCGGAGGAGCAGCAGAAGTTGGTATTTCCAGGTAATTGTTCTTATTTTCATGTTGGGGATTGTCTAGTGTCTATCCAGTGGAAATGAGAAACTGCATATCAATGAGGTGATATTTTGGAATAATGACATGTTCATGGGTGCCATTAGGTCTCTGATTGCTCATGAATAAGAATCTTGCCTTGCCATGCAATACTTTTGGTCAATAAAGCTTTTTGCTTTTGATGTCAAGAAGCTCCTCGCCGACCCTCTCATACAATTTTCCTAACTGTCTCACTATTGACGGTGTTGTTCAGAATCAGGGAAGGTTCAGCCCAAGAAGTCTGATTGCTTGAGAGAGGGCTAGCAAAAGGAGACGTTATTGCTCCATAGACTTCCTGCAGTGTGGAAACAGGCCCTTCGACTCAACAACTCTCCAAAGAGTAACTCACCCAGACCCAATTCCCTACCCTATTACTCTACATTTCCCCTAACCTACACATCCCTGGACGCTATGAGCAACTTAACGTGGCCAATTCACCTAATCTGCACATTGCGGAAGGAAACCAGAATAACGGGAGGAAACACACACAGATGCGGGAAAAATGTGCAAATTCCACACAGACAGTTGCCCAAAGCTGGAATCAAACCCAGGTCCCTGACACTGTGAGGGACGCTGAGCTAACCATTAAGCCACCGTGCCGCCCCAATCTCCAAAGGAAATATGCAGTGTTAGAAGCACTCAATACATCTGGTGGCATTTATGAGAGACAGAGAGGCAGGGATCAGTGACTTATCAACAAAGCTTGTGAAGATCATGAACATGAAGTGTGGAAGCAAATTACTGCTGGTGCTGGAACCTGTACTGAAAACAACAAATGCTGATCACAGCTAGTCAGGCAGCATTCATGGAGAGACATTGCTCTGTCTCCATGGCTGATACCTGAGCCCCTGTGATCTCCAGCATTTGTTGTTTTCATCTGAGGTGTAACTCTGTATACAAAAGGAAATACCAGTAAAATTTGTAAGTGATACATACTGGTTAGACTTGTCTTTTGTATCTCAGGTCAGTGCTCCAGTTGTGACCAGTACATTCATTTCGAAGAATTACTATTTTATTTTACTGGATTTTCCCTCTACAGATGCTGCCTCGACTGCTGATTATTTCCAGCATTTTCTGCTTATATTTTAGATTTCCAGAATCTGCATTATTTTGCGCTTCTTATTACATACTCAGTGTGGGATATTTGTGAATGCAGCTAGTGCTTTGCCCTTATCGGGCTTTGCTGTTTACTGGTTCCCTGGTCATGAGGGTGGTTTTCCTGGTGGTGGAAATATTGAATAAAATTATTTGAAGAATGGTGTCTTCACTGCATTTCTGCATTTACACATACCCAACTTAGGTGAGAAAAATAAGCACTACTGCCAATTAGAAAATAATGTATATAAACTGAGGATGTAGAAAAAGCTAGTTTCACCTTAAAATGGGAAAATATTTCGTTATCAACTGCAAAATGCTACCTTTCTCTTAACAAAGCCCACTTTTGTGATAGAAGTGCACAGTTTTGCAAGTGAAATGATTGGTTCTAAATTAATGGATGATTGTGTCACTCTTTAGCTTGTAAGTAAAACCAAGAGATATGTGCTAGTGGAAAATGTCAATATTAGCTCAAGGCATTCTTATCTGTACATGGGATAATTGTCTACCATGCTTTCAAGGTTCCTGTTTTTTTGGATGCTACAGTCCAGGCATTACATTGGGCTAGTTTTGAAGAAGTAGAAGGTTCATAGTATAACTGACCAAGTTGAGTGTAATTACTTGACAGCAAATGGTTGTAAAGCGTTTCAATCTGAAACCTGAGCTTTCAATGGACTTTATAAATGAAGTATAACAGCCAAGAGGTTTTGCTAAGCCCTATAAAAATCTGTTCCAATGCATTATAACATTGTGTCCTGATTATGGGTTAATGAGAATGAGTTGGGGCTATCATGAGGCCCAGAAACAGGACAAATGCCAGGGTCCATTATTTTTCTCCCCAGCCTTGGTGTACACGTCACCTGATTTTCCAATGGCACCATGAAATCTTTGCATCCACCTGAGAAGACAGGCTGAGTCTTTGTTTAATGTCTTATTTGAAAGACAATATAGCCCAGGGTGAAACCCTCCTCTAATTTAATAATGATACAGTTTTAGCCTGGGTTATATGCTCAAGTATCATAATTTGCATCTTCAGCCTGTGACCTTCTATCTGTGAAACTTGTGTGTTACCACGGGGGATTGGTAAAATGTGTCTAAATTAAAGTGAATAATTTGTTAGTGCACAGATTTAATCAGATAATGGCATTTTTATGACATTGTTATGCAAACATCATACATCAAGGATTCAATACTTACAGGTGGTCCAGTTAGAGCAAGGAAGAAACCTGGAACAGAAAACCCAAGCATATGGAGTTCACATAATTTTGCAGCTATTAATAATAAGCTCTCTTGTACAATTTACTAAGGATTTTCTGCCTGTCAGGCACTAGTCCCTTTAGCATTTAAGGACATAGCTAGATACCAGTGCAGTGAAATTCCACCAACTGACAACATTCTTAGAGGACTAAACAAGACCAATGCAGAAAAGATGTTTCTTGAACTGTTTTAGGGATGAGTGTCAATAACTGTCTCAGAATAAGTATAGGCTCTTTAGGCCTGTGATAAGGAGGAATTTCTACAGTCAGAGGTGAGTGAGTGTGTGTAATACAGTGCCCAGTGGCCTGTACGAACCTACTCAATTAGTATATTCACAACACTGATCGATTGATTTCCAAAAGATGATGACCCCAAGGAATATATGGATAGAATGGGAAAATGGGTTTGAAATAGATGATCAGCCATTACCTTAGTAAATTGTACAAGATAGCTTATTATTAATAGCTGTAGAATTATGTGAAATCCATATGCTTGGGTTTTCTGTTCCAGGTTTCTTCCTTGCTCTATCTGGACACCCGTAAGCATTGAAGCCTTGATGTATGATGTTTGCATAACAATGTCATGGTTGAGTAAGGTTGTGGTACCTTAGCAACTTCAAACTCTGCCTCATTGCTTGATTAGATTAGACTTACAGTGTGGAAACAGGCCCTTCGGCCCAACAAGTCCACACCGACCCGCCGAAGCGAAACCCACCCATACCCCTACATTTACCCCTTACCTAACACTACGGGCAATTTAACATGGCCAATTCACCTGACCCGCACATCTTTGGACTGTGGGAGGAAACCGGAGCACCCGGAGGAAACCCACGCTGACACGGGGAGAACATGCAAACTCCACACAGTCAGTCGCCTGAGTCGGGAACTGAACCTGGGTCTCAGGCGCTGTGAGGCAGCAGTGCTAACCACTGTGCCACCGTGCCGCCCACAAGCCACCGTGCCGCCCACTGCCACCGTGCCGCCCTGATTCTCATGGCTCAGCTTATTTTATTCACATAAAAACAAATCTTTTCTCTCTTTGCCTCTCCAACAAATTTGACTTGACCATTTATCCATTTTAAGACATTATATCACACTTCTTATTGTGCTGGACCTAACCTTCACCATCCCTGTTACCTGTCTTGCCTTCTGCAATTTCTCCTTCCAACCATGACCTGTATTCTTGATCATTGATTCCCCTCTCGATTATAATCTCTTCCCCCAGAACATACAGACACCCGAAATTACTCTTCCCTGTGATCTCTCTCTGTGTCCTTATCTGTTTTCTGGCAAATAGGAATGTAGGAGCAGGAGTGGATTAATTCTGATATGCTCAGGCTTTGTGCAGTAAATAAATTGTATTTATTGCCAGTCATTTAATATAAAACTGTAGAACAGTGGTATGAGCAATACTTCATTAATTAATGTAGATTAAAGCTTGCTGTTTAAACTGACTTAAGCTTGAATCACTCAGAAGTTACTGATGCAGGACAAACTTTTTGCTGTCACTGTAACCAGGATAAACTCACTAACAGGAACATAGAGGACAGGACATAATTGAAGGAGGCAACCCTCGAGTTGGGTGGATATGGTAGAGTCAGTGATCATGGAGCTGGAAGCTGGTGAATATTTTGTGCTAGGAAGAAACACACATGCTTCCCTTGGCTCACAAGCAATGCTGTAAATATTAACATGCCTGAGGGCTGTTATCTCAACCATTCCACTATCATACCTCCAGTAAAACCAGAAGCAAACCATCCACACCAGGCTGGGGTTAGAATTACCATTTCATATTTAAAATTTTAACTTCTCACCAAACCTAAACTTATTTATGCTCATTGGTCAAATTTAAATACACAAATAACACGACAGGCAGCAATGTAAATTAATCACCTATAAGATCGCAAGACCATACTTTCAACTGGAAGCATTCAAACTTTGTGTGGGATATATTATAATCACTGGACTTCTGTACTGCATGCTCTCTTCAACAAATGCTTACTGTGATTTTGGTGAATTTATATTTGTAAATGTAGAAATTTGTCGGGTTTACCATGGGATAAATAACCTCAATAAATCACTCATTATAGAATTCCTACAGTGTGGAAACAGGCTCTTCGGCCCAAGAAGTCCACACCAACCACCTGAACGGTAACCCACACAGACCCATTCCCCCTGTGCTATATTTACCCTTGACTAATGCACACATCCTTGGACACTATGGGCAATTTAGCACAGTCAATTCACATAACGTGCACATCTTTGGACTATGGGAGGAAACCCACGCAGACATGGGGAGAAAGTGCAAATTCAACACAGACAGTCACCCGAGGCTGGAATCAAACCCGAGTCCCTGGCTAAACACTGAGCCACCTTCACGTAGTGCAAAAGTGTAATCACTAGTGGTTTCTATATGTTCTAATATTAAAACAATGACACTGAAAAATGCATGAAAATGCTGTTTCTTTCTAGTCCAAGTTTTAAACAAATGCAAAACAACAGAAACACAAACAGTTTCATTTCTCAATAAATCATGAAGTGTCATCCACCATTAAACTGATTTATGGAAAAGGCTAAATAGTATATTCATGCTCAATCTGCCTATGACTCGCATAGCCTTTCTTCATCTATGTGGTTAGCCATGTATTATTTTTCATTTATCTCTGTGAATAGAGCTTTTTTTTTCATGCTGTAGCAACAGCTCTGCACATTTGTACTGTTAAAATGTTAGATTCTGTATCAAAATATTTGTTAGTAACAACACTGATTTTTCTTGTTCTTGTACATGTATACATGATTATGCCACAGATTATTTGCAGATGATCAATGTAAATTTGAAAGCAGCATTTTCCACATTGTTACGATGGACTGTTGTTAAATAGATGGATTTTCTTGAGGGCATTTATGCACAATTTTGTTTCCACATGCCTTTTCCAAAACATTACACCAGCATAAATCAGCAATTTGTGCTTGAATTATTTGCATCTAGTATTTCTTGGTGGTAATTTGACTGAAAACATATCGCCTACATGAGTGGTTTTGAACATCTTGCTGGTATCTCACACCAATATGGCATGTTTGATCTTGTCTATCAGTGAAACTATAGCATTAATGTTAAATAGAGAAATGGAAGAGTGTGTGCAGGACCCCAGTAGCAATTACACATCCTGCTTCTTGAATACTTAGGCCCGGTAACATTTAAAGTATTTCCTGAATATGACTTTCTGGACTCTTGCCAACATTCTGCTAGCTTCACAGCCCAATGAACTTCAGAAAAGGAAATCTGGCTTCAACTTGAGAATGTCCTTTGATTGTCAGTGTGAGGAGGAGAGGCAGAGCAGGTCAGGCAGCATCCGAGAAGCAGGAAAAATCTGCAGTCCTCACTTTTGCCTACTGGGAGGAGGAGATCCAGAGCAAACTCAAAATACAATTAAGAACGTTCAGGATCTTTGATTTGATTTGATTTATTACTGTCACTTCTACTGACACAGTGAAAAATGTTGTATTAAGTGCTTTACTGGCAGGTCAACAGGATAACAGAATAGAGTATGGGACACAATGTTACAGCTGCTGACAAGGTACAGAGAGAAATTAACAGTGACATTAAAAAGGTCCATTCAAAAGTCTGATAATAGCAGAGAAGAAGCTGTTCTTGATTCTAGAATCTTGGATCTCGAAGAGGTTTAAAGGCAGAGGCACTATTTGAGACTTACCCTGACATCTTTATGTCAGGGAAAGTTCCCAGTCAGCTACAAGTTCCCAATCTGATGGTAACAGCACACATGGGTCACCGATACAATCTTTAAAATGTGAACTGAGATTGTTTTATTCATTTTCTGGATCAGTGGTGCTGGAAGAACACAGCAGTTCAGGCAGTATTCAAAGTGCAACAAAATCGACATTTTGGGCAAAAGCCCTTCATCAGGAATAAAGGCAGAGAGGCTGAAGCATGGAGAGATAAGCTAGAGGAGGGTGGGGGTGGGGAGAAAGTAGCATAGAGTACAATGGGTGAGTGGGGGAGGGGATGAAGGTGATAGGTCAGGGAAGAGAGGGTGGAGTGGATAGGTGGAAAAGGAGCTGGGCAGGTCGGACAAGTCCGGACAAGTCATGGGGACAGTGCTGAGCTGGAAGTTTGGAACTAGGGTGAGATTGGGGAAGGGGAAATGAGGAAAGTGTTGAAGTTCACATTGATGCCCTGGGGTTGAAGTGTTCCGAGGCGGAAGATGAGGCGTTCTTCCTCCAGGCATCTGGTGGTGAGGGAACGGCGGTGAAGGAGGCCCAGGACCTCCATGTCCTCGGCAGAGTGGGAGGGGGAGTTGAAATGTTGGGCCATGGGGCGGTGTGTTTGATTGATGCGGGTGTCTTGGAGATGTTCCCTAAAGCGCTCTGCTAGGAGGCGCCCAGTCTCCCCAATGAAGAACATTGGGAGCAACGGATACAATAAATGATATTAGTAGATGTGCAGGTAAACTTTTGATGGATGTGGAAGGCTCCTTTACGGCCTTGGATAGAGGTGAGGGAGGAGGTGTGGGCACAGGTTTTACAGTTCCTGCGGTGGCAGGGGAAAGTGCCAGGATGGGAGGGTGGGTTGTAGGGGGGCTTGTTGTTTTATTCATTACTTATCTATGTTATGAAATATTGAAAATGTAATCAATTACAGACTGGATTTTACAGTCAGCAGTGAAGTGAAGCTACCCAAGTTAATATTGTAAAAAACTGATGACTTCTGTGACATAGTCTTTACCTTTCCTAATGTAATGGAACTCTTTTATCAAATCAAGAGGATCTTCAGAAATCCAGCAACAGTCATGTCTTCAAACAGGGAAATCAGCCAATCACATTGCAGAATTCTCATAGACAGTAAATCAGAAAGAAAAACAGACTTAATTTTTTGTATGTCGTACAGAGTGAAAAAATAGAATGACAGAAATATGTTAGTTATTCAAATGTCATAAATAAGGTTTATTTATTTAAAATAAATTCTTATTGCATTAAATTATGGGGAATGTTTGAACAGTTGGTCTTCTAGGGCTAAAGAGATTGTTCAGTCATAATGATAACTAGAAGTTCTGTTAAGAACGCTGTTGCACCTTATTAACAAGGTACCACTTTTCAAGGGTTTTTGCCAATAATATCAGTAATTGAAAGTAAGTCTCATAAATTTAGAGATTGCAAAGATTGCCACTTGCAAGAAATTCAAAAGCAACTCATGTGGAGGGATATGGATTCATTTACTGCAACTAATTGGATTTCCATGTTTAAATATGTATGTAGAGATGAAAAATGTGTTGCTTGAAAAGCGCAGCAGGACAGGCAGCATCCAAGGAGCAGGAGAATCGACGTTTCGGGCATAAGCCCTTCTTCAGGAATGATGAAGGTGTGCCAAGAAGGCTAAGGTAAAAGGTAGGGAGGAGGGACTTGCGGGAGGGGTGTTGGGTAGGGTGGAAGGAGGTTAAGGTGAGGGTGATAGGCCGGAGAGGGGGAGGGGGCGGCGAGGTCAGGAAGAAGATTGCAGGTCAAGAAGGCGGTGCTGAGTCCAAGGGGTGGGACTGAGAAAAGGTAGGGGGAGGGGAAATGAAGAAGCCGGAGAATTCTGAGTTAATCCCTTGTAGTTGGAGAGTTCCTAGGCGGAAGCTGAGGCGCTCTTCTTCCAGCCGTCATGTTGCTATCGTCTGGCGATGGAGGAGGCCAAGGACCTGCATGTCCTTGGTGGAGTGGGAGGGGAAGTTAAAGTGTTCAGCCACGGGGTGGTTGGGTTGGTTGGTGCAGGTGTCCCAGAGGTGTTCTCTGAAACGTTCCGCAAGTAGGCGGCCTGTCTCCCCAATGTAGAGGAGGCCACATCGGGTGCAGCGGATGCAGTAAATGATGTGTGTGGAGGTGCAGGTGAATTTGTGATGGATATGGAAGAATCCCTTGGGGCCTTGGAGGGAAGTGAGGGGGGAGGTAAGTTTTGCACTTCTTGCGGTTGCAGGGGAAGGTGCCGGGAGTGGAGGTTGGGTTGGTGGGGAGTGTGGACCTGACGAGGGAGTCGCGGAGGGAGTGGTCTTTCCAGAATGCTGATAGGGGAGGGGAGGGAAATATATGTCTGGTGGTGGGGTCTGTTTGGAGGTGGCGGAAATGATGAAGGATGGTACGATGTATCTGGAGGTTGGTGGGTTGTTCGGTATTAGAATTGGTCCTCCTGGGAGCAGATGCAGCAGAGGCGAAGGAATTGAGAATATGGTGTGACGTTTTTACAGGGGGCAGGGTGGGAGGAGGTGTAATCTAGGTCGCTGTGGGAGTCGGTTGGTTTATAGTAAATTTCCGTGTTGAGTAGGTCACCCGAGATAGAAATGGAGAGGTCTAGGAAGGGGAGGCAGGAGTCTGAGACGGTCCAGGTAAATTTGAGGTCAGGGTGAAAGGTGTTAGTAAAGTGGATGAACTGTTCAACCTCCTCGTGGAAGCACGAGGTAGCGCTGATACAGTCATCAATATGGCGGAGGAAACGGTCGGGGGTGGTGCCAGTGTAGCTGCGGAAGACAGCCCCCAATGCCTTATCTTCACCATAGACATCCAGTCCCTATACACCTCCATCTCCCATCACAAAGACTTCAAAGCCCTCCTCCGCTTCTTCCTTTCCCGCCGGCCCAACCAGGGCCCTTCCACTGACACCCTCCTTCGACTGACTGAACTGGTCCTCACTCTGAACAACTTCTCTTTCCAATCCTCCCACTTCCTCCAAACCAAAGGAGTGGCCATGGGCACCCGCATGGGTCCCAGCTATGCCTGCCTCTTTGTCAGATATGTGGAACAGTCCATCCTCCGCAGCTACACTGGAACCACCCCTCACCTTTTCCTCCTATACATCGCTGACTGTATCGGCACTACATTGCAGTAATGAGCTTTTCCATGAAATGCATCCCCCAGTCTGTTTCTATGTTCCCTGGGACCCCAAATCTTAGAATAACATCCCACAGGAGACACTTCACCACTGTCAGGGCATCACCTTTTTGGTGAAGAATGCCTCTACCCATTTTGAAAATGTGTCTACAATAACTAGGACATATTTGTATCCCAGTTTAGGTGGTATCTGGCGGCGGTGTTACATTGGGATGTGTTGTGGTCCCTGTGTCCTGCTGCAAGCCCTTCTGGGGCTCGGTGACGGCTAATGCAGCCGCCTCCTCCAGCAGCAGGTCTGATTCCAGACGTGCTAGGGGCAGCTTGAAGTACTGCGGGGCATAGGGCGGCGGGGCCATGACTGGGGGTTGTGGGGGGTGCAGTTTAGAGGGGGTTCTGGTGGCCATCTTTAACATTAGGGGTCTGGCGCTGCTTTGCAACTTCCCTGAGTTTGCCCAGACACTGCAGCATGTAGGTAGTGTCCCAGGAGGGGTCCACATTCCCTCCCAGAATGGCCATGGTCCAATAGTCCATTTTTTCAAATTTAAAAGACCCTTCCCCCACAAATGGCCAATTTCCATGGGATCAGGTGTACAGGTCCCCAGTGAAAGGGATGGCGTAGCGGCGCTCCCTGTTTCCTTGAGCACTGTGTCTGCAGGGTCCCCAGATGTTACAAGAGGATCTCCTACCTTTGCCTTGAAGGTAACATATTTACCGTGCCTCTGAAGCAGCTTTTTCTCCCAAGATTGGCGGCTGTGACCTGTTGGCCCCATGCAGTGGGGTAGTGATGCGCCCATGGGTGGCACCTCCCAGCAGAGGGTGAACTTTTGTGCTCCCAAGCTGTAAAACGGCTTCTGAGTTGAGCTTGCAGGCTGTGAATGCGGCTTTCGAGGAATTCAGTGAATGTACCTGCCTTCAGACAGCCCAGCTTCCAGTCACCGCGAGTTAGAGAAACAATCGAGCACAGGACAAGTTCATCACCGACCGCTATGTAAACAATCTCTTAGCCATAGTATCAAAAAGTCTACAAACACAAACCAGAGACTGTGAAATTGACCAGAGGAATGCTCGGAAAACCATTCAGGCATTCAATGATAGACTACAGACAAAACTTACAATCCACAACCTAAACAATTGAAAACTACAGGCATGGAGAACAAACCACAAGACAAACAAACAGACCAGCAGCTGCTACCCTTGTCAACTTCCCCAATCTTTTGATCTTTTAAGTGATAATTTAATGGGCAGTCTTTCCTTCTGTCTCCCCAGGAACCCCCTGCTGGTCAGTCTTTCTCATGGCTGGATCAGACCCTCGGCCTGTGCTCTAGCTCAAGTCGGGTCATGTGCCTACTGAAATGGGTGCAATTTTGGGAGTTCACCGGCCTGCTTCGCTTGAGCAGGGAAAACAGCTCAATGTCGAAATGCTGCCACAATAGATCAGAATTGTGGCTACTCCCCAGATATCCAACCCATTGTAGGTATGACCTGCTAGGGCAGAGCTAGCCGTCAGGACCAAATTGGGCACAATCTGAAAAGTCAGGTTCGCTTTCCCCGTTGATAGAAAGGGCCTGCCAACTAACGCCAAACTGTCGGAGAAATTCAGCCCAATGAATCAGAGACCACAAACAAGGATCATGGTGAAATTGACAAGCGGTTTATTAAATATCATGGAAGAGAAAGTGACCAGGCTGAAACAGAACAGATTCTCTGCACAAGTGGCCAGAATTCTCTTCCCTGAACGGAAGGAGCAGGAAGGCTTTATAGGGGTACACCACCAAGGTGATAATTGTAAAGCAGTTACAGTACAATGGTGAAAATTGTAAAGCAATTAAAACAAGAATAAACTGAATGGAAATTAATCAAGTGTCCGGCAGCAACAATTCATTTGTAATTGACACAGGAAATTCCAGCCATCTCCGTCAGTGGGTGAAAATGTCTTCTAGAGGATTCCTCATTGTATTTCCCGAGCACGTGAATATGTGCAAATGTCCCTTCTCCTGGCATCCAAGTCTGTCCATTGTGTTCATCCTGTGAGTGAAGTCTCCCAAGGCCTCTCGGTTTGCTTCTTTGTTTATGCTGTATCAGTTTCAATGGGAAATGTGCCTGTCCTTAGGGTATTGGGACAGTGCTAATCGTATCATCCTTTGTCATTTCTGCCACCTCCAAACAGATCCCACTACCAAGGATATATTTCCCTTCCCTCCCCTATCAGCATTCTGGAAAGACCACTCCCTCCGTGAAACCCTCGTCAGGTCCACACACCCCACCAACCCAACCTCCACTCCCGTCACCTTCCTCTGCAACCGCAAGAAATGCAAAACTTGCACCCACACCTCCCCCCTTACTTCCCTCCAAGGCCCCAAGGGATCCTTCCATATCCATCACAAATTCACCTGCACCTCCATACACGTCATTTACTGCATCCGCTGCACCCGATATGGCCTCCTCTACATTGGGGAGACAGGCTGCCTACTTGCGGAACGTTTCAGAGAACACCGCTGGGACACCCGCACCAACCAACCCAACCACCCCGTGGCTGAACACTTTAACTCTCCCTCCCACTCCACCAAGGACATGCAGGTCCTTGGCCTCCTCCATCGCCAGACCATAGCAACACGACGCCTGGAGGAAGAGCGCCTCATCTTCCGCCTAGGAACCCTCCAATCACAAGAGATGAATGCAGATTTCTCCAGCTTCCTCACTTCCCCTACCCCCACCTTGTCTCAGTCCCACCTTTTCTGAGTCCTCGGACTCAGCATAGCCTTCTTGACCTGCAATCTTCTTCCTGACCTCTCCGTCCCCACCCCCTCTCCCTCACCCTCACCCTCACCTTAACCTCCTTCCATTTATCGCATTCCCAACACCCCTCCCCCAAGTTCCTCCTCCCTACCTTTTATCTTAGCCTTCTTGGCACACCTTCCTCATTCCTGAAGAAGAACTTATGCCCGAAACGTCGATTCTCCTGCTCCTCGGCTGCTGCCTGACCTGCTGTGCTTTTCCAGCAACACATTTTTCATCTCTGGACTCCAGCATCTGCAGTCCTCACTTTCTCCTAAATATGCATGTACCCTATAGCTAGCTGTCAGTAGAAACATATGGCAGATATGCCATTGAAAAAACTAAAAAAATCAAGACCTGTATAAGACATTTTCAAGTTGTAACTTTTAATTCTCTCAGATGCAGTTATTGTTTTGTGAGCTAAATCATAGAAATGGAACAACTTGCAAATTTCCTTGGATCTCTCTAATTATGTCATCCTTTCCTCAATGGGTTCTTCCTGCTGGAGGTGAGTACTTCTTTGATCCTGTCTTTAGTAGACTGCAGAAAAATAAACGGACGTTTCCTCTTCCTCTGCGAAAAAGATACAACATAACGTATGATGGAGTTGAAAGAAGCAGAAAATAATTTTTGATTATTTAGTGAATAACACCTCAAAATTATAAAAGAAACTTGTTTCAACTGACATATTTATTTGAAATACAGGTTGTAATATATGGGAAAATGGTTTTGTATTAGTATGTTACTGGACTAATCATCCAGACATTATAAACCGATAATCCCAAAATGGTATCAATAAAAATCCCAAATTATTAACTAACATCCTTTGGGAAAGGAAAACAACACTTCTGAATCTCATGTGGCCTGTATGGTGTACAAAGCAAAATAAAGCATAGCTGTACAGGAAGGGGCAACAACACATTTTTTGAACAATTATACTTGTGCGGTAAATTCTGGCCTTGCCACAATGCATATAATTTAAAAATTAATTAATTGGTTTGATTACTACATGGAGACAGATGAAAGAGCAGAAGATGTTTTATGGTTTTTAAAAATCACCAAAGTAGGGCAAAGTGCAATTATGTGTTTGTGACAATTGTTTGTTAACAGTTATACACGCACAATCATTTTGCAGACTTCAAGTGTTCTACGTGAACCGATTCGCACAGACAGGAATTGCCAGTAGATTTTCCTCTTGGAATGGAGCAGGATTGGAAAATTAAGTAGAGATCACTCAGAGCAGAAGTAGCTGTTAGAAAAGGAGGGGGGTAGGCAGAAAGGAACTGTATCTGTAGAGGATGTTTATGGACCAATTCTCTTATCTGAAGCTCAGCAATGGTACTAACAGTGCTGCCCCAGCAGCTGCAGATGTCTGTGCTTCAGTAATGAGGTCCTCATTGAAATCTGTCAACTGTTGCAACCATAACTCTAAGCTTAGAGCAGGATATGGACAGCATTTTCAATGTTTGCCATCAATTGCTGCATAAAGGAGAATGCTGAAACTGTTTAATGTTACGACACAGTAGTGAACCCTTCTGCTAATTAAACCAAACACCCAAAAAAAAACTCACCTCACCTCGTAATCTGGAAAGGTATGAGTGACAGAGAACACTCAAATTCTATTATTTATAAAAAATTCAATTTGTTCTTTAACTCTAAAAGTGAGCATTAAACAACAACTATTTCACAACTCTAAGCCTCCTTTCTCTTAACTACTTATTGTCTGCCTTCAACTCTATAACAATCTCTTGTTCCAGTAAACATAGATTAAAATTACATCGACTGATTTTCAAAACCACACAGTTGCTATAATCATTGATGTCTACCTTCCTCTTGCTGTAGATCTCTCTGGGCTGTCTTTGATCTTTTGCTGCAAAGCTGTTTCATATGAAAAAGATACCTTTGATCGAGAGTGTGTTGCTGGTAGTTACTCTGATGATGGCAGTTGGTCTCGCTCTAACTGTTCAAAATGCCTGCTTCGTTATACTCCTAACATTGGATCATCTCATTGAATTTATTATTTTTGCCAACCTTGAATCAAACTTGATTGGGTTTTAGTATACTGGGGCACAATTTTAACCAATTGGCTAAATTCAAATGGTTGTCAAAACAGCAACCAAAACTCAGGTATTTGTTTCACTGCCAAATATTACATATTTTCAATTTTCCAGTACACTCAGATAGCTAGTCAGTCACATGACAGGTGCCTGTAAGCTCTCAGTGCAAAACAGCTTTCACTCTTTCTTAAAGGTACAGTACACACCTTCAACTTCATAACACTAAGCAGATGGAAATAACATAATTTAATTTCTTCATTTTGAAGGCTTGCATGCTCCACACAGTGTAATGTGCTGCTGACTGCACGCCACTCCATTGCAAGTTTTCTATGTCAACTCTCCAATGCATTGGAATCACTGTGTCAACTGCACATCAACCACCTCAGCAAATCAGGTGGCGCTGATGACAAGGACAGTCCACTGACAATATGGATGACAACTCTGTATAACTCACCCATGAGAGTACAGTGTGCATTCTTTAAGGGCTGTGCTGCAATATGAAACATAATAGAGCACCACTGACTTGGAGACAGTAAGGACTACAGATGTTAGAAGTCAGAGTCAATAGATGTGAAGCTGGAAAGCAGAATAGGTCCAGGGAGCAAGAAAGTTAACATTTCGGCCTGAAACCTTGACTTTCTGTTCCTCAGATGCTGTTTGACCTGCTGTGCTCCTCCAGCTTCACATCTATTGACACCACTGACATGCTGCACTTATGATCCTGCTACCCAGACAGATCTGATACAGCGCTGCAGTACTCATTTGAGTGGGCCTCATAATTTTTGAAAGTATGTTGCATGTTTGCATTCATGAGAAAACTGTCCTTTCTACATACCAGTAACCACCAAACAGTTAAGACATGGGGAAGAGAAGGAAAAGGAAGAATAGAGGCAGGGACAACCTATTTCCACCAAGGCTGAATGGGAAGAACTAAACTAATCCCAGGGTAATGCCAGTAACTTCAACCACAATTTCCTAATAAGCATCTGTCCCAATTTCTTTTCCTTCCCTCTGTTACTGACACTCACATTATTGTCAGGATCAGAACGCAAAAATATAAACTAACACACAGTACCATATGTATCAAATAAATCATGCCATGTTCTTAAACAAACATAAACTAACAATCTTTCAGAATGATTTTAATTTCTAGCAGTGCCACCCCAGTGGCTGCAGCATGATGATTAGACCACCTCTGTATTTTAATGTGGGTGGCTGCAGGTGGTCTTGTGCAATGAATGTGAACAGCTTCGACTCTGGAAGATCCAGCTTCAGTCCATGCCATGTCTGCATGGGCAGCAGCAATCTGTTCAATTGGCTGATGGGCATCAGCAAGGACAGTGGCAGTGATCTGAGGATGATTGATGCCATCCTGAAAGAGGCAGCAGGTATACATATGTTCTCTGCAGAGTCACTGCCACTTGCCTGGTAGGCATCTCAGTAATCCCAAATACCCTTTGAAGAACAGATTGCTGATCCACTGTGACACCACTTTGAACACTAGGTCTCATGGGTTGATGGCAGCAGCATGAGCTTTCAATGCAATATTCAAACTTCTGGTGGAAGGTGTTTGATCTGTAATTTAGGCTGAGACATTGGCCAATGTCTGTGCTGGAAAGGCTAGGCTCTCATCTTAAAACAATTCCCTGTGCCAAATTGTTGCTAGACTGTTCCATGCTCCTTGACAATGAATGCCGATGTTCCAGCATAATGCACAATTTCATCGATCATGGCCTTCTCCTGTGGCCTGGTCATTTCAAGTCCACGATTAGTTTTCTGCACAAGAACTCACCTGCCATTTCATCCTCTGACAAGCTGGCACCTCAGCTATCCTTGCTAATTCCCTTAAAGCATTACACATGTACACCGCTGTTTCATGATGTGCTGCTGTTGTTGCTATGCCAAGATGAGGGGGATGCAAAATGTAAGAAGAAGAAGACACCATCATCCTCAATATTTTTAATGTCACCATTGGCATTAGCAATGAACCTTCCAATAAAGCTAAGTATTATCCTACCTGTTGTATGAAGTAATCACTCTGAACAGGTTATTATTCATGTGATGCTGACTTCACACATTCTAATGATGTCATACCCAGATTGGAGACAAGGACTTCTACTCTAGCTTTTGGCGAGAATATGTGTATCTTTACCATTGCTCCAGGATCCCAGGAACTGCCCTTGACCAAGTTTATATGAAGGCTTTGCAGTCGTGCAATAGACCGTATTGTTATCTAAAAACTCTCTGGTGCTGTGTTCTTTACCACTAATCAGGATTGGAAACACAAAATGCTGGAAATCTCAGCGGGTTAGGAAGCATCCATGGAGAGAGAATAAGCCAGCATTTCAAATCTACATGACTCTTCATTAGCAGAGCTCTGACAAAGAGTCATCTCGACTCAAAATGTTAGCTTACGCTCTCTCCATGGATGCTGCCTGACCCATTGTGACATCCAGCATTTTTTGTTTACAGTTCAGATTCGAGCATCTGTAATAATTTGCTCCTATCATTAATCAGTAAATCAGCTGAAGACTCATAATTTCAAAAAAGGAATGATGGCAGTGAACTACCTCAAAGCCTTTACTCAGTAAGGCTTATTGGTAAATAAAACAAGATGTCAGTGGGGATATTTGGGAAACTACCATATAGTTTACGTGGTGTGGATCTGATCCCACCATAAGGAGAAAAAAGCCAGATGATCTAGGTTAAGAAGTAAACTTCCAGAAGGTATGTCCACCACTTTAAGCGCATTAACACTTCAAAATGGCATAATCAGTCATATTGTGACCTGAAAAGTGATTCATGACAAGGAGAGACAGCAGCAACCATGGAAGCAGTGAAAAAGACACCCCCAGAATTACAAAGGCAAAACCTTATTCAGAAAATGGTAAGAGGTGCTGGAAGAACTCCGGATCAGAGTTGATGATCTGGAATCTGAGCTTCAAACACTGCGGCACATCCGGGAGGGGGAGAGTTACCTGGACGCATTGTTTCAGGAGGCAGTCACACCTGGGGGATTAAGTAATTCACATTTAGTTAGCGATCAGGGACATCAGAATGTGACTGTAAGTGAGGTAGGTAGGGGGAACCTGAGTTCAGGAGTGCAGGAGCCTCAGCCCTTGACCTTGTCCAACAGGTATGAGATTCTCGCTCCCTATACAGATGAGGAAAAGGGCTCTGGATAGGATGAGCCAGCTGACCACGGCACCATGGTGCAGAAGGCCATTCAAGAGGGGGGAGCAAAAAGACAAGTAGTTGTTATAGGGGATTCTATAATTAGGGGGACAGATAGTATCCTTTGCAAGCCGGATTGGGAGTCTCGCATAGTGTGTTGCCTGCCCGGTGCCAGGGTGCGGGACATCTCCAACCGGCTTGAAAGGATATTGGAGCGGGAGGGGGAGGATCCAGTTGTTGTGGTCCACGTTGGTATTAACAACATAGGCAAAACTAGGATGGAGGACCTGTTTGGGGATTATCAAGCACTAGGAAGGAAATTGAAGTACAGGTCCTCAAGGGTCATAATCTCCAGATTACTGCCTGAGCCACGTGCCAATTGGCACAGGGATAAGAAAATTAGGGAAGTAAACACGTGGCTAAGGGATTGGTGTGGGAAAGAGGGATTCCACTTCATGGGGCATTGGCATCAGTTTTGGTACTGGGGTGATCTGTACCGTTGGGACGGTCTCCACCTGAACTGATCAGGTACCAATGTTCTAGTGAAGAGGATAATTAGGGTGGTCAGTAGGACTTTAAACTTCTGAGTTGGGGGGAAGGGAAAGTGAAAGCAGCAGGGAGTATGGAGTTAAATGGAAAGATAAGCAACAGGATAGCATATGTGAAGGCGGATTTAAACTCAAGGCAGACTGGGAATGCAGCAAAAAGGAAGGATAACTTAGGACATCTTATGACTTCCAATATCTCTAATGATAAAGTTAGAATTAAGGCACTTTACTGGAATGCTCATAGCATTCGTAACAAAGCAGATGAACTCATGGCACAAATCATTGTGAATGATTATGATGTGGTAGGCATCACAGAGATATGGTTACAGGGGAGTCATGGGGCTGAGTTTAGAATGGTTGCCATTACAAACAGAAATTGCTAGAAAAGCTAAAAGGTCTTAATTGATAAATCTCCTGGCCCTGATGGGATACATCCTAGAGTTCTGAGGGAGGTGGCTGAGGAAATAGCGAAGGCATTGGTTGAGATCTTTCAAACGTCACTGGAGTCAGGGAAAGTCCCGGATGATTGGAAGATTGCTGCTGTAACCCCCTTGTTCAAGAAAGGATCTAGACAAAAGATGGAAAATTATAGGCCAATTAGCCCAACCTCGGTTGTTAGTAAAATTCTAGAATCCATCATTAAGGATGAGGTTTCTAAATTCTTGGAAGAGCAGAGTCGTATTAGAACAAGTCAACATGGATTTAGTAAAGGGAGGTCATGCCTGACAAACCTGTTGGAATTTGTTGAAGAGGTGACAAGTATGTTAGACCAGGGAAACCCAGTGGATGTGGTCTATCTAGACTTACAAAAGGCCTTTGACAAGGTGCCACACGGGAGGCTGCTGAGCAAGGTGAGGGCCCATGGTGTTCAAGGTGAGCTCCTGGTATGGATTGAGGATTGGCTGTCTGACAGAAGGCAGAGAGTTGGGATAAAAGGTTCTTTTTTGGAATGGCAGCCAGTGACAAGTGGTGTCCCACAGGGTTCAGTGTTGGGGCTGCAGCTGTTCACATTATATATTAATGATCTGGATGAAGGGACTAGGGGAATTGCAGTGAAGTTTGCCGATGATACGAAGTTAGATGGACAGGCAGGTTGTACTGAGGAAGTGGGGAGGCTGCAGAAGGATCTAGACAGTTTGGGAGAGTGGTCCAGGAAATGGCTGATGGAATTCAATGTGAGCAAATGTGAGGTCTTGCACTTTGGAAAAAAGAATACAAGCATGGACTACTTTCTAAATGGTGAGAAAATTCGTAAAGCCAAAGTACAAAGGGATATTGGAGTGCTAGTCAAGGATTCTCTAAAGGTAAACATGCAGGTTGAGTCCAGGATTAAGAAAGTGAATGCAATGTTGTCGTTTATCTCAAGAGGATTGGCATATAAAAGCACCGTTATGCTACTGAGACTTTATAAAGCTTTATTTAGGCCCCATTTGGAGTACTGAGTCCAGTTTTGGTCCCCACACCTCAGCAAGGACATACTGGCACTGGAGCGTGTCCAGTGGAGATTCACACGGATGATCCCTGGAATGGTAGGTCTATCATACGAGGAACAACTGAGGATCCTGGGATTGTATTCATTGGAGTTTAGAAGATTAAGGGGAGATCTAATAGAAACTTACAAGATAATACATGGCTTGGAAAGAGTGGACGCTAGGAAATTGTTTCTGTTAGGCGAGGAGATTAGGACCTGTGGGCACAGCCTTAGAATTAGAGGGGGTAAATTCAGAACAGAAATGCGGAGACATTTCTTCAGCCAGAGAGTGGTGGGCCTGCGGAATTCATTGCTGCAGAGTGCAATGGAGGCCGGGACGCTAAATGCCTTCAAGGCAGAGATTGGTAAATTATTGATGTCACAAGGAATTAAGGGCTACGGGGAGAATGCGGGTAAGTGGAGTTGAAATGCCTATCAGCCATGATTGAATGGCGGAATGGACTCAATGGGCCGAATGGCCTTACTTCCACTCCTATGTCTTATGGTCTTATGGTATTCAGATAAGAATACGGGCTTGGAATAGAAAGAAAGAATCGGGCGTTCTTTGAAAATTTGGGGGCCTTAGTGAAGAAAGAATAACTGAGGCTCAGATACTGAAGTTAGGGAGCCCAAAGAGAATAGGGGTATCTCTTCATGAAAAGAAAAAAGGGAAGAGAAGAGAGTAATAAGGAAGTTTAAATCTCACTTCTCACAAGATGCATTGCCACCATTTACATTAGGTTCAGTGAGGGGCAGCTGCAAATAATGGTGCAAGGGTCAGAACAGAGATTTAGGTCAGGCCTAGTGAATCAGGAAACTATCCAATTGTATTTGACGCTGAGAACTTTGATTGTCATAAAAGGTGAGAAGACCCTAGCAAAGACAGGAAATCCATAACACAGGTGAGTTACAAAGAAACAGAATTAAAAAGCCGATTTTAAAAAGTTGAAAGCAGTCAAGGTCTATAGGGCAGCTATATAAACAATTTAAAGGTCCAATGAAGAATTCATTCAGTTTTTCAGAAATACAGAGGTAAAAATCAAGGCAAATGAACAAATACTGAAACATTGTTAAAACAAACTCTGCAGTCAGTCAATTAAAATAGTTTTTATGAATATAAGAACATAAGCTTAAAGAACAAAAGATTACAAGCAATATTGAAATGATTCAAATTTAAACTATGTTTATCGTAATTAATCAGCACCTAGAGAAGAAATAGAAAAAAGAGAGATTCAAGGTCAGAAAATGAATCAAATCATATTTATGGAGGTACCTGAAAAATCAAACTAAGTTCAGAAGAAGGGTAGAATCAAACAGTTGCCGCTGGCAACCACCAGCCAGATCAACAACTTGAGGGGAATAAATTGCATGTATCTTGATGGGAGCCAGACCAATGTTTGCAGATTCAAGATGCAGTCAATAAGAAGAAACTACCCTGTTTAAGCATCTGGGATACTGCAAAAATGTGAGCACCCTTCCCAATTTGAAAGATATTGTTGAGTCATAAATCCCAGAATGTGATAAGGAAGAAAGTATTTGCATTGATAGAGCAACTGTCCTCCATGACAGACATTCCCGAGATTAAATAGTTCCCTCAGATAATGTTATGAGGAATTTACCTGAGTTAACAGAGGAGCATGCCTTTTCCAAAAAAAATTCAGGAGATTAACAGGGTTCCAGATAAGGCGTGATGGATCAATAACAACATTTACAAAGGACAATGTCCTCCACGAAGGATATCTGCATGCTAAAATGAACCTCTTGCAGAGAAATGAGTCACAAATCAGAACCAGGTCAACAATCCTCAAGCAAAAGGTCTATCATTCTTCCAAATATGAAGACACTATGTTCTAAATGAACTGTGAAATGTCAAGAGTGCCTGTTAATCACAGATTAGCTGATGAAGGGTGGGTGTCTGGGGGTGGAGGTCAGTGGAATGTTGTAGTGGTAAGTGTAATACGGATTATTTATGATTGTATAACAGGTTAAGTATAAAGATGAAAGGTTGAGCAGCAATGTTGTCTAAGATTTCAGTTCTGAAGGATTAATGTTTATATTACATTCAATCGACTCCTTTTACTCGTTTCACACACTCCGTGAGGATGAAATCAAAGAATTCTACCTCACGAACAAATGCATCTGTATTGTCCCCTACCGTCCTGGGAAGCACACCTGACTAAATGCAGATATATTGTTGCCAGCCTGTAGTAAATCCTCTTATTCTCTAAGAACAGTGCATCTTCTGTAAATACTCTAGGGTGGTAAATACTCAACCCTCATCACTAATCACTGAATAGGCTCAAGACAAGTCAAAGATAAAAGAGGATTGGTGGCAGCATGTCACCTCAAACAAATCTCACCCAGTAACATCAAGTGGGAGGGTAAAAATCCAGTGGTCATAGTTCACGTAGATACCAATGACGGATTAAACTAGGGCAGAAGTTCTGCTTAAGGGAATATGAACAGCTAGGAGCTAAAGTAAAGAGCAGAACAAAAACTTAATAATGTTTGGATTACTACCTGAGCCTCGAGCTAATTGGCACAGGGTCAATAAGATCAAGCAGGTAAATGCATGGCTCAAAGATTGGTGTGGGAGAAATGGGTTCAAATTCATTGGACATTTGCACCAGTACTGGGGAAGAAGGGACCTGATCCAATGGAAGGGTTTTCATCTGAACTGTGCTGGGACCACAGTCCTAGCGAATTGCATAACTAGGGGGATGGACAGGGCTTCAAACTGAATGGGGGGGGGGGGGGGGCGCAGTGGCTCAGTTATTGAGGAAATAAAAAAACTCAAATTAAAGGAGGGAGTAAGAGTGCAGAACTCAGGAGAGGTTGTTAAAATCTTCAGCACAGAAATAGGACGGAGTATCTGGGAAGGGTTGGTAATCAAACCTCAAGCACACTGGACAAAAAAATGACAACGAGAAGGGGGACAGTTAATACAGGACTGAAGGTGCTATATCTGAATGCACACAGTATAAAGAATAAGGTAAATGAGCTGGTGGCACAGATTGAAATTGGCAGGCATGATGTTCTGAGCATCACGGAGACATGACTGCAAAGGGATCAGGATTGGGAGCTGAATGTTCAAGGATATACATCCCATTGAAGAGGTAGGCAGGTGGGCAGAGGGTGTGGGGTTGCCTTATTATTAAGAAATTAAATTAAATCAATAGTGAGAAACAGACTAGGGCCAGAGGGTGTTGAATCTGTGTGGATAGAATTCAGGAACTACAAAGATTAAAAAAAATTGTTGGATTTATGTACAGGCCTCCAAACAGTAATCAGGAGCTAGGGCGCAAGCTACACCAGGAGATAGAAAAGATGAGTAGGAAAGGCAAAGTTACAGTGATCATGGGGGTATTCAATATGCAGGTGGACTGGGAAAATTAGGTTGGTAGTGGTTCACAAGGTAAGGAATTTGTGGAATGCCTATGAGATGGCTTTTTGGAGCAGCCTGTGGTGGAGCCCACTAGGGAACAGGCAATAATGGATTTAGTGTTTTGTAATGAGGCAGACTTGATAGCGAAGCTTAAGGTGAAGGGACCCTTAGGAAGCAGTGATCATAACATAATTGAATTTACTCTGCAATTTGAGAGACAGAAGATAGAATCTAAGGTAGCAGCATTACCACTGAATAAAGGCAACTACAGAGACATGAGGGAGAAGCTGGGTAGAATTGACTGGGAGAGAAGCCTAGCAGGTAGGGCAGTGGAACAGCAATGGCAGAAGCTTCTGGGAGTCATTCAGGAGACACAGCAAAGATTCATCCCTGCGAAAAAGAAGTATGGTACAGGGAGGATGCTGCAAACATGACTGACTTGGGAAGTGAGGAGTAGCATAAAATCAAAAGAGAAAGCATAAAAACAGCAAAGAACAGTGGAAAACCAGAGGATTGGGAAGCTCACAAAGACTAACAGAGGGCAACAAAAAAGATATAAGGAGAGAGAAGATTAACTGTGAGGGTAATCTCGCCAGTAATATAAAGGAAGACTGAAATACATAAGAGGCAAAAGAGAAGCAAAAGTGGACATTGGGCTGCTGGAAAATGACACTGGACAGATAGTAATGGGAATCAAGAAATTGCTCAGGAACTGAATACTTACTTTGCATTAGTCTTTATGTTGGAAGACATAACTAATTTCCCTAACATTAAGAGTAATGGGGCAGACCTGAATATGGTGGCCATCACCAAGGAGAAGCTGCTCGAAAAACTGAATGGCCTGAGGGTGGGCAAAATCACCTGGACCAAATGGACTACACCCCAGAGTTCTAAGGGAGACAGCTGAAGAGACAGTGGGGGCATTAATGGTAATCTTTTAGGAAACAACGGAATCAGGGAGGGTTCCAGAGGATTGGAAAATTGCTAATGTGACACTCTTGTTTGAAAAGGGAGTAAGACAGAAGATGGAAAATTACCAAGCAATTAGCCTAACCTCAGTCGTGGGTAAGATCCTGGAATCCAATAGACAATAGACAATAGATGCAGGAGGAGGCCATTCAGCCCTTCGAGCCTGCACCGCCATTCAATATGATCATGGCTGATCATTCCTAAGTAGTATCCTCTTCCTGCCTTATCTTCATAACCCTTGATTCCACTATCTTCGAGAGCTCTATCCAACTCTTTCTTAAATGAATCCAGAGAGTGGGCCTCCACTGCCCTCTGGGGCAGAGCATTCCACACAGCCACCACTCTCTGGGTGAAGAAGCTTCTCCTCATCTCTGTCCTAAAGGATGAACCTCTCTCCATCGTGAAGGATGAGATTACTGAATATTTGGAAGAGTATGGTAAAACAGGGCGGAGTCAGTATGGTTTCATTAAGGGGAGGTCATACCTGACAAATCTGCTCGAATTCTCTGAGGAAGTAATGAGCAGGGTGGACCAAGAAGAACAATAGATGTTATTTACCTGAACTTCAAGAATGCCTTTGACAAGGTGCTACACAGGAGGCTACTGAATAAGACAAGGGCCCATGGTGTCAGAGGCAAGGTGCTGATATGGATAGATGCTTGGCTGTCTGGCAGAAAGCAGAGAGTGGGGATAAAAGAATCCTGCTCAGGATGGCAGCTAGTAACAAGTGGTGTTCCACAAGACTCAATTTTGGCACCACAACTTTTCACTTTATACATTAATGATCTAGATGAAGGAACAAACGGCATTCTGGCTACGTGTACATGTGATTCAAAGATAGGTAGAGGGATAGATAACAATGAGGAGGCAGGGAATCTGCAGAAGGATTTGGACAGGTTAGGAGAGTGAACAAAGAAGTGGCAGATGGAGTACAGTGTGGGAAAGTGTGAGGTTATGCACCTTGGTAGGAAGAATAGAGGCATGAGCCATTTTCTAACTGGGGAGAAAATTCAGAAGTCTAAAATGCAAAGAGAGTTGGGAGTTCTAGCCCAGGATTCTCTCAAGGTAAACTTGCAGGTTGAGTCAGTCGTGAGGAAGGCAAATACAATGATGGCATTTATTTTGAGAGGACTTGAATCTAAAAGCAGGGATGCACTTCTGAGGGTCTATCAGGCTATGGTCAGAGCACATTTGGAGTAATGTGTGCAGTTTTGGGTCCCATATCTCTGAAAGGATGCACTGATCCTGGAATGTGTTCACAGGAGGTTCACAAGAATGGTCCCAGGAATGAAAAGCTTAATAAATGAAGAACGTTTGAGGATTCGGAGTCTATTCCCAATGGAGTTTAGAAAGATGAGGGGAATCTAATTAAAAAACACAGAATACTGAATGTTCAGGACAGAGTAGATATTGGGAAGATGTTTTGATAGGAACCGAAGGCACAGCCTGAGAGTGAAGGGAAGATATTTTAAATTAGATTACTTACAGTGTGGAAATAAGCCCTTTGGCCCTCACAAGTCCACACCAACCCTCTGAAGAGCAACCAACCCAGACCCATTCTCCTACATTTACCCTTTCACCTAACACTATGGGCAACTTAGCATGGTCAATTCATCTAACCTGCACATATTTGGACTGTGGGAGGAAACCGGAGCACCTGGGGGAAATCCACGCAGACACGGGGAGAATGTGCAAACTCAACACAGACAGTTGCGCGAAGAGGGAGTTGAACCCAGGTCTCTGGCACTGTGAGGCAGCAGTACTAACCACTGTGCCACCATGCCGCCCACTAATGGAGATAAGGAGAAACTTTTTCAGCCAGAGAAAGGTGAATCTGTAGAATTCACTCCCACTGAAGGCCGTGGAGGCCAAGCCATTGAGTATATTTAAGATAGAAATGGATAGGTTCTTGATTGTAAAGGGGGTCAAGGGTCAGGGGGAGAAAGTGGGAGAATGGGATTGAGAAACTTATCAGCCATGTTTGAATGGCAGAGCAGATTCGATGGGCTGAATGGCATAATTTCTGCTCCTATATCTTATGGTCCTCTGGTCCAACACATGATGGAAGAAGTGACAAGTAATGCAAGTTGCCAGCAATGGTTATCTAGAATATATCACATTCTCAGTGGTGAATAAAAACCCAAGCATGACTTTCCCCATTTAATTAGCTTCTGCTGCCTCTGATTGTTTGACACCTTCTCCTGCAAGGAACATAAAGGCACATATGACCGTTATACAGATTTTTTGTGTGATGTGCCTATCAGATAGCATAACAGACAGAGTGTGCAAGCTATGATACATAGCTGGGAAGTTTCCAATGCCACTAAATGTATGAAATAACGGTCAAAATATAGATACAAGGTATGAATTTTAATTGACAGAAGTTGTCGCTAGGTGAATGGTAGAGTCACAGAGTCATAAAGATGTACAGCATGGAAACAGACCATTTGGTCTAATTCATCCATGCCGACCAGAAAGCCCAACTCAATTAGATTAGATTAGACTTACAGTGTGGAAATAGGCCCTTCAGCCCAAAAAGTCCACACCGACCCGCCGAAGCACAACCCACCCATACCCCTACATTTACCCCTTAACTAACAATACAGGCAATTTAGCATGGCCAATTCACCTGACCTGCACATCTTTGGACTGTGGAAGGAAACCGGAGCACCCGGAGGAAATCCACACAGACACGGGGAGAACTTGCAAACTCCACACAGTCAGTCGCCTGAGACGGGAATTGAACCCGGGTCTCTGGCACTGTGAGGCAGCAGTGCTAACCAGTGTACCACCATGCCGCCCACAAATCTAATGACTCTACTTTCAAGGAGCTACAAACCTGCACTCCAAGGTCTCTTTGTCCAGCAACACTCCCCAGGACCTTACCATTAAGTGTATAATTGCTGCTAAGATATGCCTTCCCAAAATACAACACCTCACATTTATCTAAATTAAATTCCATTTACCACTCCTCAGCCCATGGGTCCATCTGATCAAGATCCCATTGTAATCTGAGATAACTTTCTTCGCTGCCCACTGTACCTCCAATTTTGGTGTCATCTGCAAACTTACTAACTATACCTCTTATCCTCACATTCAAATCATTTATATAAATGACGAAAAGTCATGGACCCAGCACCCAATCTTTGTAGCACTCCACTGGTCACAGGACTCCAATCTGAAAAACAACACTCCACCATCACCCTCTGCCTTCTACCTTTGAGCTAGTTATGTAACCAAATGGCTAGTTCTCCCTGTATTCCTTGAGATCTAACCTTGCTAACCAGTCTCCCATGGGGAACCTTGTCGAACGCCTTACTGAAGTCCATACAGATCACATCCATCTCTCTGCCCTCATCAATCCTCTTTGTTACTTCTTCAAAAAACTCAATCAAGTTTGTGAGACATGATTTCGCACACACAAAGCAATGTTGACTATCCATAATCAGTCCTTGCCTTTCCAAATACATGTACATCCTGTCCCATAGGATTTCCTCCAATAACTTGCCCTCCACCGACATCAGGCTCACTGGTCTATAGTTCCCTGGCTTGTCCTCACCACCCTTCTTAAACAGTGGCACCACGTTAGCCAACCTCCAACCTCACCTGTGACTATCAATGATACAAATATCTCAGCAAGTGGACTAGCAATCACTTCCCTACCTTCCCACAGAATTCTAGGGTACACTTGATCAGGTCCTGAGGATTTATCCACTTTTATGCATTTCAAGACATCCAGCACTTCCTCCTCTGTAATAGGGACATTTAACAAGTTGTCACATATATTTCCCTACATTCTATATCTTCCATGTCCTTTTCCACAGTAAATACTGATGCAAAATACTCGTTTGATATCTCCCCCATCTCCAGTGGCCAGGACAGAGAGGTAAATGTGATCTGTATGGACTTCAGTAAGGCGTTCAACAAGGTTCCTCATGGGAGACTGATTAACAAGGTTAGATCTCATGGAACTAGACATTTGGTTATAGATCTGGCTCAAAGGTAGAAGACAGAGGGTGGTGGTGGAGGGTTGTTTTTCAGATTTGAGTCCTGTGACCAGTGGAGTGCCACAAAGATTGGGTGCTGGGTCCACTACTTATGTCATTTACATAAATGATTTGGATGTGAGGTTAAGAGGTATAGTTAGTAAGTTTGCAGATGACAAAAGCTGCCTTGCTGATTTTTGAGGGGCCCTATTCTCTCCCTAGTTACCCTTTTGTCCTTAATGTATTTGTAGAAACCCTTGGATTCTACCCTTGGAATCATGTCTCACAAACTTGATTGAGTTTTTTAAAGAAGTAACAAAGATTCTCCTTAATTCTATTTGCCAAAGCTACCTCATGTCTGCTTTTTGCCCTCCTGATTTCCCTCTTAAGTATACTCCTACTGTCTTTATATTCTTCTAAGAATTCACTCGATCTATCCTGTCTATATCTGACATATGCTTCCTTCTTTTTCTTAACCAAACCTTCAATTTCCTTAGTCATCCAGCATTTCCTACACCTACCAGCCTTTCCTTTCATTCTAACAGGAATATACCATCGCTGCACTCGGGCTTGGTGATTTGTGAATTAGTTCAAACTGGTGTGCATTTCATGAGCTATTTGGTTCATGTCATTAACAGCTTGAAACACTGCATCCAAATCTTTTGTGCTTGACTCTGGCTTTGATCTCCATTAGTCTCTGCTCCCACAGCACTGAGTGCTTGCAGGCCTTTCATTCCCTTGTGGACATAGCACCATTTTCTCCTTTTCTGTTTCCTTCACCAAGTTTTCAGTACTGGGTTTGCAAACCTGTGTGCATTCTCTCTATCATGGTCAGCCACTGATCCTTGTTGCCCAGCATTAATTCCAAATGTTGCCTACAGCACTTCCAGCTGCCACAATGCATCTTCTCCAAGATGCAAGTTAACTGTCGGTAATAGAAGCAAATAATGATTTGGAGCCCCCTGCTGATATAAGCAACTAACAAATGGTTCGGTGCTAACTGCATGCAAAAATTATGATATCCCTGGCTTCAGGAATCAGGACAACTGAAAACCTAAATGACTATTTTTGGTGATTATCAATGTAGCCATCTGCATTCTTGAAGCATAAAAAACAGTCACTTTGCACATAATATCAGATTAACAGCAAGAGGTCTACTTGTAAGCGAATAGACATTTTGAAAGGCAATATCAGGGCCCCATCATTTATCCAAGGGTATGACTAAGTGAAAAAAATTGTATGGAATATCAAACAGTGAGGTGAATTACAAAAAGATAAGGACGTGTTTAGGAAAAATTACTACAGAAACATAAGCTGCAAAGAAAATGTTAGAAGAGAGTTGCAATCTGTGACATAATTTATCTAATTAGAATGCTAGTAACTGGATCTTTGGATCATACTCTCACATATCGTAAAGTGGCTGTTAAATGCCTAGGTATCAATGTTTTCCAGCAAGATGTTCCCTTTAATGGTTCAACAATTTAGCTAATTTATTCTTTGTTCAAACTGGATTTATATTATATATACATATATATATATATATATATATATCTCCAGGTATTAAGTAACTTTTTATGACTCCATTAATTTATGAACAAAAGCAGAGCAATGCTAAAAGAAATCTGGACTGACCATTTGTCACTGAATATCATGATATGTCTAGCTAATTACATGTGCCGTTCAACATTACCATTGAAACATTAAGTTTCTCTAAGAGTTGCTGCTGGCTACAAGCAATTCATAAAGTGGATTTATCAAATGTAACTTTAATTTCACATTGAAAGATACATGCTGAAGATGTAATTCTGCTGACAAGATTGAAGTAAAGGCAACCTTCAGTTAACCACCCATCTATTGGTATAGGACTATATCACAACAGAAGGGGAAAGCTGCCCCTTCCTGCATCACCTCCAGTCCAGAACCCAAAACCACTCTCCCACCACCACCTACCTCCTGTCCAGGCTCTGTCCTGGAGCTGCAGGATGCAGTGACCCTTGTGTGTGCACAAGCTCAAAACTGTCATTGATGTATTCCCATAGGCAGAAGAGGATTAAACATCTGTAAGACAAAGTTTCTCAATCAACATGTCCCACTCTACATTACTGCCTCCTAGACTGTCAAAATCTATTATAGACCAGGCCAGAGCCTCCTTAAAACATTTTAAGAAGGTCTCCCAAACCCTAACTTTTGTAGTTGTTTTAAGCAGATGTAAGGTAGATATTCCAGGAGTGATGCAACTGGTCAAACGACGTGGCTTCAAGTAAAAAGGGGAGCGCTTTTGTGTTCTGGACTAGAGGTGATGCAGGAAGGGGCAGCTTTCCCTTCGTGTTGTTATATAGTTCTATACCAACAGGAGTGTTTTAGCACGGAAGATAGAGAACAGCATTGACATTATGGAACAACCTTGCATGACCCTAGTTTGCACGCACGTTGAGTCTATGGTGGATACACTGGTGAGGATCACAGGCTTTATGGCCATTTGCAGAACAATGAAACACAAACAAAAGAAATGTTCTAAATTGAAGCACGGCAAATTTCGATGGAAAGAGACAGGAGCTTGCAGAGATTGATTGGAGTAGTTTGTTTGCAGGCAAAGGGACCTCCGGCAAGTAGGAGGCCTTTTAAAGTGAGGTAGAGTTCAAGATCAAATGCTCCTATGAGGCTGAAGGGAAAGGTTGGCAGGAATAGGGAACACTAGATGACAAGAGATATTGAGGATTGGACAAGAAAAACGGTGGAGGCATAGCTCAAATACAGGCAGCTGGGATTAAGGGAATCCCTGGAGATATATTGGGGATACAGGAGTTTACTGAAGAAGGAAATCAGGAGGGAAAAAAGGGAACACAAGATAGCCTTGGCTGAGAAGATTAGGGTGAATCCAAAGAGGTTCTTTAAGTATATTAAAGGAAAAAGAAGAACTAGAGACAGAATGGGGCCCCTTAAGGACCAGAGTGGACATGTATGTGTAGAACCACTGGAGGTGGGCATGGTCCTCAATGAATATTTCTCCTTCGTGTTTACCATTTGAGAAAGATATGAAGACTTGGGAACTTGGGAAGATTAGTGGTCATATCTTGGGGAGTCCATAATCACAGTAGGGGAGATGTTGAATGTACTGGAATGTATGAAGATGGAAAAATCCCCTGGTCCTAACCAGACATTTCCAAGAACCCTGCAAGAGACTAGAGCAGAAACTGAGGGGGCCATGGCTGATATTTTTGCATGATCATTAGCCACAGGTGAGGTCCCAGAAGACTGGAGGGTAGCGAATGGTGTGCCATTGATCAAGAAGGGCTGCAAAGAAAAAACTAGGAACTATAGACTAGTAAGTGTGCAGATGAAATTTCAATAGGAGTATCATGGACAGTGAGGAAGGTTATCAGAAATTGCAGCAGGACCTTGATCAGCTGGGGAAGTGGGCTGTGAAATGGCAAATCGAGTTTATTATAGATAAGTGTGAGGTCTTGCAGTTTGGAAAGTCAGATCAAGGTAGGAGTTTCATGGTGAATGGTAGGGCCTAAAGAAGTATAGTGGAACAGAAAGACCATGGAGTTCAAGCACATGGTTTTCTGAAAGTGGAGTCACAGGGCTTTTGGCACACTGGCCTTCATTAGTCAGGGCACTGAGTATCGAAGTTGGGAAGTTATGTTGCAATTGTACAGGACGTCTGTGAGACCACACTTGGATTATTGTTCAGTTTTTTGTCACCTTACTATAAGAAGGATATTATTAAGCTGGAAAGAGTGCAGAAGGCATTTACAGGCATATTACCAGAACTCAGGGCCTGAGTCATAGGGAGAGGTTGGACAAGCTAGGACCTTTTTTTCTTCAGAGCTTAGGAGACTGAGAGAGGATCTAACAGAGGTGTATAAGATCTTGAGAGGCATGGACAGTGTGAATGCATGCAGTCTTTTTTCCCAAGGTTGGGAAATTGAGCACTAGAGGGCATCAGTTTAAGATTAGAGAGAAAAGAATAAAAGGGAACCTGAGGGGCAACATCTTCACACAGAGGGTGGTATACATATGGAATGAGCTGCCAGTGGAAGTTGTTGAGGTGGGTACATTAACAACATTTAAAAGGCATTTGGATAAATACATGGATAGGAAAGGTTTAGAAGGATATGGGCCATGTGCAGGGAAATGGGGTTAGTGTGGATGGACATTTTGGTCAGCAAGAAGCAGTTAGGGCCAAAGGGCCTTTCTCCATGCTATAGGACTTATGACTAAAACAGAATTTAGAATAACAACTATTTGAAAACGCAACTGACACAATATCCCCCCCAGCTTAACAAAAGGAGCTTTTGCAATTTCCCTCAACATCACCATAAACACACCCTTTGGCAAAAAAAAGGGGATTAAAACACAGGTTCTTACAGGATAGATGAGAGAGAGAGAGAGAGAGAGAGAGAGGGAGAGAGAGAGAGAGAGAGAGAGAGGGAGAGAGAGTCAGCCAGAAACATCTGGTTTCTGGGTGCATTAGTCAGGGGTAAATGTAGGGGAATGGATCTAGGTGGGTGTGGACTTGTTGGGCCAAAGGGCCTGCTTCCATACTGTAAGGAATTTAATCTAATCTAAAGAAGGTACAACTTTTCAGCATCAGGACTCCATTATGACACATTCTCTTCTCTTCCTATGAAATGCAACCCCTCCAATTTTGCAATACATTTTAGGACAGTCCTAATGTTATCCTTTTAAGCTACTTTTGAACATAATTTCCTGATTCATTTACTGACCTTTATTCTTTTTTTCAATGCTTCTATAACAGGTGGCCAGTTTACAATGCCAGTTCTACAAGCAGATGGCAAGTTGCATATCTAACCTCCATCCAGGCAAATGTGCAACACCATGGGAGATCGACTTGTACATAAAAAATATTGTATCACATAACACAATTAATAAATTCCCATATGCCAAATTATCCTCTCATAATCTGTGCTGCTCCTGAAGTTATTTTCATAATTATGAAAATCATGATTATTAGAAAATCAGAAGAGCAAAGGTTAGACTGTATTTTTACAGTTGATCATGAGAGGGGAATGAAGTGAGCCAAACTGCAACACAATTGTTTGCAAACCTTTTTATAAAAGGAATTTGAACTCTTTAACTGGATTTAACTAAAAATGTTCAGATCACTGTAAGATATACTTAGTTAGTAAATACGGCTTTTAATCAATCTCATTGTAAGGATTGCAGCAGATAGACCAAAAAGCATCATAGCCCATCTGTGTCCGATAGGCATCTTTTGTGCAAAAAAAAACCTTCTTGCACTGACTTCATTGTCGATATTCCAAACATTGATCCATACAAATCATTCCAAATTAATACTCACATTACAAGATTTAGATAGAATTTGCCTTTCTGATTCCTAAATCATTGATAGTTTTGTTTTGAAATATAGAGACTGGAGGACACCTAATACGTGTCTTTAGTGTCTGTTCTACAATTTGATTAGATTTTGGCAGATTTTTTTTAAAAATTCACTTGTGGGAGATGGGCTTCACTGATTGACCAGCATTTATTGCTCATTCCTAATTGCTCTTAAGAAGGTGATGGTGATCTGCCTTCTTGAACCGCTGCAATCCATGAGCTCTTGGTAGACCCACAATGCTGTTAGGGAGAGAATTCCAGAATTTTAACCGAGCAACAGTGAAGGAACGATGATATATTTCCAGGTCTGGATGGGGATCTTGCAGATGGTGGTTTCCCATGTATCAGCTGTCCTTGTCCTTCTAGATGGAAATGGTTATGGGTTTGAAAGATGCTTTCTGAGGATCTTTGGTGAATTTCCGCAGTGCATCCTGTAGGTAGTACACACTGCTGCTACTGAGCATCAGAGATGGAGGGAATGGATGTTTGTAGATGTCGTGCCAATCAAGTCAGCAGTTCTGAAGAAGGTCATTGAATCCGAAAGGTTAACTCTGCTTTCTCTTCGCAGATGCTGCCAGACCTGCAGAGCATTTACAGTAATTTCTGTTTTTGTTTTAGATTTTCAGCATATGCAGGGTGTTTTTTTTTGCTTTGTCCTGTGATAGGGTTAGGGTTTGGATGGTATCAAGCTTCTCAAGTGTTATTGAAGCTGCAGTCATCCATGTAAGTGGGGAGTATTCCATCATACTCCCGACTTGTGCTTGTAGATGATGGATAGACTTTGAGGAGTCAGGAGATGAGTTACTCGCTGCAGTATTCCTAACTTCTGATCCGCTCTTAGACTCATAGAGTCATAGAGATGTACAGCATGGAAACAGACACTTCTGTGCAACCTGTCCATCCTGACCAGATATCCCAACTCAATCTATTCCCACTTGCCAGCACCCGGCCTATATCCCTCCAAACCCTTCCTAGTCATGTACCCATCCTAATACCTTTTAAATGTTGCAATTGTAGCAGCCTCCACCAGTTCCTCTAGCAGCTCATTCTATAAACGTACCACCCTCTGTGTGAAACCGTTGCCCCACAGGTCTCTTTTATATCTTTCCCCTCTCACCCTAAACCTATGCCCTCTAGTTCTGCACCCAGGGAAAAGACTGTGTCTATTTATCATATCCATGCCCCTCAGAATTTTGTAAACCTCTATAAGGTCACCCCTCAGCCTCCGACACTCCAGGGAAAACGGCCCCAGCCTATTCAGCCTCTCCCTATAGCTCAAATCCTCCAACCCTGGCAACATCCTTGTAAATCATTTCTGAACCCTTTCAAGTTTCACAACATCTTTCCGATAAGAAGAAGACCAGAATTGCACACAATATTCTAACAGCGGCCTAACCAATGTCCTGTACAGCTGCAACATGACCTCCCAACTCCTGTATTCAATACTCTGACCAATAAAGGAAACCATACCAAACGCCTTCTTCACTATCCTATCTACCTGTGACTACACTTTCAAGGACCTATGAACCTGCACTCCAAGATTTCTTTGTTCAGCAACACTCTCTAGGACCTTACCATTAAGAGTATAAGTCCTGCTAAGATATGCTTTCCCAAAATGCAGCACCTCGCATTTATCTGAATTAAACTCCATCTGCCACTTCTCAGCCCATTGGCCCATCTTATCAAGATCCTATTGTAATCTGAGGTAACCTTCTTCACTGTCCACTTCCCCTCCAATTTTGGCGTCATCTGCAAACTTACTAACTATACCTCCTATGCTCGCATCCAAATAATTAATATAAATGACAAAAATTAGCAGACCCAGCAGTGATCCTTGTGGCACTTCACTGGTCACAGGCCTCCAGTCTGAAAAATAACCCTCCACCACCACTCTCTGTCTTCTACCTTTGAGTCAGTTCTGTATCCAAATGGCTAGTTCTCCCTGTATTCCATGAGATCTAACCTTGCTAATCAGTCGCCCATGTGGAACCTTCTCAAATGCCTTACTGAAGTCCATATAGATCACATCTACTGCTCTGCCCTCATCAATCCTCTTTGTTACTTCTTCAAAAAACTCAATCGAGTTTGTGGAATGTAAATTGCTTAATAAGCCATAGATGGACTTTCCTTCCTAAGTTTTTATATTTTGGTGAGATCATTTTTGTTGAAAGTTTTGCATTGTTTCACTAAATATTTCCAGCTACTTATTTATCAACGGGCCTTTTATTTTATTTTCCCAATCAACATAATCAGTTCTACTCTCACATTTATGTTTGCTTTGTTTAAATTAATGATGCTTGTTTGGGACTAGGGTATTTTACTTTCAAACATTAACATGGAATTCAATTGCATTATGATATCCTTTCTTCTGTTGACCTTTTATTATAAGATAACTAATTAACCCTACTCCATTACACAAAACTAGATTTATAAGATCTAGTTTGTTTCACGATGCATTGTTCCGTGAAACTGGAATGAAAGCTTTCTATGAGCTCAACTATGAGGCTATCTTTGCCAACTTAATTGTTGTAAGTAACACAAAGCCTTTGCTGGTTTCCTGAACACCACTAATTCTTAGGTTCACTTCTTTTCTTGTCAACATTATAACTTTCTTCTGTCATCCTGTACTCTGTGTGATTTTTTTTGTTCGCTATGTTTGAACCATTTTTGCTGATGAATTATTACTTCTTTGTAGAACATATATTCATCGAGAATAATGAAATATCTCTTTAAATGCTTGCCATTGCTCATTAACCATAATATCTTTTTAATCTAATTTCATAATCTAGGTTATCTAATTCATCCTTCATATCTAGGTAATTGGGTTTAATCTAGTTTAATACTGTAGTTTGAGACTTACATGTATCAACTTGAGTCAATGTGAAATTCTGTCACATAGTGAGCCCTCTCCACAGAGGATCCCTTACAATGATATTGCTAATTAACGCTCTCATTACATACACAATATCTTACATTCTTTATAGAAGATCAGGGATTTTTACCTTTGAAGTTTTGCTTCGTTATTTAGACCCTAGATCCTCAGAATCCGATTTAATTCAACAGATGTTGTTAGTTTAAGGGTGGCAAAAAGAGCAAATCATTTGGCAAGGTGCTGTTGAAGACATTTTTGCCTTCTTCTTGCCAATTCTAGCACCAGAAGGCATTATCAGAGAGTGCAGTATTACCTATTTAAGTTCTGATGTGGAAGTACTGGGGTGGACAAAGTCAGACATCACACAGGACCAGGTTATCACCCAACAGGTTTACTTGAAATGACAAACTTTCGGAATGCCACTCCTTTGTTTCCAAATAAACCTGTTGAACTGTATCTTGGTGTCTTCTGACGTCTGGCCTATTTAAATCAGATGAGGAGAGATTTCTTCTGACAGAGGATAGTCATTCTGTGAAATTCTTTACCACAGTCAGTTATTGAGATTGATATGTAAGAACTGTTAAGGTTGAGATAAGTTAGACTTTTCTTTCTCAGTAAGGGAATCAAAGGTGTTATGGAAAAGGGAGGAAAGTGGAGTTCAGGATTATTAGATCAGCCATGATCTAATTAATGGTACAGCAGATCTGAAGGGCTTAATAGCGTAATTCAGCTCCCACATTTTATGGTGACCTTAGCAATTAAGTACTGGATGAGAAGGTCAATTGCAGACCTTCTCAATTCATTCAAAAATAAGACCCTTGTGCTCATTTGAAAGCTACAACCTGATTAGCTGCCTTTCCTTCAAGCAAGCAAAGTCATTCATTTTTAACTAAGAAAGCAGGATAACCTCCCTATTGAGTTAGACTGAAGCCATGGGGGAGGACCTCCATTCACTCCAATCAGTAGCTAATTGAGTACAGGGATGGGAGTAAGGAGATAGATGCTGAAGGACATACTCATGCCCTTGCATCTGATCCCACTTGACTCTCTTTTCAACAGATTCCCACTCCAAGAAATCTGAAAGAAAAAGATCCACTTGCTTACTGTTGGATCTGGTGAAGATTATGCTTCCAGTGACCCAGAAGTTGTAGTCCTCTGATTGGCTGGAGACAAAATGATTTGATTTGCTGACGTGTTCAAGTCCCTAACTGATTGATTGGAGCTTGATCCAGAAAATATTATCATGGATCGGGATTGATGGATCAGGCATCATCAACCCATCAGGCCATTTGTTAGCAATGCATCTCGGCACTGGAGAACTACTGTGAAAACATTAAACATATTGAGTGTCAGGAAAATTATGTTAAACTCAGATGGTCTGGCATTCTAAGACATTCAAGTGGAATAGCTACCTGAAAATTTAATAGATTCAGGAAAATGATAAACTGCATGCATGTTGCCTTAGTGGTTTTAATAGGGAAAAATATTGTTAGTGATTTTGAGGGAGTAAACATATTATTGAATTGGGACAAAAAGTCAATTGCCTCTGAGCATGATCACCCACATACTTATACACTGTAGAATTAAATAACAATCAAAGTTATTTAATCCTGGTACTGGAAAGACATTTCGACCTGCAAAACCATCAGAGCTCCTAAGTCCAGCTCTAAAGAATAGTATCCACCTTTTAAATGCACTGAACTGCTACCACATTTCTATTTATTCCCTCCACTTTGAATAGCCTTCAGCAGCATGTTGTTTTCGTCATTTTCTTCATCCAACCTAGAGTCATTTCCCTCACCTGGACAGGCAACAAGAACATTAACTGCAGGACAATGGCAATGACTGAGGTGCATGCAGCATCACCCAACATCCTATTACCTGACTACTTTTCCAAACTACTGCTCATGACCACTGACCTAACACTGCATCAAGATATCCAACTAATTCTCTCTCTTCCTGATGTCCTGTAATGTCTGAACACCAGACACCAACTTGGTGATTCTGAGTTGAAGTTGTTATGGATACAGACACTGAGCAGATGAAGTTGTCTAGAAAGGGGATGCTCTCCACAAACGAACACATCCAACAGTTAAAGCAACTCTACCTCCATCCATCTCTCTATCCTGCATTCTTATGTCACTTTGCTTTATTTCTCCAGCAGCCCTCACAGAGCACCCATTAGTGCTGCTCACCGTCAATCGCACTTTTTAAAACGGTCCACCATAGAACTCACCCTTTAGTACTGTTCCACACTGAGTCTCACTCTTTTCAATTGCAGCATGTTTCACCTCACACTTTAGTACTATTGAACCTCAACCTCACCAATTAGTATTTCTCGACTTCAACTCCACCCTTTAGTAATACTGATCTCAGAGATTCAACCCTTTCTCTCTGTGGCTGCATGCTGTGTATACTTTCTCATTGTTTGCTGCATCTGCTCTGTAACTGTTCACTGTATCTACTCTTTCATTGATGTCTGGCTGCTCAATACCTATCTTTTACACCATGTGGCTGCTTTCTGTGATTGATGTGTGTGTCTACTCATTGCAGCTGCTTATTGTTACTACTCTCTGTGATTACTATCGGCTGTTCTTTTTCTTTTCAGTGGCAGTCCTCTGTCCCTGCTCTTTAATACCTGGGTTTGCTCTCAGTGGCTGCTTTTTTTTGTTGTTATTATTTGTTTGCCTGTTCTGTCTGGTGTCTGCTACTTCTCAGTGTCTGCTCCATATGACTGCTTCCTTTAGCTCCTCACTTTGTTGGCTTTGAATTTCTGATCTCTGTATCTGTTCGCTCTGACTGTTCTCTGTTGCTACATTCTGTGGCTTCTCTCTGATGTCTCAGCTTTTAAATGACTAGGTCTTGTGCTTTTAGATTATTTTTATTAGCTTCTCTTTAGTGCAACATTTTGTGCCAATGGATATACAAAGAACAAGAAAATAATTTATGATTGCCATGTACAGTTCCAGCAAGCTGTGACCATGCACAATCATCTGGAATTGATAAAGATCATAAAAGTTAAATGCCTTATAAAAAAAAAGGTAAAGCAAAATAAACAAATGATTCAAAACTGGGGAGTTGCTGCAAACGTGACAAGCTGATTAAAATATAGGCACATAGATCAGTTACAGATATTTCATGGTGCTAAATTAGACATGAGTTGGGAGAAGTGAATATGATGATGGTTTTAAAATGGAGGCAGATTTGCATACTCAATCAGTCCAAAATCTCCAGAAACTATTGGGAGTTCAGATGCTAAGTGTACAAATGCTGAATCATCTTTGATCATAGATTTAAAAAGTGGATGAATTATTCATCAATCAGCCAATTGTAACACAGAAATATTTTGGGCATGAGTGACCAATACGGACTGACATTGACATCTACTGTATGGCCAAATAAATAGTGTCATTCACAATGGAATTGTATACCAGGCATCTACCAGGCTCATTAAGACATTTAAAAAAATAGGTATTTCCTGTTTTCTAGTCTCTTAACCTGGACACTATTGTTGGAACTTAACATCCATGTAAAGTTCTTATTGTATGGTGATCTATTATTCAGCAGTAAATTAGAAAAAAAATAAGATTAGTTTACAGATGGGGAGTTTGGCCATGGTTTCAGAAGGAGGATAACAAACCTGCAAGCAGCGTCAGAAAAGAACTTCAGCTAAAAGTGAAAAGATTTGTCTATATAATAAACCAAACATTCTGCAAGAATTATAAAGTGCTTGATGCTTTGAACAACATTAAGGGACTAATCCATGTGTTAACTGTCATGGATATTTGAGACCTGCACTATTCAAGGAATTTAGAATATCTCAGAGCAGGCAACAGTTCAAAAACACGAAACCTTCACTCAGACTGAGCAATAGGATCTATTAAATTGGGAAAGTGAGGGTTGGAATATCCTATTATGCAACTAGAACATTCTCCGACATATAAAATCCCTCCTTTATTTATCTTATCCTCTTTTGAAATTTCTGTGTTTTTTTCTACATGTCTAATCATTTAATCTTGAAAGTTCTCTGTGCTCCTTTAATTGTGGTTTCTTGTGCATTCCCATTTTTTATTGCTTTCAGATATTAGTGTCTGCATCATTAGCTACACAGGCATTTAACCCTGAACTTTCCTTCCTAAACTCTCTGTCTCTTTACCTCTCCCTTGTGCTTCATCGTCATATTCAAGATGATTTTTAAAACCCATCCTTTGACCAAGCTTTTGGTCACTTGCCCTAATATTTCCTTTTGCGTCAAATTTTGTACTGTGACATTTCTGTGAATGTAAGTACAAGCAGAAATAGGGCAGGATGCAATTTATGCAGAAGAAATGTGATATGTGCTGTCTTATTATAATCTCCAGGGTCAATTCATTGCATTTTTCTGGCTTATCTCCAAGTATCAGGAATATTCAGAGTGTACCCATAGTTCACAGATTACCCACAGGGGTGTGGGGAGGAATATCCTAATTATTTTTGGTCAAAAACAGGGAATACAGAATGTCTGACAGGTCTGTAGGACAAAAATGCCTGGAATCGTAACTGCGACAGAATAAGTATTTTCACTGCCAAGAAAGTGCATGTAGGAGACAGTGATGTTCCAGTTGGTTTGACACTGCCCGCCCTTCACATCACATGCTATGACTCACACAATCTGTCACAAGAGTCAGAGACAACCCAACAGAGTCAGAAACCAAAGGAGAGGCAATCGCACTGGTGAGCGGGAGCAGCGCCTGGTGCCACAGTAGAAATAGACATTGCAAGGCAAAATAAAAGCAAAATACTTTGGCTGCTAGAAATCTGAAATAAGAAGCACGAAACCCAGCAGGTCTGCCTGCATCTGTGGAGACGGAAAAAGTGCAAGAGTTTGAAGTCCAGAGAGTAGTCAGTCGGTCTTGAAAAGTTAACTTTGTTTCTCTCTCGACAGATAATGCCAGACTTGTTGGGTTTCTCCAACTTTCTCTGTTTTTGTTGCCATTTAGGGGCCACGATACATTATGTCTTGGCTGCGTGATTTAGAAATTGGAATCAAAAGGCATTGTCTCTGAAACAAAATAAAAGTATTGCTGAAGATGCACATGAAATCAGAGAGTCAGAGAGATCTCCGGCACAGGAAAAGGCCCATTGTATCTGCACTGGTCAGAAACAACCAGCTAACTACAATAATTCCCATTTTCCATAGGCACTTCCCCACAACTTTGTATGTCCTGGCATTACAGGTGCACTTTGAAATACTTCCAAAATGTTTGGAGGTGTTCTATCTTTACCACCCTTACAGGCAGTGAGTTTCAGATTCCCAGCACCCTCGAGGTGAATGAAGTTTCCCTCACATCTCCTGGAAACCGGCCGTCCTTATCCTCACCCAAGATGGTGGCAGAGTGGGACGCTCCTGTGGGAGCCCCTCTGCTCTGCTTGGTCATTTTCACTCTTTTTCCTTTACTCTCCTCTCTTTTGTAACTTGTTCTCTCCCTGAGCACTGGAGGTGAACTCTGTAGTAGCAGCACATGCTAGCAGCAAGTCCCTGGAACACCGGGCCAAGGAGCAGGACGTGGGATACACCTTCGGAGCAGTGAGTGGAGGAACAGTCCCAGAACAACGTGAGGGGAAACAGCCCCGGAGCAGTGTGAGGGGAAACAGCCCCGGAGCAGTGTGCGGGGAAACAGCCCCAGAGCAGGGAGTGGGGAGACAGCCCCAGAGCACTGTGTGGAGAAACAGTCCCAGAGCAGGGAGGGGGGAAACAGCCCCAGAGCACTGTGTGGAGAAACAGTCCCAGAGCAGGGAGGGGGGAAACAGCCCCAGAGCAGTGTGTGGGGAAACAGTCCCAGAGCAGGGAGTGGGGAAACAGTCCCAGAGCAGGGAGTGGGGAAACAGTCCCAGAGCAGTGTGAGGGGAAACAGCCCCAGAGCAGGGAGTTGGGAAACAGTCCCAGAGCAGGGAGTGGGGAAACAGCCCCAGAGCAGGGAGTGGGGAAACAG